>NC_083789.1:9951204-10653704 GCF_015708825.2 Lethenteron reissneri
CACTCACTCTCACCCTCCACTCACCCTCCACTCACCCTCCACTCACCCTCCACTCACTCTCACCGGCCCGCGATGAGACTCAATCACAGCAGGGCAGACTGCGCCCGGAGGAGGAGGATGTGGGTGGGCGAGGAAGGAGAGAGGAGGAAGAGGGAGGTGGATGATGAGGTGGATGATGAGGTGGAGGAGGAGGGAGGAGGACGATGTATGAGGAGGAGGAGGAGTAGGAGGAGGGAGGAGGGCCGGATTCCGCTGTGATTTCTTTCGGCAGCTCCTGACGTAATCCCCCACGCGCAAGCCGCGTTTTACCTTCAAATGGACATTGTCTTCACCAACGCGTGTTGAGGCATTTTCTTAACCCCCCCCGCCCACGTTACAGCCCCCCCACCACCACCACCACCACTACCACCCACCACCACCACTACCACCCACCACCACCACCACAGCCAAAGCCAAAGCCAGTGCGCATATCATGGCCGTAGCGGCGCGCTGAACTGTTTATAATAACCGTGATGTGCCCTGGCAACGTGTACTTTGGGTTGGGTTGTGGAGTTATTTGCAGTTTCTCTGAACGGGTTACTTGTTGATCCATTGGCTGCTTGCGCGTGGCCCAAATAACCTTCTCGAATAGGCCCGATTTGGGAAGCTAAGCAGGGCCGAGGCTGGCTCGTGCCCCGATGGGCTAAACACCAGACGCAAACAGGTCCAGGTTTATGTATTATTTGTTTTGCTACGTGGGAGCTCTAAGGTGACGAGGATAAATCTTCGACGCAACAATGACTTGGGTTGCCCATGGACAGCGGGGATACTTGTTGAGCAGAGCGGGAAATAATAAATCCACGGTTGTATTGTACTCCTATGCTGCCGCGCCTATGCACCCACCGATAAACAAACTAACGACCGGCTATTCTCTTGTGGCGACAGAGCTGCGTTCGGAGCGGCCTTTAAACGAGAGACGAACACGTGACGCCGGCATAGGCACAGTGGCTAGACGGGTGTGTGGGTGTGTGTGGGTGTGTGTGGGTGTGTGTGGGTGTGTGTGGGTGTGTGTGGGTGTGTGTGGGTGTGTGTGGGTGTGTGGGTGTGTGTGGGTGTGTGTGGGTGTGTGCAGGTCACCACGAGGTCTGTCGGCAGGCAAGGTGGGCAAGCAGAGAGGCACACAAACACTTTGTGAATGTAAACAAAGAGCCCTTGTGAATGTACAACCCTGGAAACACGCGGAAATTAGTCCACCTGCTGTAACGCCTTCTCCTAAATTATTCGTTACAATTATTATTATTTTGCCACACTGAGTGATAGGAGGGTCCTGCTACTACATTGGTTTATTTTATTTTAAGATATTTTCAGCCAATTAATCATGAGTTGTGTTTGTTATTATTATGATACACGTGGGGAGGAAACCGGAGCACACGGGTAAAACCCCATGACTTGCGCGAGGGGGCAACACTCGATCCCCGTACAGATGGACACCGATGGCGATTAGTCCACTTGCTGTACCGCCTCTTCGCCGCAGCCACGGGAAGGGAGTTTCACCACAACATCTGTGCGGCGGTGATCCACCAACCTTCACTGGATCACGGCAGCTGCCACGTGCAGCAGCGTAGCCACCATCTGTGTGCCCTTGCATTGATCTATCGGGACACCGTGGTCAATCCACTGCTGGATGAGGGCCTCCCCACACACGACGCGCTGTCCATCGTGGGCCGGTGCTTGAGCGTATTTCACGTCGCGGGAAGTAATGACGTGAGCCGTGGCCCGGGATCGAACTGCCGCACCCACAGACAAGAGAAGCAGTTGAGTTATCGGTAATCACGAGTTAGTTATTGGTAATCACGAGTGAGTTATCGGTAATCACGAGTGAGTTATCGGTAATCACGAGTGAGTTAGTTATTGGTAATCACAAGTTAGTTATCGGTAATCACGAGTGAGTTATCGGTAATCACGAGTGAGTTATTGGTAATCACGAGTGAGTTATCGGTAATCACGAGTGAGTTAGTTATTGGTAATCACGAGTGAGTTATCGGTAATCACGAGTGAGTTAGTTATTGGTAATCACGAGTGAGTTATCGGTAATCACGAGTGAGTTAGTTATTGGTAATCACGAGTGAGTTATCGGTAATCACGAGTGAGTTAGTTATTGGTAATCACGAGTGAGTTATCGGTAATCACGAGTGAGTTAGTTATTGGTAATCACGAGTGAGTTATCGGTAATCACGAGTGAGTTAGTTATGGTAATCACGAGTGAGTTATCGGTAATCACGAGTGAGTTAGTTATTGGTAATCACGAGTGAGTTATCGGTAATCACGAGTGAGTTAGTTATTGGTAATCACGAGTGAGTTATCGGTAATCACGAGTGAGTTAGTTATTGGTAATCACGAGTGAGTTATCGGTAATCACGAGTGAGTTAGTTATTGGTAATCACGAGTGAGTTATCGGTAATCACGAGTGAGTTAGTTATTGGTAATCACGAGTGAGTTATCGGTAATCACGAGTGAGTTAGTTATTGGTAATCACGAGTGAGTTATCGGTAATCACGAGTGAGTTAGTTATTGGTAATCACGAGTGAGTTATCGGTAATCACGAGTGAGTTAGTTATTGGTAATCACGAGTGAGTTATCGGTAATCACGAGTGAGTTAGTTATTGGTAATCACGAGTGAGTTTCGTAATCACGAGTGAGTTAGTTATGGTAACACGAGTGAGTTATCGGTTAATCACGAGTGAGTTAGTATTGGTAATCACGAGTGAGTTATCGGTAATCACGAGTGAGTTAGTTATTGGTAATCACGCAGTGAGTTATCGGTAATCACGAGTGAGGTTAGTTATTTGTAATCACGAGTGAGTTTTCGGTAATCACGAGTGAGTTAGTTATTGGTAATCACGAGTGAGTTATCTGGTAATCACGACGTGAGTTAGTTATGGTACATCACGAGTGAGTATCGGTAATCACGAGTGAGTTAGTTATTGGTATCACGAGTGAGTTATCGGTAATCACGAGTGAGTTAGTTATGGTAATCACGAGTGAGTTATCGATAATCACGAGTGAGTTAGTTATGGTAATCACGAGTGAGTTATCGGTAATCACGAGTGAGTTAGTTATTGGTAATCACGAGTGAGTTATCGGTAATCACGAGTGAGTTAGTTATTGGTAATCACGAGTGAGTTATCGGTAATCACGAGTGAGTAGTTATTGGTAATCACGAGTGAGTTATCGGTAATCACGAGTGAGTTAGTTATTGGTAATCACGAGGTGAGTTATCGGTAATCACGAGTGAGTTAGTTATTGGTAATCACGAGCTGAGTTATCGGTAATCCACGAGTGAGTTAGTTAGTATCGGTAATCACGAGTGAGTTAGTTATTGGTAATCACGAGTGGTTACGGTAATCACGAGTGAGTTAGTTATTGGTAATCACGAGTGAGTTATCGGTAATCACGAGTGAGTTAGTTATTGGTAATCACGAGTGAGTTATCGGTAATCACGAGTGAGTTAGTTATTGGTAATCACGAGTGAGTTATCGGTAATCACGAGTGAGTTAGTTATTGGTAATCACAAGTTAGTTATCGGTAATCACGAGTGAGTTATCGGTAATCACAAGTGAGTTAGTTATTGGTAATCACAAGTTAGTTATTGGTAATCACAAGTTAGTTATCGATAATCACAAGTGAGTTATCGATAATCACAAGGGCGAGCGGGTGGGCAGGCGTGTGATTAATAACGGTCACACGCCGCCTGTTCGGGTAGAGCAGAGGTGGACGTGGGGAGGTGGATGCGGGGAGGTGGGCACGGGGAGGTGGACACGAGGAGGTGGACACGGGGAGGTGGACGCGGGGAGGTGGACACAGGGAGGTGGACACGGGGAGGTGGACGTGGGGAGGTGGACGTGGGGAGGTGGGCACGGTGAGGTGGACACGGGGATGTGGACACGGGGAGGTGAACACGGGGAGGTGGACGCGGGGAGGTGAACACGGGGAAGTGGACGCGGGGAGGTGGACGCGAGAAGGTGGACGTGGGGAGGTGGACGCGGGGAGGTGGACGCGGGGAGGTGGACACGGGGAGGTGGGCACGACCCCGCGCTGCCGCAGTTGCACGCGCGTTGCTTGGCCCTGGATCGAGTTACGAGAGCACGTGTGAATAATTAACCACTCTCTCTCTTGTCTCTCCTCCCTCTCCCAACAACTCTCTCCTCTAGCGCCCCCCATCCTCTCTCTATACATTCCCATACATCTCCCCCTCTCTCATCTCGCTCCATTTGCCTGCACTCACCACCAAATATCTCCACCCCCACCCCCCCCGTGTGTCTTCTCCCTTAACTCAGCCTCTCACCCGTATCTCTCCCAACTCTCCTATCCTCTTACATTTCTCTCGCTCTGCTCTCCCCTCTCTTCTCACTCTCCTAACTCTCCCACCTCTCTCCCCTCTCTCTCTCTCCCCGCCTTATCTCTCCCTTCCCGTCTATCGCTCCCACCTATCCCACCTCTCTATACTTTACTCGTCTTTATGGGATTTACGCTTCGTATCCCCCCCACAATCTGTTTTTCAAATTGTTACCAGCGTCGTGTCACGAGATTGAGTGTTCGTGTCCATTCGCAACGCTCGCAGGGCTATCTGTGCATCAACGCCGTGCGCTAGAAACGGCCCGCGGAAGGAGACATCGCAAAACTACTCCTGAGATCCCTTCGACTCGCATTTTATTACACGCTGTTACAAATAAAAAGATTAAAACAATCTTCGTCGCATTGTAGACAAACGAACAAACTAAATTGTAGACACGTTACGTGAGAGGCATTTCGATGATTAATAAGCATCGCAGATCTGGACTCGGAAAGAGCTGATTAATACACCTTTGCCAAAAATTATTTTTTTTAAAAGCTCTCTCGCCTTCCCTTGGCCGTGTTCCCGAGCCACAACCTGCGCCAACGCGCCCCCGGGATTATCGCGCGCGGACCAGAGATTTGCAACAGCGACCGTCGTACGGATCGACTCGTCTCCGTCACGAAAACGTGGGATTTCCACCGCGAGCGAGTGACGCAAAAAAAATAAAATCAATTGTTGTTGCGCTGCACTGCGACCCCGACGTCTATGCTCCCCATCAAACCGGAGTGGTGAAGGATTATTTCTGACCAGCAACGCACGTGTCGTGTTCATCGACGCCCCGAGCACCATTGCCAACGGAATGTTCCATCATCTCAGGAAATCATCCGGATTAAATATTTTAATGACTTAAATCAATTAAATGTCAGCACAAGTTTCCTCTCGCTTTGAGCGAAATCGCAGACAGTACGCACACCTTACACACGTGGTCACAATTCCGACCGCAAAAAGCCGCGCAACGAGTGAATTCAAACCGCATATAGCGAATTTTTGGGGAAGAAATATGTTCGCCTGCACGCACGCGAAATCGCACAAACCGAATCCGCGTAGAGGGAGGGAAACGCGTGCAATGTTTGAGCGAAGCGAATCAGCTGACGGGGGGGGGGGCGGCCGGGACTGTCTGAAAGCCGAGACACGTTCAAACATTCCAACTGATATTTATTGTTTTACATTTTACGTTCTGTTATTCTTATTTTAGTTTGGGGGCAGGGGTGGGGGGGAGATGGGGGCGGGGGCGGGGGGTCGAGCAGTGGCGCAATGGTTAGCAAACTGCACTTACCAACCCGGCGACCTGAATTATCATCTCGGCGACGGCGAACATCAACCGTTCCTGCGTGACGCCCCTCCCCTCCCCTCCAAAAATGCGTACCAAGTTGTGGGGAATTCAACAGTAATTGCCCTTTGGATATACTCTCCGCCGCCACGAGAACGTTGAATTCCCACCAGTGGCTCAGGGCTGTCAGTAGAGGGTGAGAACTCGACGGGGAGACCGGCTGGTTCCAAGCCGACCACTTTCTCTATTTTGGAACTTCTATTCTTGTTATTGTTGTTGTTGTTTGCTGTTGAAACGTTGCTGCCCCGCCCACACTGGACATCTGTGAGACGAAAATAGAGCTTCATTGCTCTTCGGATTTCCTCCGGATTCTGATTCTGAGCACGCCCAGGGTTCGGTTCGCGGGGGGGGGGGGGGTGGCGTTGAGGGGGCAGTGTCGGCGTTTGGGATTTGGGATCAAACAGCTCCGGGAGGTCTCAGGGGATGGGGGGGGGGGCTTCTCGGGATTGTGATCTCCGTGTAATTTGCGGTTGATGAGAACCCGCCACAAGCAAATTGCCCCGCATGGATATTGTATCCCCCACATCTCACCCCCCTCCCTCCCCGCCACCAACCAACCCCTCTCTAAAGCCTCCTCCCTTTGCACGGACTTTTGGAGCCAACGGGGCCACGGTTTTGTTGTTGGCCACGGTGGCGAGATGTTAACTACCTCGCCCGGGATACGGGAAAGAGGTCGTGGGTTCGATCGCGAATCTGACGCCTGCTGTATATTGGAAGGTTGCATTTCTCTCCCTCCCCGTGGTCGCGTGGATTTTTGTCCGGATCCTCCGGAGAATGAACATGCGGTTTAGGGTTTTTGGCTGCTATAAATGTCCATCTTCTTGGTTCTTTCGGTAAAGTCACGTAGAAGGGAAGTAATAAAATAATAAAAAGAAAACATAATAACACAAAACACAAACATAATAAAATAATCCATCTTCTTGGTTCTTTCGGTAAAGTCACGTAGAAGGGAAGTAATAAAATAATAAAAATATAACATAATAACACAAAACACAAACATAATAAAATAATTATCACGACGTTTCGGCCACAGCGCAAGCAGCCGTCCTCAGGTGAAGAATGAAACACCACCAACTTCACCTGTAGACGGCTGCTTGCGTTTTGGCCGAAACGTCGTGAGAATTGTTTTATTATGTTTTATTTTTATTAGTTTATTACTTCCCTTCTATGTGACTTTACCGAAAGAACCAAGAAGATGAATCCCTGCAGTCACGAAAGCTTTAAATCGAAATTTATAAATGTCCACGCGATGTGCCACTGCGTTGGGCTCTCATTTGCGGCCAGGTCCCCTTCTGAAAAAGAATTTTATCGCTCAGTGGGCCTTACTTGGATAAATAAAAAATTAATTGTTTAAATAGTTTAGAGAGTTAGCCAGCTTCTATTAAGGTACACGAGGCTGTTGATCGGTCTTCGTTCCCTTCGACACACACACGCACACGCTCGTGCACACAAGACATCAACCAAAGATCCCAGGCCTAACACAATGTTGGGGCAAGTGTTGTTGGCGAGCACCTATGAAGGCCGGCACAGCAGACAATGGGGTGGGTGGCCCGCACGCCTTTGTCTCCCTAAGTGACGATGTTCACATATCGCACCAGGTACTCGTTGAAGGCTGAGTCGACCTAGAGGAGGCCCAGGACCGGTTCAGATAATTGTCACTGGTGGCCGTGAGTGGGAATCGAACTCGGGCCGCCGGGTTCAAAAGCTCAACGTTTGAACCCGGCGACCCACATTCGCTCGCGCGCGCGCACATAAATACATGCGCACATGCCACGTGCATGCATGTATGTACACAAAGACCCACACCCCCACCCTACCACGGACTGTTTTAAAAGGGCAATGGGCACGGGCTGTTAGCGAGCACCTATTATTGGGGCAGCCACGGCGCGCGTAGGGGTGGTGTGGCGAGAACCACGCCCGGCTGTCTTTGTCTCTCTCTCTCTCGAGCGTTCATGTGAATCATAATCAGAATCTCTTTTTAAACCGCAGGCAGAATCCGATGAACTGTCCAGAATGGGCGGGTCAGCAAGCTACAACAACAAACAATACAACAACAACAATTGTTTTGTATGTATCGCGAGAGGTGCTAATTTAAGGCTGAGTCAACCTAGGCGAACGTCGAGAACCGGTTCTTGATATCACTTTGATATTAGAATCCTGCTGTGTCCCACTACCGAGCGGTGGCTCGGTGGTTCGCGCACTGCACTGCAAACCCAGTGGGACTGAAGTTCGATTTCCGGCCACGGCGGAAAGTCATATCTGGCGCGCCGTGTGCAAACACCATCGCTGGGGGAGACAAAGGCGGATGGGAAGGGGGGGCTAGATGATATTGATAGGCGCTCGCAAACAGTACAGTACTTGCGCCAACAGTTCGTATAGCTCAGGGGTCGGGAAACCAAAAGCAACGAGGCATTTTTTTTCGAATTCTGTAAAAAAAATAAAACTCAAAATTTCAAGAGCCGCAATTCGCGTGATAAATACGAGACGGTGGTGGCCCTTGATAAACATCGCCACGACGCGGTCCTTAAAGAGCCGCATGAGACTCATGAGCCGCAGGTCTCCGACGCCTGGTCGTGCTCAATGCGGGGGAAATCTCTGTCTTTGACATTCGCGTGCCAACGCATAGACCCGTAACCAAGAAGAACACCCAACCACCACCACCGTTTTGCATCCAGCAGTAGACAGGCCTTGGGCAATGATGACGTTGGAGCACGTGGTCGATGTTTAATTGCGCGAGCGTTCACGCTGCGCTTCTATAATCCTGTAGTGATAATCATTTAAATAAAGCGATGTTAAATGTCAACTATAAAAACTGCGGAGATTGCAACAGCAACTGTTGTATGGATTGACTCGTCTCCGTCACAACAACGGGGAAATTTCCACCGCTAGTTCGTGCAGCAATATCAATTGCTCAAAATAGAGATATGTTTTTTTCTTCTTCGATTATTGTACTACACTACGATCCGACGTCTATGTTCCTTCTCTTCACCAACCGGGACTGACCAGCGGACATCTTACAACGTACATCACGTGTTCATCGTTAGGTATTATCCGGGTAAAATATGTTCACGAATAAAGTCAATCATTACAAGTACAGGAGTTGCCTCGCTTTATGCGGTAGTAGATACGCTCCAATACAAGGGCCGCACAAAGCGAAACCGCACGAGGAGATAGCTTCTTGCAGAGTAGCGCACACAGCACACACAGTACACACACAGTACACACAGTACACATATACAGTATACATATACAGTTCACACAGTACACACATACAGTACACACAGACGGCACACACAGACAGTGCACACAAACACAGGACACACACAATGTTGTCCCACGTCCGACCGCATAGTCGCATATAGAGTGAATTCAAACCGCATATAGCGAATTTTGGGTAGAAATAGGTTAGCTGCATGAACGCGAAATCGCACAAACCAAGCTCACACAGAGCGAGGGAATAGAGTCAGGGATGATCAAATCAGCTACATCCAGCAGTGGATTGAGGTAACGCGCTGTGCACGGACATATACAGCGTTAGAAATTACTTGTGATTTAACATTGACATGCGGAATATTCGCGTTACTTAATCCCGATAAGGATGGTAATGTATGATGGTAGTGATGATGATGGTAGTGATGATGATAGTGATGATGATGGTAGTGATGATGATGGTAGTGATGATGATGGTGATGATGATAGTGATGATGGTAGTGATGGTGATGATGATGATAATTATGATGAATAAAGAATGATGATGGGAGTGATGATAATGGGAGTGATGGTGAAACTCGCGATGATTATGGAATTGATTATGACAGTGATGAAGATCGTGATGATGATGGCGGTGATGATGATGGTGGTGGTGATGATGGTAGTGATGATGATAGTGATGATAGTAGTGATGGTGATGATGATAACAATGATGAAGAAAGTATGATAATGGGAGTGATGATGAAACTCGCGATGATTATGATTATGGTATTGATTATGACAGTGATGAAGGTCGTGATGATGATGGCGGTGATGATGAGTGGTGGTGATGATGATGGCAGTGATGATGATAGTGATGATGATAACAATGATGAAGAAAGTATGATAATGGGAGTGATGATGAAACTCGCGATGATTATGATTATGGTATTGATTATGACAGTGATGAAGGTCGTGATGATGATGGTGGTGGTGATGATGGTGATGATGGTCACGTGTGCGCATCGCCGGGCACATGGGCGAACACGTGCCGCCTTGTCTGCGAGAAATTGGGACAACTCGGAGCAGACAGCGGTGGCGTGGGGAGGGAGACAGAAGGGAGGGGGAGGGAGGAGATGGGGAGGGAGGAGATGGGGAGGGAGGAGATGGGGAGGGAGGGGGGGAATGATGAGAGAGAAGAGAGGGCAGTGTGGTGAGGGAAAGAAGGGAATGGGAGAGAGAGAGAGGGGATTATTCTGGTGCAATGAAAGGAAATTAGAGAGGGAGGGAGTAATGGGAGGGGTGGATTGGATGGAGGGATGAGAGGGCAGGGGAGGGACGGTTGGAGGGACAGATGGATCTGAAGAGGGGAAATAACAGAGAGGGGGGAGAGGAGTGGAGGGAGGGGGGGGGCTAGAGACGGGGGCTGGAATAATCGGCCATGGACTGGAGGCACGGGGGTGGGGTTGGTGGGGCGCTGCCGCGGGGATGGAACACGGGGAGAGGGGAGGGAGGCGCGGGCTCTTCTGGAGGCGGGGCTGGGCGACTGTTGGCGAGTGGGGTGGGGAGAGTGGGGGGGCGATGGAGGGGTGGGGGATGGAGGGGTGGGTGATGGAGGGGGAGCGCCACTGCGCAGCCGCGCAGTCGCCCCGTTTCAAAGGGGCCCCGCCCGCTCCCGTAGCCCCAGTCTGACGGGGCGGGGGGGATGTGAGTAGACCCCCATCGCCAGAAAAGCCCCCTCCGCTCATCCTCCCCTCTCTGCCACCGCCACCGCCCTCGCTCGCCGCTCGATTCCAAGCGACGGCTGGAGCCGACTCAGCCACCCGCGTGCCACCGAGACCGAAACATCACCGACAATGTCCAAGTGCCCGAAATGCGAGAAGACGGTGTATTTCGGTATGTAAAACCTGCTACGTCGCTCTCTGTCTCTCACTCTCTGTGTGTGTCTGTGCGTTCGTGAATTCATTCATTCGCGCACCCAGCCTCTCATTCGTTCTATTCATTCACTCACTCGGTCGCTGTATTCGCCGCGCGCTCAGTCGTACATTCAATTAATGTAACCAGCGACGGATCTCGCTCGCCCGTTCGCTCATCCGCGCGCGCGCCTCGTCCGGCCGTCCATTCATTCGCTCCACCGTCAATGTCCGACCCGTCCACGCAATCACTGATTGGATCGCTTACTCGTGCATCCGTTCTCTCCCAGGACCAATTCGCTCATTCATTCGCATCCGACGGCCGCCTCTCAGTCGCTCATCCGCCTGCGCGTGTGACTCATTCATTCGGTCTTTCATTCGGTCCGCGCGTGTCTGCAAGTGAGCGCAGCGACGTTGATCAATTTTAGTTTTGTTTTGACGTGACGCGTCTCTGTATGTAGCGGGGAGCGGTCGTTAGTCATTCATGCTGGAGGAATACGAGGAGCTATAAAGATTTTTTTCACACATGTCCAGTAGGTCCTGGGCCTCCCCTGGGTTGACTCAGCCTCAAATGAGTACTCTACCCGGTGCGATGTGTAAACGTCACCACTGGAGGGACAAAGGCGGCCGGGCGTGGTGCTGGTCAGCACTTACCGCAGTAGTCTGTTAAGGATATACAGGGAATGTTTGTCTTTGTGCACAATTCACACACTCGTACACACAGTTTTCAGTTTATTTTCAGTTTATTTGGTATAGCCCTGTGAGCCATTCGGCTCTTGAATCGGGTGCAACCGCAACAAACAAAAAACAAAAACATGAACAAGAAAACATCTTAAAGTGACTATTCGTCCGTGCATACCCACGTGTGTACACAAAGACAAATATCTACCCCCCCCCCCCCTATAGCCTTAACAGATTTTTGGGGCAAGTGCTGTTTGTACACACAGGCACACACACAACACGTTGCCGTCAGA
The DNA here is from genome assembly GCF_015708825.2 of Lethenteron reissneri. Taxonomy (NCBI): domain Eukaryota; kingdom Metazoa; phylum Chordata; class Hyperoartia; order Petromyzontiformes; family Petromyzontidae; genus Lethenteron; species Lethenteron reissneri. The sequence goes on from NC_083789.1 coordinate 9,962,986, forward strand.
TTCCCTGGAGCAAACCGCGTGTTTGTTATTGTCAAAGGTGGAGTGGTGCCGCTTCGCGCGCGTCACCACGAACCCGGCTACCTCGATGATGATGATGCGCGCGTCACGGCCAAAATCAGTGTCGAGCGATCTGTGACACCGGTATTCTGAACTTGCTATAAATAAGGCACCTCGTGTCAACAACAGCAGTGGGGAGACAAAGGCGGCCGGGCGTGGTGCCTTGCGACGCAACTGGCTCGTTCTCCGCGCCGGCATTCAAAGGGTACTCGATAACGGCACTTGCCCCCAATTGCCGGTATGGGCTACACGGGGCCCCTTTGTCTTTGTCACCTTGCGATGCAGAATTGGCCGATGCGTCGGAGGCGTAAACATGAACATAATCGATTTATTGTCGATTAATAAGAACCGTGATGCATTAATCGAATCGCGAATGCCATCCTAATTTTCTCACATGATATGCATGGATGCAAATCGCATGCTCGTGTTGCATTTAGAAAAGGCGAGTGATCTGAGATGCACAAACTAGAATGTGAAAGACAACAAAAACTACAACAAAAACAATCAACAAAAACAATCAACAACAACAACAAAAACTACAACAAAATCAACAACAAATATCGCAAACGAGCAATGGGACGCGTGCGGGAGAGGTCCCTTCCACGTGGAGATGGAGCAACGCAGTCAGATCGTGTTGGTGTTATTCCGTGCCCGGTTGCATGATTGATTTCCATCGCAGGAGCGTTAATGGTATCGACGGCATATGATGGGCAGGAGAGCATTCATCCAGCAGTGGATGGACCACGGCTTTCAGGACGAAATAATGCGATACGGGCGAGATTGGTTAAACTGAAAAGAACGCACGAATTGATAATTGAATGAATTAATCGAATAGCCACAAATGTATATTATCGCCGTGTTTGAGGAAGTCCTAACCCTTTACTATATATGGCCATGGGGAATGTGTGGGTCTCTCTCTCTGTGTGCGTGTGCGTGCGTTCACGGATGACGTAATTGTTTTTACGCATTAAAATCTGGACGAGTGGCGCCGCCGTTGGGGTGCTTGTAACAGTTCAGCAGCCACATCGGGGCGTTGCTTCGGCCATACTTCACCACCCTGGTCCATGCAGGTTGCTGAAGCGGTGGATGCGGCGTAGGGGAGAGGGGGAGGAGGTGCGTAGGCTGTGATAGGGGTGATCGATATCGGTTCCAGACATCACTCGCCATTCATGTTGGCCGTGACCGCGAATCGAACTCGCCGGGTAGTTCGTATCTCACGTTATGATCATCGTCGTCATTTTTCAGCCGTGATCAATCCACTGCTGGATGATACCCCCCCCCCCACCCCCGTGTTGTTTGTATTGCGTAATGCTGCATTGCTTTATTATATTTGCCAGCTCGTCCCCCGCGGGGCCACGCGTTCGTGTGGGCGCGGTTGTATGCGGCGCCCAATGTGAACACAGCAACCACCCAAACAATCACGGCCAATGAAGCTACGAGCCCGAGTGCTACCCCTATCCCTAACCACGTGACGTAACGATGTGTTCACTACGCGCATCGCCGCTTTTGAAATGACTGAGAATTTTTTGTTTATTTTTTTACCAAATTCGAAAAAAAGTCTCTTCTCGTTATTTTGGTTTCCGACCTCCGTACGAGCCTCGAGCTCCGTCCCACCGACTCTAACCAACTCGCCAACCAAGCCGCTCGAATTACCCCCAAAATAAATAAGCCATTGGTCCCACTAAGTTCACGCCCTGGCCCGAATCGACAGTCACGAGTACTCGCCTCTATCCCTCGCCATAACCCTCCGGCCACGGTGACGAGTTAGGACGTAGCGACAACTGTGATCATCGCCTTACTTGACCCGGACCGCGCAGCGCGCACTGCGTCTCGACACCTTCCCCCCCCCCCCGCCCCTCGACGGCCGTTCGCGTTTCTCTTTGCGGAGCTGAGAGCGCGTCGCCCGATCTCCAGTGGCGGCAGTCACCCCCCCACCAACTTCCTCCAGTAGAGAGGGGGTTGTTGACAGCGCACGGAGATCGAGATGCCCGTGCGTCCATCAAGGGGCGAATCCAAACAACAACAACAACAACATAAAAGAACAACAACAACAACCTGAAAATTAAGTAATACTAAATTTGGCTGTAAATATGAAAAAAAGTAACAGCCACAGTAATACAACAAACCACTGTAGTATTCCTTTGGGCGTTTACCGTTTGCATTCTGTGCCTGTACCCCAACTCCTCCTACCCTGCCTCCTTCCTCCACCCCCCCCCCCCCAAATTCTCCGGAAACCTACAGTGGGACGTGAGCTCATTAGTTTCGTAATTACAACGCCGTTGTGCGACTTCTGTGCGCTTTGAGCTCAGCGAGCCACACAGCGAGCTTCCAATTTGTGTCAGTTTCGTTCGGGTCACTTCTCGTTATTCGATGAGTTATTTTTAAAAAAATTATGTTCGAGGAAAGAAAAAAAATATATCCCAATTTGATTGTGCGGACACGAATATATATACACACGTGGGCACCTCAACCTCTTCCCAGGACGTTACGGGCAACGTGGAAGAGTAGGCCAAAGGTGCCCCCCGGACAGCGAGGCTCTCTTTTAAAGTTCCCTCTAGCGGAGGCCGCTTGCGCCAGCAGCGACGTGGGCTGCGCTTTTAATCTCGACCGTGCATATCAACGTAGCAGGACGCCTCCTGAAAGTAAATTGAGACCGACTTCAGAAGGGTTCCGTGCGTAAATGCTTCGAAATTCGCCATCAGCCACGACCGATCGATACACTGCTGGATGAAGGCTGCCTTCCCCCACGCCGTCGCCGTCTCTCGTCCGGCAACACTGCACACGAGCCGACTGCGTCGCTCCATCTCCGCGGCGGACGAAAGATTTGCTCTCATGCGCTTCCCTCCTTTGTGGCTGCCACTCCATCCTTAGTCTCGACCCCGCCCGGCCATCACCACCATCATCATCATCTCTTTACGCCATGACGTGTCCTACCAGAGCCCAACCACCTTTCTAAACACTCATTTTCAGATGTCCCCAAGTTGCGCGCGATCTCGAATTCACGTACTCCTCGTTCCTCCTTCTGCCTCTTGAGTGCAATTCCGAGCTCGCAGTGCCTCCTCTGTGATTTCCTTGCACACCTTTCAGTTGTAGCCCCATCATCATCATCATCGTCATCTTCTCTGCGATGGTCAATGTTTTCTTCCTCCATGTCGCAGCGGAGTGATAACCTTGGTCTGAAGTCACATTACAGATGCAGGTTATTTAGTGATGCTGCTGCGTTGGCAATGGTTCACAAGTAGAAATAACAACAAACTCACATTCATCAATAGCACTGTGATGTTAAAATAATCATGTATATAATAGGCAACGTGTCGTGCAGTGTCCATTCTTCATACCACACGCCTATTAATTCCTTTAAGGCAGTGTTATTGTACGTATGTTGAACTTCTTTCGCACCGTACGTACCCAACTGTACTCATAGAAGGTGCAGGTCAAGGACAACAAACCTAAACGGGTTCTATTTTATAGACATGCCATTATTCCCACAATTAAGTTCAGTTTGTATTAATAACACTCCAACCTCACCGTGTCCACCTCTCCACTCGTTCGTGGTGCATTTGCCGTGGAGCAGCATTATGAGTCAAACTAAAATCATCTGAAATGCGCTCTGGGTCTCGGCGTACAGCAACGTCGCTGTGGTCCCGTCAACCTATCGGCTCTGCAGACCAATCACATCCCGACGCACGACGCTCGACCACGAAAACCCCGTGCCCGGCTTCAGCATTCTGGGCCTCGTCCGCGGAGTGAGCCTTTGAATTCGTCCTTTGGATCTGAGTCCGCCTCCCCCCAAATCAAGTGCCCGAGGGAATTCAGGGAACTCCCGCAGGGATAGTCACAGGGCATTGTTCGTCTACAGAATGGGCCGGTGGTGGTTGTGGTGGGGGGGGGCGGTGGTGGGAGAGACACTCACATGAATTTGAGAAGCTCACACGGGGAAGTCCTCAGTGGGAGCGCCGGGGAACAATGCCACGAGTGTTTGTGGGTGGTGGCTGTGGGAGCCAGGGAGTAAGTGGTTCGGGGGGGGGGGGGACATGGGGGATATGGATCTGTGGTGGCGGGGTGGTTGGGGGGGGGGCTGTGTTTTTGGGGGAGTTCATTCATGCACGACGCTTTGTTTTGTGTGCGGCGACAGGGTTCAGCGCGAGCAATGTGCAACGTCAGTTTTACGAATTCAAATGCGGAATATAAATAATGGAACGCAACTCGCGCAAGAGGAACGAAGCAGCACCAAGCGAGTGGAGCGCTCCGAGTTGGGTTACCCCGGACATCTTCTTGGTTCTTTCGGTAAAGTCACGTGGAAGGGAAATAATAAAATAATAAAAATAAAACATCATAAAATAATTCTCACGACGTTTCGGCCACAACGCAAGCAGCCGTTGTGGCCGAAACCTCGTGACGTAAAAGGGAAATAATAATAAAATAATAAAAATAAAACATAATAAAATAATTCTCACGACGTTTCGGCCACAACGCAAGTAGCCGTCCTTGTGGCCGAAACGTCGTGAGAATTATTTTATAATGTTTTATTTTTATTATTTTATTATTATTTCCCTTCTACGTGACTTTACCGAAAGAACCAAGAAGATGAATCCCTGCAGTCACGAAAGCTTTAAATCGAAATTTACCCCGGACACTTTGCCCGCAGCAACCCCCCGCTGCCCGGCGTGGGTGAAGTATGGCCACACGAACAACCCCCCCCCTGCCCCCCAACCCGATCGACACGGCGTGTGGGAGGCCTTCATCCAGCAGTGGATTGATCATAGCTGCTGCTGTGCTGCTGATAACAATGATGATGGTTACTCTAATTTCCTCCCGCACGTTCCAACTCTGAACGTAAGACATTTGGGCCAAACATCTCAATGCGATGCGCAGATAGAAATCCACGCGTAGGCATGGTTGTTCTTCCTTGTACAGAATGGTGGGGGGGGGGGGGTAAAACTTGGATTGAAAAACATCCGTCCCATCTGTGTAATTGTAAGATTCTAATCATCCACCTCCCCACGACTTCTCCCCCTCTGTATCCCCCCCTCGCCCCCCCTATTTGCCCCCTCCCCCACCGCCCCCCACAGCCGAGAAGGTGACGTCACTGGGCAAAGATTGGCACAAGTTTTGTCTCAAATGCGAGCGCTGCAGCAAGACGCTGAGCGCCGGCAGCCACGCCGAGGTGAGACCTCCTCCTACACCCCCTCATCTAGCCACGTGCCACACAAAGGCAAAGATCCCCCGCATAGCCTCAACACACTGTTGGGGCAAGTGCTGCTCGTGAGCACCTGTGAAGGCTGGCCGGCACACGAGGGGGTGGGTGGCCAGCACCACAGACAAAGATCCCCCGCATAGCCTTAACACACTGTTGGGGCAAGTGCTGCTCGTGAGCACCTGTGAAGGCTGGCCGGCACACGAGGGGGTGGGTGGCCAGCACCACATACAACGATCCCCTGTGTAGCCTTAACAGACTGTAGGGGCAAGTGCTGTTAGCGAGCACCTATAAAGGCCGACACGGCACACGAGGGGGTGGGTGGCCAACACCACGCCCGGCCGCCTTTGTCTCCCCAGTGACGATGTTTAATTTCTCCACAAACGGCACCGGCGACTCGTTTAGGGCCGAGTCGACCCAGGGGAGGCCCGGGTCCGGTTCAGATATTCGCTGTCACTGTTGGGTGTGAATAGTAACATTGCAGGTTCACTCCTAAGTGACACTGACAATGCAAGGAAAACTAAACTATTTAAACTATATTTCGATTTAAAGCTTCTTTCGTGACTGCAGGGATTCATCTTCTTGGTTCTTTCGGTAAAGTCACGTAGAAGGAAAATAATAAAATAATAAAAATAAAACATAATAAAATAATTCTCACGACGTTTCGGCCACAACACAAGCAGCCATCTCCAGGTCGAGAACAGGTCGGTCGAAAAGGCAGAGTCTGAATGGCTGCTTGCGTTGTGGCCGAAACGTCGTGAGAATTATTTTATTATGTTTTATTTTTATTATTTTATTATTTTCCTTCTACGTGACTTTACCGAAAGAACCAAGAATATTTAAACTTTGTTTTAGTTGACCAGGTAAGGCGCACTAAGCTGTCTAGCTTTTTTTTTAGAAGCGACCTGGCCACAAATGATATCACAACGAAGTGGCTTCCAACGTGGAAATTTCTAGCAGCCAAATGCTCTTAACGTATGTTTCTAAATGTGGAGGGAAAAAAACGGAGGTCCCGGAGAAATAATCCACGTGACCACGGGGAGAGAGGCACCGTGAACTCCAAATATTCAAACATCGTCAGGATCGGGATGGAGCACACCACCTCCTGTATACCAGGCGAGGGAGTTAACATCTCGCCAGCGTTGCAAGGCCCCGTCCCCCACTCGCACCGCCTTCCCTGTAGCCCCCCCCCCCCCTATCCGTGGTGAAATTCTGACCCCATCCACGAAACAACAACCACTTAAATAATGACTTAAAGCTTTCGTGACTGCAGTAATTCATATTCTTTGGGTCTTTCGGTAAAGTCACGTTAGATAGATTCGAATAAAATAATACCGCTCTTCCTGATGACGAGCGCTTGTGTTGCGATCGAAACGTCGTTGTTTTTTGTAATTTGTTTTGTTATTTTCTTTTAACCTATCTACGCGACTTTACCGAAAGACTCAAATAATATCAACAACCCCCTTGTTACCCACGACCACCCCTAATTTCTAGCCACCCTTCCCTGCTCTATTCCCCCCCCCTCCCACCAGACCCCCACCTGTCAATCACTACTCCCATCTCCACCGCCTTTGCTTGCGTCATTCATGAACGGCAGCAGCAGCAGCAGATGTTGCGCTGTGGCGGTTGACGATGCTAATCTATCCAGAAGCAGGGCCTTCAGATACAGCTCATTGCTAAATTGCAATTTCTAATTTCTCTCTTGAGCAAAAGTGACAACCGTTCTACGCCAATGTACGACCGAACACTCACTGAGCATAATGACACTTCGTGCAGGAGTCAGCGGGTGGCTGTTGTCGTCCTTTGGCAGACTCGACCCCGCCATACGAATGTGGAATTTCCACCACTGGCTTTGCCGGCTGTAGGCGGGAGATGAGCACCGATGTCACGATGCTCGTTTGAGCTGCAGGACGTCACTCTGGCGTTGACTTTCTTAAAGTCCCAAGTGTGGCTCTTGATTGAACGCCGGTTAATGCGCATTAAACATGGGCGCTCCTGCAGCACTTGTGTCAATCCACTGCTGGATGAGGGCCCTCCCCCACGTCGTGCCGGTTGTCGGCTACATCTGTCCATACTTCACCACGCTGGGTTAAGTGCGTGTTGGCGACGGTTGATGCATCGATATGGGATGTGCTTTCCCCAACAGTGCCCCCCCTCCACTCAAAACGTTTAAGGCAGCGGATATGAGCGCAATGGGCGAGATTAATGCGTGCACTCAAAACACGTGGCGTGATTCCTCGCGCGGCTATTGAGAAATAAGAGCAGCCGTCTCCGCTCATCCCCGTTGCACGCGCGACAGATTGTCGGCAGATGTGTGTGTGTGTCCTTGTGTGTACCCGTGTGTGTGTGTCCTTGTGTGTGCCCGTGTGTGTGTGTGCCCTTGTTGTGGGGAGCGGTAGTGGAGCGGTTAGTGCGCTGCGCTATGAACCCGGCGACCCGAGTTCGACTCCCGCTCACGGCCAACACCAGTGGCGATTATCTGAACCGGCCCTGGGCCTCCCCTAGGTCGACTCAGCCTCAAATGAGTACCTGGTGCGGTGTATAAGCATCACCACTAGGGAGACAAAGGCGGTCGGGCGTGGTGCTGGCCACCCACCCCCTCGTGTACCATTGCGGCCTTCATAGGTGCCCGCTAACAGCACTTGCCCCTACAGTCTGTTAAGGCTATATAGGGGATCTTTATCTTTGTCTTGCCCTTGTGTGTGTGTGCCCTTGTGTGTGTGTGCCCTTGTGGATGTGTGCATGTGTGTTCGTGTGTCCGTGTGTGTGTGTGGCTTTGTCTTTGTTGTGACCTTGTGTTATCCGTGTGCGTGTCCGTGTGTGTGTCCATGTCCGTGCGTGCGGGAAAGCGGTAGTGTAGTGGTGGGCGCACTGCGCTGCAAACCCGGCAACTCGAGTTCGATTCCCGCTCTCACGGCCAAACACAAGTGACGATTATCTGAACCGGTCCAGGGCCTCTCCTCGTTCGACTCAGCCTCCAATGAGTACCTTGTACGGTGGCTTGTAAACATCGCCACCCACAGAGTGGAACAACGTGGACGTCCAGAATAAACACCTCATCCTAGACCTAAACATTGCACCTCCTGCCTTTGATATTCCTCCCTTTCTCGGAGACACCGATGAAACTATATCATCGATGCCAGGCCGATGCGCACATCTCCTTCGTACGAGCCACAGTAGTACGACTGTGGTGGACACGTGTATCCCATAGAGAGAGACACATGGAGACAAATAGAGATGCATAGACACACAGAGACTCGTACAGATACATAGAGACACACAGAGATAAGCCATAGGAATGTGACTGTGGCCTTTAAACCCCAACTATCCTCTAGTAAACCCATAGATACATATATAGCTAGAGACACGTAAAGATGCACAGAGACACGTAGATATGCATAGAGACAATTAGAGATACATAAAGACACATAGAGACGCAGAGATACATTAAAGACAAACCACAGTAGTGCACTTGTGGCCATGCAACCAAATCTATGGACCATACGGTGAACCCAGTTTCAACAGAGGAGTAAGAATAGCAAAACCGCACGAAATCTCTCTGCTGAAGCCCTCTCGTCGTAGCCAGGAGCAGGCCTCGACATCGGACATTGAGTTCTTGAATCACATTGCTGCTGCTGCCGCCACACTCAGCGACAGAATAGAATATTGATTTGAAGCTTCCGTGACTGCAGGAATCCATACTTTCTGGTTCTTTCGGTAAAGTCACGTTGGTAAAAAATTAAATAAATCAGACGTTTCGGGTGCAACACAAGCGTCCGTCATCAGGTGGGAAGGCAGGATAAAATAGAATATTGACATTGTTGTTGTTGTGTGGTGTTGTCTGTTTGTGCGAGCAGCACGCTGGCAAGCCCTACTGCCACAAGCCGTGCTACGCCACACTCTTTGGACCCAAGGGTGAGTTCACGCGACGAAGGGCCTCGCCACGCCGTGCGTGTCCTGGCGGGTTCGTTTGACCGTACTTCACCGCACACGCGCGCGCGGTCGGTGCGGGTTGGTGGTGACACATGGCGGCTGCCTGTGATCCAGCGCTGTGGAGGCAGCAGCGAGGGTTGGTGGGTCACCACCGCACTGATGTTGTGGTGAAACTTGCCTTCCCGTGGGGGTCGAGGAGGTGCCGTACCCTGGCTCGCCAGGAGAAGGCAGCACAGCAAGCGGACTAATCGCCATCTGTTTACATCTGTATGGGGACAGAGTGTTGCACCCTAGCGCGATGCGTGGGGTTTTCTCCAGGTGCTAGCCCGAACCCATTGGCTAAAAATGTTTTAAAATAAAGACCCAGTGCAGGGCCCTCCTGAAAATGAGCCCTAACGACTCAGTTTGGCTCTCTTGGATAAACTAATCAAGTATTTATTGATGCATTTTACAGCAATGGATTTGTCTGCACTGCCCTCTGCTGACCAAAACGCAGCCTCAGCAGAAGCAGCAGCAGCCTATAGCACCTGTGTTATACCATAAAAACATCTCATCTAAACTATTATTGTACCATCTTGCAGGAATCCATACTCTTTGGTTCTTTCGGTAAAGTCACGTAGGTATAAAATAAAATAAATCACGACGTTTCGGGCGCAACACAAGCGTCCGTCTGATGAAGAACCAAAGAGTATTATTGTACCAAGTAAGGGCCCACTGAGCTATGTAGCTCTTCTTTCAGAAGCGACATGGCCACAAATGATATCTCAACGAAGCGGTTTATCATGTATACATTTATAGCGACGCAAGTTAATTCTAAACGTGGAGGGAAAAACCAGAGGACCCAGAGAAAAATCCACACGACCACGGGGAGAGAGAGAGAGAGAACATGCAAAAATTCCAAATATATAGCAGGCGTCAGGGTCGGGGTTGAACGCACGACATCCTGTATACCAAGCGAGGTAGTCAACATCTCGCCACCGTGGCGCCCTACACACAAGGGTCACCCATCAAAGCACCATCCAGGCACTATCCAGGCCAAAACCCTACGAAACTCGGCGAGGTTTGGCTGTAGGCGCACGTGATAAGACGACACTCGCAGCGCCGCACAGACAGGCTGGTCAAAGTCAGAATGTTTATTTATACCGGAGGAATGTCATGGCCCACAAAGCTCTTTTCACATATGTCCGGTAGGGGCACGGGTTCAGAACTTTATAGCAACAAAACTATAAAAAAACACGACACGAGTGCAAAGTGTATGGGAAAGGTAAACAGTGACCCGCTTGAGATTTTGAAGTTTCCGTGACTGCAAGGATCCAAACTCTTTGGTTTTTTAGGTAAAGTCACTTAGGTGAAAACAAAATCAAATGAAAATTAAACAACTAAATTAAATCACGACGTTTCGGAAGCAACACAAGCATCCGTCATCAGGTGTGACCGCTCCAGCATACGCTACAGTATTTTTTCTGGAGCTGTCACACCTGAAAAACTAAAGAGTATGGTGACCCGCTTGCTCTACTGCCACCTGGTGGCTTAAGCTCAAAGCGATCGTAGTCAAGACCCACCGCTCCTCACGGCGACCAAGACCACCTCCAGAACTTGGCTCGCCACAAAGACCATCACCACCACCACCACATCGGCCAGAGTAGCGAGATTGCCGGCTGTCGACTCCGGCAGTCTGACTCCTTCAGCTACGATTTCTCCGTGGTTGTTTTTGCTCCTATTTCTCTTTGCTTCTTTGTTGTACTTTTTTTTGTAACGTTTTTTTCTCTTTTCTTATTGTAAAGTTTTTTCTCTCTCTACTTTTCGTGACTTTCATTCTCTTAACTTTAAAAAAAAAATTATCTTTTCTTCTCGTAACGTGTTTTTGTCACGTTTTCTTCTCTTTACTTTTCGTGACTTTAATTCTCTTAACTTTTTACAAATTTTTTTTCTCTTTTCATTTCGTAACGTGTTTTTGGTGTTAGGCTTTTGTCATCGCCGGCGACTCCCAGGTCCCTCTTGCAAAACGACGCTCAATCCTGGTCTCTCTTGAGCTCCCCACGTGGTTATTGACAATAAACTTGAAGAGAGAGGGGACCCTCTTCCTTGGATGTCGAAGCAATGAGAGACTCACTGTGCCTTGCACCATCAAGAGGCTGTCAAGTTTCAAAGATCAGCGCTTAATGAAGCCGTTAATCTCGAGCACCTGCAGTCTGTTGTATAAGACGCCTCGAGCGAACACCATCAGCGGTAATTGACGGTGAATTAAATAGACAAGAAAATAATCCGTCTCTAATGCGTAAAGAATGCAGCTATTGCAAGAAGAGTCTTTACCCATTATGGCAATGACACAGGAGGTGTTCATATGTTCAAACCGCCAATAGACAACACATTTTTCAAGGAGTCAAGTCTCTCTCTCTCTCTCTGCAAACAAAGCATGCTCTACTATTTGGTTCTTTCGGTAAAGTCACGTAGAAATAAAATAAATAATAGAATCCACGACGTTTCGATTGCAACACAAGCAACCGTCATCAGGTGTGAAAGAATGCAAGCTCGGACAGAGACACAGAGAGAGAGAGATAAAACACAGACACGGAGAGAGAGACACACAGAGAGACACACACATGCAGAGAGAGGCACACAAAGAGAGATACAAACACATACAGAGAGAGAGACAAAACACAGAGACACACAGAGAGAGATGCACAGAGAGAGAGAGACACACACATGAGGGAGAGACACATACAGGGAGAAAGATAAAACACAGACACGGAGAGAGACAACACACACTCAGAGAGAGACATACAGAGAGAGACACACATGGGAGGGAAACACACAGAGAGACACACACAGAGAGACACACAGAGAGACACACAGAGAAACAACGCCTCTGAGGTGAGGCATTATATAGAGAGGGGGGGGGCAGAGAAATAAGCAAGTCAATTCGTCCTCCGCTGAAGGGGCTCAGACCACAGTGGGGGTCACTGTGTTGGTCCATGGCCAAGGTGGCATGGCTATACTCCCACTACCGTGCCTCGTGCTTTTAATGTATCTCTATGGGTCTCTATGTGTCTCTACGAGTCTCTCTACGGGTCTCTATGTATCTGTATGCATCTCTAGATATCTCTATAGGTCTCGAGGTATCCTTCTGCGTCTTGACGCGTTTCCATGCGTCTGCATGTATCTCTGTGTCTCTATGTGTCTCTACGGGTCTCTATGTATCTGTATGCATCTCTACATATCTCTATGGGTCTCTATGTGTCTCTACGAGTCTCTCTACGGGTCTCTATGTAGTATCCCTCTACGTCTCGACGCGTCTCCATGCGTCTGCGTGTACCTCTGTGCGTCTCTGTGCGTCTCTGTCGCTCGCAGGCGTCAACATCGGCGGCGCGGGCTCCTACATCTACGAGCCGCCGGCGGCGGCGGCCGCCACGGCAGACGGAGGCCCCGGTTCGACCCCGGCTCCTGACCAGCCGGCCGCGACCTCGGCCGCCAAGGGGGCCGCAGCCCCCTCCAAGACGGCGAGCAAAGGTGAGGGGCGGGGGGGGGGAGGGGGGCAGACGTGGTACCGGGGGGGGGGGGGTACAACAGCCCTGTAGCGGGGGGAGGGGTAGCATTGGCAGGGGGGGGGGCTAAGGGGGGCTGAGCCCCCTCCCCTCACCCTCTGACTCACCCCACCCCAATGGCAGCTGTGGTACCAGCTGTGTTTCACACGTTGTGACGATGGCAAAACAAAGTTAAAGACAAAGGTCCCCCCTATAGCCTCAACGGACTGTTGGGACAAGTGCTGTAAACGAGCACCTCTGCAGGCCTGAATGGCACGTTAAGCATGAAGGTGTTGGTGTGGGCAACGCCACACCGGGCCGCCTTTGTCTCTCTGGTGCTGATAGTTTACACACCGCACCAGGTAATCATTTAAGGCTGAGTCGACCAAGGCGAGATCCACAACAGGTTCGGATATTTCGCCACCGTTGTTGCTTTTTTTAAACGGGAATCAAATTGGGATCGCTCGGTCCGTCAGCGCACTTGCAGCGCTAACCACTTCACGGCCAGACGTTGTACTGTATTCCTTCTATGCTCCCCACCTTCACGAGCCCGCAGTGATAATCGCGGTGAAGTATGGTCAATGATAGCCACCCATACACGACATGGACGTGGGGTGGATGACGTCATCCAGTCGTGGATTGACCAGAGGGCTTCACATCAACAAGGATGAAGTTCACGGTCCAAGTCAAAGTGGTTACCTGCCGCAAGATTAGCACTAAGCCATTGGTGCTCACCCTCCCGTGGCTACAGTGGTGGCAATTCCATATTCCTATGGCGGGCGGGTGAGTCTATAAATGAGTCAGCCAGTGTAGTATCGACATTAATCAGCTGTAGAGCCAGCACGGAGGGCCGCAGGGTCACACAGCCACAGTTGAACCCCCCCCCCCTCCCCACAAAGCAGTACTTATTTTAACCACCGCGCAGAGATGATGGGGCCGAGTCGACCAACCAAAACCAGGATTTAAAAAATAATCGCAACCCTTTCCGATTCCGTCAGCGAGCCGTTCGCCGTGTAAACCCAAACACTGAACAAGAATCCCAACAACAACATCAACAACAACAAAGAACCCAGACGAAACACGACGGCGTTGTTACGACGTCGTTAATCTCCGCCGCAGAGAGGGGGGGGGGCTACGGGCGATGGGGGGCAACGCACCTCGCCGTGTGTCCCCGTGGCGACTCGCGCGCCGCGTTGATTGAATCGCGGCGCGCCAGACCACAGGGAAGTGATTCTGGCTACAGTGAACGGGAGCTGGTTGGGAGGAGCAGGGGGGGGGTTTGAAGAGTTTGGGGGGGGGCGATTAGAGAGTGGCGGGGGGGTTAAAGAGTGGGGGGGTGGGGCGGTTGAACAGTTGGGGGGGCGAGTACAGAGTGGGGGGTGGGTGGTGAAAAGTGGTGGGGGGAGCGGTTGAAGAGTGGGGGGAGGGGGGGGTGAAGAGTGGGGGGGGGTGAAAAATGGTGGGGGGGGCGGTTGAAGAGGGGGGGTGAAGAGTGGGGAGGGGGGCGGTTGAACAGTGGGGGGGCGTTGAAGGGTGGAGGGGGGGCGGTGGAGGGGGGGCGGTGGAGGGGGGGGGCGGTTGAACAGTTGGGGGGGCGATTACAGAGTGGGGGGTGGGTGGTAAAAAGTGGTGGGGGGAGCGGTTGAAGAGTGGGGGGGGGGTGAAGAGTGGGGAGGGGGGCGGTTGAAAAGGGGGGGGGGGCGTTGAAGGGTGGAGGGGGGGGGCGGTGGAGGGGGGGGCGGTTGAAGAGAGGGGGGTGGGGCGAAGAGAGCGGGTGGAGCTGGCTTCCTATCGGCACAGTGGCGTAAATGATCTGAGTGAAAACAAAACGCTCTCTAATCAAGTCCGCGTACAAGTGGCGTGACGTGCCCTGGCAGCAAGGGAGCGTTTGATGTAATGGTCCGGATGCACTCAACGGTTGAAAGGATATTTGGACAGATTCCCACCCTGGAAGAATCTGGGTTATTATAACGATTACTATAACGATGATGGTGGTTGTAGCAATGATCATCATCAGACGTGGTCAATCCACTGCTGGATGAAGGCCTCTCCAAACCATCACCATCATCACTACACATACCATCTCAAAGACAACGATCCCCCGTGTAGCCTTGAACAGACTGTTGGGGCAAGTGCTGTTAGCGAGCACCTATGAAAGCCGGCACGGCACACGAGGGGGTGGGTGGCCAGCACTATGCCCGGCCACCGTTGTCTCCCTAGTGGCGATGTTTACACACTGCACCAGGTACTCATTCAGTGAGGCCCAGGACCGGTTCAGATAATCGTCATTGGTGTTGGTGGCTGGCAGCGGGCATCGAACTCGGGTCGCCGGGTTCGTAGCGTAGCACGCTAACCACTACACCACCGCTCCCCACCACCACCACCGCAGCAGCAGCAGCAGCACACGCAGAGGGACGGCGTGCTAATCAGGGCTCTGTTGTCTCAAGTTCGTTCACCCCTCTCTCATAGTAAAGGGACTCCCTCCCCCAACCCCCAAACCTGCCCCCCACCCCCCCAGCCTTTGGTGCTTGGCGCAGAATGCAAGTGCCGCGCTGCCACCACGGAAAGCTAACACGACACACAACAAGACGACGATCCCCCGTGTAGCCTCCGCAGGCTTTTGAGCCAAGTGCTGTTTGAAAACATGTGTGAAGGTTGGAGCGGCGCACGAGAGGGGGTGGGGGGGGGTGGTGGTGTGGCCAGCACCAGGCACGGCCACCTTTGCGTCCCCAGAGGCGATGTTTTTTTTTCCATCTCACACAAAACGGCGCCAGCGACTCGGTTACGGCCGAGTCGACCTAGGGGAGGCACCAGGGCCGGTGCAGATAATTGCCACTGACTTGTGCCATGAGCGGGAATCGAACTCGGCTCGCTGGGTCAGCAGCGCGGCGCGCTAACCACCACTGTGCCACCGCTCATAGACACACGCGCACACATTCACAGACAAAGATCCCCCGTATAGCCTGGACAGACTGTTGGGGCAAGTGCTGTTAGCGAGTAGCACCTATGAAGGACGGCACAGCACACGAGGGGGTGGGTGGCCAGCACCACGCCCGGCCGCCTTCGTCTCCCCAGTGGCGATGTTTACATACTGCACCAGGTAGTCATTCGAGGCTGAGTCGACCTAGGGGAGGCCCAGGACCGGTTCAAACAATCGTCACCGGTGTTGGCCGTGAGCGCGATTCGAACCCGGGTCGCCAGGTTCGTAGCGCAGCGCGCTAAGCAGTGCACGACTGCTCCCCACTACTGCTACCACCATCATCATCACCATGGTTGGCACGCGCACACTTTCACACACCCACGCACGCAAACAGGCGGGCGAGTGGCGCACGCGCACGCAGAGAGGATCCCCAAAGCCGCCGTTCTCTCGACGCCCATCTCCGCTCCTCTCCCTGCGACCCACGCGCCCTGCCAGCTGCAGCTGCGCGGGAGCCCTGCCAGGCTTTTAGTGGACCACATCACGGTCTCCGAAAGCCCCTAATGGGGTCGGTCAATTCGCGCCTTCCGGTCGTGCCTAGGGACTGATGATGATGATGGTGGTGATGATGATGGATGTTGTTGATGATGATGGTCATGACTATGATGGCGATGATGATGGTGACGGTGATGGATGGTGATGATGATGGTAATGACCATGATAGTGATGATGATTATGGTGATGATGGTGATGATGGTGATGACAGTGATGATGAGTATGCGCGTTGGCATGCGGGAACTCGCAGGCTGCATTGCCAAAGCAACTGGGTGGCTCAGAGGGCAGAGCGATCAGCTGGCACCGCCGAAATCCTGGGTTCGAATCCAGGGTTCAGCCGCTCATGGTTGAACCGGGCTCTCAAAGTCAAGCGGGCTGATGGAGTCAGCCTGGTCATCAGCGACTCGCATAGGGCCTCGCGGACTCACATTGACCGTGAGTCGCGATGAATCTGGACTCGCAAGTGTCGTGAGATTTCATGGAGGGTCACAGCCCGCTCATCAATAATGAAAAAAACTCATCAAACGAAGAAAATGTTTACATTATGAGACCTCCTTTGCCAGTAGCAAGATATAGTAATCGGTTTTTACCCTTTAATCTGGCACCAAAACTGACACCTTTATACAAGGGATCATGTTTGCAATAACCAGATAAAAGGGTAAAAACCTATTACTACTGAAGAAAATGTTGTTTTGCACTGAATTTGGCTAAATTCCAGAACTGGGGATTAAGACACACGGGCTTAATTGTCACGTGACGAACATTTCCCCGTAGTGGCGGGGCGGTCCCGTGCACTGCGACGAGCAGAGGTCACTCGAAGGCATCTCAGAGGTCACTCAAAGGAATCGCAGACGCAGCCTCTGCGGTATCTGCCTCCGCGGGCCGCTGTATGACGGAGCGTTAACGCGCGCCGACGCACACGCGCCCTCAAATCGATCGTTCGCACGAGCGTGCCGATGTGACATTTTTAGACTAACGGAGGGAATCAACAAGAATCGCACAAACCGGGCAGAGAAAACGCGAGAGCCGCCACAAATCGAGACGATAAATAAAAACGACAGTCGGGAGTGGCCACCCTGAATCTCGTGAGTGGGCCAATCCCTCCCACAATGCCCAGCCCATCACTAAATCACCGCCGTGATCCAATGAATACACGAGCGACCGAATGAATGAACGAATCGATGGAGCGTTGCACTCCTTTGTCGGATGCATTGCTGCCGCCACTGCTGAGTCTGACAGTAGGGTCATGACCCCCCCCCCCCTCCGTGTGTATATCTCCCACCTCCCCCTGCCCCCCCCCGTGTGCTCTATCTCCCACCCCACCTCCCCCCTGCCCCCCGCTGCCCCCCACCGCTCTCTTCTTGCAGTGAGCACCAGCATGACCTCGTTTGCGGGGGAGGTGTCGCTCTGCCCACGCTGCGGAAAGAAAGTTTACTTCGGTGAGAGACACAACAAACAACAACAATACGAAACAAAACAACAACAGCCAGCAACTAACACCAAACAACAACGAACAACAAACAAACACATTTTGATTGAAAACGTTCGCGACTGCAGGAATTCATATTCTTTGGTTCTTTCGGTAAAGTCACGTAGATAGAAAACAACAAAAGAAAAAAGAAAAGAATATTTCACAAACAAACAAACAACAACAGCGACTTTCACGTCCGCGCGCACCGCCCGCTCCCCTCACGGAGTTGGCACTTCGCTTGTGGTCAAACTCCACGGTGGCTTGAGGGTTGACCAGAGGTCGCAACCGGGTACCCGATACCCGTACCCTACCCGATACCCGGCTACCCCTACCCAGCCGGTACGGGTACTCGTTTGCGACCCTGGTGCGGCCGGGTACGGGTAGGCCGTGAGTCACTGGTGAGTAACTGTTTGTCACTCATTTCCCAACGTCTTGTCTCTTTTTACAAATTAAGTTCCTAGAATCAACCCACCCGCGCCTGCAACATGGCTTCATCCCAGAGGTCGCAATCAGGTACCCGATACCCGTACCCTACCCGTACCCGGCCGGGTACGGGTAGGTTACGGGTAGGGTACGGGTACGGCCGGGTACGGGTACGGGTACGGGTACCCATTTGCGACCCTGGTGCGGCCGGGTACGGGTACGGGTAAGGAATCAAAACCCGTTTGCGACCTCTGGGGTTGACCCACTCCCCGGTGTTCGAACTGAACTTCAGCTCGCCACGGTGTGGAGTGGGGGGGGGATGTCCCCCTTCAGTAGCTACCTTCCCACCTTTCCAAGCGCCGTGAGAATCATTCAAACTCTACGGGGGCACTGCGCACTTCACTGGAGCACTTCGTATCCGCCCGCCCCAGTCCCGACTCCCATCGCAGCATCTCACTTTGTTTCCACACTTTTCCTGCGGTGCAGCTGTTGTTGGTGTTTTTTTTTTGTTGCTGCTCCCGATTTATTTCGGCTTCATTGTTGTTGTTGTTGTTCATTGCTTTGGTTTCGTCAATATGGGCGCCACGGTGGTGAGATGTCTCCGTAGCCAACCATATGTATTACAATTTCCAGCCATTTCGGTCAAATCCACTGCTGGATGAAGACCTCTTCCTCCACGCCGTGTCAATCACGGGACGCTATGAACTCTGCTTACCGAGTGCGACTCCTGGTCTCGCGGTAGCTAGGAGATGTTAACTACCTCGCCTGGTATACAGGAGGTCGTGGTTTCGATCCCGACCCCGACCCTGACGCCTGATGTATATTCTGGAGTTTGCGGGTCTCGCTCTCTCTCCCCGTGATCGCGTGGATTTTTCTCAGGGTCCTCGGGGTTCCCCCCCCCCTCCCTCCACATTGAGAATAAACATCACGCCCCGTTCAGAGAATTTTGGCTGCTGCTGCTAGAAATTTCCGCGTGATAAGCCACTTTGCTGAGCTGTCATTTGTGATCGCCAGGTCGCTTCTGAAAACAGCAATGTATCTCAGTGAGGCCGTATCTGGTAAAATAAAAATGAGTTTCTATTTATTTATTCGGTGACCCAGGTCTTGAATTCTCAGCTGGGTCAATAAAAATGACCGAGAGCCCTACCCTGGTGATTGTTGCCGAATCAGCGCCACCAACTCCACCCACTCCATGTGTCGCGCGTATCCACTGCTGGGTGAGGGCCTCCGCCCCACGCCGAGCGGGTCGTGGGGGTTATTTGACCGCGGGTTGGTCATTGCGGGAGGGCGCTGAAGGCGGTGAACATAGAAGTACAATACAACCACCCTGTGCATTTTTCTTTGCTACGGGTACTGCTCTGCGGCCCACCACAGCAGCAGCAGCAGCAGCTGATGCCACCCAATTAATTGGACACCTGTGAAACCACTGGACATGTGTAAAAAAAAGGGGCTTTATAGCTCATCTGATTCCTCGAGTATATAAATATATAAATCTTCTGATTGTGATTGGTCGCCCAACGAAGCACTTTCCGAGCCAGAGCCTTCTTCTTCTCTCGCGAGGCCTAATGAGATTGGACGCATTGCGGGAGATTGGACCGCCGTCGTCACGAGATAAATAAATAAAGCGCTCGACCACAAGCGTCAGCGCAGTTCAATAACTCATCTCGCAATTCACTCCCCAAAGCCCCAGCACCCCCAGCATCTCCAACGGTGGGCCCCTCCCTTACCGCGTGGCGTCTGTGCGGTCTAGAGATGATTCAATCGGGCAGAGAGGCCCCGTTACGCGGTGGAGCGCGTGGGCGCATTGGATGCGACTTCGCAATGCGGAGAGAGACGTCGATCGCGCTTAGGGCATGACGCAGCAACAAACAATAGCAGCAAGAGCAACAACAGAAGCAGCAGCAGCAGCAGCAACAACAACAACAACAGTAACACAGCGGCAAACAAAGCAGCAGCAACAGCAACAACACAGCAGCAGCTACAGCAAGAACAACAACAGCAGCAGAAACAGAAAAACAACACAGCAACAAACAATAGCAACAGCAACAACAACGCAGCAACAGCAAAAACAACAACAACAGCAACACAACAACAACAGCAGCAACAGCAGCAATAACAGCAACAACAGCAACAACAATACAAAAAACAGCAATGCAACAACAACAATATCACAGCAGCACAGCAAAAACCAAAACAATAAGAGCAGCAACAACAGCAACAAAATAAAAACAGCAGCAACAACAACTACAGACTGCTCCCACCAGCGGTGTTGCGGCGTGGTTGGCATTGGCCCAGGGGCAGTTGCACCGCCTGCACTCTCGAAACATTATTCTACCCGAGCCGACGGGAAAATTATTATTCATTGTTGCACAATATTCACGATTTTTACGTGATCACGTAGAGACCCATATACTCGTATTTAAACCCATAGACTCATATAGAGACCCATAGACTCGTAGTGAAACCCATAGACTCACATAGAGACCCATAGATTCGTAGTAAAACTCATAGACTCGCATAGAGACCCATAGATTCGTAGTGAAACTCATTGACTCGCACAGAGACCCATAGACTCGTAGTGAAACCCATAGAGAGGCACAGAGGTCCATAGACTCGTAGTGAAACCCATAGACTCACATAGAGACCCATAGATTCGTAGTGAACTCATAGACTCGCATAGATGCCCATACCATCATAGTGAAACTCATAGACTCCCATAGAGACTCATAGACTCGTAGTGAAACTCATAGACTCGCATAGAGACCCATAGGCTCACACATGGACCCACTGACTTGTATTGGAACCCATAAAATTCACATAGGCGCACATGAGTTGTGCTCAAACTGGGTTCCCCAAGTGTGGCGAGTAGATGGGCTGGGCCCAGTCACCGGTGACTTAATGATGAAGATTCGGAGAAGCCGCGCAGAGGGCCACGCGCTCACTTGGATCGTCCGCGGTAAAGCTGAGCACACATCACCGCAATGACCTCAACGAGCCATTCTCTGAGTGTCCCCCTATGGACACTACGCCCCTTCAGTTGGCGGTCCGCAATCCTGGCGTCTTTGCGCTTACGGCCGTGGGAAAATAAAAATACAAAAATGTGCCGCCTCGGTGTGGAATCTGTCACGGCACGCAACCGGCGAATAAACAGAGAACGAGCGGAGAACATTCGCAAGTTTGGAGGCGTCGTGTTGACGGGTTAAGACGTGCAAAGAGGGGCTTTGGCGCGTCACGGCCACAGGCGGGCAAGGGGAGCCGCGATGACCGACGGTCGAGAATGGTGACGGAATGGCATGCCGAAGGATGGGAACGGCTCCCGATAGGAAGGACGGCCACCGTGGAGATGGCGCAGGAGATGGGAGCAGCGGTCTTGTTGTTTCTCTGCCCTGGGTTGCCCCTGGGCTGCCCCTGGGCTGCCCCTGGGCCTCGTTGTTGTTGGTGCTGCGCTGTGACTCCCAAATATCCTGCACATGGGCCCCCTCGGCTACTCCACATGGGGGCCCCTTGGTGACTATGCACAGGCACCCTTCTCCCCTTCATCCTCCTCCCACCCTCCTATTCCCCGACCGCTTTCAGCCACCTCCTCCCCATGACTGGAATTCCCCAGGAACGTAGATTGTGAATTTGTTCGTGAATTTCCCGTTCATGGTCTCCCATCGTGGCGACGCGTCACCACTCATATCGGTTAGCGCTACGCTGCACTACGGACCCGGCCACCCGAGTTCGATTCCCGCTCATGGCCAACACTAGGGCTCCCTCCCCTAGGTCGACTCAGCCTCAAATGAGTACTTGGTGTGGTGTGTAAACATCAACACTGAGGAGATAAAGGCGGTCGGGCGTGGTGCTGGCCACCCACCCACACGTGTGCTATGGTGGCCTTCATAGGTGCTCGCGAACAGCACTTGCCCCACTAGTCTGGTAAGGCTATACGGTGGATCTTTGTCTTTGTCACCGCATGTGTCATCAACTGTTGGCAAATGGACTGATCGTGGTTCTCCTCTACCCCGTGCCCCCACCCCCTCACCATCACAACCACCAACATTACCTTGACCACCACCGACCACCACTATCGCCACCACTGACTGACATCGACATCACCACGAACTACCACCAATCATGCTCATCACTACCACCACCACCCACATCACCACCACCAATCATTATCACCACCACCTGATATCGTCATCACCATTCTCCACCACCACTACAACCACCACACATTTCACCGAAAACCACTTACATCATCATCATTTTCTTTTCACCATAACCACTTTTAACACCACCAACTGTACTCCCAACACCACCCCCATCATCATCATCCATTCACCACAACCACAATCACATTTAATACCACCAACAACCACAACTATCGCACTTACTCCACCATACACTTCCAACTCCTAACGCCACCTCCATCATCATCATCCATCCACCACCATTGCCCTCCCCCCCCCTCCTCTGCCCCCCCCCCTCCCCCCACAGCGGAGAAGGTCACGTCTCTGGGTCACGACTGGCACCGCCCGTGCCTGCGCTGCGAGCGATGCAGCAAAACCCTCGCTTCGGGAGGTCACGCCGAGGTCAGTGCCCTGGCCAGACATTATCGGTCAAAGGTCAAAAAGGTCATCACGGGCCCCGTGTCTGTTGGTAACACCGATCGGCTACCTCCCTTCCCCCTGCTAGACGGCGTCGGATCGCCGGACCCCCATCATGTAAAATAAAACCACTGCCCCCTCGTCTCTCATCGACATACGAGGTGGCCGGGTGGTGGCGCCACTGAGATCTTGGGTTCGGATCCGAGAGATAACCGGCCAACTACAGTGACCTCAGCCTGGTCACTGCTAAGTCCCATTCAATTGCACAGATCTCCTAAACTCAGGGAGACCCAGAGACTCGCACAGAGACCCATAGACTCATGCAAAGACCCATAGAATCACACAGAGACCCATAGACTCACGCAAAGACCCATATAATCACACAGAGACCCATAGACTCGCGCAAAGACACATAGAATCACATATATACTCATAGACGCACACAGAGACCCATTTGACTTGCACAGAAACCCATAGACTTATATGAAGACCCATAGACCGACACATAGTCCCATAGACTCACACAGAGACCCATATAATCACATAAAGACTCATAGAATCGCATAGAGGCTCATAGACTCACACATAGACGCATAGACTCACACAGAGACACATAGACTCAAATAAACTGAGTGACGATTAAGCAGTGAGTCGATTGTCTCTGGTCAGTCATCAATGTCTGCACACACACCCCGCATATTGAATGTTTTTCACTTAATTTACATAAATCGTGATTCCAAGAATTCCACAAATATCAATGTGTATCTATGTTGAACTTGTTTCGCTCCGTACGTAGCCAACCTTGCAAATCGGAGGTGCGGCGTCGTGGTGAACATTTCTCCGTGAAGGAATTGTTTGCACAAAGCATGTCACTCGAGGAGATCTCTGCAGTAGTTCCATGACATCTTCTTCCACGGGCCGTTCTCAAACACAGGGTCGACGGCACCGCTGAGTGAGAGTTCCGACTGGATTCGCTTGGAATTGGATTGGGTGAAAATACCCCGAATCATATCGACAAAGAGGCATGCGGCGCGATTCAACATGTTTCTGGAATCGCCGCCAATCGGTTCAAGAATCG
Source organism: Lethenteron reissneri (assembly GCF_015708825.2). Lineage (NCBI taxonomy): Eukaryota > Metazoa > Chordata > Hyperoartia > Petromyzontiformes > Petromyzontidae > Lethenteron > Lethenteron reissneri. Next base: position 9,986,733 of record NC_083789.1, read on the forward strand.
ATGCATTGCGTAGCGCCTCGAGTGGTTGCGGGGGTCACGCGAACCCGTTGCATACGACGTACGCAGAGCAAATCGACATCGACGTGCCATCGCATCACAGCGTTACCAAAAAGTGGATGAACCGTCTCTGTTCATGACAGCGAACACACACCTTGCCCATGAACATCTGGCAGTTCACCAGCATTGTTGGTTCAAAGGAGCCAGAATCTGCCAATAAGACACTGAATGTCGAAACCGTGCCAGAGTGTTGCTTGTGCTGATTCGACGCGGCGGAAATTATGCGCTCTCAGAAGAAACGATTTAGCTTTTTTTATTTAGCGTAGAGTTCTTTTTCAGAAGCGACCTTGCCACTTACGAGAGCTCAAAGAAGTGGCTTATCGCATGGAAAGTTTTAGCAGCAGCCAGATACTCGAAACGCGCGTTGATTCTGAATGTGGAGGGACACATGGGATAGAACATGCAAACTCCAAATATACAGCAGGCTTCAGGGTCGGGATCGAACCCACGGCCTCCTGTATACCAGGCGAGGTAGTCAACATCTCCTAGCCACCGTGATGATGATGAGAGAGAGACGCAAATTCCAAATATACAGCAGACGTCAGGGTCGGGGTCGAACCAACGCCCTCTTGTATACCAGGTGATGTAGTTAACATCTCCTAGCCACCGTGATGATAATGAGAGAGAAAAATGCAAACTCCAAATGTACAACAAACGTCACGGTCGTGATAGAACCCACGCCCTCCTGTATACCAGGCGAGGTAGTCAACATCTCCTAGCCACCGTGGCACGAAGGCAGGCAGTTGGGCCGACGATGGGTTGTGTAAGATTGATTTTTTATATTCATTCGGAGAGACGGTCATATGAAGGGGATCCATTGTCTCGCTCGTCTCGTCTGCTATTTATATTCTCACCATGACGACGCTCCTCACGCCGGCTGCGAGTTGCTCGCCGTCAGCGAATGCGCTTGCATTCCCACCGGCCACAAACGCCGCGGCGCGAGCCTCCAGGCGGACGCAGCGGTCGTTGAGCTACAGCCGTGATCGCGAGCTCAGCGACGGCTGCAGAGTGCCACGGTGTCTCGTCTTCCGTGGGAGGCTGAGCGGATGACGGCGACGACGACGAGGACGACGAGGAGATGCATCGTGCACCGGGGGTAGACTTCACGTGACGTTGGAAGTCGCCGCGGGCGTTGACCCTTCCGCGATCGTACGAGTTGGAATTGAGCTTCGGCAACAGCAGCGGCAGAAGCTCGCGTTGGGAATGTGCCCGTAACGTCAGATGTGTCTCAGTGTGCAGAGACATTGAGGAAGAGGGGGAGGGAGCAGAGGGGAGGGGGCTGAACAAGGAAAGCAGGGTGATGAAGTGACTCGTTCACTCACTTTTCACGCTGTGTGTCCTGACTTCTGGGCCACCTTGTGTGAGGTTGAATAACTGCAGCCAGACGGACACTCATTCATGATTCAATGCGGACCTCTCTTGGTCAAAGAATATCGCCTCTGTGGGCAACGGAGAACAGTCGGCACGCCACTTACAAACAAACAAACTCAAGTTTATCTTCTTGGTTCTTTCGGTAAAGTCACGTAGAATTGAAATAATAAAAGTATTCATTCAGACCCTGTCTCCTCGACAGACCTGTTCTTCACCTGAGGACGGCTGCTTGCATTGTGGCCGAAACATCGTGAGAATTATTTTATTATGTTTTATTTGTATAATTGTATTATTTCCATTCTACGTGACTTTACCGAAAGAACCAAGAAGATGAATCCCTGCAGTCACGAAAGCTTTAAATCGAAATTTAAACTCAAGTTTAGATTCTAACTCGTCCACCTGCAGGAGCCATTATCTATCCACTGCTGCATGAGCGCCTCCCAGGAGCCGGAGCCACCTCTCGCATTGTTCCGCAATGCGGTTGTCGATCTGTCCGGGTCGTGCACACGCCGAGCTCAGACTAGTGGGTTCGAGTGAACTCCACTGCTGGTTGAAGGCGCGCCGACGCCGTGTCGGTCACGAGGGTTGCTTGACCATATTTCACCAGGCTGGTCAACGTGGCACGGTTCGGATATCATCACCTGCCACTGATGCGAGCCGTGGCCAGCCCAACGGGATCGTCAGCAATCACGTGTGTAGTGTTATCGATTTTATTTTGCAATGGATATCCTATGGCGAGACGTGTTCCTGTCATGTGAATGTGGAATTTCCACCAGCGGCTCAGCTAAGCAGGATTTGAGCCTGGGCGCTGTTTGGATGAGTGACCACCACCACCACCACGCACAAACAGGTTGCCATCGGTGAATGCAGGGCAACGTTGCTTGCAGCAGAAATCCATTGTTGTACCATACTTCTATGCCCTCACGTCTATGGCCCCCATCCCTCGCTCACCAACACGTGGCGAAATAGGGTCAATATTGCAGCATGCATTCTACGTGCCTGTGTACGGGATGTGGGGAGCGGTAGTGTAGCGGTTAGCGCGCTGCGCTACAAACCTGGCGACCCGGGTTCGATTCCCGCTTCACGGCCAACATCAGTGACGATTATCTGTACCGGTCCTGAGCCTCCCCTAGGTCGACTCAGCCTCAAATGAGTACCTGGTGCGATGTGTAAACATCGCCACTGGGGAGACAAAGGCGGCCAGGCGTGGTGTTGGCCACCCCACCTTATCGTGTGTCGTGCCTGCCTTCATAGATGCTCGCTAACAGCACTTGCCCCTACAGTGTTAAGGCTATACGGGAGATCTTTGTCTTTGTACGAAATGTGGAGTGTTCACCATGAGCCGTGACGCGACTGCATTCGGCACGGCATTCATTGATTGCATTCGTGAGTGGCACGTGACGGACGGAACGTTGCCCAACCCACGGAGACCCCCCTCCACCCCCCCCTTCACCCCCCCTTCACCCCCGGGGGGTGGTGGGGGGTGGAGGGGGATCGCTTGCCGGGGATGGGGCGTCACCTTGGGGTCGCGCGCGAAGAAGATTGAACTCAACGAAGCTATTTGTGTTTTTTATTGGACTCTTTCAAAAGCGACCTGGCCACAAGTGATAGCTCAACGAAGTGGCTTATCGCCTGGCAATGTATAGCAGCCAAATACTCCAAACGCATGTTTCTTAATCAAGTTCAAGTTCATTTATTAGGTATAGCCCTGTGAGCCATTCGGCTCTTGAATCGAGTGCAACCGCAACAAACAAAAAACATAAACATGAACAAAAAACATCTTAAAGTGGATATGTGACTGAGTGCAAACAGAAAATCCAAGAAAAGACAGCAAAATATTGCAGAAAAAAACACCGTTCACCAACGCTGTGTGAAAAAATCCCAGTGGGATGCAAGTCAAACAACAACAACCACAAGACAACTTAGATTAATGCTATCAGTCTAACTCTGTACTACAACAAACAAACATGGCTAAACCAATACACTTTTCGAAATCACCAAAATGTGGAGCGGGTAGGGGGGGAAATCGGAGGACCCGGAGAAAAATCCACATGACCACGGGGAGAGAGACACGCAAACCCGAAATATACAGCAGGCATCAGGGTCGGGATCGAACCCACGACCTCCTGTGTACCAGGCGATGCAGTTAGCATCTCGCCACCGTGGCGCCCCTCGATTGCCAATGAGTTTGATTGTCAAGCGAGGATCGTTGGATCGCACGCAGACGTTGGGGAAATTCCTCTACCGTGCAAGTCGAGGTAGGTGCCTTACCCTGGCTCGCCAGGAGAAGGCGGTACAGCAAAACAATGTGGACTCCACCCGTGTCAAGTTTGTTGTCCTTCCCCCGCACCTCCGATTATCACGGTTGTTTGCGTACGGTGCGAAAGAAGTTCAACATACATACGTTCCGTCTGTACGGGATAGAGTGTTTCCCCCTCGCGCACACGTGGGTTTTCAGCTCCGGGTGCTCCGATTTCCTCCCGACCATCAACGCTCGTCAATTGGCTGATCACACCTCAATATGTAGAGGCTCGCAGAGCTTGGAGAATCGTTGGTAGCGTCCGGCTCCTCGCCACCGCGTGGCTGCTGCCTCCCCGCTCGTCTGTGGTTACCTCCTCGCGCCTCTGAGTCGCGTCCCCTCCTGCTTAAGAGCGTGGAGTCATCCTCGTTTATGTGGCGTTGACGTTCATGATATTATTATTATTTATTAGATTTTTTTTCTCTCTCTCAAAGTCAAAGCAATTTCATGTTCGAATGAGCATCGACCCCGTACTCATTTCCTGTTTACATCCCTGAGCCAGATGTGGAAATTCCACATTGCTATGGCGGAGGCGAGTCTGCTGTCCATAAGGCATACACCGTTGAATTTCCCACAAGAAATGTATACGAATTCTATCAACAACCCCCAACCAGGATTTGAACTCGCAAGCTTCCTCTTGCGAGCTGCTTGATCTACATTACGCGATCATCATCATCATCATCAATGAGTAATAATTTACCGCCCCCTTGACAATCCACTGCTGGATGAAGGCTCTCCACGCTTTGTCGGCAGTGGGGGTTGTTTCACCATACTTCACCGGGCTGGTCGGTGCGGCTTTGAGAAGTCCAACGATGCACCCACCTCGCGTGATTAGATAAACTGCCTCGTTTGTATTGTCTGCCTCGTTTGTATTGTCTCGTTGGTATTGTCTCGTTTGTATTGTCTATGTCCTTTGTATTGTCTGCCTCGTTTGTATTGTCTCGTTTGTATTGTTTCGTTTGTATTGTCTCGTTTGTATTGTCTCGTTTGTATTGTCTCGTTTGTATTGTTCGCCTCGTTTGTATTGTCTCGTTTGTATTGTCTGCCCCGTTTGTTCCGTTTCACGTGTTCCATCTCGCACTGCCTCATTCGTCTCCATTAGCGAAGAGGTAACATTTGCGTACAGTCCATCCACCCGGTGGCGCTATTACCAACGAGGACTCAGAAGCGATATTTAGCCTGCAAAGCGATTCTATCAGCGCAGGACAAATCTGACCCGTCGGATACAATGTCTGCCCAACGCAGTGGCTGAGCGTGCCAAAGGCGAGTAGTCGCAGTGCTCGCCGTGCAAGGCCCCCTCGTACCCGATCAGTGCGGCCAAGACGCTCGCGCGGTGACGGACAATCACCGTCTGCACCACTACGGTATTCCTCAATGTGGCCGCGTGGCCCTTGGGGTGAAATGAAGTCGTTTGGAGCGCGGGCTGCGGGTCCGTCTCTTGCGGCAGTTCCACACGGACGTCGGGCGTAGGCAGGGAACCCCGTTGCGGGTGGGCACCAGCTGGGCGGTGGGTGCAGGTGTAGGGTGCGGCAGCGTTGCGTGAGAACGCACCACTTTGGCTCGGCCAACAACAACAACAATAAAAAAAACATCCCGTGGAACAAATCCTGCGGCAGGCGCGCACGTGCGTGCGTGCATTATTTAGAACCGCGTCACAATCGACCACGTGGCCAATTGACGCGCAGCGACATTTCTGCAGGGTTCTAACACGCAACGGGGTTTCCGCGATTAGTAGCCGGTGCCAGTTAGCAACTTACTCCATTAAAAGCCTCGTTGAGTCTCGGGACTGTTGTTGTTGTTGCTGCTGCTGCTGCGTTGGGCGTTTGGGGATGTTTGGCTTCGTGAGAGAGGACACCACACAGCCCAAGACCCAGCGCAGAGAGAATTGATGTTCGGTCGAACTCCTGCCACCCCTGTAATTGGAAGCGGGAGAAATTGCTCGGCTCATTCAATTATTAAACGAGCTCGTTTTTCTTGACCACAGTGTGCTAGGAGATGTTAGCTACCTCGCCTGGTGTACAGGAGGTTGTGGGTTCGATCCCGACCCCGACGCCTGCTGTATATTTGGAGTTTGCGTCTCTCTCTCTCTCTCTGTCAGTGGTCATGTGGATTTTTCTCCGGGTCCTCCAGTTTATTTCCCTTCCACATTTAGCATGCGTTTCGAGTATTTGGCTGTTATACATTTTACACCTGATAAGTCACTTCGTCCAGCTATCATTTGTGACCAGGTCACCCCCGAAAAACAGCTCAGTGGGCCTTACCTGGTAATTATAAAAAAAAACTATCTTTTAGTCAGTTGAGTTTACATCCTGAGAGTGAATTTATTGTAATGTCTAAATTGCTGGCCTTCTCGTCAGCGAAGCAGGCTAGAGCCTCGGAACGGTGGCAACAAGACACGGCTGCTCGAGGCAGCGTGGTCAGTGTAGAGGGCAGCGCAGTAGAATCTATAATTGTCCATTATTGATTTCCACCACCACCTTCAACCGACCCGCACTGACCGGCGTGGTGAACTATGAGACCTCTGACCCCACCCACGTGGTGTTGTAGGAGGAGGCCCTCGACCAGCAGCGGATTTCAATAATAATTTATATGTCTGACTGTGTCGAGTGGTGAAGGGTCTTCACGACACAACTTCGACTCGATCATACACATGGCCTGACCCCCCCTCTCCCTCCTCCAATAAATACATAATTAATCATATGTCCTTCAATGACAACGATCACAAATAGGGATGTGGACATTCACAAAGGAAGCGAATAAGTCATAGGGCTGCGTGGAGTGGGTAGCAGATGACAGCGGAGCAGAGGAGTAAGGGGCGGGGAGATTGGGGTGCGGGTGGGCTGTGAGGGGGGGCTCAGAGAAGATATGGGGGAGGAGGAGATGTGGGGGGGTCACATTTCACACGACTCGGATATCACTGACCACTAAGCGTGGCGACCCAGCAAAAGCCACCACCACCATCATCATCATCGCCACCGTCGTCATCGTCCGAGCGCGGTCACGGGAGAAGTGTTTGCCCGGCGTTCCTGACAATCGCCCCGACCGTTGACACAGACACGCGAGACGCACGCGCCACCAGGACAGGTGCGCTCCAGACGACACAATAACGCCGAGGCAAATAACGCGAGCGATTAACCCCTTGGGCTCCGGCTGTGTGTGGAAGCCCCCCCCTGGGAAATTAGCGCGCATTGTAGTTTCGTCACCCCCCCCCCATCCCCCTCCACCCGGTAGCGGTCGTGTCGGGCACGTCCTTTGGAGATCGTTCCTCCGCATTCACGAGTCACGCGGCGAACATCTGCTCGCTAAATCGTCCCCCTAATCGCCGACCAAGTCAATGGGAGTGTCACGCGCGGCAACAAAGGGCAGCGCGAGCTGTTGTTGTTGTAAACACAGCCATCGTCCTTGCCCTCCACTCCGTCCAGGTGTGGTCGGTGACATCACCTGTCCTGGGGTGTTCTAATTACACCCCCCCCCACACACCGTAACCCCGCCCCGCCACAGGTGTGGAGGTCACCTCGCGCAATTACAGCCAAGGTGGTGGTGGTGGTGCTGGTGGTGTTGGTGGTGGTGGTGTTGGTGGTGGTGGTGGTGTTGGTGGTGGTGTTGGTGGTGGTGTTGGTGGTGGTGGTGTTGGTGGTGGTGTTGGTGGTGGTGGTGGTGGTGTTGGTGGTGGTGGTGTTGGTGGTGGTGTTGGTGGTGTTGGTGGTGGTGTTGGTGGTGGTGTTGGTGGTGGTGGTGGTGTTGGTGGTGCTGGTGGTGGTGGTGGTGGTGTTGGTGGTGGTGGTGGTGTTGGTGGTGGTGGTGTTGGTGGTGGTGTTGGTGGTGGTGCTGGTGGTGGTGGTGGTGTTGGTGGTGGTGGTGTTGGTGGTGGTGTTGGTGGTGGTGATGTTGGTGGTGGTGGTGTTGGTGGTGGTGTTGGTGGTGGTGGTGGCGTTCCATGTTCCCGCGGTGCGGTTGTGTCGGGCAGGGCCCACACTCACCAACAGCGTCCCGTCCCACGCTACAACCGGCGCACGACGCATATAATACAGTGCTCAGAGGGCCCTTACGCGATTAAATAAAATGAAACTGATTATTTTTATGTTACATTTACCACCCACGATGACATCAACGGTGAGAGACGTTGATCCCCGATAAAGAGAGGCTCACAGAGTTGATTTACTGACGCGTAACATCTCCACTTCTCCCCTCTCACCCTGCCCCCCCCACCCCCGTTCCCTGCAGCATGACGGGAAGCCTTACTGCCACGTGCCGTGCTACGGCCTCCTCTTCGGCCCCAAAGGTTCGTCGCCTCGCACGGCACCATCCGTCCACTCGCGCGGTCAAAAGTGCCAACGTTACGCGCCCGCAGCGGGGCACTCGTTTGAGGCCGAGTCGAAATAGAGGAGGCCCAGAACGGGTTGAGACGTTTCATCGCCATGCTGTTGGCTGTGAGCGAGAGTCGAACTCGGGTCGCTAACCACTACGCTACCGCTCCCCACAAGCAGTTGTATCCCACGGGGCGCCGTGGTGGCTGGGAGATGTTAACTACCTCGCCTGGTATACAGGAGGTCGTGGGTTCGTTCCCGACCCTGATGCCTGCTGCTGTATATTTGGAGTTTGCGTGTCTCTCTCTCTCATCATCATCATCACGGTGGCTAGGAGATGTTAACTACCTCGCCTGGTATACAGGAGGTCGTGGGTTCGTTCCCGACCCTGATGCCTGCTGCTGTATATTTGTAGTTTGCGTGTCTCTCTGTCATCATCATCATCATCATCACGGTGTCTAGGAGATGTTAACTACCTCGCCTGGTATACAGGAGGTCGTGGGTTCGTTCCCAACCCTGATGCCTGCTGCTGCTGTATATTTGGAGTTTGCGGTGTCTGTCTCCCAGTGGTCGCGTGGATTTGTCTCCGGGTCCACCGGTGTTTCCACCCACGTGTAGAATCGACACGAGTTCAGAGTATTTGGCTGCTAAACATCGCCACGTGATGATGAGCCACTTCGTTGGGCTATCATTTGTGGCCATGTCGCTTCTGAAAAAGAGCTGTAGAGCTCAGTGGGGCCTTACCTGGTGAAAAAAAAAAGAGTTTACTTGATGCGTTGTAGCACACGTCAAAGACAGGCAACATACACCTGTGGTGGCTGTGCGTGTCTGCCTGTGAGTGGGAGCGGTTATTGTAATAGGCACTCGCTGACAGCACTTGCCCCCCCCCTCAGTCTGTTGAAGGCTACACGGGGGATCTTTGTCTGTGTGCGTGCACAACCCCCCCCACCCCCACCCCACACAGGAGTGAACACGGGAGTCGTGGGCTGCTACATCTACGAGAACGAGAACGGCACTGCCGCGGAGAACTGAGAGCCACGCCAACTCCAGATCACCCCCCCACCACCCCCGATCCCTTACCCCCCCCCACCATCCCCCCCCACCCACCAACCCCCCGCCCCCCCCACCATCCCCCCCCGGCGCCGTCTCTCCCACCCTCCCTCCCCCGCTCGCCCCCGCCACTTCCATCACAATCACCTGCAGTGGAAAATTCACCTTGGAGGGACCCCCCCACGCCCCAAACCCCTCCAGCCCAGATGTGCGTTCTCGAGGTGGCGCCACGTGTTGTACGGCACGATGTCCTGCGACGTTTCGCACCACCACCACCACCACCTGCTGGGAGAGAGCTTGCCACCTTGGGGAATTGGCGTCTGCGTGTCGCGCGGTAGGAACTGATCATCTCTTACCGAGATCTGGTGCTGGCATTTGCGTCGCAGTTTTTATTCCGGTAGTGTAGCGCACGGTGGTGGTGGTGATGATGACAGACCTCGCGCTGACTTGAGACATATGTCCGGGTTTGGTCTAAGGTGGACAAGGTGGCAACAGCCAACGCTGGGAGCTTCTTCAGTTGAGTACACGTAGAAGCTCTCTGCGCGAAACGTCGGACATCGTGCACAGACCACACGCGGCTCGGGCATCGGAGAGCTGTACAGCAGCATGCGCTTATCTCCTCCTGCGCGGATGGACAGCCAGGAACCGCCCATGCAGTTCGACTGCAGGCACCAGGCTCGCACCACGGCCTACATAGAAACACCACTCAGCGTTTCAGTTCTTCACCAGGTTGTGTGAGCGCGTGCTGTGAGTCTGTGCAGAGGGAGTGGTAGGGTAGCGGTGAGCCGCGCTGCGCTATGAACCCCGCGAACCCGAGTTCGATTCCCGCTCACGGCCAACACCGGTGAGGATTAACTGAATCAGGTCCTGGATCTCACCTAGGTCGACTCAGCCTCAAATGAGTGCCGGGTGCGATGTCTGATAAGCATCGCCACTGGGGAGACAAAGGCGGCCGGGCGTGGTGCTGGCCACCCACCCCATCGCGTCCCATGCCCTGCAGTGCCGGCCAGTCTTCACAGGCTCTCACGAACAGCACTTGCCCCAACAGTCTATTGAGGCTATATTGGGGATCTTTATCTATGTCTATGTGTGTCTACGGTTCTGCATGTACGTCTGTGAATCTCCACGTGAGTCTACATCTCTGAGCGTGGACCACGTGGACACACCACTCACTCGCCTAGGTCATTCACCGGGAAACGTTTCAGATAGTCACCAAAAGGCTCCTCCCGAAGATGCGTCTGTTCAAGTCGCTGTTTATATTTATGTTCTAGCCAATGGCGTCACTCTGGATCCCAGTCTAGCCACTAGTGGCAGCTACATTCACGTTTGCAAAATAATGGATTATTGATTCGGTTAAATTCAGAACAAAATCGATTAAATTAATCGACCACTAAACTTAGACCGACGGGCAGACTCGACTGCAGGAGTCCACCCTTAATAATAAATACAATAAGTCCGATGGATAGACGAATAGAAACACTGACTCTCGCCATAGGAACGTGGAATTCCCACCACTGTATCGGGCCAGCGAATAGTCGATGATCATACTATAACGACGAACATTTCAGCAACAAAACAACAACAACAACCCGCTTTGTGTTTTTTTTGTGAGAAAATGTTCAGTCGTCACAGCCCACGTATTTCATCAAATCCGCTGCCGGGAGACTTTTTTCTTCATAGGGGTGGGAAAAGTTTGAGCGGAAATTTTTGCATTATTCCGTCAGCCTCTGCTGCCCGTTTCTTTATACAAGATCTGCGGCTCCACCCCATAGATATCATCGCCATCGTGGGAACTCCCTTGCCAGTATCAAAATATAAGAATAGGTTTTTACCCTTTCTGGCTATCATGATGTAGCTGCTCAAACCGAGCTCTCAATGTCCTGGGAGTGGCATTGTCGTTGTGCTGTTCGTCTTGTGGCGTCCTCTGGTCTGACACCGTGTGAGACTATACTCTAAAGAAAGCTGTCTCTGGTGTGGACCAATCAGTTCCAAAGACAATTCATCATATACTATCAGAGCATTATATTCTTGGTTCTTTCGGTAAAGTCACGTAGAAGGGAAATAATAAAGTAATATTAATATAATATTATTGTTTAATATATATTATTTTATTATTTCCCTTCTACGTGACTTTACCGAAAGAACCAAGAATATGAATCCCTGCAGTCACGAAAGCTTTAAATCAAAATTTATCAGAGCATTGTTTTTGTTTGCATGTTCACCACAAGTATGTGTGTTTAATGCGGACATGACTCCTTGCAAAAGGTTTCCGGTTGGTGTTTTAACATCTTAACACAACTGTTTTATTGATAGAAAGGGGACAACATTCTTACATCGTCGTCACGTTGTTAACGCGACCACACCTCCCTTGCATCCGTGTGCCTCATCTTCCCGGATCTCGGAAGATTGCTACGCAGGGCTGTGACTGTTTGTTTGCTGCTGCTGTTGCTGCTGCCGGTGCTGTGTTGGCAGTGGTGCACACGCACAATTAACAACAACAACACTCGACGCATTCATCAATAACACTGGGGCCTTAATAGGAAAATAAGTAATATTTAAAAATACTTTTTTTAAAACACGCTTTAATGAAATGTACCGTACTAGTAATGGAAAAACTCCACGACTCCAGGAAGTGGGTCCGAAGCTTGCCACAACGTAAGAGGCCGTGGTGATTTACAGGCAACGTCAGTTGAGCGTGGACAATTAGACCCAAGCTGAAACATAACATAAAAAATGAATGTTTAAAATACCTTTTTTTTATATAGAATATAGTATTGTCATCAGCATGACATAAGTATACAAAATGTGTAGTCGATACCACATTGGGAAGTGGGTTAAAATTGGGTTACAAGATTTGAGGATACGACAACAGACAGAGTGAGTTAAATAAAAGCGTGTAAAAAATATTAAAAGCGACTGGGGCAATTCAAAACACGTGCTGTTAATAAGTGCCATTGCCTCTAACAACATGCGTATGCTATGAAGAAGAGTCATTTCCCGAAACGTCAACTATTATACACGGGTTTTTTTCTTCCTTTTAAGGCCACACGCGGTGTTATTGACACATGTGTCGGGAACGTCTTGGTTTAGGTATGCTTGAGACGCGTTGGTTCTTGGGTGGGGTGGCCGCCACAAGACCTTGTCACGTGTCGCAGGGTGCGGCCGAGTTTGTAGACCGCTGCCTACGCAGCGTGAGCGGGGGGGGGAGACGTGGGGGGGGGGGGTCTCCCGGGTTCCTCCCGCACGAAGCCAAACTCTCAATGAATAGAATTGGTCAACTATCTCGGCATGCCAGGGCCCCCTATCTTCGAACAAGTTTTGAGGCTTTCGCGGGTTAAAACAATTAAGGGCATTACTGTAGTACTACTATTATTATAATAACAATTATTATTCCTCTTTAAGCCCCAGGGCGTGGGGTGACATTTGACAAGTGCGGGCTATTTTTAAAGAAAAAAAAGGACAAAAAAGTGGACCTCTCCCCAAACTCCGCTGACGTTAGAGCGCTCGCCGGAGTCTGGTTGAGCGAGTGTTTTGCAGAGGACATTCAACGTAAAAAAAAGTTAACCCGTAAAAACAAAGTTTTTCACTATAAATCCTTTATATGCGTGTTCAATGGGCCAGAACCCAGCCCACATTGGTCTTTGAAACGGGCGGCTAGAGTCCTCTCGTCCTCTGGCTTGAGATGGCTGCCACCTATGGGTCAGATGATTGCCTGCCACCATTAAGCAATTGGTAATTAAATATAAAAAAAAATTACCTAAAAAGTGTAACATTTTGGAAAAAAAATTTGACGAAAAGAAATTGTCACGCACAACGAGTCTGTGTGCAAAATGTCAGCTTGATTGGATCACGGGAAGTGGGTTAAAAAAACGACCGAAAGATTTGCACGGTCGTAAGCGCGCAAGCAAGCAAGCAAGTGAACTTAATATAAAGTATTTAAAACACGAAGCCAACACGGCGCTGGGCACCTGATTACAGCCATTCACGGTACTGCCACCTCGCCACTGTGGCCCACAGACACACACACACAACAGCAGCATGATGTACGTGGATTACCCTACGAATTACCCAACCGTTAATGGGTATCCATTGTAATTCCTATGCACACATTAACCCCTCTCCCCCACCCCTCTGGCCTTCGCACCTGCTTGACTCAGCAGTGTCGACATCACAATTATCCCTCTATTTAAGACCGCAACAGGAGGGTTTCTCCACAACTCTGGCAGTCGCCTGATGATGCTCGTTGTAAATACTGGCGAAACGTCGTGTTCGAATTGTAAACGCTGTGGGTTTGCTCTCCAACGCACCGGTGTGCTGGACTAGTAACGAATTGGCCACGTTCGGTTGACGTGACAAACCTGACTAATTGGCTGTGTCGGGTGGTGGCGGGTTTAACGGCGCATTTATATTTACGCGTTCAAACCCACACGCCTCACCTATGGATAACATCAACAACAGAAGCAGCGACGTCACCACGACAGCGCTTGTGCCAGACTAGGTGGACATTTGAGGCTCGGAGGCCGTCAGGTGAAGTGTCGAAGGCTCGCCGCTGGGCAGGAGGTCACGGGGCAGGCAACGTGCCAGGGGTCTGCGTCGTCACTCTCAGTCACTCCCCCAGTGGTCCCAAGTGGTGGCTGAGTCAGCCCGACGGGTGTAGCCCTGCGCCACCAACCCGGCGAGCCGAGTTCGATTCCCCGATGTGACGATGGGCAATCTGACCCGAGATGAGCGGCAGATGCATCGCCCACACCTGTACTACCCATTCACACAAAAGACAAAGATCCCCCGTATAGCCTTTAAGAGACTCGTGGGACAGGTGCTGTTAGCGAGCACCTATGAAGGCAGGTACGGCACACGAGGGGATGGGTGGTCAGCACCACCACGCCCGGCCGCCTTTGTCTCCCGAGTCGGCGATGTTTACACATCGCACCGGGTACTCGTTTGAGGCTGAGTCGACCTGGCGGAGGCACAGGACCGGTTCGGGTAATCGTCACGAGTGTCGGTGGCAGTGAGGGGGAATCGAACTCGGGTCGCAGGGCTCGTAGTGCAGCGTGCTAAGCGCTTGCGCCACCGCTCTCCACGCACTCGCTCGCACGCGCGCACGGACAGCTCACAGCCACACACCGACCCCCGGGAAGCACATCAGCCTCTTGTAAAAAGAGAAAGTCCAGAGGCAGAATTAGGCTTTGGTATAAATACATTTTATTCTTGGTAGTACGCATGATGAATTGTGTAAATAAGTACGGCAACACCGCGGGCATGTTCAGGCGAAAGACAAAAGAGATGGGAAGTCGCTCACAGCGCTTGCCAAGACAACGTCTGTTGCTTTTGGCAGCTCGGGGACGCACTCACCCGCATGCAAATAGATACATGCAGATACCTACAAAAGACAAAGGTACCCCGTGTGGCTTTCTTAAATGTTGGGCCAAGTGCCGTCAGCGATCGCAATACGTGCACACGCGTGCCTAGCACGCGTCTCTCCCACCACTCTCCTCTTCATGAAGATTGAATGACGAAGCTTTGGCCATAGGCAGCCCATGCAAATAAAGACAAAGATCTCAGTAAAGCCATAACAGACTGTTGGGGCAAGTGCTTCTCCACACACACACATGCATACATACATACGTGCATATGCAGAGACGCGCATACACTCTGAACAAATCCAGTCGCATAACCTGAAATATTTCCATTCGCTATTGCTAAGGGACAAACTGAAGATTTAGCCAGACGGCGTAAAAATGAACAATCACAAACCCAGATGTGCCACAAAGATCTCCCCCCGTCGGCATGAAGGAATTCTGGGGTAAGTGCTGTTAGCGAGCAGCACTTATGAAGGCTGGTACGGCGCAGGAGGGCATGGGGGAACCAGCACCACGCCCGACCGCCTTTGTCACCCCAGTGACGATGTTTTTTACACACCGCACCAAGTACAGATATCCACACATAAAACAAGATAACGATCCCCCGTATAGCCTTAAAAGACTGTAGGGGCAAGTGCTGTTAGCGAGCACCTATAAAGGCCGACACGGCACACGAGGGGGTGAGTGACCAACACCACGCCCGGCCGCCTTTGTCTTCCTAGCGGCGATGCATATACATCACACCAGATAATCATTTGAGGCTGAGTCAACCTAGGGGAGGCCCAGTACCGGTTCAAATAATCGTCACTGGGTGCTTGCCGTGAGCGGGAATCGAACCCGGGTCGCCAGGTTCGTAGTGCAGCGCGCTAACCGCTACACTACCGCTCACACAGATCCGCACACACACACCCGCACACACGCACACACAGATCCGCACACACACACACACAACCTCAGACAACCTCGCGTCACCCCCGGGGTGTCCTTGCGCGCAGGGTCAACACACGCGGGCGCATTCGGGGTCTCGAAGTGGCCGAGCCGGGCAGGGCGAGCCAAACTCCACCACTCAAGTCGTGTCAAGGCGACCGCACCCACGGTCGCCCGCGTTCAACGACTGAACACGATTTGGCGCGGCCGACAATTTAACCAAGACTCGACCACAAATTAACGACGCCCACTCAAGGTCTCTCGGTGTGTGTGTGCGTGTGTGTGGAGCCGTTGGCGCGGTGTGTTTAGAGAGGACTGCTGTGAACCCCGTGCGCGGCTCAGTTCGATTGCAGGCCACGGCTAACGTCATTCGGACGAGTGATGTCTGAACTGGTCCTGAGATTCTCCCTCCCCTCCCCTCGCTCCACCCCCACTGCCATCTTCACCATCATGGTCAATCAACTCACATGACCGACACGGCATAGGGTGGAGGCGGTGGGGGGGGGGGGTTATTCATCCAGCAGTGGAATAACAAAGACACGTGGATTATGATTATGATTGTTTTTATATGGAGAGGTTTATGTATCTCATTCCGATGAGATCACTTTATCTGGTGGATTGAGATGGATCGTGCCATCGCCTTCATTCATTCATCGGTGAATAGATGATGATGACGATGATGATATGGAGATGCTGTCAACCAGCAGTGGATAGAAACGCTGGTCCTGGCTGGAGATTCCCGTGGCTGGACCCTGTCCACCTACACCAATATAATTGACACAACGACTGGTGAGATCGCCATCTCGCAGTGCAAGATGCCCGCGCACGAAACGCCGCGAACAGGCATCGAAAGAGGGCGCAAACGTTATTTAAAAGTATTTATTCTGACAATAGTTGCCTGGAGCAGTTGCACCGCCTGCACACTCGACATCACATCGCCGCCCGACTCCGTCTCACCCCCTCTATGCATTCAACACACTGCGCGCGGACAGCTGTGCTCTCCTGTCAATGTTGTTATCGTGATCTGTGCAGTTGCTATGCTTTCCCCCAAAATCGCGCTACCCATCGATAAATCTGCACCGGCTTGCGTATTGTGTACTCGTACTACTACTACTACACACGGCGTGCGGTGACACACGTTACAGAATCGTATACCCACCCACCAACCCTCGCGCCCGTGTGTCGTGTCATTTACACCCGAGTATAAAACTACTATCTCCTGTACCTGTGTGTGTGTGTGTCATGTTTGTCGCGCTGTACCTTGAGACCGTTGGAACAATCAGTGATGATTGCCAAGGACACAGTGCAACCAGGAAAATATTTAGACCGGCACTGGGCCCCGCCTAGGTCGACTCAGCTTTAAATGAGTAACTGGTAGAGTGTGTAAACATCAGCACTGGGGGGACAAAGGTGGCCGGGCGTGGTGCTGGCCACCCACCCCCCTCGTGCCCCGCACCTGCCTGCACAGGTGTTCGCTAACAGCACCTGCCCCATGAGTGCGTTAAAGGCTCTACGGGGGCATCTTTGTATTTTGTGTGAGTGGGTAGCAAAGGTGTAGTCGTACAGGTGTGGGTGAAAGTGTTGGCCACACCAACTTCTTCGTGTGCCGTTATCGACCTTTATGGGTGCTCGCTAACAGCACTTGCCCCTAACAGTGTAGGGTAGGCTACACGGGCGATCTCTGTCGTTGATGATGATGGTGATGGTGGCCATATAAGGACGGGTCCACTGTGTATGACGATGGGGCAGGCGGGGGGGGGGGTGAGACTTTAACATCAGACCTTGGATTGAGGCCGCGTGTCGGCTGTGTGCAACTGCTCCCGCTATCTGCGACAGGGGAGAGATGCAGGCAAGGACGGTGCCGCTCGAGTCAAGTGCACCTAGCCTGGCACAGCACTACGGTGACGTCACCGCCACTGTCTGGCGAATGACGGCTGTTGATGAGCCGCCTCTGAATGGGGCCCGTCTTAGGAAAGAGGGGGGGGGCGCTCTTCATTAGTGGGGGGGCATTCGTTTTTTTTAAATAGGCACTCAAATGAAGCATTGTCTGAGACTCACAACGCTTTTGTTAAATGAAAAGTTGGAGCGAGGGCGAGAGAGAGGTGAGGGTGGGGGGGCAGCTTCTTGTCTATGTGGAGAGG
The DNA here is from genome assembly GCF_015708825.2 of Lethenteron reissneri. NCBI lineage: Eukaryota > Metazoa > Chordata > Hyperoartia > Petromyzontiformes > Petromyzontidae > Lethenteron > Lethenteron reissneri. The sequence goes on from NC_083789.1 coordinate 10,004,245, forward strand.
ATAGGGGGGGGGGGCTGTGTGAACTGTCACGCGCGCTCAGCCACCAATGGCACGAAGCGATCAATGGAAAAAATCATCATCATCATCGCCATCATCATCGCCATCATCATCATCGCCTTCAGGATCACCATCATCATCGCCATCATCATCACCATCATCCTCGCCATCATCATCGCCATCGCCATCATTATCATCGCCATCAGCATCACCATCAGCATCACCATCATCATCACCATCAGCATCGCCATCATCATCATCGCCATCGGCATCACAATCATCATCGCCATCACCATCATCATCGCCATCGGCATCACCGCAAGCTCCGGTGTGTGTCACGCGCGCGCGCCGGGCGTGGTGATGTCCACTGAGTCACGCCACGGTTGGCGCCATGGCGACACAAACACAACAATTAGAAACCGCCAGTCGCCACTTACCGGCGGTGCTTGTGCCAGGCTGGGTGCTGTTTGCGAGCACCTATGAACACCGGCACGGCACACCAGGGGGTGGGTGGCCAGCACCACCTTTGTCTCCCGAGTGGCGGTGTTTTACGACACACTGCACCAGGTAGTCATTTTGTCGGCTGAGTCAACCTAGGGGAGGCCCAGAACCGGTTCAGATCATTCGTCACTGGTGGTTGGCCGTAAGCGGGAATCGAACTCGGGGCGCCGGGTTTTGTAGCGCAACGCCCTCTCCACACACAACAACAACAACAAGCGCCATTCGCCACTAAGTGGCGGTGACGTCACCACGACGCTTGTGCCAGGCCATGTGCACCTTGAGGCCACGTTAAGTGTCGAACGCCCGCTGGCAGGAGGTCACGGGACAGACCCAGGTGCCACGGGTCGACTGACTGAGATTATTGAGATGACTGGCTGATGCACCACCTGTGCCCCCTACTGTGCCAACTTGCTGTGCTTTAGCCACCCGGCGCTCCGCTCGTTGTGTGAGCGTCGCTCCTCCGCCCTCCGTTGTTGTTGGAGGGCAACTGCCTCCAACTGCCCAGTAGCGTCCTTCACGAGCCTCCTCCACAGAGGCCGATCTTGACATCGCTGGTACCAGTCATCGGCACGTCCACTCAGTTCCACGTCCTCCTGTACCACATCTCCACACACTGACACTCACACACACGCGCGCAGGCACTTACACACTCAAATACAAACACGTCACACGCATACACGCACCCCCGCCTGTTCCAGACGGACTACATGACACACAATGCAGTCGGGACCAGAACCACGCCTCGGTTACGCCGGAATTCACGACCCCTGCGTCAGGCACACACTTTAGGCTGAGTCCACCTTGGGGAGACCCAGGGCCGATCCAGTATACTCAGGTAGCCGGTTTTGCAGCGCGGTGTGCTGCTAACCACTGGACCACCGCTCCCCACACGATCAACCAGCGTGCGATGTAAATGGATCACACCTGCGGTCAAATATGTAGGTCGCGTGTGGTGGAATAAAGAAAGAGTGGGAACTCCGATCACGAAACAGACTTCTGACCAGCCAGAGGTCAGGTTGAGTAGATGACAATAGCAATGTTGTGTCGTCACTCCCTCCCTCCCTCACTCCACCCGACAGAGCCGCAAACTAAAGTGAAGTTGTCAAGCCAAATGTCTCGTCGCTTCAGCACTCCGGCACGTTGGAGAGTAACCCCCCACGCCGTACGACGTGCCGCTGGTAACTGCATGCGCCACCATCGGCGAAGGTGGTGGTCAGAATTCAACTCTCGCAGTGACGCAAAAAAATCAAGGCGAACAATTTCGAGAGCTTCCCCTTCCACCAACAGTGGCGTGGGCAGACAATTGCGGGGGCTACGCCTTTATCTTCATTTACATGAACGGTTCAAACAGACGTCACAACAGACGTCACAACAAAGCATCACTCGTTCCACGGTCAGGCCTCGCAGCGACCTTCGGATGGCCATCGGACAAAGACGGCGGCGGCCACCGCCACGCGCTCCTTCAGATGCGCTTCTGCGGCTGTCTGGAACGCTCCTCGTTCCCATATTCGTCAGTCACTGGGAGCTGTGACACTTTTAAATAATCTCGGGGGGGATAGCACGTGACGGATAGGGAACGTGTCGTGCGCTAGATGAGACCCCCCCCCCCCCCATGTGTTGAGCCGAGAGCCTCTGTGGCAAGCGAGACCGGGGCGTGGCTGCATGGTTCTTGACGACGCCGATCAAACACGCGCCTTTCTTGTATCCGGTACCGCATTACGTTATTTTATTTTGCCCATAACACATTCAAAGGCAAAAGACAAAGATCCCCCGTATAGCCTCTGGCGGGCTGTTGGGGCAAGTTAATGTAGCGAGCAGCGCCTATGGAGGCTGCTACGGAACACGAGGGGGTGGGTGTCCAACACCACGCCTGACTGCCTTTGTCTCCCCAGTGGCGATGTATACGCATCGCACCAGGTACTCATTTGAGGCTGAGTCGACCTTTGGGAGGCCCAGGACCGGTTCAAACAAACGTCACTGGCGTTAGCCGTGAGCGGGAATCGAACCCGGGTGGCCGGGTTCATAGCGCAGCGCGCTAATCGCTACACCACCGCTCCCTACTACACACACCCACACGCTCACACACACGCACACACGCGCGCCCTACTGTGAAAGTCAACAACGTTGACAATTACATCGCAATGACTTCAACCAGAACAACCGGCCAACCACCGCACTGCCCTCACCACACCTCACACTACCCACACACGAGCACCCGCTGACCGGTTATACGACCCTTCTGAACTCGGATGTCATTAATAATTTCAACCCTCCAGGGGGTACGATACGTGAGTGATGTGTGCGCGTGTGTGTGTGACACTGTGTTGGGGTTATGCCTTCGTATGTGCTAGCTAACAGCACTTGCCCCTCGCAGTCTGTAGGCTATACGGGGGATCTTTGTCTTTGGGTCAGTTGGGGGTGAGTGTGTGCGGGACAGTGCTGAGCGCGCTGCGTTACAAATCCGGCGACCCGAGTTCGCTTCCTGATCACGGCCAACACCACTGACGATTATCTGAATCGATCCTGGGCCTCTCCTAGGTCGACTCAGCCTCAAACGTGTACCTGGTGCGGTGTGTAAACATCGTCGCTCGGCAGATAAAGGCGGTCGGACGTGATGCTGGCCACCCATCCCCTCGTGTGCCGTGCCTGCCTACATTGATGCTCGCTAACAGCACCTGTCCCACGAGTCTCTTCAAGGCTATACGGGGGATCTTTGTCTTTTGTGTGAATGGGTAGTACAGGTGTGGGTGATGCATCTGCCGGTCATCTCGGGTCAGATTGCCCATCGTCACATCGGGGAATCGAACTCGGCACGCCGGGTTGGTGGCGCAGGGCTACACCCGTCGGGCTGACTCAGCCACCAGTTGGCACCACTGGGGGAGTGACTGAGAGTGACAACGCAGGCACCTGGCAGCACCTGCCCCAAGCGTCTGTCTAGGCTGGTCGTTGGGGAGTGGTGGCGCAGTGGTTAGTGCACCACGCTATGAACACGTGCGCAGGGTGTAGGAGGGCACGTGATCGAGGCGGGCACAGGCAGTGGCACCCAGAGGCCGGGGACCAAGGAGAAGGAGTGGTGGTTATTATGGTGGTGGTGGTGATTGTGGTGGTGGTTGTGGTGGTGGTGATGGTGATTGTGGTGGTGGTTATTGTGGTGGTGGTGATGAGAGGGCCTTCAAAGTCAAGCCACCGTCGCAACAAGAGGGAGACCACAATCCAGGTGGAGACAGCGGCAGCGGCGATTCGACTGATTTGAGAGTCGGGTCTCGACTCTACAAACCCGCTACGGGACATAGGGCAGAAAGAAGGAAGCGACGGCGGTGAGTGTGGTGGGGGGGGGTTAGGGGGGAGTGGAGGAGGCAACCTCAACAGTCTTGCCCGCGACGACCTCTTAAAAGTGGCACGTTGACCCTTCGGTAATCAATGACAGCTTCAAAACAAACGATAATGGGAGAACGTGCGTCATGAAAAACCAGAGATCGTGTCGGGCCAGGAGAGAGGGGACGACGATAGAAAGAGAGAGAGATAAAGCGAGATAGAGACATATATAGAGAGAAAGATAGACAGAGAAAGATAGAGAGAGAAAGATAGAGAAAGATAGATAGATAGAGAGATATGGAGGGAGGAGTGGCTGTTGATGGCTGGGGCTTGCTGCATCTGCCACGACGCGCAAGAAAGCCAGCCAAAGTCCTCTCCCGACGGTGGCGAGAGACACGGCTCGTAACGCGTGCCACACGCCCGCGCCTTTTAACCCCGAGGTCGAAAGCTCCGTTCGGGTTCGGCTGCACTGCGCTCTGAACCCGCCCAAACCTGAGTTGGATTCCCCCGGCCGTGGTGAGGGTGCTGCATGGTGATCCCAGGCGGCTGATACAGCAGCCCCTGCATCGACAGGCGATCTCCCTGTCTATCTATCTCTCTCTCTCGTCTTCTCTCTCCAAACTCTCCTAACCTCAGTTAGATTCCCGTCGCAGTAGAGGATGCTGCATGGTGACTCAGGTGCGGGTCTCCCCAGGAGGTCGTGGGTTCGATATTATCTCGGGGAGGGCCCAACGGTGGCGAGATGTTAACTACCTCGCCTGGTGTGCGGTAGGTCAGCGACTCTACACACACCAGCTATCGGCAGCAGAAGCTATCGTTGATCATGTGGGTGCAGACATTCAACATAGGATGAGGCTGAGTGCTTGGGATTTCGCGGAAGGACAGAGCACTCAACTTCGACGTTCGACGAAAATCTGACAGCGAAGGAATATATACGCAGTCAGGATTGAGTAGGTTGTCATGGATGCGTGTGTAGGATGCATGATAAACCCTGTATGTCCGGTGGTATTTCGTGGGTTTGATCCAGACCCTGACGCCTGTTTTTATTTTTTTCCTCCGGGTCCTCCGGTGTTTCCCTCCACATTTAGAACCACGCGTTTGGAATTTTTGCCTGCTATACATGATAAGCCACTTTCATTGGGCTGTCATTTGTAATAGCCAGGTTGCAGCTCAGTGGGCCTCACCTGGTGAAATTAAATTAGTTTAGTTCAGTTTCATCTCCCCCACTCTCTATCTCTCTCCTCGTTAAGCAACTTAAACTTGGAACTATCTGGACACGCGGCAACTGGAAGCGCATCGCCACCACCCTTCATTTAAACCAAACCCGCTCCGACCAGGGTGGTGAAGTATGGCTCCGAACAAACAACAATCGTGGACCGACAAAGCGTGGGGAAGCCCTCATCCAGCAGTGGGTTGTCACGGGCCACTGCAAACTAAACATGCAAGCAGTGCAATGCAAACACGACTTGAATACATTGATTGAGAGTGATATTTGTTGAAGGGGGCGCTAATACAGTTGTGTTAGCACTCTGTGCTACGTATGCCGTGAACCGAGTTCTAAACTAAACTTTTAAACTTTTTTTATTTTACCCGGTAAGGCCCCAATGAACTATGCAGCACTTTTTCAGAAGCGACCTGGCCGCAAATGATAGCTCAACGAAGTGGCTAATCACGTGCAAATGTATAACAGCCAAATACTCGAAACGCACGCCGATTCTAAATGTGGCCAGCTTCGGGTACTACACGTGTAGCTACTGCACGTGTAGCTACTGCACGTGTAGCTACTGCACGTGTAGCTACTGCACGTGTAGCTACTGCACGTGTAGCTACTGCACGTGTAGCTACTGCACGTGTAGCTACTGCACGTGTAGCTACTACACGTGTAGTAGCTACACGTGTAGTAGCTACGGTCCCCGCACTTTAAAGGGCCCCGCGCTAAACGCTTTCAAGCTATCAATTTCGTTTCAGTGATTCTTCACTTGCTCTATTACTAGAGTACTATACCGCCTTCGACTTTCATGAACGACTGGGTGTTTGAGGTTAGCGATTTGTAGTATAATCTAGCTGTATAGTAAATGAAAAAATACAATTACTCTACTTTGCAAGTAAAAAATATTGTGTTTTAATATTTACGTGTTTTTTTGTATTTAGGGCCCCTTTATAACAACATATACGACAGGCCCCCGCACGAGCTTGATCCAGCGCTGCTAGGGGGGGGTAGGGAGCAAGGTTGACGGGGGGGGGTGCAGTGAGTCGCGCCGAGACCACGAACGCCCCGACACTCGTCAACGCGGTTTTTAGGCACGGGGGCGACTGAACACGCAATGCGCACCGTGTAGCGATCAGCGCGCCGCGCTACGAACCCGTCGCCCCTACATCCCGCTCACGACATACCAACACCAGCGTGACACTCTGTCTGAACCGGTGCTGGGACTCCTCGAGGTCGACTCGGCCTCGAATGAGTACGGTGCGACAGCAAAGTCGGCATGCGTGCTGTGAGTACATTTGGTGCGCTAGGTTCAACATCGGCACTATAAATCCTTTATATGCGTGGCGGCTAGAGTCCTCTCGTCCTCTGGCTTGAGATGGCTGCCACCTATGGGTCAGATGATTGCATGGCAGCATTAAGCAATTGGTAATTAAATATAAAAAACATTCCTAATAAGTGTAAAATTTTGGGGAAAAAATGTCACGAACATTAATTGTCACGCACAACGAGTCTGTGTGGAAAATGTCAGCTCGATTTGATCACGGGAAGTGGGTTAAAAAAACGACCGAAAGATTTGCACGGTCCTAAGCAAGCAAGCAAGTGAACTTAATATAAAGGATTTTAAAAAGGCGGCCCGGGGTGGTTCTAGCCACGCGATTTCCTCGTGCGCCACGCTGACTTTCCGGCGTTCTCGTTCAACAGCACTTCACCCAACAGCGTACATGGAAGCTATGCGGAGGAGTATTTATTAATTAATTTATTGGGGGGGGGAGGGGTGGCGGTTGTGGGGTGTGGGAGACTAAAAGAGGAACGAGGTGGTCTATATCTCAGCTCTATACAGTCAGGAGTCGGAGAAGGTGGAGAAGGCCTTGTGAGTTTGGGTTTGAACAGGGAACGTACTTTCAATCGTGCGAATGGAACAGATTGGGGAACGCGTGAGTAGCGAGCACGGTGATCAAATGACGCGCACGCCGCGAGAGACTCCGTCGAGTTGGGAAACATTTTGAGTTCGTACAAAATCGCACGCGCGACACCCCCCCCCCGCCTCCTCCACACGCCCACGTTCACTACCACTCCCTCGTCGTGAAAAAAAGAAGAAAAACTTGCCCCACCCACCGCTTACACGCCGCTCCACGACATCATCGCCACAACCCAGTCCAGTCCGAACCCATCCACACCACCACCACCACAACCCCACCCCACCCGCCTAAATAAACCCGCACGCCGAGGGCCGGCTTCACTCACTCACTCTCCTCCGGCGGCGGCGGCAGCAGCGAGCAAAGCAGAGCGAGAGAGGAGGAGGAGATCCGAGACCACGAAGAGACGCCACCCCGATTTCATCCGCAACCATGCCCAAGTGTCCCAAGTGCACCAAGGAGGTGTATTTCGGTGAGGGTCGCGTCTGTGTGTGTGAGTGTGGCGTGTGTGTGTATAAGTGCTCGCTAACCGCACTTGCCCCTACAGTCTGTTAAGGCTATACGGGGGATCTTTGTCTTTGGTGTGTGAGTGGGGAGCGGTGGCGTAGCGGTTAGCGCGCTGCGCTACGAACCCGGCGACCAGGGTTCGATTCTCGCTCACAGTCAATACCAGTGACGATTATCTGAACCGGTTCTGAGCCTACCCTAGATCGATTCAGCCTCAAATGAGTACCTGGTGCGGTGCGTAAAAACATCTCCACTAGGGAAACAAAGGCGGCCGGGCGTGGTGCTGGACACCCACGCAGTCGTGTGTCGTTCCGGCCTTCATAGGTGCTCGCTCACAGCACTTGCCCTTATAGTCTAGGTCTTTACGGGGGATCTTTGTTAGTGTGGGGGAAGTTGACACAGTAGGGGGCACAGCTGGTGCATCTGCCAGTCATCTCAGTCAGTCAACCCCTATGGCACACCTGGGTCTGTCCCGTGACATCCTTCGTCATCGAGTCTTCGACGAGTTCACGTGGCCTCAAAGTGCACCTGGCCTGGCACGGGCGCCGCGGTGACGTCGCCGCCACTGAGTAGCGAGTGTCGGGTGTCGGCATTGTATTGGTATTGGCGACGAGAGCGAGGTTGAGAAAGTGTGTGCGTGTGGGAGCCAAGCGAGCTGCTTGGCTCCCACACGCACACACTCTCTGCTGTTAACACGTTGTGCATCGCGTATCAGCCGTCACGTTGACGCCTCGCTTGCCATCACGCGCCCTGGGGGCCCGCCCGAGAGGTCGTGAACGTGGCCGCGGCATTCGTGAGACGCAGGTGTGGACAACATTGGTGGTGATGATACGACCAGAGTTTAGGTGTGATCGGGCGGGTGGTGGTCACGTGACAACTTCTCACCAACACGCTGGTCAGTGCTGAGCTGGTGGGAGCACGGCAGTGCAGTACAACGATCGCTCGTGCTGCACTTGACTGTCTCCTGTCCACCACCTGGCACTGACATGAGCCGATAGCATCTGTTATGCACGGGGGCCAACACCTGCGCATGCCGTAAGCTGACTCCCGCCACTGGGAAAGCTTGGTTAGGTGGTGGTTGTGGATGGTGGATGGTGACCCATCCAACTATGATATATCCGATCTCCAACCCTGCTTAGCGTTGGAGATCGGACGAGATGGGGCGCATTCCAGGTGAAATGTTCTTAGGCGGTAAGTGACAGGGGTCGCGTCAAAGGTCAGATATGTACGGTGGGGGGGGGGGGGAGTGGTGGAGGTGAATGGGATAAGGAAACGAATAAACTATGACAATGTGGGCGTCGGTTCGATCCCGACCTTGACGCCTGCTGCTCTATATTTGAAGTTTGCGTGTCTCTCTCCCCGTGATCGCGTGGATTTTTTTTCCGGGTCCTCCGGTTTTCCCTCCACATTTAGAATCGGCATGCGTTTAGAGTATTTGGCCGCTCTACTTTTCCACTTCGTTTTGTTGCGGCCAGGTCGCTTCTAAAAAAAGAGCTATTACCTGGTAAACTAAAAATAGTAAAAAAAACACACTCACACAGCTGATTCCGCCTCTGCCACGCTTCGAAACGTCGTGGTATTTTTATTATTATTTTTCTATCTACGTGGCTTTACCGAAAGACCCATAGAATAAACACCGTGGCGTGAGCTGCTTCTGCTGCTGCTACTGCTGCAGCTGGTCGACGACCTTCCACACGAGCCTGGATCGCGGGCGACCTTCGCCGAACGAACACACGAACTCCCCTAGATATTTGACAACGCAATACTTGGCAGCGGCAACGTAGAGGTGCCTTCGCTGCTCACCCATCCCACGCTCCCTCCCTCCATCCCTCCCTCCAGCTGGGCGGGAGTGTTGCTTTAACACCCGCATCAGAGTAAGCGTGGCCGTCCCGTGTAATAAGCCACCTTGCCCGTGTAATAAGGCACCTTGCCCGGGCCTTCTCGGCGCACTATCCCCGTTTCTTCCTCGATGTTCGTGCCGCTGATCCACTGCGGGCGGTGCGGTATGTTCGTATGCATGTTGAACTTCGGAAGTAAGTCCTCCACTTAAGCCGGTTCGACCTGCGACATACTTCCTAGGAACTGGACCTCACGTATGTCAGTGGAGCCGCCTGTACTGCACTGATCATTGGTTTTCCAGCCACGCCGATAACAACAGTGGCGAGTGATGGTTCGTTCGTCTTTGCCAAAGTCCACGGCCATCCCCGTAGTCATCTAGCTACGCCCTTCCTTCACCAAGCTGCACTGACCAGCGTGGTGAAGTATGGTCAAACAACACCCCCCTATGACCGTCACGGAGTGTGAGAGGGAGACCTTTATCCAGCAGTGAATTAACAAAGGGGGTGATTGGTAAGTGAGTAGTTCGTGACGATGTAATGGAGTGATTTATACATCCCTTCTGGTTTGATGGGTTCTGCTGTGATCCCGGCTCTGTGACTGCAGAGTGAGTGGGTGAGTGGCTGTGGTCGGACTGTATCATTATCAGCAGAATGCATCTGACTACGGAAACGCTTTTTTGCATAAAAAAACCGGTATTAACAAAAGCCTGATTTTAATCAGTGAACGCGAGCTACTATGAGTTAGGTACAATTCCACGTAAAAAAGGAAAATAAAGATATCAATATATCCGTACAAATACAGCGTTTCTCGGCAATTGCCCTGGAAAAAAGAGGGGGGGGGGTAATTATCCACAAACGTGAAACTCGTGAGGTGCCGCTTGGTAAACAAGTTCTGTATGCGTAAATAAAACATGTATTTACCCCCCCCTCCACTCTCCTCCTAGCCGAGAGGGTCACCTCGCTGGGTAAAGACTGGCACCGCCCCTGCCTCACCTGCGCCAAGTGCAAGAAGACGCTGACCCCTGGCTCCCACGCCGAGGTGAGACGCGGACCGGAGTACGCGGACTGGAGTGAGCGATTAAACGGCGTTCGGACTGACTGTCGACGGACTGGAGTGTACGGACTGGAGTGCACGGACTGAAGTGTACAGACTGGAGTATTCGGACTGGAGTGTACGGACTGGAGTACACGGACTGGAGTGAGCGATTAAGTGGTGTTCGGACTGACTGTCGATGGACTGGAGTGTACGGACTGGAGTGTACGGACTGGAGTACACGGACTGCAGTACACGGACTGGAGTACACGGACTGGAGTACACGGACTGGAGTGTACGGACTGGAGTATTCGGACTGGAGTGAACGGACTGGAGTGCACGGACTGGAGTGTACGGACTGGAGTATTCGGACTGGAGTGAACGGACTGGAGTGCACGGACTGGAGTGTACGGACTGGAGTACACGGACTGGAGTACACGGACTGGAGTATACGGACTGGAGTGTACGGACTGGAGTACACGGACTGGAGTGTACGGACTGGAGTGTACGGATTGGAGTGAACTGACTGGAGTGTACGAACTGGAGTGTACGGACTGGAGTGTACGGACTGGAGTGAACGGACTGGAGTGTACGAACTGGAGTGTACGAACTGGAGTGTACGGACTGGAGTACACGGAATGGAGTGCACGGACTGGAGTACACGGACTGGAGATTGCAGATCGCAGAGTGCTGTAGGGTGGCGCCCTAACGCGGGTAGACGTCCTGGAGTAATGTACGGACAGTCCTCGACTTACGAACATAATCAGCTCCTGTACTCCGTTCGTAAGTGGAGCGGTTCGTAAGTCGGAACGCAATAATGTGCTGCATTCAAATGCACGAACGATCAGTGTTATAACAACAAAGTGAAACATTGTTAAACCCATAAATAAGAAGAACTATTGCACATTTGCGGGTGATACTGTAATACGTAGAGTAAGTAAAACATAAAATAAAGTACCATAAATAGAGAAAAAAATCCATTTTATTTTCACTTATCTTAAGTCCCGATGCTGACTTGCTTATTGCACAGAAAATAAAGACCAAGATCCCCTGTATAGCCTTAACAAACTGTAGGGGCAAGTGCTGTTGGCGAGCACACGAGGGGGTGGGTGGCCAGCACCACGCCCGACCGTCTTTGTCTCCCTAGTGGTGATGGTTACACACCGCACCAGGTACTCATTTGAGGCTGAGTCGACCTAGAGGAAGAGGCCCAAGACTCCACAATTGCACAAGCGGGAATCGAACTCGGGTCGCCGGGTTCGTGGCGCAGCGCGCTTACCATTGCACTACTGCTCCCCACAAACACACACACTCACGCGCATGCACACACACACACACACGTGCACACTCACTCACTTTCAGACACATACATGTGCGTGCGTGCGCGCGTACACACACACACCACACAAACACTCACTCCCAGCGCGAGACTGCCTCATCACATGTCACTGAGGGCCGCTCCTCTGAACAAAATAGTTCAGCGGTTCAGTTTGCAAGTATTAGTTTTGCATTTTAAGTCGATCTTAGAAGAAAAAAATGGAACCTGGTTCGTAAGTGCGGACATTCGTAAGTGGAGTGTTCATAAGTCGAGGAATGTATGTAGATGAAAGATTGTCCATACTGGATAGTACGGACTGGACTCTACGAACTGGACTATACGGGCTGGAGCGAGAAGTGCTCTGGATGAGCGCTACTAACCGCGCGACCCTTGCCACGTGCGTCTTCGTGTGTTTCTGAACCATCAGCACGAGGGGCAGCCGTACTGCCACAAGCCATGCTACGCGGCGACGTTCGGCCCCAAAGGTGATCCCGCAACGAGTCCCCTGCTGGGCCTCCCAACGCCGCGTCTTGTTTGTGGGACTTGTTTGACCATACTTGTGATACTCTTAGGTTTTTTCGGTAAAGTCACGTAAAAAAATAAAATTAAAATTAATAAAAGTAAAATAAAAATCACGACGTTTCGGAGGCAACACAAGCTTCCGTCTTCAGGTGGAACCGTCACAGCACGATTGCTGTATCAAGCGTTTCTCAGAGCACGCCGTGGTCCTCCCCCTGGGTCTACCCGGCCATAAATTAGATCGTAGTGCCGACCACATCACAGCGTCGTGCGCCGACATGACTTGTCCCCAACTGAGAAGGAGCGACTGCCACACACAGCGCAATGAGTCTGCCCTAAATTCCAAGAAGGCCCATTGCCCCAACATGTTTATTTCAAGGCAGCATTCTTGACGGATGCGTTGAGGTGTTTTTTGTTTTCGTCTTGTTAATTGCGCTTGTTTGCCAACAGCAGCATCACAATTTGTTTTCTCACTTTGGAAGCCACGCTTGTACAGTTCTCTCCATGATTTCGTGGTTTATTTTTATTTTTAACCGAAGCCCATCTCCGCCCCCACCATTATCACATCTCCCTTTGCGGGTGAGATCATGACAGTCGTTGTTGTTGTTGTTGCTGTTGTTGTTGTATCCGTCACCGGTCTCGGCAAGGCACGGCGGTGACAGGTGGCGTCACGCTCTCGTCACGTGCTCTGTCCGCTGTCCCCATCCAGGTTTCGGTCACGGTGGCACGGAGAGCCACACGTACAACTAATGGGCATGTCCGTCGTCCACAACGCCACCCCCCCCTCCTCCACCGTCACCGCGCTACTTGGTACGGTCCAAAGTTACACCTAATCTTGCACTTCGAATCAGACATTACCAATCCACTGCCCCCCCCTCCCCCATCATCATCACGCTACTTGGTACAGTCCAAAGTTACACCTAATCTTGCACCAATCCACTGCCCCCCCCCCCCCCCCCATCATCACCGTGCTACTTGGTACGGTCCAAAGTTACACCTAATCTTGCACTTCTAGTCACACATTACCAATCCACTGCCCCCCATCATCATCACCACGCTACTTGGTACGGTCCAAAGTTACACTTAACCTTGCACTTCATGCACGTGCATTATTATAATCCGACATGATCAATCCAATGCTTCCCCACCCCCTCCTGTCCCACCATCACCGCACTACTTGGTACAGTCTAAAGCTACACTTTGCCGAGCACTTCACGCACGCATGCACATCATCATAATCAGACATGATCAATCCACTGCTGGATGAAGGCCTCTCCAAGTATCCTGCCATGGCACAATCCACCCAACACCTCCACACGAACTAATGTCATCGTTGTATCTCTTCCGTGGTGGAGGTTCTCTCTCTGTGTGATGCGTTCCATCTCCTCGGCAGCCACTTCATCTTCTTGATCACCGTCTTTCATCCCTTCCAGGGATGCGTCCTGCCAAAGCCGACTTACTTTTCTGAATGATCGATCCACTGCTGGATGAAGCCTCCCCTCTCTCGACTTTATAATAATCAATGAATTACCAACCCGACCAGCAACAACACCACCTCTAGCACCACCATCATCATCCTCAACATAATTCATCCTCAACCCCGCCCACCACCGTCAACACCTTCAACATCACCACCACCATCATCGACAAAAATGTATAACCATTAACAACACCGCCATCATCATCACCCTCAATATAATAATTAACCACACCACCATCACCACCACACTGACCACCACCATAATCCTCAACATTACAATCATTAACCCCACCATCACCACGCCCAACACCACCACCACCACCACACTGACCACCACCATAATCCTCAACATTACAATCATTAACCCCACCATCACCACGCCCAACACCACCACCACCACCGCAATAATCATCTCTAACCAGCGCTATTGCCGCACACCACACACTGAAGCTGTAAAAAAGCAAAAACGCAATCACAGCAACGAACAGTGTCCCGCCACGACCACCCCTCCCACGCCGCCCAGTAAAGATGCCGCGCCCTGCAGACCGCTTCAATCAGCTTCGGTCAAACAACCCGTGCGGGCCGATCCAGCAGCTGCTGCCAGGGGGTCGTTTCAGGACTGCACAGGCCATACCCCTCCATCACTCTCTCTCTTTCTTCCTCGTGTGGTTCTGCTATTGGTGTATAAACCGCACAAGTAAATATGTATCGGGCTCGCGTGAAGCGATGCTGGTGAAGCGCCAGATGTTTTTTTTTTTATCGTAAAGGACCATCGCTCGGTTAGCTATGGGTCACACTCCGACCCCAAAGCCGTGTCAAACGCACAGCGCAAATGCCGTCGGTATCATCTCGCTGCGTCGTCGCTTAGCCTCTCGTCATATTTGATCAGGAATGCGTTTTCGAACCCGAGGTTGCGAATTCATGTCACATACTGTAGCTCTCTCCGCCCCATCGGTCTGTAACGACGGGGGGGGTGTGCACGTGAACTCTGCTCAGGATGAGTCGATGCGATTGAAGCTCCGTTAAGGGGTTGTGGTGCGGTTCGGGACGTACTCTTATCGAGAAGCGGGCACACTCACCTAAATGTTTCCCCTCGATAGAAGTGCTCGCACACACTGCACTTGCCCCGATGGTCCGAGGCTAAGCGGGGGGAACCTTTGCCTCTGTCTCTCCACAGGATGAGAGGAACGGAGACTGACACCAGGACGCCTTCATCACATCCATCCAGCTTTCACTCAAGAATTGTGTTTTTTAATCCCATTGCATTTGTTACCGATCACAATGAAATAATAAAACCGTAAACGAAACCTCGTGTGTGCGCCGTCTCATCGCTTGTCCCGACGCATTGACAGGACCACAAACTCACACGGTCAGTAATTGCCCAGCACAATGACAATCGCCATCAAGTTCAAGTTCATTTATTAGGTAGAGCCCTGTGAGCCATTCGGCTCTTGAATCGGGTGCAACCGCAACAAACAAAAAACAAAACACATGAACAAAAAAACATCTTAAAGTGAATATGTGACTAAGTGCAAACAGAAAATGCAAGAAAAGACAGCAAAATATTGCAGAAAAAACACCGTACACCAACGCTGTGTGCAAACATCCCAATCCACTGCTCAATGAATGCCCTACCCACCCAAACCTACGCCACCGCTGCGTTACGTGTGCATGTTGAACTTATTTCGCATCTCGTGTTCCTGCGATGCCACAATCCACCCAGCGCCTGGCTGCCTGTGGGTAAGGGAGTTCCAGACAACCGAGACAGAGGAGGTGGAGGAGAGGATTGAGATACCTGCAGCTAAGTGAACGATGACTGGCTGATAAGCAAATTGGTTTGTCGAGGACTCCTCCATTCTCAACTAGATTTTCTTTTGGTATTTTACCTGGTAAGGGCCACTGAGCTATGTAGCTATTTTTACGAAGCGACCTGGCCGCAAATGATAGCTCAACGAAGTGGCTTATCACGTGGACACCTACAGCAGTCACATACTCTAAACGCACATTTCTGAACGTGGAGGGAAAAAACGCGGAGAAAAATCCACGCGACCACGGGGAGAACTTACAAACTTCAAATATACAGGCGTCAGTGAGCCTGGATCAAACCCAAGAAGTGCCACCGGACATCCAGGGCCTATCATGCATCCTACACACGCATCATATCCATCACAACCTACTCAATCCTGACTGCTTATGCATGCCTTCGCTGTCAGTTTTCTGTCGAACGTCGAGGTTGAGTGCTCTGTCCTTCCTCTTTAGATGCATTTTTAAGAAACACAGACTTTTTGTCAATCTACTGCTGGATTAAGGCCTCACCTAGCCTTCTCCCCAACCCCGCCTCGAATTCACCATCAGTATCAGCGCCATGTGCGTTCAGTGGCAATCAGAGCTCGGATCGCGACACGCGAGGCCACGTGTCAGCCAACGTGGCCCTACGCAGCAACGAGCTCCAATTTTGTATTTTGGCCAATTTTATTATTTAAAAGAAAACATTCTCATCGAATCAAAATACAAAGTCGCACGCGACGCCTCCTTCTTCATATTTTGGTCATTTGTGCAAATAAGAAAATAGAGTATGTACAACTTATTGGTTCTTTCGGTAAAGTCACGTAGAAGGGAAATAATAAACTAATACAAATAAAACATAATAAAATAAATATAGCTCTCTATATGCATTTATGTTTTATTTTTATTATTTTATTATTTCCATTCTACGTGACTTTACCGAAAGAACCAAGAAGATGAATCCCTGCAGTCACGAAAGCTTTAAATCGAAGAGTATGTACAAGTTATTGTTTAACACATCCCATCAGCCGTACGCGCCTGCTGTGTGAGTGCACAGTTCATCAGCAGCAGAACCGACGCTGCTGAACTGTCACGTGTTCACGGGTTAAGGTCCCTCTCTGTTTAGATATGAGCTCTCGTCTGACGCAAACCCGCCCTGGTTGAAAAATAAAATAAGCAATCCAAAATAATCTTGTTCTGATCTTGCAGAGCTGCCGCTTATCTGTGTACTTGTCCGTATGGGCCTCCGGTTTATTCAAAGCGTGATATTTGCTCGAGAGATTCTGAGCCAATTAAGCAAAGACAGTAACAGCCCACACACAAAAAAGCATTAAGGCGTCTCAACCATAAAACGCCATGTGCATCTGCGTTCATTTTGTGTGTAAAGCTGCCAGCGCGTGGTGCAGCGAAACGTCGAACTTTCATTTATTCCGTGTACCCAATGTCACCGTACCTACGAAGCTGGACAAGACTAAGCGCAGCTTGCGAACCACAACACCACCAACCCACCCACCCACTCGCCTACCCGAGCACGCACCTACTACTCACAAACCCACTCACCTACCCACCCCACCCTGTCACCCACCACCCCACCCGCCCCAATACCTACCCACCCCACCACTTCTCACCACCCAACCCACTCACCACCACACCAACCCTCTCACCCACCAAAACCCATCACCTCACTCACCCCACCCCTCTACCCAACCCAACCCACTCAAAAACCACCCCACCCTCTCCCCCACCCAACCCCACTCACTTCACCCAACCCCTACCCTTCCACCCACCCAACCCACTCACACCACCCACCCTCTCACCCACCAACACACTCACAAACCCACCCCCCCTCTCACCACCCACTCCACTCACCAACCCACCAAAACCATCTCACCCACCAACCCCACTCAACCCACCCACCTCTCACCCCCAACCCCACTCACCAACCCACCCCACCCTCTCACCCACCCAACCCACTCCCAACCCACCCCACCTCTCACCCACCCAACCCACTCACCAACCCACCCCACCCTCTCACCCCACCCAACCCACTCACCCAACCCACCCCACCCTCTCACTCCCAAACCATCACCACCCACCCCACCCTCTCACCCACCAAACCCACTCACCAACCCACCCCCACCTCTCACCCACCACACCACGCCTAACTCACCTACCCACCCCACCCTCGCACCCACCCAACCACTCACCAACCCCACCCCACCCTCTCACCCACCAAACCCACTCACCAACCCACAAACCCACACCACCCTCTCACCCACCAAACCCACTCACCCACTCACCAACCACCCCCACCCTCTCACCCACCAAACCCACTCACCAACCACACCACCCTCTCACCACCAAACCACTCACCCACTCACCCCACCCTCTCACCCACCCAACCCACTCACCAACCCACCCCACCCTCTCACCCACCAACCCCACTCACCAACCCACCCCACCCTCTCACCCACCCAACCCACTCACCAACCCACCCCACCCTCTCACCCACCCAACCCACTCACCAACCCACCCCAACCCTCTCACCCACCTAACCCACTCACCAACCCACCCCACCCTCTCACCCATCAACCCCACGCCCCAACTCACCTACCCACCCCACCCTCTCACCCACCCAACCCACTCACCAACCCACCCCACCCTCTCACCCATCAACCCCACGCCCCAACTCACCTACCCACCCCACCCTCTCACCCACCCAACCCACTCACCAACCCACCCCACCCTCTCACCCACCAAACCCACTCACCAACCCACACCACCCTCTCACCCACCAAACCCACTCACCCACTCACCAACCCACCCCACCCTCTCACCCACCAAACCCACTCACCAACCCACCCCACCCTCTCACCCACCAAACCCACGCTCCCACTCACCAACCCACCCCACCTTCTCACCCACCAAACCCACTCACCAACCCACACCACCCTCTCACCCACTAAACCGACTCACCCACTCACCAACCCACCCCACCCTCTCACCCACCAAAACCCACTCACCAACCCACCCCACCCTCTCACCCACCAAACCCACTCACCCACTCACCAACCCACCCCACCCTCTCACCCACCAAACCCACTCACCAACCCACCCCACCCTCTCACCCACCAAACCCACTCACCCACTCACCAACCCACCCCACCCTCTCACCCACCAAACCCACGCACCAACCCACCCCACCCTCTCACCCACCAAACCCACTCACCCACTCACCAACCCACCCCACCCTCTCACCCACCAAACCCACTCACCAACCCACCCCACCCTCTCACCCACCAAACCCACGCACCAACCCACCCCACCCTCTCACCCACCAAACCCACGCCCCCACTCACCAACCCACCCCACCTTCTCACCCACCAAATCCACTCACCAACCCACCCCACCCTCTCTCCCACCAAACCCACGCCCCAACTCACCTACCTACCCCACCCTCTCACCCACCAACTCCACGCTCCCACTCACCAACCCACCCCACCCTCTCACCCACCAACCCCACACTCCCACTCACCAACCCACCCTAACCCTCTCTCCCACCAAACCCACGCCCCAACCCACCTACCCACCCCACCCTCTCACCCACCAAATCCACGCCCCAACTCACCTACCCACGCACCCACCCACCCTGGGAGTAATGAGTAAACGGACGCGGTGTTATCACGCGAGTGCCAGGGTGCAGCAGCGAGAGGAATGAGCGATGAGATAACGTGTGGAGGCAGAGCTCTCGCCGTGTTGACAGAGGCGGGAGGCGGGAGATGCGAGGAGAGACGACATTGCGAGTGGCTGCGAACAGCAGACAAGATTTATGCTGGTAGGAACCTCCTGGTTACACCAGCCCACATGGGATTATTGTGTCCGTCCGTTCGTCGTGCATCCAAAAATGGGAGGGGTGGGGCTGGGTGGAGAGGGGAGGGTGGGGAGGGGCCGGATGGGGAGGGGAGGGTGGGGAGGGTCTGGATGGGGAGGGTGGGGCTGGGAGGGGGGTGGGAGGGGTGGGGCTGGGTGGGGAGGGGCTGGTCACCCGTGGTGCCCTTATAAAACTCAACGTTTAACCTACTCACGCCGGCTTGTGCCCCGCCCTCACAGTCGGGCATATTTGCGGAATACACCACGCCGCCGTTGACCCTGGCCATTGACCGAGCAACCCAACGTTCCTACCAGCTCCCTCCGCAGGAATGTGTTACGCAGAGGGTCCCGTTTTCATCGGGGACCCAGAAGAAGGGCCAATGCCCGAAACGTCACCTAATGTATATCTTACTACAGTGTTATTTTACTAATGTCTAGAGTGGCGTACCGTCTGTAGGGTGTAGGGATAGTGTTGGGTTTACAATTAAGAGCTGACGTTCGAGATCGAGTTAGAGGGTATGGGCTGGGAGCTAGGATATGGGGTACGACTCATCCTATGAGCAGGTTGGATAGTTAGGGTTGAGTGTGGTGCTCGTGTCGGGCTGACTAGTCTGCTGTGCCCCGTAACAATATACTCCGGGCTCTCGGCAAGCATGTACTGGACAGCTGTGAGAAAAAAATAGCTTGAAAGCTCGTCGAATTCCTCGAATATAAATACATATCCTTATGTTGATGTGAAGATTTCGCGACTGCAGGAATCCATACTCTTTGATCTTTTGGGTAAAGTTACGTAGGTAGAAAAAATAATAGATCACGACGTTTCGATCGCCACACACGCAATCGTCTTCACTCTCTCCCACCTGAAGACGATGGCTTGTGTGACGATCGAAACGTCGTGATCTATTGTTTTTTTCTACATACGTTACTTTAACAGAAATTAACCAAAGAGTTTCCATATCCCGATGTTGATGTCTGAAACGCCTTTACCCAGCCAACCCTAAATCGCACAAACCATGGCAGACGCGGATACCTGACGCACGCGTGGGCTTGAACACCTGCAAGTGTGAAATTGACGTTGTTTACTCTGTATCCCACGTCAGCAGGGGGTACGACAACAACAACAACATCAAAAACTATTAATAGAGGATGTTTTTAGTTTGTTTGCATTCTGACCACAAGCATTGTGGGTAATGCAGACATGATTCCTCGTAAAAGGTTTCAGTTTGTTTTGTTGCCAGAAAAAAACGGGAAAACCTTAGTATCATATTGCTGGTACTTGCAAAGGCGGTCCCATCGAACAAAGAAGATCCCGCCAATGAGCGACGTCGATGCACGAGTGGAGGCGATGACATCACAAAGGGGGTGGGAGGAGCCGCGTCTTGAATGGGGGACTTCACGGATGATCGGGCGAGGCTTTAGGGGAGACGTTTCACTCGCATTTGTCCGTGTGACATCATCGCCTCTGAGCACCTGGGCCCTTGACAGCCGCTGACAGCGAGGGGATTAGAGGATTTGTCTCCTCGCGTCTCCCATTCACGAGCGTGTGCGGCGATGGAAATAGAAAAAATGTATACCACTGAATTTCGATTTAAAGCTTTCGTGACTGCAGGGATTCATCTTCTTGGTCCTTTCGGTAAAGTCACGTAGAAGTGAAATAATAAAATAATAAAAATAAAACATTATAAAATAATTCTCACTATTTTATTATGTTTTATTTTTATTATTTGATTATTTCCCTTCTACGTGACTTTACCGAAAGAACCAAGAAGATGTATACCACTGATACAATGTACTGTATGTTGAACTTTTTTCGCACCGTACGTAGCCAACCGTGCTACTCTGAGGACAAATAAATGTCGCGTGTCTGTGTGTGTATGTTGCGTGTTTAACGTATTGGTTATGCGTGGTGTGTGTGTGTATTGTTGGTGTATGGGTGTTGATTGGTGCTCGCTAACAGCACTTGCCCCAATAGACTGTGAAGGCTATATGGGGGATATGTGTCTTTGTGTGTGTGTGCGTGAGTGTCTGATTATCTGAAATAGTCTTGGGCCTCCCCTAGGTTGACTCGGCCTAAAATTAGTATCTGGTGCATTGTGTAAACATCGACATTAGGGGAGACAAAGGCGGCCTTGCGTGGTGCTGGCCACCCACTCCCCTCGTGTGCCGTACCGGCCTTAATAGGTGCTCGCTAACAGCACTTGCCCCGAACAGCCCGCAAAGGTTTATTGGGGGCGGAGGGGGGTGAATGTTCGTGTACATGTATGCGTCGTGTGTCTAGGCATGTATGTGTGTGTGTATATATGTGTGTGTGTACGTGTGTGTATATATGTGTGTGTATAAGTGTGTGTGCATATGTGTGTGTATATGTGTCTGTATATGTCTAGGCATGTATATATGTGTGTGTGTGTATATATGTGTGTGTGTGTATATATGTGTGTGTATATGTCTGTATGTGTATATGTGTGTGTATATGTCTGTGTGTGTGTATATATGTGTGCCACTGTGTGTGAAGCGATGTGCTTCACTGTGCCTATGTATGGTGCCCGATGCGGCCGTGTGGACATTAGCGCGAATAGCTGAGGTTTTGGCCTCGTGTTTTCGCTTGAACTCTGAGTGAGACTCGGGGGGGGGGGTGGGTGGGGGGGATCAGGGGAGGGGGAAAGTGGAAGGAGAGAGAGGTGGGTGCGGAGCGATGTCACTCGGACTTTTATAATCAACTCGACCGACTAATCCGGGCGTTCTCAACATTCCTCATCTGCAGGCTCGCGCTGGGGGGGTGGGGGGGGGCGTCTTCTCACCGAAATAAAACAAAAAAACAAACATCGACATCACAGCTCGGTTGTCAGGGGCAACGCCGCCACGTGAGCAAGCGCGCCCTTTGCTGGACTTTGATTCCGCACGGAGCCTTTTGCTTGCTCCTCCAGACGAAGAGGTTCGCTCCACCTCCACACCCAGCCGGGGACGCGCGGCTTTTGGGGGAGGTGGGGTAGGTGACAGGAGGGAGTCGGTGGGGGGGGGGGCATTTGAATGATTAGCGAGAAGAGAGGGGGGGGCGCAGAGAGCTGGAGCCCCTGAGTTGATGAACCGGGTTCACAGGTGCCCGAGAGCCAGAAACATCAGAATCGTCATTCATGCTTGAGGAATCCGATGAGCTAATAAGCTCTTGGTTTCCCCCATAGATGCCCAGTATGTCGATGCATGGTCTCAGTCACGGTGACGTACGTACAGCCGACGGCAACTCGGAGGTGCTTCTGTTAAATCCACTTCAGCGGGCCGTTCTCTAATGGCCCGCTGAAGCGGTCAATCCACTGCTGGATGAAGGCCTCTCACGGCCCGCTACAGACCCACAGACGCATGCTTCAATGAGGCACACAGAGACCCATAGACGCATGCTCCAATGAGGCACACAGAGACCCATAGACTCGCAGAGACTAATAGATCGAGTCGTGAGCCCAGGTTCTCCGGTCTAGTGGGGTCATGTCCTCAGCTCGGTCTCCAATGAATCGCAATGGAGACCCATGGAGTGGCATACAACTGGCATTTCGACTCGTACATAGAGACAAATAGACTCACGTAGAGACCCATAAACTTACCACACACTGAGTTGTGGTTAAACCGAGGTCTCAAGTGTAGCGAGTTAATGATCTCAGGCGTGTCAGCAATGACTGCACAAGCATACAAACACACACACACAAAAACCCATGACATTACATTTCTCAGAATGTTAAATATCGGTTTAACGGTCATTCAACGGTCGTTATTCTCAGTCGCAGGGCGGATGGGAAAGCACTGCTCCGTGCCGCGTGGAATAGACGTCACCTGAAGGGAATTCGGAGGTAGTTCTGTGAAATCCGCTTCAGTGGGTCGTTATCTAAGCACGCGACCGTGTGCCGCTGCTGCTGCTGCTGTTGCTGCGAGCTCTGTGAGACCTGAACGGAGTGTTTCACCTCGACAGCCACGCAGTCGGGATACGCTTGGGAAAAGTTTCATCAACTCTAGGAGCGCCTGAAAGAAAGCCTCTCTCGCTGCGTCTTTGTCTTCTCTTAGATCCTAAAAACCGAGCCGCGTGTCTCGGCAACGGTTCGCACGGTGCGATCTTACACAACAGCAAAGACAAAGATTCCCCGTATAGACAAATAGACTGTTGGGGCAAGTGCTGTTAGCGAGCACCTATTAAGGCCGGTACGGCACACGAGGGGGTGGGGGGACCAGCACCACGCCCAGCCGCCTTTGTCTCCCGAGTGGCGATGTTCACACATCGCACCAGGTACTCATTTGAGGCCGAGTCGACCGAGGAAATGCCAAGGACCGGTTCAGATAATCGTCACCGGTGTTGCTAGCCATGGGGAGGAATCAAACTCGAGTAGCCGGGTTTTTATGCGCAGCGTGCTAACCGCTGCACCACCGCTCCCCACAGGGCACACCACGCATCAAGCGGCGTTCACGTAACAAACCAAAACAAAACAAGCTGGCAAAGCCAGGCGGTCAACGCAGCCCAATTTCTCCTAGCCAATTCGATTGTACAAATACAATGTATTTGCATCAGCATCGTCAACAGCCATGGTCAATCCACTGCTGGATGAAGACCACTGACGATCCTGCAATGTCGTAATACATCCACCTGGCACCACTCCACACGTCAGCAATTTCAACGAGCCGTCTCCTGGGCGACGGCGTGATGTTGTCATTGTTGTTGTTTTGTTGTTTTAAATTTTATTAAAATTATCAGCCCGCACGTTCCTCTCTTCGTCCCTGCCTCCCTCCGACAGCCATCCAGCCAGCCAAACTTTTTTTGTCTCTACACCAGGGGTCGGCAACCAAAATAACAAGAAGAGCCATTTCTTTCCAATTCGGTACAAAATTCAGTATTTCAAGAGCCGCAATGCATCTGAGTACATACGTACTCCTCGTCAAGAAGCAGCCCGTAAAGAGCGCATGCGGCTCCGGAGCCGTAGGTTGCCGACCCCTGCTCTACACTAATCTACCAGATTATGACAACGACGACGACGACGATGCCCTTTTGAAACGACACACCCAGCTCACGGGGGTGTTGTTGGTGAGGTGGTTGCGGTGAGTTTCGCAACGGTTGGGTTTTAGGGGATTTGTAAGTTTGATTTTTTGGTGTGAAATCGTTGGGAAGTGCCGACTGCGGCTTTGAGCAGTGGTCAGAGGCACTGTACGCTGCCGACTCGCGCTGAGCCGAGTTCGATTGCCGCACCACGGCTAACATCACGGCTTGCACGGTATGCGGAAACCATCATCATCATCCAGCAGTGGGTTAACTAACGGCCGTACACACACAGACACACGCATCACGTGCATTGAACAGACGTAGTGATTGCCACAACGCGGTTTATTGGGTGCGCATTGTGGTCGTTATGCAGCCCTAACGCGACACTTCCATGTGCACGCATTCGGCGGCACAGTTCCCACGGAGGATTGGGATTAGAGAGTTGGGGGGGGGGGGGGGGCACAGAAGGGTGAGGGGGGCAGATGGCGGAGGGGAGGGGGCAGAAGGCGAGGGGGGGTTAGGGGGTAATTAAAGTTGAGTGGTCGCGTGGGACTCACGGCTCGAGCTCCGATCCCACATCCCGCGATTCGTTTTCGGAAGGAAAGAATAATGACGCGATGTGTGGCCGTGTGCGTCATGGACTTACAAGATACACACACACACACACATTTGTATATTTCGACAAAATGTATTCGTCGATTGTACCAAAAGGCGTCTCGCCATGGAACGGCAAATGTCACTCGGATCTCTCGCAAAGAACTGCGACCCCCCACCGCTGTGTTAGAGAGCGGTCCGCGGAAGCAGATGTCACATAACTACTTCTGAGATCACTTTAAAAAAAAAGACAGTGACGCATTCGAGCCCTGGAGCTCAGCGGTGCCAGCTCACTGCTGCTGACGTCCTCGAAAGTCAAAGCCACCCACAGCCATCTCCGTTCGTCACAGACGATTCCTGATAGAGAACATCGCGGGCGTGGGAGCGAGTGACGCATTGTTTATGGTGTTACGTAAGTAGGCATGATTATTGATCGGCGTGCCAGCAATGAGAACATTCACGTGAAATGTCACGGTTAATGCACGGTGTAAGTCAAGCAGCCCCCCCCCGTCCACCCCACATCCCCCGCTCACCCCCTGCTCGATCTCCACCTGTTTCCTAAATTTTCTTAAATTATAACAGAAGTATTCCCCAACTGTCAACTCAACAATTACAGGAAAGGGAAGAGAGTTCTAAAGCTCAGAAATATCTAAAAACAAATAAAATCCCACAAGATTAGCGTGATGGACATTGTCGGCCACGGTTTTTTTATCCACTCGTTTATTTATAATTTCACCTCGTTTCAAACATCACCACGGGTCGGTACATCGCTCATCATCAGCGCCATGGTCCCCGTTGAGGTCAGAACGAGCCCCTAACCCACGCACGGGCAAGTGAAGTTGCTTCGCAGACAGTTGATCAATCGACTGCTGGATGAAGACCCATTGTCCACCGTCGTGTTGGGTCACCAGAGGTTTTGTTCGGCCATACTTCACCAAGCTGGTCAGCGCGAGTTGGTAAAGGTGGCACGCGAGCACCTGGAATGATTCGGATGTCGCTCACCACTAAACGAAACTCTTTAAAACTAATTTTTTTTTAATATTTTACAAGGTAAGGCCCACTGAGTTATATAGATATTTTTTTCAGAAGCGAGCTGGCCGCAAATGATAGCTCAACGAAGTGGTTTAACATGTGGAAATGCACAGCAGCCAAACGCTTTAAACTCATGCTTCTACATGTAAAGGGAAAACTGGAGGCCCCGGCGAGAAATCCACACGACGACGGGGAGAACGTGAAAACTCCAAATGCACAGCAGGCGTCAGGGTCGGGATCCAAACCACGACCTCCTGTATACCAGGCGAGATAGTTAACATCTCACCACCGTGGCGTTACTGCGGGGCCAGGAGTCGAACTCGGTAAGCAGAGTTCATAACGTACCGTGATTGACACGGCGTGGTGGAAGAGGCCTTGATCCAGCAGTGGATTGACCGAAATGGCTGGAAATGATAAATACATATGGCTGCCTACGGAGACATCGGAAATGTTTTGTAGATTAATTTTTTTGGAAATGGACATTGGCCAAAAAACGTGAAGCTATAGCAGGGGGGGGGGGGGTGGGGCAGGGGGGCTTCGTGTTAAAATCGACCAGGAGAGAGACGCAGCGAGCGGCGGCAGCCTCCGTGCGAGTGGGGCCATCTCGGACCGCACGAGGCAAACCGCGATCCCTGAACAGCTGGCGTGCGACAATTCTGCATCAACTAAAGCTGATCTCCTATCCGCCAACGAGCAGAGATTCACCCGGAATTGCGGTCGATTTAAAACGTGTGTTTAGTTTGTTGTCCTTCCCCCCACACCCCCCCCCCCAGCCCCCGTGCACCTCCGATTAGCACGGTTGGATACGTACGGCGCGAAAGAATTTCAACACATTTCGATTTCAAGCTTTCGTGACTGCCGGGATTTATCTTCTTGGTTCTTTCGGTAAAGTCACGTAGAAGGAAAGTAATAAAATAATAAAAATAAAACATAATAAAATAATGTAATGTAATAAAAATAAAACATAATAATAAAATAAAATAATATAATATATGTTATTATGTTTTATTTTTTTTATTTGATTACTTCCCTTCTACGTGACTTTACCGAAAGAACCAAGAAGATGAATTTAAACACACATACACATACATACAAAATATCGGAGGCCATGCAGGGCTAAGCCTGGATTAACGGTTGGATGGGTGAACACAGCCATGCGTTTAACAGGTTGCTAGAGGATGACTGCTGCGGTGGATATGTTCATTACAGCAGAGGATAGCGCTGCACAATTCAATTTCCCCACGTCTGAGCTTGCCCGCCTTCGCTAATCCGTACTGAGCATGGTCAAATAACACCCCCTGCCCCCGCCCGCCTCGACCTCCACCACCCACACGGCGTAGGGGAGGCCCTCATCCAGCAGTGCATTGACACACACACACAAAAAACACATACGCACACATGGTTGTGCATGTACGTTTTTACAGTTCACGTTTATTGTACACCCGCTCAGTGGTAACCTATTCAGCAGCGATTACAGCAATCATCGCCTCCCTACTGACAGACGAGGACAGGAGGAGTACAGGAGAACGACAGGGCACGCTTGCAAATGAGACCTCGGCCTGGTCCATTGAGCACTCAGCTGGTTCAACCAGTGCCAGATTAATTATCCGAGCAGCGAAAGTAGCTACATTTGCTGCAGGCCCCGCACTTTCAAGGGCCCCGCGCTAAACGCTTTCAAGCTATCAATTCCGGTTCAGTGATTCTGCACGTGCTCTATTACTATAGTACTATACCACCTTCAACTTTTATGAACGACTGGGTGTTTAAGGTGAGCGATTTGTCGTCTTACCTGGCTGTATAGCAAAGGAAAAAAATACAATTACTTTACTATGCAAGTAAAACATTTGTGGTTTAATATGTATGTGTTTCATATTCTTGGTTCTTTCGGTAAAGTCACGTAGAAGGGAAATAATAAGATAATGGATATATTTATTATTAAACATATTAATAGTTTTATTATTTAAAAAATAGTAACTTTTTTTTTAGATAAATAATTTGTTTTATTTTTTTATTTCCTTCTACGTGACTTTACCGAAAGAACCAATAATATCAATCCCTGCAGTCACGAAAGCTTTAAATCAAAATGTATGTGTTTTATTTATTTATGGCCCCTTCATAACAACATAATGCTACAGGCCCCGCACTAGCTTAATCCAGCACTGGGTTCAACAATACCGGGGGGTTGACAACCAAAACAACAATACGATGTTTTTGTTTAATGGGTAAAAAAACAATCTATATTTCAAGAGCCACAATGCACTGCGTGGTGAATACGAGACGGTGGTGGTCCTTAATAAATCACATCACGAAACAGTCCAGAATGCACGGCATGCTGACCCCTGAACTAACCCAACGAAACTAAAGCTAAACTAATAACTCCGCAGCCATGCCATTGCAACGGCGCAAACAAAATCGATTCCGCAATCGAAGAGCCGAAATTGGTAGTGGAATTGTTAACGTGGGGTGGGGGAAAGTGGGGGGCGAGAGGAAGTGAATGGCCGTTGCCTCCACACTCACACACACATCCCTACATTTGTTTCTGCTTAAAACGGGCGAGATATTTCATCATCATCAGCACAAAATATAACATCCATCATGAATGAAAGTCAACACCCACAGTTTCTCATCGCAAATCCTTTGCTCGGGTTCTATTCCCCTGCACCCCCCCCCCCTCTCCGACCCTTCCCATACCCGCAGAATGTTTCACCATCACTGCCTGGACAACTCATTAGGGAAGCAAAGTTTGCAGAAATAAAATGAATTATAGCCCGCAGAATAAATGTTGGGCTCTGTCCATCTCCCCCGTGTTTCATCTCCGCTCATTTCCGTAGGAATGTGAACCCGTCCCTCCCTGCTCTTTCCCAAAGTGCATCCCAAAAAAGTCATCCAATCCAGTTTGCGGGCTCGAGATAAGAGAGAGAGATAGTGGGTCCGTGAAAGACTCACCAAGTGTCGAGACATTTTTTTAGGTGTCTTTACGACGGTGCTATATTATCTCCCGGCGCGGCTGCTGAACAAATGTACAAGTTGTCTTAAATTGGGCCACGCCCCTAAGGGTTCACAACTGCTTGCGTGTGGGTGGGGTAAAGTGTGGGTACTCCCCACCTCTTCAAGGACGTCTGTTCAGTGTGTAAGAGTAGGCCAAATACCATTGCAGGAAGGCGGAGGGGGGGGGGTCTCCAGAGGGTAGCAGCAAATAATGCTGCGTAATTGAACCTTATAACGGGACCCCGGGGTCCCGAATAAATGGAAGTCAAAATAATAAGAAATGTACTCTTCTTGGTTCTTTCGGTAAAGTCACGTAGGTATAAAATAAAATGAATGAAATCACGTTTCGATTGCAACACAAGCAATCAACACAAGCAATCGAAACGTCGTGATTTAATTTATTTTATTTTCTACCTACGTGACTTTACCGAAAGAACCAAAGAGTATGGATCCCTGCAGTCACAAAAACTTCAACTCTAATAATAAATGCATATATCTATGTATTTATTTATTTTTGGCGACTCCGTCCCACCGTGCACATAAACGCCTGGCGCGGATCATTCTGTTATCGTGTCGTGTCCAAGCGGCAGCAGCAGCAGCGAGGACGAATGCGCAGAAGAGCTGAACAAGCGAATGCTGCACTCCATGCTCGGGTATGGGCAGGATCATGAGTCTTATCTAAAGCTGATCAGACTGCCTACACGACTTAAGCCCTTTATTTGTCATCACGGGATGCATAATAGAGTGAAACTGCTCTCTTGTCTTCATTATTATTTGTGACCTACCAATGTCTGCAGCCAGGATCAATCGATGACAATCCTATTACATGCAGATATTAAACAGATGAGATGCGTTGCACCGTTAATTCCTCCTGTTTGATAATACTTCTCTTGTCCGTATGCATCTGTGCAGATAGGTTTTTTTGCGGTTTAGCCATAGTCCACACATACCGCTCGTATCAATGCGGATAAAAGGAGCGGCGACCCACTATTCTGGTATAAACGCTTGTTACAATATGAACAGCGCATTGAAAACGCGTACTATTCTTAGGTTTTTTCGGTAAAGTCACGTAGGTAAAACATCAAAATTAATAAAAATAAAATATTTTGATGTTTTACCTACGTGACTTTACCGAAAAAACCTAAGAATATGAATCCTTGCAGTCACGAAAGCTTCAAGACTACGCGTACTATTGTTTATGTACAATTTACAAAGTGTGTTCACTAATCCACACTGAGAAACACGATGATTGACAGAGGGGTGTAAATATTTTTTTCGATAGTGTATTTAAATAGAGGTATTGCAGGTAAGTAGTTTTCAGTTTTAAAGGCGTAGTTTAACAAGACAACACTTGCCACCATCCTTCAAACCCATTGGGTGAAAAAGAACAAAGTTTTTGTTTACATTATATTATAATATTTACATTATAATATAATGTTTATGCGAGAGCCGGGGGCTTATGGGACCCCGGGGTCCCGCCATAAGGTTCAATTGCGGTAAAGGGAAACTGATGATTTCAGTTCCTGAAAACGCTTACGGCATCTGGGGAAAAACGTCGTACATCAGCACATTGTACAATCTGAAAACACGTCTGAGAGCTACGTACCCATGGGTACACTCGACTTGGGTACACATTGAAAAACATCCCTTTCTTGGGTGCACTTTGAAAAGTCTGTTCAACTGAGTCGCACTACGAAAAGTCTGTCCGACTTGGGTACACCTTGAAAAACATCTCTTTTATGGGTGCACTTTGAAAAAAAGTATCTCTTCCCTCGGTGCACTTTTGAAAAGTCGCTCACGTTGGGGGACTACTATCGGCCGAAAGAGCGATGCAGTTTGGTGTCCGTGAGTCTACGAAGCGACTCCCCAGTCGACGAGGCTACTGCAGAATAAACACCGCGGGCATCAGAAGCAGCAGCAGCAACAATAACAGTAACCTAACTTAGACAGATCGCAGATGCGTTACATAACCTAACAAAATATGTTTGAAGGAGCTGGGGAGTGCGAGAGAAATAGAGGGCCTGGGGTGGGGTGGGGAGAAGAGCAAACACAGAAACATCAACCACCTAACAGTGGCCGAGGCAACGCAAATTGACGAGGGTCGTGGTCGCAATGCGTTGTGCCCTCCCGGCAAAGTCTGAACCTGCGGCAGGTCGCTACCGGGGCATCATGACCCATCTGTGCGGATTTTTCCTTGGACGGGTTTTCATCTGCTTCTATGGAAGCGGTAGGGGGCCGTCCATAAATGACGTCACGCGATTTTGGACGATTTTTGACCCCCCCCCCCCCCCCTTCGTCACACGGCGTCACAAAAAGTCAGACCCCCCTCTCTCAAATATGACGTCACAAAGCTCTGCCCCCTCCCCCCCAAAAAAATTAACGTGCTTCAAATCGCTTTAAACTATTGTCATTGTAGTGCGTATTTAATGTGGCCCTGCACTCTGATGTTGCAGGAGAAAACATTTATTAAAACGTCTATTTAATTGAGTAGAACGTGTTGTCTATATTTATTTAAAGTTGCGCATTTTGATGTGACGTCACATTTCTCAAACGCACCCCCCCTCGTCACACATCGTCACAAATGTCTGACCCCCCCCCCCCCAGGTGCGTGACGTCATTTATGGACGGCCCCTAGGTTAGCAGTTAGCGCTACGAATCCGGCGACCCGAGTTCGATTCCCGAACTGGTTCTGGGCTTCATCTAGGTCGACTCAGCCTCAAATACGTACCTGGTGCAGTGTGCCAACATCGTCACTTTGGGAGATAAAATCGGCCGGGCGTGGTGCTGGCCACCCACCTCCTTGCCAGCCTGCATAGGTACTCGCTAACAGAACTTACCTCAAAAGTCTGTTAAGACTGTACGGGAGATCTTTGTCTTTTGGTGGTTGGGGAAGTGAGAGCACTGTATGTATGTTGGTGTATGTATATTGAACCTTTTTCGCACCGTACGTAACCAACTGTACTCAGCGGGGAATAATAATAACAAATTAAAACACAATAAAAGCAGTTCCAAAAAAATGCGGTTTTAATCTAGATTCTTTAAAGTTGCCCAGAGCCAGTGCTCTGCTACCATCGGACGGGAGAGCGTTCCAGACGGCCACAGAAGCGCATCGGAAAGCGATTCAGTTATCGTCTTTGTTCAATGACCGAAGTGTGCCTGATGATTTATGAGTTTGCGTGATGATTTATGAATTTGCGAGATGGTTTATGAGTTTGCGTGATGGTTTATGAATTTGCGTGATGGTTTATGAGTTTGCGTGATGGTTTA
Source organism: Lethenteron reissneri (assembly GCF_015708825.2). Lineage (NCBI taxonomy): Eukaryota > Metazoa > Chordata > Hyperoartia > Petromyzontiformes > Petromyzontidae > Lethenteron > Lethenteron reissneri. Next base: position 10,036,426 of record NC_083789.1, read on the forward strand.
TGAGTTTGCGTAATGGTTTATGAGTTTGCAAGATGGTTTATGAGTTTGCGTGATGGCTTATGAGTTTGCGTGATAATTTATGAGTTTGCGTGATGGTTTATGAGTTTGCGTGATGGTTTAGAGTTGTAGCGATTGTGATGGAGGAGCAGCCAACGTAGGAAAACACGCCCGGGAGAACCCCCTCCGCCGAGGAGACGGAGCGATGAAACCAGTTCATGTGTAGGAGCGAGATGGATTGCGACATCGCAAGAGCGAGATGGATGGCCACGGCATGAAAGGTGCCCCCCCCTCCACTCTCCATCACACACAGCCGTGCTTGAAGAATTTAACCATGGACTCGGGGTTAACTCAAAAAATGTTTTTATATCTGGAGCGCCGCTGTTTCATAGCTCGTGGCGCAGATTCCTTCTGAGATCAAACGCGAACTTCAGAGGCACGGGGATTTTTTTTTCGTAATTTGTTTAAACGCAACACGAATCGGGTAGCGGGGTCGGGGTTGGCTCTAGACCACAGCATCAGCCGGCGCGCTCAGGGACCCGCGCTGAAGTCGCACGTGGTCTCCTTTAAGTTGTGGGTGCAAACAAGAGCGTGTGTTTCTAAACCAAAAAATATTTATATGGTCTTTTGTAACTCATATTTTTATATGTTTGTCTTGCTCCCCAACTTGTATCCCGATCGTACTATCGTCGGTCCGTGTAAGGGGACATCACAGAACTACAACGTGTGTTCGAGAACCGGCCTATTCGAGTGTTGCTTGTGCTGAATCAATTGTGTTGAAAGTATTCACTCCCGGATGGATGGCCGTGCGTGGGGCCGATCGGTTGTGTCAAAGATACATTTATTTATTTGAATTACTAAATAACAGTCTGATTATAATCTACTTCTGAGAATGGAAATTAGCATCAACAACAAAACAACACGCTTAACAAAAGTGACATTGACACACGGGAAAGAGGAACACGTGCGATTAGAGAACACTCGGCAGTCAATGTCACGACATTGACTATTGGTGAGGGTGGCGCTTCGGCAGGGCAAGTCGCTCTCAGGGTTGATGGTCGATGCTCACGAATGATCACGGTGCGGCAGCCAAGGAACGCCACGCGTCCCAGATGGGGACCACCACTAAGGAGATGGAGCAAAAGAAATTGACTCGAGTGAGTGCAGGCGCCAAGTTTAAGCAACAACAACAACAATAAAAAGTTAAAACAAAACACAAACCCCACGTTCTCTGGCGAAGGTCATCATATCTCTCCCTCGTCGCGACGCACTGGTAAGCGAATACTTCCCTCCCATTACCAACACTGACACGTGTAGACAAAACATCACGCGGAGGTGCTTGGGAGCCAAGTTACCGGCAGGTGCACAGAAATGAAGTTTGCGGTGTTAGTAGACCTCACCACCTGCCGGGCACAGCACAGCCACAGCTATTTGGAGAGTTACACAACAACGACAACCCTTGCCTCCAAAGCCCGGTGGCGGGATCGCAGGCGCGCGGAGCCACCACACCCCCATCGTGTAAATAAATAAATAGATATTTTGCTAAATCTGTACTTTCCACACTTGCTCGCGACTACACTCCCCCACCCAGCCACACCCCAGAACCACGCTCTCCCTCCTCCCATTCCTTCTCCCCCTCCGACAGCACGCGGCTTGCATGCAGCTGCTGCATAAACGACTGCTGTGAGTGCAGGTGCTACTGGTTTAGGCATGGGGGCTACGAGGTGGTGCTTGCCCGTTTACCCCTCTGATGATCGACGTAAATCTGTGTTTACCGCCGGGGGCCACGTGGCCCGCGGTTTGTGTCGACAGGAAAGATCAACCACGTGGTCACCCCCCCCCCCACACACCCCGACCCCAAATGACACAGCCTGCACCCTCATCAGAAGATGTATTCATACTGGAGGAATCCGATGAGCTATAAAGCTGTTTTTTCACAGATGCCCCAAGCCGAGCCTCGTATTTTACCCGGCAAAGCCTCGCCGAATCTCACGACATCGTTTTTGTTTTCTTGGTTCTTTCGGTAAAGTCACGTAGAAGGGAATTAATAAAATAATAAAAATAAAACATAATAAAATAAAATAATTCTCACGACGTTTCGGCTACAACGCAAGCAGCCGTCTTTCTTCACCTTTCTTCACCTGAAGACGGCTGTTTGCGTTGTAGCCGAAACGTCGTGAGAATTATTTTATTTTATTATGTTTTATTTTTATTATTTTATTACTTCCCTTCTACGTGACTTTACCGAAATAACCAAGAAGATGAATCCCTGCAGTCACGAAAGCTTTAAATCGAAATCGTTGTTGTTGTTGTTTTTGTTGTTGTTGCTGTTGTAGTATTCAGGAGGGTCCTGTTACATTGGGATGTTTGGCCCAATTCATTGCGGGTTTTTTTTTGTTACTAAGAAATTTTGTTTGGCGTGGGAGGAAACCGGAGAACCTGGAGAAAACCCACTGCGCTCACGAGTGGACACCGCACAGATGGATTCACGAACACACGCACGTCCTGTCGAATCGGCCTAAGCCGCATCCACGACCGCCCTGGAGAATGAGCGGCTACGCCCGTTTGGGTTTCGCCCGGACGTGTTTCGATGGAAATTAAAGAGGTGCATTCGCCCACAAAAAAAATAACCACGACAGGAATAGGGCTGCAACATGTAACTTTGACATCTTACGTAGCGCAATGACGTGAGCACACCTCGCCACGCGGATCAACGCGGCCGTTGGCGAAGGCGGGGGAACGTAGACGTGGGAGCGCAGAAGTAGAGTACAACGGTCGATATCGCTGCACCGCCCCTTCTGATGCAGCGCACCACGTAGCCGGACAGCAAACCTTCTCGTGGCACCGAAGTCACCGAAGCAAAGCGTGCACCCTGATCCAGGCTCAAATCCCTTGCTGAGCTTCCGAGATCTGAAGCGATCGGAGCGCACTCCGGGTGACCCGTCACGGGCGCTTGGACACACCTGGGACCATTTTCACCACCACTCTCTCGGCGCACCTGGGTCCAGGCGTAAAGCCGCATGCTTTTAATTAAAGGGCACGTGCGTTCACTTTCGTAGGTACGCGTGTCAATAACGCGGTCTGCACCGACATTCGGCCGTTATTAATCCGGGTCCGTACCCGAGCGATCCGTTGCACGCAACTCGGTTGCACGCACGTGAATCGCCTACGAAGCGGGCGTCTCTGCAACCGGTCGCGAGGAGGTTGCGCAACTTGGTCGCTCGCAACCGAATTGCACACAGCCGAGTTGCGCGCGCAACTGCCTCTGCAAGCGGTCGCGAGGCAGGAGAGACGGACTCGACGTTTGCAAGCCGCTTGCTCATCAGAATCAGAATCTCTATTTAGGCTGCAGGAGGAATCCAATGAGCCGTGAAGCTCTTTGTCGCAGGTGTCCAGGGCGGACGACGTGTGTCACCACGTGGGGGACTTTGGCGGACGGTGCTCGTCACAAAGCCGAAGGCGCCGTTGACCTTTCGTCGTTGCGCAACCTCCTCGGGTCATTTCCTGGATTATCCTGGTAGCACAAGTCGCTACACGTGTAGTAGCTACGGGCCCCGCACTTTTAAGGGCTCCGCGCTAAATGCTTTCAAGATATCAATTCCGTAAAGTCACGTAGGTAAAACATTAAAATTAATAAAAGTAAAATAAAATAAAAATCACGACGTTTCGGAGGCAACACAAGTCTCCGTCATCAGGTGGGACCGTCACAGCTTGATGCAGCAAATCTGGCTGTGACGGTCCCACCTGATGACGGAGACTTGTGTTGCCTCCGAAACGTCGTGATTTTTATTTTATTTTACTTAAGAATATGAATCCTTGCAGTCACGAAAGCTTCAAATCTAGAATATCAATTCCGGTTCAGCGATTCTGCACTTACTCTATTACTATAGTACTATACTGCCTTCAACTTTTATGAACGACTGGGTGTTTGAGGTTATCGATTGGTCGTATTATCTGGCTGTAGAGAAAATGAAAAAATACAATTACTTTACAGTGCAAGTTAAAAATGTATATTTTTGAATATTTTTTATTTTTTATTTAGGGCCCCTTTATAACAAAATGCTACAGGCCCCGCACTAACTTAATCCAGGCACTGCCTCGGGTCAGATGTGGACAAAGCAGTTGGGGTGCGGTGGGCCCTCGTCTCGGCCTTCGGGGGTTGCCACCGCTGCGTGGATGCACGCGGACGAAACGCCATCCCACCCGGGGCTTGCCAGGTGCTGTAGGCGTGGGGGCTGTGACGTAGCCAGAAGATGGGCAGTGCTGAGTAGGCCTCTGCAAGGTAAGGTAAAAAGCAACGAGCCGACCTTTACCCTACCTTTAACCCTTGCCCCATACTAATGACCCGATTACAGGGTAATTACTGGGGTACTACTACACATGAACAAGGTTTATAACAGGTAAATGCTAGGTAGAGCTTTTTATACATATAGAATTCCAATTTTGCACGCGTTCTTTGAACTCACTCTGTCTGTTGTTGTCGTTTTTGTTGTATCCTCAAATATTGTAACTCAATTTTAACCCACTTCCCAATGTGGTATCGACTGCAAACTTGGTATACTTATGTAATACTGATGACAAGACTATATTCTATCATAAAAAATAAAAAATATATATTTGTAAACATTATTTTTTATATGTCATGTATCGGCTTGGATCTAATTGTCCACGCTCAACTGACGTTGGCTGTAATTGGCCACGGTCCCTTACGTTATAGCAAGCTTTGGGGCCACTTCCTGGAGTCGTGGAGTTCTGCCATTACTAGTACATTTCATAAAAGCGTGTTTAAAAATAGTTTTTTTAAATATTATTTATTAAATAGAAGCCACGGACTGCGCCACGGAGCATTTAGCGGTACACAAGGCACCGTATTTACCAGGTAATACTGGGCGCTACCTTTACCCTACCGGGTAATTCTTCCAAGCTACCTTTACCCTACCCTTTACCTTACCCCTTGGCATTTCGACACCTTTACCTTTACCCTTTTACCCGGTAAAAAGGGTAAATTACCTTACCTTGCCGAGGCCTAGTGCTGAGTGGTAGCCACTCGTTACACAGCGTGGTGGGGTTTTTTTTTTCTCTGGGTTTACCGGTGTCTCCCGATATACGAATCCAAACTCTCATGCATATTGAATTCGCCAAACATCCCCATCTCCCTGGGCATTTCTGCAAGAGTCTCTCTACCCCCGTACAAGGAGTCTTTGTGGCAGCGGTGATGCCTGCATTGCACTGCGATATGAACCTCGGTGCAAACGACATCACCCATGGTCAATCCACTGCTGCGTAGAATGAGGTCTGCCCAAGTCGCCGCCGCCACCACCACCACATCGCACGTGATTTAATCGCTCCATCTCCTTGCTATAAGGTTCTCTCAAACAAATGTATTAATCAGCTGCAGCGACCGCCACGGTGGCTAGGAGATGTTAGCTACATCGCCTGGTATACAGGAGGTCGTGGGTTCGATCTCGAGCCTGACGCTTGCATATTTGGAGTTTGCGTGCCTCTCTCCCCGTGGTCGCGTGGATCTTTCTCCGGCTTTTCCCTCCACATTTAGAATCAACACGCGTTCACAGAGTACGTGGCTGCTATAATATTCCACGTGAGAAGCCGCCACTTCGTTGAGCTGCCATTCGTGGCCAGGTCGCTTCTGAAATAGAGCTCTACAATTCAGTGGGCATTACCTGGTAAAATAAAAAAAAACATATATATACAGTATAGTTTGCATGTATTGAGTTTTTAATTCCATGCCATTGCTGTCCTCCAACTGCGTTACGCTTAAATTTCGATTTAAAGCTTTCGTGACTGCAGGGATTCATCTTCTTGGTCCTTTCGGTAAAGTCACGTAGAAGGGAAATAATAAAATAATAAAATAATAAAACATAATAAAATAATATAATAAAATTACATTTCATTATATATATATATCTTTCGGTAAAGTCACGTAGAAGGGAAATAATAAAATAATGTTTTTTTTTACTAAATAATATAATATAATAATATTTTATTATATATCTTTCGGTAAAGTCACGTAGAAGAGAAATAATAAAATAATACAAATAAAACATAATAAAATAATATTTTATTATATATTTTTATTATGTTTTATTATTATTATTTCATTACTTCCCTTCTACGTGACTTTACCGAAAGAACCAAGAAGATGCGTTACGCTTCTTGATCGTCGGCCGTCGCTCCTTCCATCGGCCCTGACGCGCCCTGCCCCAAGCCCGCTCGTGTTAACGCGGTCCGAACGTTGCCGTTCACCAGCGTATGTCCTCTAACACACGCGCTTCTCTTCGCGTCTCTCAGCCAGTTCCCAGCACGCAGACGTCTCTCTCCAGTGTGCGTCTAATTAAGGGCTCTTTGCAGACTCTGGTATGCACGTTACGCAAATGGCCACGTTGGTGAACCGCACGCTCGCTGCCAGGTAAGAACACACTGATTAAAAGTGGCACGCAAGGTAGCTTACAAACGTGTCCAATGAAGAATGGTGACAGATGTTTCTTTATTTGGCCACTCCGCGGAGGGATGGGGGAGGGGCTGGGGGGGGGGGGAAGTGGAGGCGCAATTTTTTTTTGGAATGTATAGAAAATAGTTTTCAACGTTCGGAAAAGTTAAACGTATTTGTTTAAATTTTGGCAACGAGTAAAGTGGCTGTCAAGGCAACGCCAAACAAACACGGTCCACGCAGTGAGAAACATCCGCATCCCGAGGCGACCGCTACTTTATCTGCAATCCACAGGCGGCGTGGCGAGACCCAGAGCCGGTCTCTGCTGCGGCGATAATAATAGTACGTAATAAATAATGATGATGATGATACATTTCAAAAGTCGAAGTGATTTCCTGCTCAAAAAATGAAGCATTGGGAGTAATCTCCGAGAGTGTTCACAGCCCTGCAGAGCCAGTGCTGGAAATGTGACATTCCGATGCCAAGGACGAGCACTACCCATTACACAACCCGCCGTTGACTTCCGCGCAAAAAATGGTACTCAACTTTATCGACCTCGGAGGGATGATTATTGGCTGAGTCAACCAGGCAAGCCATGATTTGAACTCACAAACCTTCCCATTGATTGCGAGTCCGTGAATGAAAAAAAAGTTATAATAATTACATAATAATTACTTGACGTTACAGTGCTTTGTAAATACGCTGCATTCAGGTGACTTTAGTGGACTCTGGTGGCTGGATAGGTCGCGTGAAAGCCATTCATAGAGGGCAAGACCGTAAATATACAGGATCGCCAAAAAAGTCAGGACATATGTGGCTATATTCTTGTTTCTTTCGGTAAAGTCACGTAGAAGGGAAATAATAAAATAATACAAATATAAAACAATAAAAATTATCACGACGTTTCGACTGCAACACAAGCAATCATCATCAGGTGTGAAATCCACAGCAAGAAAATTTGAAGAAAATAAATGACGGGACTATTCTATTTAAAGCTTTCGTGACTGCAGGAATTCATCTTATTGGTTCTTTCGGTAAAGTCACGTAGAAGGGAAGTAATAAAATAATAAAAATAAAACATAATAAAATAAAATAATTATATTATTTAATAATAAAATAAAATAATTCTATTATTTTTCGGTAAAGTCACGTAGAAGGGAAGTAATAAAATAAAAAATAAAAAATAAACATTTTTTATATTATTTAATAATACAATTTAATATTTATATTATTTTATTTTATTATGTTTAGTTTTTATTATTTTATTACTTCCCTTCTACGTGACTTTACCGAAAGAACCAAGAAGAGGGGACTATTCTATTTCTACAAATGTTAAAACTGACTTCCATTAGCGTCCATGCATGATGTATGAATTATCTTTAAGAAATGAATTGAGGACTTTCTAATTTTGTATGTTTTGTCTCAATCCATTCGGGGATCTTGGTCGAGTTTTGATTAACGACTGATTTTGTGGTGACCCCCACAGGACAAATAAAAAAAAAATTTTATTCTGATAATAAGAGATAAATACTCACTTAAAGAACAAACAAACAAAATAATTTAAGGGCAGTGTTAAAATAATGAAATAAACCTGTGTGTCTGGACATTTGGGTCACCCTATATAAAAACTTTATGTGTCCTTACTTTAAGACCACCCTGTTTAACAAACTCACGTGTCCTGAATTTTGGGCCAGCCTGTATAACAAAATATGTGTCCTGACTTTTGAGCCACGCTGTATAAACCCTGTGGGTCCTGAGTTTTGGGCCAGCCTGTATAACAACCCTCTGTGTTCTGAGTTTTGGGCCAGCCTGTATTACAAACCTATGTGTCCCCACTGTGTATAACAACGCAGTTTTTTTAACCACCCTGTGTAACAACCCGATGTGTTCTGGCGTTCTGGGTCACCCTGTTTAAGAAAACGATGTCTCCTGAATTTTGGGCCACTTTGTACAAACCCTGTTGGTCCTGAATTTTAGACCACCCGGTATAACAACTCTACGTGTCCTAAGTTTTGGGCCACCCAATATAATAACCATTTGTGTCCTGACTTTTGGGCAACCCTTCATAACGAGCCTATGGGTTCAGACTTTTGGACCACCCTATACAGTGTGCCCTCCTCCCTAAGCCATGCGGGCCATGTGGGCTTGTTTGGCCAGGTGTTAGCACACACCCCGAGGTATAATATTAAATACATTTATATAGCGCTTTTCATCAAGGATCTCAAAGCGAGCGCTTTATAGGACATATAAGCAGCAGACACTCAGCATAAAAATAATATTATACATACATTTTAAGAATCATTTACTCAATGAGCAAAACGTTAAATATTCGGGAACATATAAATAGTGTTTAAGGAAGTAAAACAAAATCCACAGACTCAGAGATCCTGATATGTTGTGGAAGAGCGCTCCATACTCTTTGGTTCTTTCGGTAAAGTCACGTGGGCATAAAATAAAATAAATCACGACGTTTCGGGCGCAACACAAGCGTCCGTCATCATAGCCTGGGGGCTACACGGGGAGAAGCTTGGTGCAGCCTTCGCAGCATTTTTGGGGCAAGTGCTACACGAAGGCGTGGTTTAGGTTAACCATTGCCGGGAATCGAACTTAGGTCTGGGAGGAGGGTTGGGGGGAGCGTGATCGTAGCGCAGTGCCGCGCTAACCCACCGCGCCACCGCTCCCTTCCTCGACGGAGTCGCGTGGTCCCATCGCGACTTTACAAGAACGTCCATCGCTCCCCCGGGCGAGCGATACGGTTTCTATCTCGAGTCAAACCACTTCCGATTTCAAATTCCCTTTTGTCTTCCTTGTTTATAGACACGGCGCGTCATCTCCGCGCTCGGCGGCGTCGAGGGAGATTGCAGAGCCGGAGAAAACGCCCCAACGCACGCGAGCTAAAGGGCCATTCATTTAGTGCGTACGCATGGAGCGGGGAGGGGGGGTTCACCCAAATGCGTACGCTTGCGTATGGGGGGGGGTCTACTGACAATGTACGCATAGGAAACGGGGGGGGGGGTGAAGCCTCGATAATTATTTGTCTACATTGGCCTTCAAATTAGTTAGATAGTCCGGCGGTGGACTGTTTGCTTAAACACGTTCATATTATAATTGGTTTCTTTACCCATTTATCTGGCAACAAAATTGACACCTTTTTACAAGGAGTCATGTTTGCATTGACCACAATACCTGCGGTCGGAATGCAAACACAAAACACAACTCTGATAATGTATGCACTGTCCTTGAAATTGATTGGTCCACACCCGAGAGAGCTTTTCTTAGTGCCTAGTCTCACATGGTGTTGGACCAGATGACGCCAAAAAGGTGTCAGTTTTCTTGCCATATAAGAAGGTAAAATAAAGCAATTATCATATTTTGCTACTGGCAAAGGAGGTTCCAATGGTGAACGTTAATATTGTTAATCCTTGATCGTTTCTGCGTGGATTAAATATCGGCCGCTCTATAGAATTGGGGGGAAGGTGGGGGTGCATCAAGCGTACGTACGCAGGTGGAGGGTAAAAAGTCCGCGTGCGTACAGGGAGGGAGGGGAGGGGTCAAATGTTGACTGATTGTTTGCGTCCCAACTAAATGGATGGCCCCCTAACGCTCTCTTACAGGTCGCCTATATACAGAATGTGAGGTTCTTGAATCTCCTTGCTGCACCGCCATCTGACCGTCACGACCACCTCGCGGCCGAGTGAGTTCAGGAGTTTGAACTCGTACATCGGAAGATCGCTGAGCTGACGGTCAAGAAGCATTCGTGGTCGATGACGTTGGTACAACCACCACCACCATTCGCCATCGCTGCCTTCCTTCTGCCAGACCACTCAGTTGTTGCACAGTCAACGCCCCAACCTCGACCGTCTGCACTTATAGTTTCATCGCCACCACCACCGCCGCCTGGTTTTAGGTCTTCTCTTCCCCTTTGTCACCGACCTCTGGGTGCCACTCCACTGCTGGTCTGGATCACCAAACCCTCCTCCTCCACCTCCCTTCACGCGCGTCCCACCCTTCACAACCTCCTCTTCCCAATCTCCAAGATGCTAAACCACATCCTCCATCCTGCACACTCGTCCCACCCATCACAACAACCTCCTCTTACCGATTGCATTCACAACGCCTGCCTGTCAACGTCGAATTCCCAACCTACAAGTCGCTTGCCCTATCCCCCCTTCCATCACGTTACACGCGTTCCACCAAATCGCGACCGTCTCTGTTCCTGAACGCCAAATTGCATCTCGCTGCCACGCGTTCTTGCCAGGCGCCGCAGGCCCCCAGGCTTATTTAATCTTCCCCGAGATTCGGGGTCATGCGGTTTGCGATTACTGATGTCGTCACCGTCACTGCGCGTGCGAGTTGCAGGATCAGATCGCGTCCGTGCTCGGAAAGTAGTTTTTTTTGTTCGTTTGTTGTAGAATCGGAAATAACAGGACGGATCATAATCACAACGCCGTCGTAGTAATAATGATGATAATGATAATAATACATTATAATAATCAGGAATTTATTAGCATAATTGCACTGCCGCCACAGTGATGCAATGGTGAGCACACCGGACTTGTGATCCAGAAGGTCGCCAGTTGGGTTCGATCTCCAGGTGCGGCAGCTGAAACAATGGTGTCAGTTTTGTTTGAATCCAAGCCCTCGTCAATGCACTGCTGGATGAGGGCCTCCCCATCACGCTGGCCAGTGTGAGTTTGGGGACGGCGGAGAGCAAAGAAGTACGGTACAACAATCGAGTTTGCTGCTAGGACCGCCTTGCATTGTTTACACGGTGGTCGCTCATCCAAGCAGACGAACCAGGGCTCGGGTCGCCCGTAGCTTGCCGAGACGTGGTGCGCGTGAAGGCGTCTGCAGCAACAAAGCGATGCGAGTTTACAAAGCGAGGGCACTTTACACGGAGCTGCCCATGATCTCCATCAGGCCCGGGACTGACCATGGGGGCAGCAGTCCACAGGGCAAATTAACCTCATGGCGGGACCCCCGGGGTTGCATAATGTCCGTGATGCAGTCGTTTTTAGTCTGTTGATGGTCGGCGACGCGGCAATCGACTCATCTCGACGAGCTGTACACGATGCACCGCCACTACGGTGCGTTCAGGGTTTCAGCACAATCGACCTCGCTGCGTTTCGACATCGTGGAGTAGCATCGATTTCGGATTGATTGGTACCCCAGTCGCGGAGTTAGGAAATAAAATATTTAATTGCCTCGGCCATTTAGTATTATTTGGTACCTCGGGGAACCGCCATAAGGATCACGTGCTCGGTGGGCCGGTCCATTCCGAGGGTCGGTGGCCCGATCTGTGTGGGGAAATTGCGAATGTGATCAGGGTAAGAAAAAAATATGTATATGCATTTTTTTAAATATGTAAATATGTTATTACGCTTCATTGTTTATTTGGTGGTCCGATCTGTGTGGGGAAATTGCTAATGTGATCAGGGTAAAAAAAAATGTTTCTACATTTTTTAATATTTTAAAAAATATGTTATTACGCTTCATTGTTTATTTACGGTCTCAGTTAGTTTTCAGTTACCATATTCGGCAGCCCCAAAGATTATTTATCACCGCGGCCCATTTGTGTTTGTGTTTTTGGACCAGCCCAAATGGGCCAGTGAGAGATCGCACGGCTAAATCGCGACGATGCTTCGTCACATCGCGAATCCAGCTCACGCACCAGAGCCCGAAATTTTGCCCGGTGTGTTTACAAATGTCTGGGACGATTTTTGTTTTTGTTCCAGTCTGTCACTGATCTCCATCCACATGGCCTTCACTCGCCAGGGCTGTGGCGCAGCAGGGAGAAGCGACTGCCCCGCGATGAACCCGGGGACGGTTTTTCTGCGAGCGGTGATTGACGACCACTCACCATTCACTATTCGCGAACTCAAAGTCGAGTTCATCGTGGTTGGCACGGCTCAAAAAACAAAAAAACACGGAGTGGAACCCACGATTGGCATCGATGGAAGTCTCCCGCATCCTTGGCACGGTCATTATGAAACAACTGAGACTAACTCGAAGAACGTCCGTTGGTTGCCTCCAGTGATTGAACCTTGGAATCCTGAATTTCAGCGGTGCCGTCTGGGCGTCTCCGACGCAGCCAGTATGAACCGTTCGGCCATCTGGCAGCCTTCAGTAGATGTCTGTTTACGTGACCTACTGTACCGTGCACTCTGCAGGATGCTCCAAATGCCTGGGATCATCAGAAGGAATTATACCATTAACACGCACTGTAAACACGTGGAATGCCTGCTATGCAAGTGTGCGTGACAGCACGCGCGTATGTGTGTGTATGTCTACAGATGTGTGCGTGTGCAGCGGTGTCGCAGCGGTCAGCGCTGCGCTACGAACCCGGCGACCCGAGTTCGATTCCCGCTCACGGCCAACACCGGTGACGATTGTCTGAACCGGTCCTGGGCTTCCCCTAGGTCGACTCAGCCTCCAATGAGTACCTGGTGCGGTGTGTAAACATCGCCACCGGGGAGACAAAGGCGATCGGGCGTGGTGCTGGCCATCCACCTCCTCGTGTACCGTACCGGCCTTCATAGGTGCTCGCTAACACAAATCAGTTTGAAGGCTTTACGGTGGATCTTTGTCTCTGTTTTTCTGTGTGCGTCTCTATTCGTGTGTGTACGCGTGTTCGAGGGCAAAGATCCCCCTCCTCCCGCATCCTAATCACCCAACTATAAACCCGGCGTGACCTCAGCCATCAGAGACGCCCCGAGTATCTGAATCGGGGAAACAACCATCGGTCGTGGGCCTCGCCACCCCCCCCCCCCCCAGATCGACTCAGCCTTAAATGTGTATCTCGTGCGGGTGTGTGTACACATCGCGCTTTGGGAGGAACACAAAGGCGGCCGGGCTGGAATCTGGCCACAGCAGACGCTGCCCATGCGCTGTTCGGGCCTTCATAACGCCACTTTGCCCATGCGGGAGATCTTTGTCTTCGTCTGTGTGTGCGCGTGTGACCCCACCGACCCTGGTGCGGCCGGGTACGGGTACGGGTAAGCCGTGAGTCACTGGTGAGTAACCGTCTGTCACTCATTTCCCAACGTCTTGTCTCTTCTCACAATTCAAGTTCCTAGAATCAACCCACCCGCGCCTGCAACATGGCTTCATCCCAGAGGTCGCAATCAGGTACCCGATACCCGTACCCTACCCGTACCCGGCCGGGTACGGGTACGGCCGGGTACGGGTACCTGTTTGCGACCCTGGTGCGGCCGGGTACGGGTACGGTAAGGAATCAAAACCCGTTTGCGACCTCTGGTCACGATCCAAGCCACTGCTGTAGTAGCCACGTGGGGTCCGCCTGATGTTATGTAACACACAGAATTCGAACCGGGTCTGGGAGGTGGTAAGGGGGGGAGCTGCTGCCTTTTGGTGGACTCAGCTGTAAATTGGTACCTGGCTAAGTGAAAAATAAATCGGAGCTGCGGAGATGCAGCGAACACCTCCACCCCACCTCCACCCCACCCCCCGTGACACCCGCCCCTCCGTGGCCCTCATTGTGTCCTTGTCCCACCCCGAGCCCAATTGACCTCGGGCGTGTCAATTCCTGGGGCCGAGTGCACGCGCTTCGATAAGGGCCTCGAGAAATGTTTAGCACGTGCGACCAACGACTCAACGTTGAACGAACGCGGTCACTGATGCGTGCCCTCTTAGATGCGCCTTCTGCGGCCGTCTGGAACGCTCCTCCTTCCGATATGAGGAAGCCACTGGAGCTATTGCACTTTTTTAATCACCCCGATTGAAAGTTCACTTATTAAAATTGCTTTTTACACGCTTTATTTTAGCTCACTCGGTCTGTTGTTGTCTTTGTATCCTCAAATCTTGTAACTCAATTTTAACCCACTTCTCAATGTGGCATCGACTGCAAACTTGGTATACTTATGTCATACTGATGACAAAACTATATTCTATCATAAAAACTAAAATAAATATTTTTAAACAATATTTTGTATCTGTTATGTTTCGGCTTGGGTCTAATTGTCCACGGTCAACTGACGTTGGCTGTAATTGCCCACGGTCCCTTACGTTATGGCAAGCTTCAGGGCCACTTCCTGGAGTCGTGGAGTTCTGCCATTACTAGTACACTTCATAAAAGCGTGTTTTTAAAAAAGTTTTTCTTTAATTTTACTTATTTTGTGATTAGTTTGTCGTCCTTCCCCTGCACCTCCGATTAGAACGGTTTGATACGTACGGCGCGAAAGAAGTTCAACATGCACGTACACACGCCTGTGTACGCGGAAGAGAGTTACCAGGCCCGTGGTCTGGCCAGGAAGCACACCTGACCGCTTTTGTCTCCCTCGTGCTGATCTTCACGCACCGAGCCAGCGACTCGTTTATAGAGGCCGAGTCGACCAATGGGGAGGCCCCGGACCGGTTCGGATAAAACTCGCCACTGACTGTATTTTAGCCGTGGCCGGGAATCGAACTCAGATAGCCGGGGTCTCTAGGTGTGTAGTAGTAGTGTAATGACACTAGAGCCCGCACGCGGTGTGAGTGGACTAGTGGCCACGGGAGGTAATAACAGGGGAGTCAGTTGTGAGTGCGAAGGGACTGGTGGCCACGGGAGGTAATGACAGGGGAGTCAGTTGTGAGTGCGACGGGACTAGTGGCCACGGGAGGTAATAACAGGGGAGTCAGTTGTGAGTGCGAAGGGACTGGTGGCCACGGGAGGTAATGACAGGGGGAGTCAGTTGTGAGTGCGAAGGGACTGGTGGCCACGGGAGGTAATGACAGGGAGTCAGTTGTGAGTGCGAAGGGACTAGTGGCCACGGGAGGTAATAACAGGGGAGTCAGTTGTGAGTGCGAAGGGACTGGTGGCCACGGGAGGTAATGACAGGGAGTCAGTTGTGAGTGCGAAGGGATTGGTGGCCACGGGAGGTAATGACAGGGGAGTCAGTTGTGAGTGCGAAGGGACTGGTGGCCACGGGAGGTAATGACAGGGGAGTCAGTTGTGAGTGTGAAGGGACTGGTGGCTACGGGAGGTAATGACAGGGGAGTCAGTTGTGAGTGCGAAGGGACTGGTGGCCACGGGAGGTAATGACAGGGGAGTCAGATGTGAGTGCGAAGGGACTGGTGGCCACAGGAATGTTCGAGAAGGGAGCGTGGTCAGGTGATGGAAGAGGCCGGTGGAATCTGCCGGTGGAGCGAGCGTCCAGAGTCAGCGAGAATGATCGAGAAGGGGGGCGTGGCCTCGGTTGGTATAAAAGGGAGATGCGCGGGAGACTCGGGGCTGTTGCAGTGGGGGTCTCCGCCTGACGTCAAGGGAACGTGTCTTCAATACAAGTGCCATCTCAAGAGAAGTGTGTCAAGTCGTCATTACAGCAGTATGCAGTGCAGTTACCACTGCCGCCACCTGAAGTGAGCGGCAGTACCCTGGTGCGGTGGCTAATCATCAGCACTGGGGAGACAAAGGCGGCCGCGGGCGTGCTCCTGACAACACACCCACCTCAGTCGTGCGCGCCGCTCCCGCCTTCGTGGGTGCGACTCGCGAACAGCACTTGCCCCAACAGACTGTTAAAGGCTATACGGGGGGTCTTTGTCAATGCATTTGTGTGCGTGAGTTCATGCTCATGGCTTGTCGGTACGAACAAGGGGCGGCAATTGTATTGCCAGAGCACGTGACCCCGCCTAGGAACCAAAGCGGCACACTCGTCAACGCATATCAGCGGTCATTGTTTAAGTGCAGCCCTTTGCCAATCCACTGCTGGATGAGTTGCGTCCACCGCCTCCCCCCCACCCTTCCCACCTCCGTGAGTGGTAGTGGGAAGGGGTTAAGTGACCACACTTCACCACGCTGGACGTTGAGGGTTGGTAACGGTAGCATGGAAGTACAATGCAACAATTGATCTCGCTGTATGGACGCTGCTGTTTCAGCAGCCTATGACAGTCGTTAATAAATGCGTGATGGTGGTGGTGCGCTAAGAACCCGGCAACCCGAGTTCGATTCCCGCTCACGGCCAACAACAGTGGCGATCATCTGAACCGGTCTTGCGCCTCCCCTAGGGCGACTCAGCATCAAATGAGTACCTGGTGCGATGTGTGAACATCGCCACTCGTGGAGACCAAGGCGATCGGGCGTGGTACTGGCCACACACTTACCTCGTGTGCCGTGCCGGCCTTTATAGGTGCTCGCTAACAGCACTTGCTCCAAAAGTCGGTTCAGGCTAGACGGGGAATCTTTGTCTTTGGTCCGTCCGAGCACTATCCAGGCGGCTCAAACCCTGCCTAGTTTTCGATAACTCTTGAACTCAGGGGCATAAGCCATGATGAGTGGTGATGTGTGCTCTGTTTAACACGTCGGCTTTCGCGACCAATATTATTTATAATCAACGTTTTTGGGTTAGATCGCGTTATTTATTAATATGTCGTAACCCTCCACCACCCGACACGGCCAATCAGCAAAAAAGTGTCACGTTGACAAAAAACAAATAGTTCACTACTTTAGCCCACCGGTGTGTTGAAGCGTGAAACCACAACATTTACAATTTTTGAGTCGTACGACGTTTCGCTGGTAATTGCATCCAGCATCATCGGCCAATTCGCCAGAATGGCCGTGTCGGGTGGTGGAAGGTTACGACACATTTATAAATAACGCGATCTAACCCAAAAACGTTGATTATGGATGTCTGCTCTGTTATTCGGTCTACGCGTTGTATACAATTCATGTCACTCGTTGACAAGACGTTAAACTACTTTTTTTATTTTGCCAGGTAAAGCCCCACTGAGCTATTTAGCTATGTTTCAGAATCGACCCAGCTCGCACAAATGATATGTCGACGAAGTGACTTAGCACGTGGAAATTTATGGCAGCCAAATGCACGAGACTTGTGCTTCTTAAATTGGAGTGCCCGCAACCCCTAAATGCCCTCTCTGGGGGTGCGAGACGTGGCCAGATTTTTTTTATGAAAGTAAATAATCGAAACACAAATTAAGTGCGGGCACGTAAGTACGCCTACTCTATTTCATCAACCCTATGCACTGCTTAACAGTATACATGGTTTTTCGCGTTGGGAGGAAACCCATGCAGAACAGGGGCAGAACATATAAACTCCACAACAGATCGGTGCCCGAGTGGGAAATCAAACCCAGGACCTTGTTGTTGCTGTGAGGCACGAGTGTAACCACTGCACCTCCGTGCCACTCCGAGGTGGACACACATACCAATTATAGGATCGCAGAGCTTGGGCTCTGTGAGCCTATAATTGGACTCTGTGCGCGTTACAAATTCTACAGCGATTTCGGGACATTTTCCACGCATTGCACGAACAGCAAAGATCTCTTAGACAAATGCCTCCTTCACATATCCGTCTGCGCATAATAAAAAAATATATTTCTATGTATTTCTTACACAACCTATTAGCGCGTTCTTGCGGGAGTGCATCATTTCAGCAGCATTCATTCAAGACAAAGCAACACTCTGGAGCGGTTTCGACACGCAGTGTCTCATCGGCAGAGACGGGCGTGGCTTGACGCCAATGCTGCCGAAATGCCGATGTCACCGCGAGGACGCTGCAGGTTTCCCGGCTCTACGCATCGCTGTACAATAATGATGAGTTATGGAAACAAACAAAAAACAACGCTCACTTTTTAAACACATATCCCGTGCCTGTGTTATGCATGTTGAGGGACAGCCATGGAAAGGAGGCTCGTGTATTTGGCTTGGCGGGTGGTCCATCCGCGCCCTCTGCTGAAGGCAGCGAAGCATTGCCCCCACGTTTTGGGTGCTCGGGATAACAAGCGGCAATGTCAGACCCGCATGAAGTCACTCGAGGCTGAACGCTACGGATATGCAAGACTTCACGTCTTCTGCCTACCTCTACATAATATGTATAGACTGTAGATGTTTGTATCTTTGTTTATACATCCCCCCTATCGGTCATACGGCCTGCTGTGATTGAATCATTTCAGCAGCATTGGTTTAATCGAAAGCAAACGCCGCATGGACCCATGTCGACATTGAGTGTCTTATTAGCAGAGCCAGATCTTGCTTAAACCGATGCTGGTGAACTGCCCGGATGTTTGTGGGAAGGGACCCTCTCTCTTAGGCATTGGTCCTATCGTTAAACTATTTTTTTTATTTTACCAGGTAAGGCCCACTGATCTATACAGCTTTTTACAGACGCGAACTTGCCACAAATGAGTGCTCAACAAAGTGGCTTATCGTGTAGACGTTTATAGCAGCCAACTTACGAAAAAAAAAGCACCGGGGGAAAAATCCACGTGACCACGGGGAGAGAGACACCACAAACTCCAAATATACTGCAGCAGGCGTCAGGGTCGGGATCGAACCCAAGCGCTCCTGCATACCAGGCAAGGGAGTTAACATCTCGCCATTGTCGGCGTCGACGCTGCTGCACGTGGCAGCGTCTGTTTCCAGAATGGGCGGAGAGGAGAGGGGAGGGATTCCGAGTGGGGTGGCCGCGCAAAAGTTGCGAGTTTTGCGGGAGGCTTTAGCTGATTTCGAGAAATGGAATAAAGTGAAATGCGTATTCTTTGGGGGTTTCGGTAAAGTCACGTAGATAGGTTCAAAGAAAATAACAAACAAAAACTTTTCGATCGCAACACAAGCAGTCGTCACCCCCTTTTTCCTGATGACTTCCGCTTGTGTTGCGATCATAACGCCATAGTTTTTTGTTTATTTTGTTATTTTCTTTGAACCTATCTACGTGACTTTACCGAAAGACCCAAAGAATATTAATTATTACAGTCACAAAAGCTTTAAGTCTCCCCCTCTGTTCTGCATGGGTTTACTTGTGGTTCTCCCGTTTCCTCTCCACAGATAAACAAAACAACTGCAGCACACACAATGGAACTGGTATTGGCAAAAACAAACAACCCAAAACTGAATTTTAACAATGCCTGAAAATCACTCGATTGTGCTTAGATAAAGACAAATATACGTACACACAAAAAGACAAAGATCCTCATATAGCCTGAACAGACTGCAGGGGCAAGTGCTGTTAGCGAGCACCTATGAAGGCCGCCACGGCGCACGAGGGAATGGGTTGGCCAGCACCACGCCCTGTCCCTAGCGGCGATGTTTACACATCGCACCAGGTACTCATTTCAATCAACCTATGGTGCTGAATACACAGCAGCAGCAGCAACATCGCCCCCTACTGCAAAAACTCGGCAGGGCCCTCCTGAAAACGAGTCTTGAGACTTGGTGAGTCAAGTCAATTTCATTTTCCCTTAAACACGTGGCACCTTTCTTGCACACATCTGTCACCTGCGTAAAGACGCGCAGTAATAATAACGGAATAATAATCAATACTCTTCAACAATGTCCTCCGTTTATAAAAAAAAACATAGGAGCAGAGCCTCGTGATGACATTTTGGTGGAGAATTCGGTTTTAAAATGATAATTAAAACACAAGCACATGCACGAGTCGCATTTGGTAAAGTTTCTCTGATGCCAACTTAAGAAGCGAACGAAATTCAGGTACAACGTCCGATTATACTCGACCCTTTGGCCAGTACCAATATATTTAATGAATTTTAAAAAGGCTTTTATGGCATAAATACGGGAGGTTTTTAAGATGTTCAAACATTAACTAGATACCTATTACAAGGCATCGAGTCTGTATTAACCACACATACTTATGGTAAAATGCAAACAAATATACTTTGATAATTATGTAACACAATTTTTGTTACTGGGTACTAAGTGTTATTTATTTATTGTTTCTGCCTTAAAAGTATAGAAAATGGCTATTATTCCCCACAAACTTTCGATCGTAACACAAGCTGAAATCTTTCTGGTTATCCTTGTAAGGTAAGGTGATGGTTTTGATTGGATCTTCAGATGGCTCCTTCCTCGCGGTTGGGGTGATGGCTTAGCGGATTGTGTAGTCAGAATATCCATTCGCCTTGAGAGCCTGGTGTACGTGTTTCAGTTCACTGGCAAGGTGTTCATGGTCCGAGATACATTGAGCTCTATGGTGTTGCGTTTTGATGAGGGAATTCTTCTGGGATGGATGGTAGTGGGAATCAGGTTATAGGTAGGCGTCAGTATGGGTTACTTTCCTGTAGACAGTGGCTCATTGAGCCATCTGGTCTCTTTTTGATTAAGACATCCAAGAAGGGTAGCATGCCATCCTTTTCTACCTCCATGGTGAATTTGATTGCTGGGTGTATGGAATTGATGTGGTTGAGGAATTGTTCCAGAGCCGGTCGGCCATGTGGCCAGATGACAAACGTGTCATCCACGTGACGGGCGTAGAGTGAATGCCTGGATGGCGTCCGTCTGAAATTTTTCCATTAAAATGTTGACCACAACCGGAGACAAGAGAGAATCCATTGGGGTGCCTTCAATTTGTCATACATATGCCATTGTTTTTTTTTCAAAAATCATAGATTATTTTTGTGTGTATGTAAATATTTTTTTTTCTACCGTGCAGTGCTTTGAGCGTGGGGAAGAGCGCTGTCTAAATAAAATGCATTATTGTTGTCATTACCACGCAGCGCCACAACAACCCTGGAATATCCTCTTGGTTCTTTCGGTAAAGTCACGTAGAATGGTAATAATAAAATAATAAAAATAAAACATAATAAAATAATTCTCACGACGTTTCGGCCACAACGCAAGTAGCCGTCCTCAGGTGGAGAACAGGTCTGTCGAGGAGACAGAGTCTGAATGAAACGTCGTGAGAATTATTTAATTATCTTTTATTTTTATTATTTTATTATTTCCATTCTACGTGACTTTACCGAAAGAACCAAGAAGATGAATCCCTGCAGTCACGAAAGCTTTAAATCGAAATTTAACCCTGGAATGCTAGATGTTGAAGCTTTCGTGACTGCAAGGATTCATATTCTTTGTATGACCACTGGGATTCACAACTCAGAGGGCGACGCAGCAGCAGCAAGCGGAAGCAGAGCCGCGACAACCCCACGCAGCCGCGTGACGGCGAGGCTCAATCTTAATTTTAGAACTTTCGTGACTGCAGTAAATGATTATTTGGTTCTTTCGGTTAAGTCACGTCTAAAGATAAAATAATAAATTAAATTAAATAATAGCATACGACGTTTCGATTGCAACACAAGCAATCATCATCAGGTATAATGAAATAGCGACATAAAATCTAACCAGAAAACTATAGACAGACATATTAGCAGACAGATATCACCAAGATACATAGAGGGAGCAACACAGGAACCAGAGAGGGGGTGATCATCTCTGTGGGGTGGCCTTAAATAGACAGAGGGGGGAGGAGGCAGAGAGAGGGAGGGGGTTAGAGAAAACATTTGCATATCAATGAGTGGTCCAAAAACAAGGTTCTGCAAGTGCGATGACACGGCAAGCAAGTCTGAAAATCAGAAGGACAAACTAAAATTCAATAACCTAGCAAAATATCGAAATGTAATACAACACAGAGAGTCGGTCAACACACAATTAACGCATAGCCTGGTTGATTACGTACTTCGAGGCTCAAGTTGACGTTTATTTTGATTTGCCTCGCGGGATGTATTTGCGCATGTTGACATTCTTTCGCACCGTACGTAGCCGACCGTGCTAATCGGAGGTGCGGATTACACGGACGGTGTGGCCCGTTTGGCCAGCCTGGCCCGGCTATCTTGCAACGGAGATCTGTGGCGTTCCGTGAATGCAGCGGCGGCAGCAGCGGCAAGAAAATTAAAGGCAGAGAATAAGTTACGGCGCGGTGCTTCAGGAGTATTACCCAAATAAACGACGAGGTATTTTGACGGTCGTAAATGAAACACACGAGAAATAAAAAAAAACTGGTAGGCACAGGTGGAAATAAGCTCTATATTCTTCGGGTCTTTCGGTAAAGTCACGTAGATAGGTTCAAAGAAAATAACAAAAAACTACGACGTCATTGAAACCCTTTTTTTCCTGATGACGACCGCTTGTGTTGTAGTGTTTTTGTTCTTTTCTTTGAACCTATCTACGTGACTTTACCGAAAGTCCCAAAGAATATGAATTCCTGCAGTCACGAAAGCTCTCATTCAAGATGCAAGCTCTATAGTTGAGTGTAACAGTGACATAATCACACGCGAATCGAAACAAAGACGTGCGTTGGGCAAGAGGCGCCAGGAACACAAAGTTAGGTGTACGTGCAAGAAAACTCCGTGTGTGTTGGTGTAACAGGAAGACAAAGAGGGGGAGTGATTGGAGGGAACCAATCTCGAGATGAGCGGCAATGGAGATTCCCGCAACGTGGAGCAGCAACGCGAAATGACGAGTTTTTATTTTAACCAAACAATGTTTGAACATCGATTTAAAGCTTTCGTGACTGCAGGGATTCATCTTCTTGGTTCTTTCGGCAAAGTCACGTAGAAGGGAAATAATAAAATAATAAAAATAAAACATAATGAAATAAAATCATATAATAAAATAATATATTATGTTTTATTTTTATTACTTTATTATTTCCCTTCTACGTGACTTTACCGAAAGAACCAAGAAGAAAAAAATGTTTGAACACATTTGTTTTTTAGTAGGACTCAGGAGACACTTCTAACGCATCACACTCGGATAAAGGGTGACTGTAGGACCACATGGTTCTTGGTTTAAGTGTGTAGTGCCACATGTAACTTAGATAAATTACAGTAAAACCTTGGATTGCGAGCATAATTCGTTCCGGAAACGTGTTTGTAATCCAAAGCACTCGTATATCAAAGCACTCGTATATCAGTTGTGATCACGTGACGCTCGGCAGACAAAGCGTATACACGTACTTACTCGTATTGCAAGACCTCGCTCGTTTATCAAATTAATATTTATTTTAAAAATGTGCTCGTCTTGCAAAACGCTCGCAGACCAAGTTACTCGCAATCCAAGGTTTTACTGTATGTAGGACCACACATGGTTCTCGGATAAAGTGTGTAGGACCACATGGGACTCGTCCGACCTGGGTGAGTACTGCTGGCTCACGTAGCCTCACCTCAACCCCCTACCCTGGTGCAGAGGTCGCAAACGGGTTTTGATTCCTTACCCGTAGCCGGCCGCACCAGGGTCGCAAACGGGTACCCGTACCCTACCCATACCCGGCCGGGTACGGGTAGGGTACGGGTATCGGGTACCCGATTGCGACCCCTGGGATGAAGCCATATTGCAGGCGCGGGTGGGTTAATTCTAGGAACTTGAATTGTGAGAAGAGACAAGACGTTGGGAAATGAGTGACAAACGGTGACTCACCAGTGACTCACGGTCTACCCGTACCCGGCCGCACCAGGGTCGCAAACGGGTACCCGTACCCGGCCGGGTACGGGTAGCCGGGTATCGGGTAGGGTACGGGTATCGGGTACCCGGTTGCGACCTCTTCCCTGGTGGCTCCAGGACCGGGGCGGGGGGTGCGAGGCCCCCAGGGGGCGGGGGGTGCGAGGCTTCCATCCTCCGCTCCTGGAGACGATGCGCCCGGAGGTTCCTCCATGTGTCGCCACGTGACATCTCGCGAACTCTCTGGCACCCACTCTCCCCCCTGCGTCTCGACGTCTCCTCCACCGCTCCTCGTCCCCATCCATCCTCCCTCCCTCCACCTCATCACCATCGTCGTCATCCACCCCTTCCTCCTCTCTTCCACGTGTCCTCCTTCTCACGCATCATCAGCATCTAACTTTTAGCGCTACGAACCCGGCGACCCGAGTTCGATTCCCGCTCCCGGCCAACACCAGTGATGATTATCTGAACCGGTCTTGGGCCTCAAACGAGTACCTGGTGCGGTGTGTAAACATCGCCACTAGGGAGACAAAGCCGTTCGGGCGTGGTGCTGGCCACCCACCCCCTCGTGTGCCGTGCCGGCCTTCATAAGTGTTCGCAAACAGCACTTGCCCCTACAGTCTGTTCAGGCTATACAGGGGATCTTTGTCTTTGTGTGCGCTACTAGGCAAAGGGAGCTGTCTCCTCGTGTGGTTTTGCTTTGTTGCGCCCTTTTCTTGGAATGCATCTCCAAGCGCATTAAGCGAGGGAAACCTGTATTTAATTTATTTGCCAAAAATTCCAGCTCCTCTAAGGATAAAAAAAGATATCGGTTTGACTGTCGTGCGACGAACATTGCTCTCCGTGGCAGGCAGGCCGGCTGTGAAAGTTCCGTCCCCTGCTTTGCGACACCAGAGGTCACTTCGATGGCACCTCAGAGGTAGCTCTCCGAGATCCGCTTCAGCGGGGCCGTTCTCGACGCACGCGCCCTGCGAGATTCCCGAACGGGCTCGTCGACTCGCACAGAAGGAGAAGAATAATAAACACCGCACTCCACACTTCGATAAGTTTCCACATCATGAACTTTAATTTAAAACAATAAAATCCAACTGCTATGCAGTTTGCTGCTTCACCCCAAGTCGCTGTCACACAGTACCACAACTAAGTCACCCTACATCTGTACAAGACAAAAGCACGTAATCTTACAGCCGACGACTCCGCTATAGTCTTAAGAAAAAAAAAAGAGTAATTGCAAGCAACAGCTATCAGTATTGATTCAAACGCCTTAGTGTTATGAGAATCCTTCCCTCCCGGTGGAAGTTGCGCGGATCGCCTATCACCGAACATTACCCAGAATTCACCCTACCGACCTCGTCAGCATCTCGCACACCAAGCATGGCTGAGCCTGGGTAGTGGACTGGATGAAGCGACCATCACTGCATAACAGGTGTTATAGGCTTGATGGAAACGAGAAGTTTTTATTTACCCTTCTTGGCAATGAAACGGGCTTTTTAAATGTCCATGCACCATTTATATACCCATTGGAAGGCACCAAGTCTGCATGAACCACACACACTTGTGGCAAAACATGCAAACAAAATAAATCTGTGATAATGTATGCATTGTCTTTGAAACTGATTGGCTTACCCCAGAGACAGCCTTCTTCAACGGCCTTGTCTCACTAGCAGCGTTAGATCAGAGAACGCCAAAAGGCGAACGGTGCAAAGTCAATGAAAGTTATCAAAGTTTCCAATCGTTCGGGTTGAGCGATTACATCTGTGCAGACTCCGATGCCTTGCAATGGATATCTCGGCAGGGCTGGATTATTGTTCTTGTAGGCCCTGGGCACTTCTGTTTCGTAGGCCTTCGGTGATCACGTTTTACAGCTACTACTGCTGCCCCGTATTACTACTACCGCCGCTGTGACTACTCCGCTTGATTGTGCGAAAAACACAATTTTAAGGTGTTATTGAAAATTTTTCAATGAACAAAACTCTTGAAAAGTTCATCTCCGGGGTTAATTTCCTCTCACCTTATGAGAAACAAAAAGATTGACGTGATTCTGCCTCTTAGGAATATACACTTGCTATATAAATATATTTATTCAAGAAGATATCTCGGTTACATTTTTGTTTATCATACAAACCAAAAAAAAACCATGGGCAACTTTTTTCGTAAGCCCTTTAGTTTTCGTACGCCCTAGGCACAGTACCTACAGGTCCTGATGTGCCTCTTGGATACTACGGCCTGGTATCTTAAGCGGTGCTTGAACATCTTAACACCTCCGGTTTAATTGCCAGAAAGGGTAAAGCCTTTTTGTTATATATTTTTTTCCACCATTTTGATACTGCCAAAAAAGGACGCATAGATACGTTCTCGGCATCTGCGGAGATAACCACGAGCCCCTGGCGTCACGTTCCAATGCCTGTCTCTGTAACTTGCTCTGTCCCACCACGCACGTGTCCCACCCATCACAACCTCCTCCTCCTCCCCTTCCTCCCCCTGCTGATCGCTATCAACAATACGTTATGTGCTATCGACGCGTCGATTTTCCTCAACGTCCACGCTGCCGACCCTATTACTCCTTGATAATGAAACTCATTCGTTCGGTGATTCCGCGTTGGCCAATATAAACGATGTCTTCGAATAATGCATATATTAAAGGCGACATTTTTGGGCAATGATCCGTCCACTTATGTGTACTGAAGCAGGGGCCATCGCCCGAAACGTCACCTGTTGTATTGTGTTTCTTTTAAGGTCACAGTGTGATTGACAAATATTAATTTATTTTCTGATTATTATTCATAATGTCTGATAATCCTCTCCAGGTGGCTGTATTCAACGGCTGGTAGCTACGTTTTCTGGGTTCAGTTTCTTCTATTGGGTTTGATATACCTTTATTAATATTAATATATTCATCCGAAATCCAAATTATATTGTGTTGTATTATTATCATTGCGTAGATACCGTTAAATAACCTCTTGCCGTAATTGTCAATGCAGACAATAACGACCTCATATGAATAAACTCTCAATAACGGACAAAAACAACTTTAGTGATTTCTGAAACGTAACTCACCCTACACAATTAATGAAACAATCCACCACTTCGTGTACGAGACATCCACCCCCCAGCTGTCAGATCGTACCATTACACCGATCGGTGTGCTTCACGTTTCAAGGTTAACTACCGCTTTTTTTAGTACCACTACTCACTGACGTATGGATACAACTATACACGCGGCTAGAACCACCCCCCCCCCCGTATAATACAATAAAACGACCCAAGTTTGCATTATATTTGTGCAATTAAAAGCGAGCATTATGATACACGTCATAGTTACATCATCATGGTTCCCTTGCAGCTCAAACCGGTTAGGAATACGCCACACACACACTCACACAAAAAGACGCAAACGGCTCTTGTCTCGTCACTTTCGCGACTCCGCGAAGCCAACGTGCCTCCTCAGTAAACACGGAACGTTGGCCCAACGTTGATCCAACCAAGTGGCCCAACGTGGCAAGCTTACTGGGTCGTGGCTTTTAAGGATGCTACGTCGAAGCCCCGTTTATGAATGCGATCGCGCGTGATTATTGCCAAAATTAAAACAATTTCCCCCGGTGGTGATGCTGCTACTGCCGCAGCAGCGTTGGCATTGGCACACAGGCGAGATGATACATTCCTTGCTTGCTATCCGGGATGTTATGGGTTCGATCCACGACCCTGACGCATGCTGTATATTTGGAGTTTGCATGTTCTCCCCGTGGTCACGTGGATTTTTCTCCGGGTTCTCCGGTTTTCCCCTCCACATTAAGAAACTTTCATTCAGAGTATCTGGCTGCTATAAATTTCCTGGTATAATACAATTTTTTTTTATAGTTTAAGTTAACAATGCCAGCAGCACTCAACGCGTGTCAACACTTTGTGGCTTTACATTGTTATAGAATAGGCGACGTTTCAGGCAATGGGCCTTCTTCATAGCACGTACTATGAAGACGGCATACCACGTCTACAAACGTCGTACTCAGATTGTAAATGTTGTGCCTTGGCTCTCCAACACACCGGTTAGTGCTGCACTAGTGACGAATTGGCCACGTTCTGTTTACGTGACGAGCCTTACTAGTTGGCTGTGTCGGGTGGTGGCGGGTTTTAACGACACATTTATATATTTACGCGATGTAACCCAAAAAAAACCCTCTATGATAGTGTTGTTATAGTCAGTTGTGCACCACTGCCATCGCTGTAACAACAGCAGCATCACCGGCACGAAGTGGCGGTGTTTGTGTTTTATTATCGCCGATTCGTATTCCGCTGTGCGTGATCGGTTCGCGTGTAACCCTGCAGCCAGCCGCTTGAGACAACGAAGTTTAAAATTAAACAGCAACAACAAAAAATCGACGATAAGAATCGTTCCGACTCGGGTTCTTAATTTCTCATGGGAACATTTTCCTGCACCTGCCCCAACCCCCCAGCCCCTCGTGGAGGATGGGGGGGGGGTGAGAAGGGACATATTTTCTGGAACTGAGCCCCGTACGGCTCCGTCTGAATTCAAGCCGTGATTTCCACCGCTCGCGTCTGCAAGAGCCGGTTGTGCTTTTTGGTACCTCGAACGCCACACCACAGAGAAATATTTTAAAAAACGTTAAAACATTTGCCCCGCATAATTATTATATTAGTCTTTAAAAAGTCACATTAAATATGAAAGAAAAAAACAACCGCAGTCCACCCCCCCTCCCCCCCACCAAGTCCACCCCGTGACGTTATTAGTTGGCCTGTGACGATTACGATCGATGAATAGTCGATTACAATTAATCGATTCTAATAGAGGGCTACGCCCACCGCGACGGGCGTATCGTAGTGCGCGTGAGATCGATGATTTCCCACGAATGCAAATGAGTAACATGTAACTGTTCAGTGTTACATTTACAGTGATGGAACAAACAAGAGAAACAATACAAACGAGATAATACAAACAAGACAATACAAACGAGACGGACAATACAAACGAGACAATAGAAACGAGACAATAGAAACGAGACAATACAAACGAGACAATACAAACGAGAGAGACAATACAAACGGGACAGACAATCCAAACGAGACAGACAATACAAACGAGACGGACAAGGCAAACGAGACAATACAAACGAGACAATACAAACGAGACAATAGAAACGAGACAATACAAACGGGACAGACAATACAAACGAGACAGACAATACAAACGAGACAATATAAACGAGACAATACAAACGGGACAGACAATACAAACGAGACAATACAAACGAGACAATACAAACGAGACAGACAATACAAACGAGACAATACAAACGAGACAAACGAAACAAGATACTACGGATGAGACAAATAATCGAATCAAAACAAAATCGTTCCGTGCCTAATGTCGACGAATGATCACAGTTTAAATTTGTGTTCCCGGCACACCACATCCAGTACTGTGTGTCTGTGACTAGTAGCAGCCGGAAAATGGGGCGCCACGATGGGGAGATGTTAACTACTTCACCTGGTATACAGGAGGTCCTGGGTTCGATCTCGACCCTGGAGTTTGAATGTCTCTCTCCCCGTGGTCATGTGGATTTTTCCCCGAGTCCTCCGGTTCCCCCCCCCCCCCCCCCCATATTTAGAATCAACAACACGCCTTTAGAGTATCTGGCTGCTATAAATGTCCACGTGACAAGCCACTTCGTTGGGCTATCATTTGAAAAAAAACTTTTAGTTTTTGAAAATATGAAGCCGCGTGTGTATGTATTTAAGTACATAAGCGTGTGTATGTATACGCGTGTATGCGCGCGCACATAAACTATGTGTTCGTGTAATCCATGAGTGCGTCATAAGCGCGGAGTGGTGGCGCAGTAGTTAGCGCACTGCGCAACGAATCCGGAAGAATATTTGAACCCGGTCCTGGGCCTTCCCTTAGGTGGACTCAGCCTTAAATGAGTACCTGGCGCGGTGTGTAAACATCAGCACTCGGGAGACAAAGGCTGCCGTGCGTGGTGCTGGCCACACTAACGCCTCGTGTGCCATGCCGGCCTTCACAGCTGCTGGCCTTCACAGCTGCTCGCTAACAGCACTTGCCCCAACAGTCTGTCCAGGCTACACAGGGGATCTTTGTCTCTGTGTGTTCGCCGCGTGCGTCTGTGGTTAGCGCACCGCGTGACGAACCCGGTGACTCCCGCTCACGGCCGACATCAGTGGTGACTATCTGAACCCAATCCTGGGCCTTCCCTTCGGTCGGCACAGCCTTGAATTAGTACCTGGTGCGATATGTAAAAAAAAAAAATCATCAGCACTGGGGGAGACAAAGGCGGCTGGTCGTGGCGCATGCCATGCCAGTCCCTCGTGTGCAGGACCAGCAAACAGCCCTATCCCCAACAGTCTCCCTCCGGCTATAGAGGGGTCGTGTGTTCGGGCACGCAGCAACACGTATGTGTTTGTACGCACGTACTAAAGGGGAGCGGTAGTGTAGAGGTCAGCTAGCTGCGCTACAAACCCAGTGGCCCGAGTTCGATTCCCGCTCACAGCCAACACCGGTGACGATTATCTGAACCGGTCCTGGGCCTCCCCGAGGTCGACTCAGCCACAAATGAGTACCTGGTGCGGTGTGTGAACATCGCCACTGGGGAGAATAAAGGGCGACCGGGAGTGGTGCTGGCCACCCACCCCCTCGTGTGCCACAGTGCCGGCCTTCATAGGTGCTCACTAACTGCACTTGCCCCAACAAGTCTGTTCAGGCTATACGGGTGCTCTTTGTCCTTGTGTCTATGTGCGCGCGCGTGCACACCCGCGACACACGCCGCTACACTCCGCAGTCCGGTGCGAGCGACACTGCCGAGGGCGGCTCTGCCGACACGCAGCTCGGCGCAACGGAACATCCACCATCACCACCGCCGTCACCACCACCGCCGTCACCACCAACGCCACCGTCGCGGCCGTGAGCGGCGTCCCTCGCCGGTCTGTGGGGGCCCCTGGCCGCGGCGTACCGCTCGGCGAGCCCCTCCAGCGCCGATATGATCTGGTCGAGCCCCCACAGGTAGCCGTCCTCCCGGTTGCCCTCGCTCCACGCGTCGCGGTGGCTCAGGGTCTGGCCCGCGGGCAGCGGCGTCGTCTTGCCAAAGTCGATCATCCACACGCCGGCGCGGCCGCACCCGTCGTGCACGAAGAGCAGCGAGCTGCCGATCACCTGGGACACGCGCGCGGGACACAATGTCGCCTTAACAGGCGGCTGGGGTCACGTGTTGTTCGCGAGTAGCGCCGGTGGGGGCCGGCGCTGTGGCACGCGTGGGGGTGGGTGGCCAGCACCACGCCCCGCCGCCTTTGTCTCCCCAGCGGCGGAGTACCGCACCAGGTGCTAATTTGAGGCTGAGCCCACCTAGTGGAGGCGCAGGACCGGTTCAGACAATCGTCACTGGTTGTTGGCCGTGAGCGTCAATCGAACTCGGGTCGCCGGGTTCGTAGCGCAGCGCGCTGACCCCTACACTCCCGCTCCCCACACACGCACACACACACACACGCACACACGCACGCACATACACACACGCACACACGCGCACAACAACAACAACCGCCATTCGCCACTAAGTGGCGGTGACGTCACCACGATGCTTGTGCCAGGCCAAGTGCACCTTGAGGCCACGTGAAGTGTCGAACGCCCGCTGGCAGGAGGTCACGGGGCAGACCCAGGTGCCACGGGTCGACTGACCGAGATGACCGAGATGACTGGCTGATGCACCACCTGTGCCCCCTACTGTGCCAACTTGCTGTGCTTTAGCCACCCGGCGCTCCGCTCGTTGTTGTGAGCGTCGCTCCTCCGCCCTCCGTTGTTGTTGGAGGGCGACTGCCTCCAACTGCCCAGTAGCGTCCTTCACGAGCCTCCTCCACTGAGGCCGATCTTGACACCGCTGGTACCAGTCATCGGCAAGTCCACTCAGCTCCACGTCCTCCTGTACCACATCACTCCATCTCTTCTCCAGCCCGTGCCGCGCCCGTCTAGCCCCCTCGATCCGGCCGAACAAAAGCTGTTTAGGCATGCGGTGGCTGGGCATGCGGGCTACATGACCCAGCCAACGCAGCCTTGCCTGCCGGAGGAGCTCACTGATGGGACTTTGCCCAGATCTTTCAAGGATTTGTGAGCTCCTCACACAATCCAGCCTGGTTAAACTCAGGATGAATCGTAGGCAGGCCAGCCTAAATGTTTCCAACCGGCGAAGATGCTCCACCAGGGGGGTCCACGTCTCGCAAGCGTAGAGAAGGGAGGGAATGACCGTGGCCGAGAAGACCTGAAGCTTCGTGCGGAGCGACAGACCAGGTAGCTTCCACACAGCGTTACGCAACCGATGAAAATATATTGCCGCTCGACTGATTCGGAGTGAGACCTCTGCTGATAAACTGGAGCCGCATGCACGCACACACACAGACGCGCACGGACACGCACACACGCACACACAAAATTGCTGTATCAAGTAATTTTGCTGTGACGGTTTCACCTGAAGACGGAATGGCTTGTGTTTCCTCCGAAACGTCGTGATTTAATTTATTTGTTTTCTTTTAACCTACGTGACTTTACCGAAAAAACCAAAAAGTATTAAAAAGGTGTCGTAGATAAATACATAAAAATCCTCTTCCTCGGCTCCACAATTCGCTCGCTCGCTCGCTCACCTCGTGCGTTTGGAAGAAAGGGGAGTCTTCCAGCGTGGCCTTCATTGCCTTCAGCCGGGCGAGGTATCGGATCTGAAGACACAAGCAGACCGTGAGAACACACGCACGAACAAAGACAAAGATCCCCGGTAGAGCCTTCACAGACTGTAGGGGCAAGTGCTGTTAGCGAGCAGCAATGAAGGCTGGCACTGCACACGAGGGGGTGGGTGGCGAGTACCACGCCCGACCGCCTTTGTCTCCCCAGTGGCGATGTTTACACACCGCACCAGGTACTCGATTAAGGCCGAGTCGACCAGGGGGAGGCATAGGACCGATTCCGATATTCGTCACCGGCTGTTAGCGGCCGTGGGAGGGAATCGAACTCGGGCCGCCGGGTTTGTCGTGCAAGCGCACGAACCGCTAGGCCATCTCTGTTGAGATCCACACAGCGCCAGGACACATACACTCAGGGACACTGCAGCAGCAAGTCCGCTCAATAGGAATTATAACTTTTTGATTTAAAGCTTTCGTGACTGCAAGGATTCATACTCTTAGTTCTTTCGGTAAAGTCACGTAGGTAAAATTAATAAAAATAAAACAATAAAAATCACGACGTTTCGGAGGCAACACAAGCTTCCGTCTTCACCTGATTTTTATTGTTTTATTTTTATTAATTTTACCTACGTGACTTTACCGAAAGAACTAAGAGTAGGAATTATAACTGTGTGCAGTACTTGTACAGCACCTTGTGTCAATCTACTGCTGGATCAGGGTCTCTCCCAGCCTGCGCTGGTCGTGGGTCTGTTATCTTACCCGCCTATCGAATGCGGTCAGCGTTACCCTATAGACGATGGGAACATGCAACAATTGATTGTGCGGCACTGCAGCTCTGCCGCCCTTACAACTGGTGCCCAGCAGGGGGCAGTGCAGTAACGTCCATCGTTGAATGCTTCAAGGTGGTCCAGATGTCTTGTGACCACCCCCCCCATCATTTAATGAATAATTATTTTTAACATAAATTAATATTTAATGGGGGGGGGGGGGGTTGTCAGGGGTCAATTTATTGGGTGGTCACCAGACATCTGTGCGAAGGAAGTTCAACAGACAGCCAGCTCACCTGAATGTTCACATTCTTTCCTATGAAGTCATCAAGGACATCCATCACCTGCTCGCGGGTTCTCGTTTTCTTGAAGTCCTGCTTGAGGAAGCCGTCGCTTTTCTGATGAACAACAACGCGTGAACACGCACGTGAGCACGCGCTTGAACGCGTGAATTCGAAATCACATGAACACTCGCATGAACACAACACGCGCATGAACACACACACACGCTTGACTGTGCACATGAACACACCCACTTGAACACAACACGTGAACACAACACATGAACACGCGCGTGAACACACAAGGACGCGCACAGTACAAGCATGCACGCACGCAAATGTATGCACGCACCTGCACACGTACACGTATACAGACAAAGATCCCCCGTATAGGCATAAGTGGCTCTTGTGGCGAGTGCTGTTAGCGAGCACCTATGAAGGCCGGCACGGCACACGGGGGGGGGGGGGGGGATGACCGGCCGCCTTTGTCTCCCCAGTGGCGATGTTTACACACCGCACCAGGTTTCCACATTTAAGGCTGAGCCGACAGACGTGCAATGCACACGCGCGCCAAGACCTAACGAACACAAACATCACAATCCGCACACTCTAAAGTGGAACAACTCCGCTTCTTGCTGCTAAAGAATGTGACGTCTGAAACAAAAAAACACCCCGCTCAATTGCAAGCACTTAAACGTTCTTAAAATACTCACGCGCGCGCACTTTACATTTTCCCCCCCCAAATGATAAACACACGTAAGGAAAGTAAACCACACCACGAATGTCATCATCATCATCAACAAGACGCACACACAAAAACAAACATCACCACCAACCGAGCCCGTTTGGCCATTTAAATTTGAAACGCATTTCCTTATTTATTTTCAAAAAGGGGAAATTACTGACGTCACGGCATGAAAGGCACAACCGTCGCTGTTGCTCTTTTCTCGAACCACCACCAAAGACAAAGTTCTCCCTCGCCTCGTACAGCCTTAGCAGACTGTAGGGACAAGTGCTGTTAGCGAGCAGCACCTATGAATTCCGGTGGGTGGCCAGCACCGCACCCGGCCGCCTTTGTCTCCCCAGCGGCGATGTTTACACAACACCACCAGGTGCTGTCCTCGTTTGAGGCTGATTCGACCTAGGGGAGGCCCATAACCGGTTCAAGAAAATCATCACGGGGTTCTTGGTGGCCGTAAAACGAGAATCGAACTCGTTGCGCGTAGCCGGGTTCGCAGCGCGCTAACCGCTGCGCCACCGCTCCTCCCACCACCACCCACAAACGATTGCCTGGCCGGGCACCCTCCCCCTCTTCCGTCAAGCAGCCCCCTCCTTCACCCCCCCGCCACCACCGCCCCCCCCGTGGTATTTTCCACTGTGTGACCACAAACGTGGAACCCCGTGGCCTCATATCTCTCCCACCTCCCTCCCCCGCTACACACCCCAACTCCCACCGCCCCCCCACCCTCCAGGCCCACCCCACCCCCGCGCACCCGAAGCCAACACACAGCATCGCGCCGGAGATTAAGTTTACAAGTGCAACGTGGTGGTTGCAATAACTCAGATGCTTCTGGTCACGGTCGATTAGGAGCGTGCTACGACTACTACTGCACACACACACCCCCACCGGGCTTTCTGAACCTCAGCTGGCCTCGACCAGAGTTCATTTATTTTAGTTGTTCGGCATATATTTGGGAGGTTTTTTTTGTCTCGCCGTTATGATGGGATTGTGATCAGGTTTTGCTTGTGTCGACGTGGCCGTTTTAAGTTTCGCGAGTGTTATATTTGGACGGCGTCACTCGCACCTTGGAGTCATGTCCGTATTATTGATTACTGTCTCTCAAGACGCCGTGTGTACACGCTTGTTGGGTGATGTGGACTTTGTACGAGCAGTCACTGCCTAGGTAAGTCTCCAGTGTGATGCAGTGGGTTCGCTGTGTTGAATTTCTGGTGGAGATCTATGAATAAAAACTAAACGATAAACTATTTATTTTATTTTACCAGGTAAGGCCCACTGAGCTATATAGCTATTTTCAGAAGCGACCTGGCCACAAATGATAGCTCAATGAAGAAGAGACTTTTCACGTGGAAATATATAGCAGCGAAACACTCTAAACGCACGTTTCTAAATGTGGAGGGAAAAACCGGAGGACCCGGAGAAACATCCACACGACCACAGGGAGAACATGCAAACTCCGAATATACAGCAGGCGTCAGGGTTGGGATCGAACCCACGACCTCCTGCATAGCAGGAGAGATATTTACAGGAACATCTCGCCACGTGGCGCCCCCACGGGCACCAAAGATAAAGATCACCCGTGTATCCTTAACAGACTGTTGGGGCAAGTGCTGTTAAGTGAGCACATATCAATGCCAGCACGGCACACGAGGGGGTGGGTGGCCAGCACCACGCGTGGCTTCCGTTGTCACCCGAGTGGCGATGTTTACACACCGCACCAGCTACTCGTTACAGTCGACACACACGCACGTTTCACTCAATTCATCAAAATATTCCAACTCCGAGAATGATCATGTGTCTGCTTTACTGCCAGTGCGACGAACATATCTCATTCCAGGGTCCTCCTCTAACTGCGATGGCACCGCTCGCTCCGTGATGAATATGCCAGGGCGCTGAGCGTCCCAAACGGACATGGATTGGAATAAAATTGGGCAAATGAAGAGACGAATAAAAACACAGACACACGCACACACACACCCACGTGTGTGGCTCTATGGAGTGTAAGAACCGACACAGTTCCCTCCACATCCCACTCGCGTGAGAGGGATGTGGTGACCCCTGCGTGACCCCTGCTTGCAGGGTTCATGCGGAGGTCACGGGGAGGGGAGGGAGGAGGGGGTTGGCCCCGAGGGAGATGCTTTGAGCACGGTGAGCATTGAAAGTGCCGAGCGACCTGGAATCGAGAGCAAGCTCTGGGTCTGCACCGGCGTTGAGAAGAGAAGTAGAGGCCTCAGGCAGCTAGCAGCGATGCAGTCCGGTGGCCCTGCACCGGGACACCACGGGATTGAGGGGCCTACGGGCCAGAGGGGGCCACGGGCCAGAGGGGCCCACGGGCTGGGCTACAAAGGGCGGTCCCCACTGGGACAGGGAAGGGATGAGGGCGGGCGCACATTTAATTCCTTCCACCAGTGCTGATGCCAACCACGCCATTCAACTGCTAAGCTACCCCGTAACCAGGCTCAAACTCCGCACAGCTTGCGCAGTGCAACAACAACAACAGCCGGGAGATTCCCGCAGACAGATTGAAGGTGTAGAGAGCCAGCATGTGACCTTGACTGACCCCCCCCACCCATATCTGGGTGATGATTGCTACGTTGCCGCACGTGACTGCCGCCTGTGATCCGGCAGCAGCGAGGGTTGGCGGATCACCACCAACCCTCGCTGTGGTGAAACTCCCTTCCCCCATGAGTGGGCGTCGAGGAGGCTGTTTCGTCAGAAGAAGGCAGCACAGCAACAACGTTGACTCCACCTGTTCCACCCGTATGGGATCGAGTGTTTCCCACTCGAAAAGCGTGGGATTTCCCTGGGTGTTCCGGCTTTCTCCGACATGATAAGCTTCATTAATTGGCTGACAACACCTTCACATATATATAGAGGACTGCAGAGCTTGGGAAATTGTTGGCGCCAGCTGCTCTTTGTCCACGAGAGCGAAGAGTGAATACTGTGTGCGGCGGTGATGGTGGCGCAGAGTTACGAGTTGACATCATTATCCTGACTGCCGGGCCGCATCACTGCCCACACCATCATCGCCATCATCACCACCAAAGAAAAGACAAAGATCTCCCCCTATAGCTTGAGCAGAATATTAGGGCAAGTACTGTTAGTGAGTAGCACCTATGAAGGCCGGCACGGCACACAAGGGGGTGGGTGGCCAACGCCATGCAGGCCGCCTTTGTCTCCCTTAGCGGCGATGTTTACACACCGCACTGGGTACTCATTTGTGGCTGAGTCGACCTATATGTGGCGGAGGACCGGTTCAGATAATCATCACCAGTGTTGGTGGCCGTGAGCGGGAATCGAACTCGGGTCACCGGGTTCGTAGCGCAGCGTGCCAACCGCTGAACCACTGCTACACCACCCTTTGATAATAATGGCATCATTATTATCACCGGCAACTTCTTCAATCACCACCACCACCGTCGTCACCATCATCATCATTATCACCACCACCACCGTCGTCACCACCATCATCATCACCACCACCACCGTCGTCACCACCATCACCACCACCAGCACACCACCACCACCACCGTCGTCACCACCACCATTATCATCATCACCTGATCACCACGCACCTTGATGCCCTCGATCCTGAAGCCGAGCGTGGCGGACGAGCTGATGGTCTCGCGCCACTGCATGTAGCGCGGCTTGGTGACGGCGCGCTGGGTGTGCTCCTCCACGGTGGGCGCTCCGGGCTCCACCGCCACCATCTTCTGGTACATGTCCTTGCGCAGCCGCGGCTTCTCCCGAGCTCGTGCCAGCTCCTCCTCCAGGTAGGTCCTGCGGTGGGAGTTGGGGTGGAGAGGCAAGAGGGTTGAGGAAGGGCAAAGAGGTTTCTCCCCCTTGACGATGCGTCGCGTCGCCACGCGGGGAGTGAGTGGGTGGGTCGCTGTTCAGCGCAACGCGGTGCTGAAATCGTGGCGCCCAGCTCTGTCGTGGTGTGGCCTGCTGATGATGATGATGATGGACGGGCTGCTGACGATGGATGGGCTGCTGATGATGGATGGAGTGCTGATGGACAGTGCTAATGATGTTGTGCAAAGTATTAGCACACCATTCCATACACACACACACACACAAAACAAAGACAAAGATCCCCCGTATAACCTTAACAGATGGTTTTGGCAAGTGCTGTTAACGTGTACCTATGAAGGCCACCACGGCACACGAATTGGGTGGTTGGCCAGCACCACGCCTGACCGCCTTTGTCTCCCCAGTGGTGTTGAGTACACACTGCACCAGTACTCATTTGATGCTGAGTCGACCTAGGCCAGGCCCAGGACCGGTTCAGATAATCGTCGCTGGTGTTGACCATGAGCGGGCATCCAACTCGAGCGGCCTGGTTTGTACCGCAGCGCTCTAACCGCTACACTACCGCCACCCACCACACACACAAGACAAAGATCCCCCGTATAGCCTTCACAGGCTGTTGGGCCAAGTGCTGTTAGCAAGCACGTATTAAGACCGGAACGGCACACACACACACACACACCGATCCGCACACGCACACACTTATCCGCACACGCACACACTTATCCGCACACGCACACACTTATCCGCACACGCACACACTTATCCGCACACGCACACACTTATCCGCACACGCACACACTTATCCGCACACACACACACTTATCCGCACACGCACACACTTATCCGCACACGCACACACTTATCCGCACACGCACACACTTATCCGCACACACACACACTTATCCGCACACGCACACACTTATCCGCACACACACACACTTATCCGCACACACACACACTTATCCGCACACGCACACACTTATCCGCACACACACACACTTATCCGCACACACACACACTTATCCGCACACGCACACACTTATCCGCACACGCACACACTTATCCGCACACGCACACACTTATCCGCACACGCACACACTTATCCGCACACACACACACACTTATCCGCACACGCACACACTTATCCGCACACGCACACACTTATCCGCACACGCACACACTTATCCGCACACGCACACACTTATCCGCACACGCACACACTTATCCGCACACACACACACTTATCCGCACACACACACACTTATCCGCACACGCACACACTTATCCGCACACGCACACACTTATCCGCACACGCACACACTTATCCGCACACGCACACACTTATCCGCACACGCACACACTTATCCGCACACGCACACACTTATCCGCACACACACACACTTATCCGCACACGCACACACTTATCCGCACACGCACACACTTATCCGCACACGCACACACTTATCCGCACACGCACACACTTATCCGCACACCACACACTTATCCGCACACGCACACACTTATCCGCACACACACACACTTATCCGCACACACACACACTTATCCGCACACACACACACTTATCCGCACACCACACTTATCCGCACACACACACTTATCCGCACACACACACACTTATCCGCACACACACACACTTATCCGCACACGCACACACTTATCCGCACACACACACACTTATCCGCACACGCACACACTTATCCGCACACGCACACACTTATCCGCACACGCACACACTTATCCGCACACGCACACACTTATCCGCACACACACACACTTATCCGCACACACACACACTTATCCGCACACACACACACTTATCCGCACACACACACACTTATCCGCACACACACACACTTATCCGCACACACACACACTTATCCGCACACGCACACACTTATCCGCACACACACACACTTATCCGCACACGCACACACTTATCCGCACACGCACACACTTATCCGCACACGCACACACTTATCCGCACACGCACACACTTATCCGCACACGCACACACTTATCCGCACACACACACACTTATCCGCACACACACACACTTATCCGCACACACACACACTTATCCGCACACACACACACTTATCCGCACACGCACACACACTTATCCGCACACACACACACTTATCCGCACACGCACACACTTATCCGCACACGCACACACTTATCCGCACACGCACGCACGGACCTCACTCCCATCTTGCAGTCCATGATGCAGGGCGCGTGAAAGTCGGTGAGCAGATCCTCCATCTGCACGTAGCGCACGCCGTCGTTCTCCATCTCGCCCAGGTAGGCGGGCACGAACGGGCGCAGCGCGTCGCCCATGAGCAAGCGCAGGCAGCGCTGCTCCCCCTCGCAGAAGCGCTTCAGGACCACGCCCTGCTGCTCCCCCGTCTTGAAGTTCCCTGCGTGCCACCAAAGCAACATCCTCATCATCGTCGTCGTCGTCGTCGTCATTCACTGTGGCCAGAAGGAGGTGGTGGGTGCCCTAAACGTGGCGAGATGTTAACTCCCTCGCCTGGTATGCAGGAGCTCGTGGGTTCGATCCCGACGCTGACGCCTGCTGCATGTTTGTCGTTTGCATGTACTCTTTTTCTCTCTCTCTCTCGCTCCCCGCGGTCGCGTGGATTTTTTTCTAGGGTCGCCTCCGGGTTTTCCCGCCACATTTAGAATCAACGTCACGCGGTAAGGATATGTGGCTGCTGCACATTTCCACATGATAAGCTCGGTGGGCCCTACCTGGTCAAATAACATAGTTTTAGTTCAGTTTTAGTTTAAGTTTTAGTGGCCGCCTGCGACCCTCCAGCACTGTGGAGGCAGCAGCTGGGGTTGGTAGATCTCCGCAAGAGATGTTGAAGAACTCCACTGCCGGCGGGTAGGCGTCCAGCTGCCGTACACAGCAAGGCGTAGACTAATCTCGCATCCGCTTCCATCTGTACGGGGATAGAGTGTTGCCCCCTCGCGCATGGCGTGGGTTTCCTCCCACTTTGTATGCACCCATTAATATGCCGATAATACGTTGATATGTAGAGGACTGCAGAGCTCGGGGACATTGTTGCTAGCACCGGCTAGTCGCGTGGCTGCCTTCTCAGCTCGTCTGTGGTTCCTCGCGCCTCTGAGTCGTCCTCTCTCTCCTAGAGTGAGCTAATACTGCACGCGCACGCTACAAGTTGAAATTAATATTAAATCATCATCATAAAGCCACGATCAACCCATTGCTGGATGAAGGCCTCCCGAAGCCACCGCCGCCAACTTTAACGATCCGGTGATGAATCTGGTTACACGTTTCCATCTCATCTTCTCGCACGCGTTCCATTCCTTGGCTGCCACTCCGTTATTGCTCTTGAACATCGGCCGTCACTCTGTTTGCCTTCCCACCACACCTTCGATTTAGCACGGTTGGCTACGTACGATGCAAGAGGAGTTCAACATGCGACCCGTCCTGCGCAAGCCTCACTTTCCTTGATACAGCAGTTTGGTTGGCGATGTCAGTAAAACTGCGTGCTTATTAGGGCCCTCTGCAGTTTGTGTTCCATATTTTTTCCGTTAATGACCGCGGTTCTGACCCATCATCATCATTTGTTACTGCTCTGTCACGTGTTTGCGGGTGATTAAACGTGCGGTCAACTCAGCCTCAAACGAGTACCTGGTTAGGTGTGTAAACACCTAACCGGGCGTGGTGTTGGCCTCTCTCTCTCTGTCTCTCTCTGTGTGTCTCTCTCTGTGTCTCTCTCTCTCTTTCTGTGTCCCTCTCACCTGCGTGGCCAGACAGCTGGATCCAGGGGTAGCGCTTCTTCAGAGCCACGATGAACGGCGTGCGGTGCATGATGCTCTGGATCCTCTTCCATGCCTTGTGCTGCACCGAGGGGGGGTGGGGAGGGGGGGGGGCACGGTGTGTGGGAGGGGTGAGAGAGTGCGGAAGAGGTGAGAGAGTGTGGAAGAGTGTGTGGGAGTGTGAGACAGTGCGGGAGAGAGTGTGGGAGGAAGATGTCCACGGTGAGGGTGTGTCAGAGTGTTTGGGTGAGGAGGGTGAGGAGGGAGAGGGTGAGGAGGGTGAGGAGGGAGAGGTTGTGTTTGGGGGAGGGGTGTGCAGGGGAAGGTATGGGGAGACACACGGGGAGACACGCGGGGAGACACACGGGGAGACACGCGTGGTTATTGGGATACGCCAGGGACAAGCGCGTGATCCTCTTAATCATCAAACTCCATCCAGAGCTCCCGCAGTCATCAGCCCACCGATTAGCACGTGTTAGATCGAGAACGGCCCGCGGAAGGAATGCTACAGAACTGCTTCGGAAGTCTCTTCAAGTTACCTCTTATCCACGTCGCTGAGGCCGCTGCACTTACCCGCACGCAAATAACGTGAAAGCCCATCGTCAAAAACACCATCGTGTTTTTTTATATGAAGACAAAAATAACGTGTGCTGGGCTGGACGGAGGGACGGAGGGACGATCACGTACAAAGGACACGTGGGTCGCGAGCCACATTTGTTTTT
The DNA here is from genome assembly GCF_015708825.2 of Lethenteron reissneri. NCBI lineage: Eukaryota > Metazoa > Chordata > Hyperoartia > Petromyzontiformes > Petromyzontidae > Lethenteron > Lethenteron reissneri. Next base: position 10,078,870 of record NC_083789.1, read on the forward strand.
ATCCCATTTAAATTCGGTTAAAAACTGAATTCGCCTCAATTCCAGCTGTGAGAATTCAATATCGCGTTCGCTGTCACGTGACGGACGTCACTCTGGGCGGCGAGGCGGGTGGAGAGAGCGCTGCCCTCTGCTGTGTGCAACAGAGCTCCCTTGAAGGCGCACGTGCTCAGCGGTAGCTCTTTAATGTCCGCTTCCGCGGGGCATTCTCCAACGCGAAGACGCACACTGCCCCTGCGGGTTGATTCTCCATCTCGTGACGGCGCGACACCAACAACACGTGTCGTATGCATGTAACTATGTTGAACTTCTTTCGCGCCGTACGTAGCCAACCGTGCTAATCGGAGGTGCGGGGGAAGGGCAACAAACTACACGTGAAAAGCAGTTTTCAAGTGCAGAGGTGTCAATCTGTCTTCGTGCCACGTGATCAAATTAGGCTTCTAAGAAGATACAAACTGAGTGGAAATGCGGAGGGGAGCAGGCAGTGAAGTGGCCGAGCCTTCGCGAATTTTCCGCCTTTGCTGCAGCGAAATCATGCGCCGTGCACAAAACAATCGCTCCGTCTCGTTCCGAACTCGACAAAGAGGAGAATGATAGTGAAACAAAAAGTAGCAATTGTATATTAAACTATATTCAACTAATACTTGATACAGCTATCGTACTGTGACGGTTCCACCTGAAGACGGAAGCTTGTGTTGCCTCCGAAACGTCATGATTTTTATTTTATTTTATTTTATTCATTTTAATTTTTTACCTACGTGACTTTACCGAAAAAACCTAAAAATAAGGAGAGAGGCCTCGCGGTTCTAACCCCGTGGCCGCCCTGGCTAACCATGCAAGCCGTACGCCGGTCCACCTCGCGTCGTTGGCTTCGTTCCAGTCGGCCGGAGGTGCCCCGGCGTCTCGGTTCAACATTTTATTTGTTGCCAAATTTGAACAACAAAAAGCACATTCGCAAATTGCCACACGGAAACACCCGCCCTCCCCCCTACCCACCCCACCCCGACGGGCCGACTCTGACTCCCCGGTGCCGCGTGGCGCCTTCCGAGGCCGCTCTGCGCCGTGCTGCGGGGGGCCTGCGAGAGCGGCGCACGGGGCCCACACGCACAGGGCCCACACGCGGCCGACGACTCGGTTTTGTCCCCCTGGGCCTCGAAGGCCACGGGCAGCCCTCACGATTGGGCTAGCCGTGTCCGATACACAGAGGCGGCGTCTGTGTGTGTGTAGAGGTGTGTGTGTGTAGAGGTGTGTGTGTGTAGAGGTGTGTGTGTGTAGAGGTGTGTGTGTGTAGAGGTGTGTGTGTGTAGAGGTGTGTGTGTGTGTGTAGAGGTGTGTGTGTGTAGAGGTGTGTGTGTGTGTATGTGTAGAGGTGTGTGTGTGTAGAGGTGTGTGTACCGGCCTGTGTGTGCGCGTGGGGAGCGGTAGTGTAGTGGTTAGCGCGCCGCGCTATAAACCCGGCGACCCGGGATCGATTCCCGCTCACGGCCAACACCGGTGACGATTATCTGAACTCAGCCTTAAATGAGTACCTGGTGCGATGTGTAAACATCGCCACTCGTGAAGACAAAGGCGGTCGGGTGTGGTGCTGGCCACCCAGCCCCTCGTGCACCGTTCCGGCCTTCATAGGTGCTCGCTAACAGCACTTGCCCCAACAGTCTGTTAAAGGCTACACGGTGGGATCTTTGTCTTTGTGTGTACCCTGTGACTCACCACAGGGAAATATATCACGGGCAGCTCTCAGCGATTTGAATATGAATTTAAAAACAATCCTCGCCTCTGACTTTCTCAACTCAACCCTAGCCCGGGGCTAGGAGTGGCGGTCCCTGGCTCCAGGTGGAGCTGTTGACAAGCCCCACTGGGCGTCCCAGTCTCGGGGGGAATGACGTGTGAGCTGGTGAGGGTCGTTGGCGAAATCCACGCCCTGCCAGTGGCCACTCACACAGAGACCCATAGACTCACACAGAGACCCATAGACTGATGCAGAGACCCATAGACTCACACAGAGACCCATAGACTTACACAGAGACCCGTAGACTCACACAGAGAGCCATAGACTTACACAGAGAGCCATAGACTTACACAGAGACCCATAGACTCACACAGAGAGCCATAGACTCACACAGAGACCCAAAGACTTACACAGAGACCCATAAACTTACACAGAGAGCCATAGACTCACACAGAGAGCCATAGACTCACACAGAGACCCATAGACTTAAACAGAGACCAATAGACTTACACAGAGAGCCATAGACTCACACAGAGAGCCATAGACTTACACAGAGTCCCATAGACTGATGTAGAGACCCATATACTGACGCAGAGACCCATAGACTTACACAGAAAGCCATAGATTCTCACAGAGAGCCATAGATTCACACAGAGACCCATAGACTCACACAGAGACCCATCGACTGATGCAGAGACCCATAGACTCACACAGAGACCCATAGACTCACACAGAGACCCATAGACTCACACAGAGACCCATAGACTCACACAGAGAGCCATAGACTTAAACAGAGACCCATAGACTGACGCAGAGACCCATAGACTCACACAGAGACCCATAGACTCACACAGAGACCCATAGACTCACACAGAGACCCATAGACTCACACAGAGACCCATAGACTGACGAAGAGACCCGTAGACTCACGCAGAGAGCCATAGACTCACACAGAGACCCATATACTGACTGACGCAAGACCCGTAGACTCACACAGAGACCCATAGACTCACACAGAGAGCCATAGACTCACACAGAGACCCATATACTGACTGACGCAGAGACCCGTAGACTCACACAGAGACCCGTAGACTCACACAGAGAGCCATAGACTCACACAGAGACCCATATACTGACTGACGCAGAGACCCGTAGACTCACACAGAGACCCATAGACTGACTGACGCAGAGACCCGAAGACTCACACAGAGACCCAGAGATTTACATAGAGACCCACAGACTCGCATGGACCCATAGATTCACGTAGAGACGCTTCGCCGTACATAACGAACTGCATAACGACTCGAACTCACGTCGAGACCCACAGACTGACATAAGAGAGCCATGGAGAACCACGGCACCACCACCACGCCTCACTTGATCACGTGCACACAACAGCCGCCAATCACTCACGAAGTGATGGTGTGGTCATCACAGCGCTTGTGCCAGGCTAGGTGCACTTTGAGGCCAAGTGTAGACGAGGCACGCGCTCACGCAGAGACGCACACTAACGTGCGCCGAGTAAATATAATCATCACCATCCATCATCATCATCCATGATCAATCCACTGCTGGATGAACGCCTCCCCACCACCATCATCATTAGTCATGATCAATCCACTGCTGGATGAACGCCTCCCCACCATCCATCATCATCATCAGTTCAAACCACCGGCTGCGGCTGCTGTTGCTGCACGCGAGCCGATCTCATCACTCCATCTCCGCGGTGGAGGTACTCCTCCTCTTTGTTGGACGCGTTCCATCCCGCGGTTATTAAAATGCGATCGCGATGTCATCCGCCCCGCCTGAGCTCACGGTCACGTTTCCTCCTTTGTGTCCCTTATTTATTCATGCGGCACTGAAGCGTCAACGGGTTTCACATTTTTTTTTTGTCAATATACGTTTCAAGACTTGTCATCGCACCTTTATTAGAAAATTGCCAAATGCACCCGACTGACCCCCCCACCCCCTTCAGACCGCGCAAGCTAAGCAGGCTTGAGCCTGGATCGTGCCCCCCCCCTAATCCCCGCACTAAGCAGCGAGGTAGAATATGGTCGTATAACCATCACTGCCCGCATGGCTACGCACGGCTGTGGGGGAGGGGCGGTGGGAGGCCCTCATCCAGCAGTGGATTGCGAGGCGGCGCGTCTCTACACGTGCCACATCGTCACGGTTGTCACGGTGTTTTGACAGCGCTGCCTGAACCCTAAACCTAATGGCGAGTCAGTGCGGGCACCGTTGTGCACTCATGTTGAACTTCTTTCACGCCGTACTTAGCCAACCCGTGCTCATCCCATGGCAATTTTCAGTTTTAACCCAAGACCGGGGTTGGGGCGTGGGACAGGAAGGAAGACGCGAATCGTTTTTGCTTTTCTGAGCCACCGAGCTTTCTCCCTCGGGAGTCAACGAAGGCAGACGACCGCCGGCCCTGTTGTTTACCCTGTTGTTTACCCTGTTGTTTACCGTGTTGTTTGACCCTGTTGTTTACCCTGTTTTTTACGCCGCATCATTGCCAGATTCTCCCAGCAGCACAAGTCGCTACACATGTAGCTACGGGCCACGCACTTTCAAGGGCCCCGCGATAAACGCTTTCAAGCTATCAATTCCGGTTCAGTGATTCTGCACTTGCTCTATTGCTATAGTACTATACCGCCTTCAACTTGGGTGTTTGAGGTTAGCGATTGGTATTATCTGGCTGTACGGCGAATGAAAAAAACAATTACTTTACTATGCAAGTAAAAAAAAATCGTGTTTTAATATTTAGGCATTTTATGTTGAACGTAGGGTCCCTTTATAACAACATGTGCTACAGGCCCTGCACTAGCTTCATCCGGCACTTCGTGCGTGTGCACGCAGCGCCAGCGAGGGTGCCACACAGACACACGCGCGTGGGCGTTCGGAGACCGTGGCCGCACATCGACCGTCTCCGGCCGTGAAGCCAGGCGGACTGGTTGTTGTCCTGCACGTGCTTGCCGAAGAGGAAGAGGAGGAGGAGACTGTAACGTGGCTCTGTGGCTCCGTGGGCTGCCTGACGTCCACTCACAGTGTAGCATCGACACGCATTGTCCGTCGTGCGTGTCTGGTCTGCTCTGACCGTGCAAAAGTCACGCGTGAAAGGGCTCGCGGTGTCAAGCGGTGTCAAGCCACCGCGCGACCTGCACGCGCGATCGCCTTTCGCAAGGCGCGCAACAATTTTCTCGGGGACATTTTGCCGTTAGATTGAGAAAGCTCCCGGCCAGCGCGTGGAGATGAAACGTCGGACACCGTGCGATCGTGGGGGGGGGGGGCGGGGGGGTGTGGGGGGCGCTGTGGTCAGAATCAGAAGTTTATTATCAGAGTAAATAAGCTATTGAGCTACGCGGCTCTGGTTCAGGGGTCACCCGGCCAGCAACAGGACACGGCAGCAAGGGTTAATAAACAAGTAGCAAAGCACCATGGGAACCTCCTTTGCCAGTAGCAAAATATGATAACATGACTCGTTGTAAAAAAAGGAGTCAGTTTTGTTGGCAGATAAAAGGGTAAAAAAACAATTATCAAGATGCAAAGCATTAAAGATATCAAGTAAACTAAACTAAATGATCATACGAAACAATGACCTACATTCGCATTTGAATTGCTCTTAAATATGCTGAGTGGTTGTGGGAGTGGGTGGGGGTGGGGAGTGCTAATTCAATGATGAAATCACTGAGCTGCGTTTAAGTAAAGAGCGTGGAAGAGTTTTGAATGCGTTCCAGGAGCGCAGCTGCCAACACTCCCGCTCTGCTCTGAAGAAGTAGGTCGATCGCCCGAAACGTCCACACAGTTTCTGAATGAAAGGGCAAAAACGCTTCGTGATGAATGAGATCGCTTGTCCCAACGCTTTTCTAAGTTTGGATGAAGAGTTAAGTCATGCGCAGTGCACAAAAGAATCGCTCCGTCTCGTTCGCGAACTCGACAAAGAGGGAGAATGATAGTTTAAAAAAAATAACAATTATATATTAAACTAAATAGATAAAGTAAGGAGAGTGACACGAGCCCGAGATTTACAAAAGAGCCTCTCTGAGACGAGGCACAAAGCGGTGCTCTGTTTACACCGCACAGAAGCCACAACAGCTCTCGCTGTGTTACGTTTTTTTTTCATGATTAAAAGTTTGGCTTCGGTGAAATCCAAAACGACAACAACACAACCGCCAGTGAACCGAGTAGCTCGGCACTTTGTGACATTGGACAACCTCACGCTCCCACTCCACCATCGGGGAAAGAGACTTTTGACAGTTTCATTGCCGCGGCAGCAATTGCCTCCGCAGCCACTTTGATTCGAAGTCATCGGCAATAACTACAGCTTCATCATCATCGCAAACAAACGTGGCACAAACGCCACACCGCTGCGTGCTTTGATTGAAAGTCATCGCCATCAAGGGCGTCAACATCCTCCCCGCGGAGGAGGGGAAAGAGAGAGAGCGGTCAACGGGCCGGGATGATGCCTCCTCGTCTGTTCGACGTCGATTTCTCTCGCTCGCACGGAGCCCAGACGATTGCCTGCTCTCTCACGGGCATTGAAGAGAGCGCTCGTCTTGCTGGTCTACAAGCCTGAGCCGGCGGGAGGACATTCCACGTTACTCTGGCGGGGATGAGTCTGTCAAAATTAGACGACCGCGTTTTATCGGAAGGGTTCGTGACTGGCTGAGCCGGCTCACGAGCCACGGCGCGGGAATCGAACTCGGAGAGCCAGGTTCGGAGCGCAGTGCACAAGTCCATAAAGACAAAGATCCCCCGTATAGCCTCTAACAGGCTGTTAGGGGCAAGTGCCCGTTAGAGAGCACCAATTAAGCCTGGCACACCACACAAAGGGGGTGAGTGGCCAGCACCATCCCCGACTGCCTTTGAATCCCCGGTGCCGATATTTGCACGCCACACCATGTACTCATTTGAGGCTGAGTCGACATTGGGGCAGCCCAGGACCGGTTCACATATTCTCCAACGATGTCAGCCGTGAGCAGAAATCAAATTCGGGTCACCGGGTTCCTAGGGCAGTGCGCTAACCACAACACTACCACTCCCCACACCGACAAAGATAAAGACAAAGATCCCCCGTATAGCCTTGAACAGACTGTAGGGGCAAGTGCTGTTAGCAAACGCGCATGCACGCAGGCACACTTAACCCACAACAACCTTGCTCATTGCTAGAAGCGTGGCTGTTGACTCGTGATCTATGGCAACGCTGATGGTGCTGTTTGTTCCGGGCCGCTTGACGTCTTGGGCCTTTGGGCCCTGCGCTCGGTAACTGCTTTTGAACAGAAAGGCAAACTCGCTGTTCTTGCTGCTGCTACTGCTGCTGTTACTGCTGCTACTGCTGCTGCTTATGCTGCTACTGCTGCTGCTGTTTCTGCTGCTGCTGCTACTGCTGCTACTGCTGCTGCTACTGCTGCTGCTTATGCTGCTACTGCTGCTGCTGTTTCTGCTGCTGCTGCTGCTGCTTCTACTGCTGCTACTACTGCTGCTCCTTCTGCTGCTTCTGCCGCTACTGCTTCTGCTGCAAATGCTGCTACTGCTTCTGCTGCTGCTACTGCTTCCGCTGCTGCTACTGCTGCTGCTACTGCTGCTGCTGTTTCTGCTGCTGCTGCTTCTACTGCTGCTACTAGTGCTGCTACTTCTGCTGCTTCTGCCGCTACTGCTTCTGCTGCTGCTTCTGCTGCAAATGCTGCTACTGCTTCTGCTGCTGCTACTGCTTCCGCTGCTGCTGCTACTGCTGCTGCTACTGCTGCTGCTGTTTCTGCTGCTGCTGCTTCTACTGCTGCTACTAGTGCTGCTACTTCTGCTGCTTCTGCCGCTACTGCTTCTGCTGCTGCTTCTGCTGCAAATGCTGCTACTGCTTCTGCTGCTGCTACTGCTTCCGCTGCTGCTGCTACTGCTGCTGCTACTGCTGCTGCTGTTTCTGCTGCTGCTGCTTCTACTGCTGCTACTAGTGCTGCTACTTCTGCTGCTTCTGCCGCTACTGCTTCTGCTGCTGCTTCTGCTGCAAATGCTGCTACTGCTTCCGCTGCTGCTGCTGCCGCTTCTGCTGCTGCCGCTACTGCCGCTACTGCTGCGACTGCTTCTGCCGCTACTGCTTCTGCCGCTACTGCTGAGACTGCTTCTGCTGCTGTTGCTTCTGCTGCTGCGTTCACTGCTGGAGCACCGCGGCGGCGAGACGTGAACTCCCTCCCCTGGTGTGTAGGAGGTCGTCGGTTCGATCCGGATCCCGACGTCTGCTGTATATGTGGAGTTTGCGTCTCTCTCTCTCCCCGTGATCGCGTGGATTTTTCTCCGGGTCCACCGGTTTTTCCCGTCCACGTTTAGAATCAACATCACGCGTCCGGAGTATTTGGCTGCTTTACATTTCCACGTGATGATGAAGCCGCCACTTCGTTGAGCTATGAATTGTGACAACCAGATCACTTTAAAAAAAAGCGCTACATAGCTCAGTGGGCCTTACCTGCCAAAACAAAAAAAAGTTTAACGTCTTGTCTACAAGTCCCGCGAATCGTATACAACGCGTATATACGATTAACAGAGAATGCATCACCATGAATGATTGCCTATGCGCCATCTGGATAATGCTCGAACGGCCTCAAGATTCCCCGCAGAATCTATAGAGCTCAGTGTGCCTTACCTGGCGAAATAAAGAATAGTTCGGTAGTTTTAGTTTAATCCCCGCAAACGCGCGCTGCGTTTCGTAACAACCACGAACGGCGGCAGAAAGCGCGCGTCACCTCGTGGCATCGGCAACAGCTTCGCCCCGCAACTCAACCACAGCGGACAGGACTGATACCGGGCGGCTTCTGATACTGCTGCACGTGGCTGGTGCCTGCGATCCTCCAGCAACGCGGAGGCAGCAGCAGCGTCAGCGAGGGGGTTGGGTGGATCGCCGTGCACATGTTGATGTGGAGCTCCCTTCTCTCTACCCGTGAGCGGGCGTCGTGGAGGTGCCCGTCGCCTGGCTCGCCGCGAGAAGGTGGCGGGACGGGAGGGAAACGTGCGGACTAATCTTGGCCATCTGGTTTTCATCTGGACGGGGATAAAGCGTTGCCCCCTTGCATGGGTTTTTTTCTCTGGGTGCTCCCGTTTCCTCACAGCTGTATAATAATAATGAACACTCATCATTAATCTTGAAATAAAATAAAACAATGAAGTGGCATACGATTCTGTGTGACTTTCCTGGATAAATAAATTAACTATTATTCAATTAATATAACTACTACAGCTACTACTGGCCGAGTCGAATTTTTTTTTTAAACGCTGTATAGTTCCCACTTTGTAAACTTCTGAACGAAACGCATAACAGCCCAAGCTACTGACTTAACTTTGGTCTAGCTCAGGTGTCGGCAGCCAAAATAAGAATAAGAAGAGCCGTTATTTAAAAAAAATTCGGTGTAAAAAAAAAGACTCAACATTTCAAGAGCCGCAGTGCAACGTGAATAACGTCACGAAGCAGCAGTTCCTTCAAGAGCCGCAGCGCCGTGGTCAAGCAGCACCATAAAGACAATGCAGCCCCTCACCATAACTCCTAACCATAGCCACTATACATCACATTAAACCGTCCAATCATTCGTGACCCTGACCTGCCTTGGTAAATGAAGGGAGACGTATATTTGTCCGCTGGTCTCGGGTTTATTTATATTCCACCCAAGCCAAGCCAACAACGCTTCCGATCGTTTTGAGTTACGTATCATCGCGCGAGCCAATTTGGCATCGAACCAGGACCCATATCTAACACAGAGAGAGAGTCATTGCCAATAAAGATCTGGCAGTTCACCAGAATATATTCAAGCGAGCCTGACTAAACACTGAATGTCGACACCGGTCCAGGGTTTTTCTTGTACTGAATCAATGCCGCTGAAACTGCGCGTTTCCAGAAGGCTGTGCCACTGATGGGGTGTGAACGAGGCGGCTTTTCTTTTGCACGTGAAGAGACGGATGATACGTGAAGGAGTAGCATTGGCTGCTTAGCGATCTCCTCGTCAAGGACACGGCTAGCCTCAAATAACCCTCATTTGGTTTTAAGCAAGTATACGATTGGCTTCCCATCGCCCCGTATTAGAGAACGAACCATGGAATCATCTATCACAGATCTACTTCTGAGATCCCAAAACGTGACCTTTTTATCGACACACGAAGAGCATTTCACTGTCCCACGATTTAGCCAATAGAGTCGATATCTCAATATGTTTTGTTCATTGTCAGAGCAGAATTTTAAAAAAATTATGTGGATATCCAAATAGATGATTGCATCGCAGGATCGTGAAAGGTGATGATAGTGGCTTGGGGAGGCCTTCATCCAGCAGTGGATTGATTTATATCCACACGGGGAACTATCACCTTTCAAGGTTTTCTTTACAAGTTTGAGTCCTGCCCCAGGTTATATTTTACTTTGCGTTGTTTATATTATCATAATAACAGTTGCTGAGCACAAGCCTGCAACGCTAAACGGGCGGCAACAAACAGCACCGTTGAAAGTAAAACAGACAAAAGTATAGCACGTTTATTGAAGTGAGCACGATTATTCTAAGAACGTGGGGAAAAGAGACGATGGCAGGAGGGAATTCCAACGTGGAGCAGTGGGAGGGAAGACGCACGCAGAGGAATGTTGTGACCTGCAGTGTGGTGAGTGGGTGGGTGAGTGCGTGGGTGAGTGGGTGGGTGGGGTCAGTGTGGTGAGTGGGGGGGTGAGTGGGTGGGTGAGTGAGTGGGGTGAGTGGGTGAGTGGGTGGGTGAGTGAGTGGGTGAGTGGGGGGTGAGTGGGTGGGTGAGTGGGTGGGTGAGTGGGTGAGTGGGTGGGTGAGTGGGTGGGTGAGTGAGTGGGTGAGTGAGTGAGTTGGTGGGTGAGTGGGTGGGGTCAGTGTGGTGAGTGGGGGGTGAGTGGGTGGGTGAGTGAGTGGGTGGGTGGGTTAGTGAGTTGGTGGGGTGAGTGGGTGGGTGAGTGGGTGAGTGGGTGGGTGAGTGGGTCGGTGAGTGAGTGAGTGAGTTGGCGATTGAGTGAGTGGGTGGGGTGAGTGGGTGGGTGAGTGGGTGGGTGAGTGAGTGAGTGGGTGAGTGAGTGAGTGGGTGAGTGAGTGTGTGGGGTGAGTGGGTGAGTGAGTTGGCGATTGAGTGAGTGGCGGGGTGAGTGGGTGGGTGAGTGGGTGGGTGAATGGGTGGGGTGAGTGGGGGGGGGGGGTGAGTTGGTGGGGTGAGTGGGTGGGGTCAGTGGGGTGAGTGAGTGGGTGAGTGGGTGGGTGAGTGAGTGGGTGAGTGAGTTGGCGATTGAGTGAGTGGGGTGAGTGGGGGGTGAGTGGGTGGGTGGGTAAGTGGGTGGGTAACCCATGGCACCTGGGTTTATCCCGTGACCTGCCAGCGGACGTTTGACACTTCACGTGGCAATAATGTGCACATATAGCCTGGCACAATCGCCGAGATGACGTCACCGCCACTTCGTGGCGAATGGCGGTTATTGTTGTTGAGTGAGTGGGTTAGAAGATAGGTGAGTGTGTGAGTGGATGATGGGGTATGAGTGAATAGGTGACCGGGTTGTTGAGTTATTGAGTGGGTGTGTTGTTTTGACTTGCAGTGTCGATGGTGGTGGTGGTTGAACACACAGGGGACAGTACTAACCATGGTAGTAGCGATAAAAGAGCGATAAGTAGGTGACTGACCGCCGATTTAGTGAGTGACAAGAGTGAATCAGTGAGTGCTGGACCGTCAAACCAATCTCACTGCTTGTTTTATGTGACTGCAGTGGTGTTGTAAAGCGGCTCATCGACAAGAGAAAACATACACAATGACCCATATTTAGATACCCCACTGATTTCTAATGAGCCTCTCCCACTTCTCAAGAGCAGACCGAGTGTTGTGAAAGCTAAACTATTTTTTTTTATTTGACCAGGTAAGGCCCGCTGAGATGTGTCGCTCTATTTCAGAAACGACCTGGCCACAAATGAGAGCTCAACGGATGTAGTTTGTCACGTGGACATTCATAGCAGCCAAACACTCTAAACGCGTGATGTTGATTCGAAACGTGGAGGGGAAAGAGAGACACCGCAGACTCCAAATATACAACAGCAGGCGTCAGGGGTCGGGATCCGAACCCACGACCTCCTGCATACCGGGCGAGATAGTCAACATCTCCTAGCCACCGTGATGATGATGAGAGAGAGAGACGCAAACTACAAATATACAGCAGGCGTCAGGGTCGGGGTCCTAACCCACGACCTCCTGCATACCAGGCGAGGTAGTTAACATCTCCTAGCCAGCGTGATGATGATGAGAGAGAGAGAGACGCAGACTCTAAATATACAGCAGCAGGCGTCAGGGTTGGAATCGAACCCACGACCTCCTGTATACCAGGCGAGGGGGTTAACATCTCACCACGGTGTAGTCTTACAACAGAGCAGAGCGTGAACAGACGTAATGCTACGCAACTTTTAAATCGTCTAACATTGAAAACTCATTTCTTTAGAACCGCTGTTTGGTGTGTTTAGTTTGACGTCCTTCTCCTGCACCCCCGATTAGCGCGGTTGGCTACGTACGGTGCGAAAGAAGTTCAACATGCATTTGGTGTGGGGGGGAGGCTTTTAAATTCTACATTTGAAGCTTTCGTGACTGCAAGGATTCATACTCTTAGTTGTTTTCGGTAAAGTCACGTAAGTAAAAAATTTAATTAAAATTAATTGCTGTATCAAGCAATCGTGCTGTGACGGTTCCACCTGAAGACGGAAGCTTGTGTTGCCTCCGAAACGTCGTGATTTTTTATTTTACTTTTATTCATTTTAATTTTATTTTTTACCTACGAGGCTTTTAAATACATAAAAAAAATGAATTCATCGTCGTCGGTCTTGTTCAATCCACTGCTGGATGGAACTCCTCCCGAGCCGACGTCATCGTCACGCCTGTCCCACCCCTCCCCGTTGCCCCCTTCGTGACCGCCTCTTTAACGCATCTCGGACATTTCGGTGGGGCATCTATAAATGGATCACACCGTGTAATCGACATTTCCCTTTTCTGAATTAGCGGAACAGATTTGCTTCACCCTTTCAAAAAAATACAAAATTTAAATTTAAAATTAAGTCGCTCTTCGAGTCATACTTTAGACTGCGTGATGAGAGTTGTATTTTTGAAAATTTAATTTAAATTAATTTGTTAACTGTTGGTGGTGACGCATCAGCAGCGCGAGGTGAGGTCGTGCGTGAGACGTTTAAATCTCGACCCATCATCGACCCACCCGCACAGTGGGGGACGGGGGGGGGTCGATAAAATACATTGAAGCTGCATCGATATGACCATGTGTGATCAATAACACGTGCAGACGATAGCCGCACGGAGAGCACACAACCCCCTGTTGTTGGTTAACGTCGATCTGCTGAGGTTCCATGATATTTCACACCACCACCACCACCGGTGACACCAAACACCGCGTGGAGCTGCTGCGGATTGCAATCGCCGTTGATTCTGACAATTCACTCGACTCTGTGACATTGCAAACATGAATCAACGACGCGCAAAGAGCCCGCCAACCTGAGTTCGACTAACGCCCAGTGCTAACAACATCACCAGTGGCGAGTGACACCCCAAGCAGTTCCAAACCGGTCTTTGTTAATCCACTGCTGGATGAGTGCTTCTCGACCACGTCCTTGTTAGTCATGGGGGGTAAGGGCTGTTTAACCATACTTCACCACGCTGGTCGGTTACCGGGTTGGCGAAGAGGTTGGCCAGGACCGATCCAACAACAATCAGTCGCCACCGACGCCGTGAGCCGTGGCTGGGGGAATCGAACTCGCGTCGCCGAGCTCAGAGCGCAACGCAATGCGCTAACCATTGCGCCACCGCTCCCCTCCCCCATATCCGAGTTCAATAAAAGATTACCCTCACGATCTTAACCCCCCCCCCATCACGCCGCCCGCTTTGCAGCAGTAGAAGCAGCAGCAATAATCCGCGCAGCGCGCTTCGAACACCCTCCACTCCTGCGCGTCAAGGTCGCGCTGCTCAGCAACAGAGAGGAGGGGGGGGTTGTTGACATGGCAAGGGAGGGGGGGACCTTTAGATCCTCTCCAGGGGCTACTGCGTGACTTGGGGTTTCCCAAGGGAGTCGAAGGAGGGGGGTTGGGGTGGAAGGGGAGAGAGTGGGGGGGAGGGGTGGTGGGAATTGGTCACGACTCGCTTAGTGATTGATTGCGCAAAAAAAAAGCCAGCGGAAATTAAAGGATGACCCCTTCATTGTGACCACTCTAGGACACGGCGACAGGGCACGTGCGCATGGCGATTCGTGCGAAGACAAAGCCGGAACGGTACACGAGGGGGTGGGTGGCCAGCACCACGCCCGGCCGCCTTTGTCTCTCTTTAGTGGCGATGTTTACTTACTGTACCAAATACTCATTTGAGGCTGGGTCGAGTTAGGGGAAGCCCTGAACCCGTTCAGATGACTGTCACTGGTGTTGGTCGTGAAGCGGGAATTGATCTCGGGTCGCCGGGTTCGCATGTTCGTGATAAACACGCGTTTAGAGTATTTGGCTGCTAATATAAATAGCCACGTGATAAGTCACTTTCGTTGAGCTCTCACTTGTGATAACCAGGTCGCGTCTGAACAAAGCTCCATAGCTCAGTGGGCCTTACCTGGTAAATTAAAAAAAATTAGTTTGTACAGAATGCTAACCGCCGTGCCACCGCTCCCCACAGGGATACATTCATATACAAGTGCACACACCGGGATACATGTACAAGGCAAGATCCCCCGTACAGTCTTAACAGAATGTTGGGGCAAGTGCTGTTAGCGGAGCAGCTATGTAGGCCAGAACGGCACACGAGGGGGTGGATGGCCAGCACCACGCCCAGCCGCTTTTGTCTCCCTAGTGGCGATGTTTACACACCGCACCGGATACTCATTTGCGACTGAATCGACCTAGGGGAGGCCCAGGACCGGTTTAGAAAATCATCATTAATGTTGGCCGTAAGCGGGAATCGAACTCGGGTCGCCAGGTTCGCAGCGCAGCGCGCTCACCACTACACTACGGCTCCCCATATACGTGGGCCTATTCACACACACAGGGATACCACACACACACAGGCCGATATAATAAAACCATGATATTTGGAAAGACAAAGTTCTGATTGATTGCATCGACGATGCAAAACGGCGACGCGCGCCTGTGAGTCTACGTGTGCGGCACTGCTCTTTGTTTGCGTTGAGTTGGGGTGGGGAACCCCACAATGTATATGGAGTGCCCATGCCAATAACAGCTGGCATTGAGTTTTAACGAAACGTGAAGATGACGACGCTGCCTGCTGCTGATGAGAGCCAGGCCGAGGTCGAAATCGGTGCCAGACTCCAACAACAGGAGGCTGATAGGACTCATGTTTTCATTATTCTTACGTTGGAGACAGACTGCAGTTTTGCCTACATTTGTTTCAACCATGCATAGGCGCACGTGCAGATGGACATGTGCATACGTGGGAATATATACATGCGGAAGCGTACGGACGGTCACACGTCGGAAAGAAAGCATGCCTACATTTGCGTGTATATGCATAAGCCCACATCTGTACGCATGGCAGCTGCACGTGGCTTTGTGTGTCATGTACCTACTCGAGCGTGCACAGTGTGTTTTGCATGCATACATTTTGCTTACATGTATGAAAATACAGGGAACCAGGAAACACGCTTGAACACAGAAATCAGATGCACAAAACGAAGACCGCATAAACGTGCATTGGTACGTACAGCCAAAACATGCCCGGGTAATGCAGTGGGGCAGTGGTTGGCACACTTGGCCATGAACCCAGCTAGCAGAGTTCAACTTTCGGCTACGGGCAACTTCAGTGGTGAGTGACATCTCTGAACTGGTCCGGCGTTTCCCCCCCCCCCCCTCTTCAACCTACCCATGTAATACTCTTAGGTTTTTTCGGTAAAGTCACGTAGGTAAAAATAAATAAATAATAGAAATAATATAAATAAAATAATAATCACGACGTTTCGGAGGCAACACAAGCTTCCTTCATCAGGTGTAAAAAGGCACAGCAAAATAACTGTAGTGGGAGTTATTTGTGATGGGACATTATTATATAGGGTAAGAGGAGGGGGGAGGAGCCAAGGAGGACGGGTGCAGGGTGGGGGGTCCCCATCCTCCTTGGCTCCTCCCCCCTCCTCTTACCCTATATAATAATGTCCCATCACAAATAACTCCCACTACAGTTATTTGCTGTGCCTTTTTACACCTGATGAAGGAAGCTTGTGTTGCCTCCGAAACGTCGTGATTTCTTATTTTATTTCTATTATTATTTAAAGAAAATTTCTTATTTATTCATTTTTACCTACGTGACTTTACCGAAAAAACCTAAGAGTATGAATCCTTGCAGTCACGAAAGCTTCAAATCTAGAACTACCCATTTAATAACCAGCGTGGTGAAGTATAGTCAAACCCCGCGAATTGCACGGCATGCGGGAAGAGACCTCATCGAGCAGTGGATTGACAGACTGGCTGTACACATGCATAGACAGTGTACGGTGGTGATAGTCACCACAATGCGTGTGCCAGGCTAGGTGCACTTTAGGATGGCACATGTACATACAAAGACAAAGATCCCCCGTATAGCCTAAGCAGGCTGTTGAGGCAAGATCTGTTAGCGAGCACACGAGGGGGGTGGGTGGACAGCACAACGCCCGGCCGCCTTTGTCTCCCCAGCGGCGATGTCACAAACCACACAAGGTACTCATTCGAGGCTGAGTCGACCTAGGAGGGGATGCCCAGGACTGGTTCAGATAATCGCCAATGGGTTGTTGGTGGCCGGGTGAGCGTGCCCCCCCCCCCTCCCCGTGTACCCAGTGCTGGACTCGAACCCCCAGAGTCTGAGCCCAGGGGGCACGAGGAGGAGGAGGGAGGAAGAGTGGGAGGGGGAGGACGCTGCCATCTCTCGCTGGCAGCGTTTCCTGTTTTTCAAGCGGCGGTTTCCGTCTCGCGTGGCCGAGGGTTTCCCCTGGCAGCTCGCACAGCGTCACAGCCAACTGCAGCTACGATCCGACGCCGCGGTGGCTGATGGGAGATGTTAACTACCTCGCCTGGTGTGCAGGAGGTCGTGGGTTCGGACCCCGACCCTGACTCCTGCTGCTGCTGTATAATTGGAGTTTGAGTCTCTCTCTCTCTCTAATCATCATCACGGTGGCTAGGAGATGTTAACTACCTCGCCTGGTGTGCAGGAGATTGTGGGTTCGGATCCTGACCCAGGCGCCTGCTAATGTATATTTGGAGTCTGCGTCTCTCTCTCTCATCATCATCACCACGGTGGAGAGGAGATGTTAACTACCTCGCCTGATTGTGGGTTCGGATCCTGACCCTGACGCCTGCTGCTGTATATTTGTAGTTTACATGCCTATCTCTCTCTCCCCGTGGTAGCGTGGATTTTTCTCCGGGTCCTCCGGTTTTCGTCCTCCACATTTATAATCAAAGTGCCTTCGGAGTACGTGCCTGCTATCAATGTCCACGTGATAAGCCGCCACTTCGTCGAGCTCGCGTTTGTGGCCACGTCGCGTCTGACAAAGAGCTGTGCTGCTCACTGGGCCTCACCGGGTCAAATAAAAACACAAATAGTTTTAGTTGGTTTAGTGTTGAACCGCCAAGCCCAGTTACTGCCACGTCTAAAGGGGTTACCGCTGAGTTCAGCATAACGGCAGGTCAGGCTTAGGGTCAGGGTTCAGGTCAGGGTCAGGGTTCAGGCCAGGGTTAGGGTCAGAGTTCAGGTCAGGGTTAGGGTCAGAGTTCAGGCCAGGGTTAGGGTCAGTGTTCAGGTCAGGGTTAGGGTCAGAGTTCAGGCCAGGGTTAGGGTCAGAGTTCAGTTCAGGCTTAGGGTCAGGGTTCAGGTTAGGGTCAGGGTTCAGGCCAGGGTTAGGGTCAGAGTTCAGGCCAGGGCTAGGGTCAGGGTTCAGGTCAGGGTTAGGGTCAGAGTTCAGGCCAGGGTTAGGGTCAGGGTTCAGGTCAGGGTTAGGGTCAGAGTTCAGGCCAGGGTTAGGGTCAGAGTTCAGTTCAGGCTTAGGGTCAGGGTTCAGGTTAGGGTCAGGGTTCAGGCCAGGGTTAGGGTCAGAGTTCAGTTCAGGCTTAGGGTCAGGGTTCAGGTCAGGGTTAGGGTCAAAGTTCAGGCCAGGGTTAGGGTCAGGGTATGTACACCTCCACGGGCTCACCGTCGAGTTTAGGGCGTAGGTGTTGTTTGCGAACGCCTATTAAGGTCGGCACGGTGGGACATCGAGAGGTTAAGTGGCCAACACCACCCCCGGCCGCCTTTGTCTCCCGTGGCGATGTTTACACAGCGCACCTATATGCAGGCGCACGCAGGAGGGCCGTTAAAGCAAACAGACGCGCATTAGAGCCTTTGTTTGGGTTTAAACTTTCTCTTTAAAGTGATTGACCACCGCTGGTGCATGCGACACTGGGCAAATATTTGCGTCCTCCATCATCATTATCACTCTCATCCATCGCTCATCGTCATCATCCCCAATCCATCTCCATCAGGATGGAGCGGTGGCGCAGGTGGTTACGCACTGCTGCTATTGCTATGGTGAAAGTCAACGGCTGCTAAGGTACCCTTGCTGCTTGCTGCTACTGATACTGATACTGCTGCTGTCACTGCTCCTACTAAGAACAATCATTGTTGCTGTTATCAGGGAAGCTACTGATGCTGCAACAGCCACTACACTCCCTGCTGCTATTGCTGCTACAACAACTGCATCACTCCCTGCTGCTACTGCTGCTACAACAACTGCATCACTCCCTGCTGCTACTGCTGCAACACTCCCTGCTGCTACTACAGCTACTATACTCTCTGCTGCTACTGCTGCTACAACAACTGCATCACTCCCTGCTGCTACTGCTGCTACAACAACTGCATCACTCCCTGCTGCTACTGCTGCAACACTCCCTGCTGCTACTACAGCTACTATACTCTCTGCTGCTACTGCTGCTACAACAACTGCATCACTCCCTGCTGCTACTGCTGCTACAACAACTGCATCACTCCCTGCTGCTACTGCTGCAACACTCCCTGCTGCTACTACAGCTACTATACTCTCTGCTGCTACTGCTGCTACAACAACCGCTATGCTCCCTGTTGCTACTGCTGCTTCTGCTGCTACACCCCCTGCTACGACAGCTGCCACACTCCCTGTTGCTACAACTGCTGATATACTCTCTGATGCTGCTGCACTCCCTGCTGCTACAGCTGCTACACTCCCTGCTGCTGCTACAACAGCTGCTACACTCCCTGCTACTGCTGCTGCTACAACAGCTGCTACACTCCCTGCTACTGCTGCTGCTACAACAGCCGCTATGCTTCCTGCTGCTACTCCTGCTGCACTCCCTGCTGCTACTCCTGCTACACTCCCTGCTGCTACAACAGCTGCTATTGCTGCTACACTCTGCTGCTACACTCCCTGCTGCGACTGCTGCTACACTCCCTGCTGCTACAACAGCCGCTATACTTCCTGCTGCTACTGCTGCTACACTCCCTGCTGCTACAACAGCTGCTACTGCTGCTACACTCTCTGCTGCTACACTCCCTGCTGCTACTGCTGCTACACTCCCTGCTGCTACAACAGCTGCTACTGCTGCTACTGCTGCTACACTCCCTGCTGCGACTGCTGCTGCTGCTGTTTGTGCATCAGCCCGGGCCTCCGCTGCGCGTGCTGCTCTCTCGCCTTTCGACTCCAGATAAGCGCGCGCCCAGTGGAAAAATCCGAGTGGGGGTGGAGGAGGGGGGGGACCCCGATAAGGGGGTTCCGATAAGAGGAACCGCAGAGCGGGACCCGTGGAGGGGGGGGGTGCGGATTTACCCCCCCCCCCCTCAGCTTAGCCTACCCCCGCCCCCGTCACTTCTACTCACCACCACCACCCACGCCACTCACCCCCTATCACTTCTCTCAAGCGCAAACGTCTCAACCCCCCCCCCACCCCCCACTTTATTTTCGTCCCCCCCCGCCACTCGCCACAACGGGGTGCTGTTGCGTGGGTGTGTGTAATAGTTGAGCGTGGTATTCTTCACGAATTTTAAGAGGCTGGGTGTGTGTGTGGGGGTGGGGGCACTTTCGACGATAAGAAATCATGAGCGTGAGGACCGCCACGCATTTGAAGCCATTGGTGGTGGTGGTGAGGAGGGGGGATTGACAGCAGCACGATGATGATGATGGGGTGCAAGCCAGCGGTCGCACGAAAGGCCACCCGGAGGAGCTTCCAGTGGCTTGCAATGAAGAGCGACGCTTTTTTGCGCATATGCAGCGATAAGAAGAGGTGGAAGCCTACTCTTTGTTTTTTTCGGTAAAGTCACGTAGGTAAAAAAATTAATAAAATAAATTAAAACAACTAAATTCAATCGCTGACGTTTCGGGCACAACACAAGCGTCCGTCATCAGGTGGGAAAGCGTGGTCTACTGCTGATGCAGACTGGCAATAAAAAACAGCTGTTCATACACCGAATGGATACCTTTTGCAAGGAATCCAGTCTGCATTAAACGCACATACTTGTGGTGAACATGCAACAAAAAAAAACGTGCTCGTATAATTAATCATATGCATTGTCTTTCAAACTGATTGGCCTACACCGGAGACATCCTTTTTTGTGGCCTTGTCTCACCACCAGTGTTGGACCAGAGAACGCCAAAAGGTATCAAAGTATTCATATCTCGGTTTGAGCAATTAAAATCTATGCTTTGACATTTGCAGAAAAAAAGGGTCTCATGACAGAGCTCTTGCATAGTTTGACCTGAGAATGTTCTAGAATTTGTCTTGAGATCCGTACAAAAGACCACCACCGCGATGCCGCCTCTCCGATGGGGCTCGCTCCGAGGGCGTTCATCCACCCGCCCATGTGCGGCCAGAGGCGATCTCGTCGTGAAACTTGTCCCCCCGCTATGTTTCGTCAAAAAGAACAACAATCTCGCCACGGTGGCCAGGAGATGTTAACTACCTCGCCAGGTCTACAGGAGGCCTTGGCTTCGATCCCGACCCCTGACGCCTGCTGCTGTATATTTGGAGTATGCGTGTCTCTCTCGCTCATCATCATCACGGTGGCTAGGAGATGTTAACTACCTCGCCTGGTACGCAGGAGGTTGTGGCTTCGATCCCGACCCCTGACGCCTGCTTCTGTATATTTGGAGTCTGCGTGTCTCTCTCGCTCATCATCATCACGGTGGCTAGGAGCTGTTAATCGCCTGGTACGCAGGAGGTTGTGGCTTCGATCCCGACCCCTGACGCCTGCTGCTGTATATTTGGAGTTTGCGTGTCTCTCTCGCTCATCATCATCACGGTGGCTAGGAGATGTTAACTACCTCGCCAGGTCTACAGGAGGCCTTGGCTTCGATCCTGACCCCTGACGCCTGCTGTATATTTGGATTTTGCGTGTCTCTCTCGCTCATCATCATCACGGTGGCGAGGAGCTGTTAATCGCCTAGTATGCAGGAGGTTGTGGCTTCGATCCCGACCCCTGACGCCTGCTGCTGTATATTTGGAGTGTGCGGTGTCTCTCTTGCTCATCATCATCACGGTGGCTAGGAGATGTTAACTACCTCGCCTGGTACGCAGGAGGTTGTGGCTTCGATCCCGACCCCTGACGCCTGCTGCTGTATATTTGGAGTGTGCGGTGTCTCTCTCCCCCGTGGTCGCGTGGATTTTTTTCCGGGTCCTCCGGCCTTCCTGAGACCAGCTTCAGGGGGGTGCTCCTGCGAGCAAGGTCACCGAAGCTAAGCAGGGACTTTGAGCCTCGAGTAGTGATTGGATGGGGGCATCCACCACCACGGATAACAGGTGCTATAGGCTGCGGCTGCTGCTGCTGCTGCTGTGGGGCTACGTTGTGGGCAGCAGAGGGCAGTTCAGTGCCTATGCTTGGGAATAGATGTACTTGTGCTATTTGAACTTTATACTTTATTTCTATTTAAATGTTTCTCGATATTTCCTATACTTTGCAGACCAATCGTGTTGTATTGCTTGTTGCTGTAAGTTTCTGACCCCGTTGCCCCTACCGGAACATCTGTGGAAAAAGCGCTTCATAGCTCGTCGGATTTCTCCAGGATACATCAAGATTTCGTTTCTCACATTGGTGTATTGCACTTGTGCTTTGACGTCTACGCCCCTCTGTTTCACAGTCCACACTGACCAGCATGGTGAAGTATGGTCAAATAACCGCCCACGACCTGCATGGCCACTAGAGGCCCTCATCCAGCAGTGGATTAACAACGGTAACCCAAGGAGCTTTTAACTTAGATCCCCTTACACCTGTAGCTCGTGCAGGTACATTTGGTAATTAAAGGCGACGTATGTGCAGAAGATCCATCCCCCGAAACGTCACCAATCGTCGAGGGTGTTTCCTTTTAAGGGCGCAGTTAACAACGACGAATATGTTGTTGAGTGTTGTTGTTAATTTCGCTTTGGGCACCACTGCCAACCCAACAACAGTAGCAGCAATGAGCAAAACAAAACATAAGTGATATGATGAACAACGATCTTGCGTTGGTGCAGGGCCAATCTAAGTTTGATCGTCAGCCCGGGGCTGTTATAGTTTTGGAGGTGCTGCTGCTCTTTGTAAATTAATTTCCTATTGTGGCTGTTGTTGTTGGTGGTGTTGAATGGGCTTTGTCTGGTAGGGTGGGGATGGTTTAGTTTTATTTGTACAATAGAACCCCTGACTTGAAGCTTTCGTGACTGCAGGAATTCATATTCTTTGGGTCTTTCGGTAATGTCACGTAGATAGGTTCAAGGAAAATAACAAAAAATAACAAAACATAACATATATAATAAATGTTTTTTGTTATTTTCTTTGAACCTATCTACGTGACTTTACCGAAAAACCCAAAGAATGGTAGAACTCCTCTTAATTACCACCCTTATTACCGACTAATCGCTTAACGACGGGCCTCCATAGAGCCCAATGTGTAGTGTATAGCGTAGTGTATAGTAGTATAGTGTAGTGTATAGTGTAGTGTATAGTAGTGTAGTGTGTAGTAGTGTAGTGTATAGTGTAGTGTATAGCGTAGTGTATAGTGTAGTGTATAGTAGTGTAGTGTGTAGTAGTGTAGTGTATAGTGTAGTGTATAGTGTAGTGTATAGTAGTATAGTGTAGTGTATAGTAGTGTAGTGTGTAGTAGTGTAGTGTACAGCGTAGTGTATAGTAGTGTAGTGTACAGCGTAGTGTGTAGTAGTGTAGTGTACAGTGTAGTGTATAGTAGTGTAGTGTATAGTAGTGTAGTGTATAGTAGTGTAGTGTATAGTAGGGTAGTGTAAAGTGTAGTGTATAGTAGTGTAGTATATAGTGTAGTGTATAGCAGTGTGGTGTATAGTGTAGTGTATAGTATATAGTACTGTAGTGCATAGTAGTATAGTGTATAGTAGTCAAGTGTATAATGTAGTGTATAGTAGTGCAGTGTATAATAGTGTATAGTGTAGTGTATAGTAGTGTATAGTGTAGTGTATAGTAGTGTAGTGTATAGTAGTGTAGTGTATAGTAGTGTATAGTGTAGTGTATAGTAGTGTAGTGTACAGTGTAGTGTATAGCAGTGTAGTGTGCAGTGTAGTGTATAGTAGTGTAGTGTATAGAAGTATAGTGCATAGTGTAGTGTATAGTAGTATAGTGCATAGTGTAGTGTATAGTAGTGTAGTGTATAGTGTACAGTGTAGTGTATAGTAGTGTAGTGTATAGTAGTGTAGTGCATAGTGTAGTGTATAGTAGTGTAGTGTGTAGTCTAGTGTATAGTAGTGTAGTGTATAGTGTAGTGTATAGTAGTGTAGTGTGTAGTCTAGTGTAGTGTATAGTGTATAGTAGTGTAGTGTATAGTGTAGTGTATAGTAGTGTAGTGTATAGTAATGTAGTGTATAGTAGTGTAGTGTATAGTAGTGTAGTGTATAGTAGTGTAGTGTATAGTAGTGTAGCGTATAGTGTAGTGTATAGTAGTGTAGTGTATAGTAGTGTAGTGTATAGTGTAGTGTATAGTAGTGTAGTGTATAGTAGTGTAGTGTATAGTAGTGTAGTGTATAGTAGTGTATAGTGTAGTGTATAGTAGTGTAGTGTATAGTAGTGTATAGTGTAGTGTATAGTAGTGTAGTGTATAGTAGTGTAGTGTATAGTGTAGTGTATAGTAGTGTAGTGTATAGTAGTGTAGTGTATAGTAGTGTAGTGTATAGTGTAGTGTATAGTAGTGTAGTGTATAGTAGTGTAGTGTATAGTGTAGTGTAGTAGTGTATAGTGTAGTGTATAGTGTAGTGTATAGTAGTGTAGTGTATAGTGTAGTGTATAGTGTATAGTATAGTGTAGTGTATAGTGTATAGTGTAGTGTATAGTAGTGTAGTGTAGTGTATAGTAGTGTAGTGTATAGTGTAGTGTATAGTGTAGTGTAGTAGTGTAGTGTATAGTGTAGTGTATAGTGTAGTGTATAGTAGTGTAGTGTATAGTGTAGTGTATAGTGTATAGTATAGTGTAGTGTATAGTAGTGTAGTGTATAGTGTAGTGTATAGTGTAGTGTATAGTGTAGTGTATAGTAGTGTAGTGTATAGTGTAGTGTATAGTGTAGTGTATTTTAGTGCAGTGTATAGTGTAGTGTATAGTAGTGTACAGTGTAGTGTATAGTAACGACGGACCTCCATAGAGCCCAATGTGTTCGCCAACCGACCATTCCCCTGTTAACGTTGG
The DNA here is from genome assembly GCF_015708825.2 of Lethenteron reissneri. NCBI lineage: Eukaryota > Metazoa > Chordata > Hyperoartia > Petromyzontiformes > Petromyzontidae > Lethenteron > Lethenteron reissneri. The sequence goes on from NC_083789.1 coordinate 10,103,240, forward strand.
GCTGTTGTCGGTACAGTAAATATTAATTAATGCATCAATTAACCGCGTTTCTGTTAATAGTATGTGTTTATAATGTTGTGAGGATCTTTATATATTAATATCCATTGTTTAAACATTATAAAGTACGTTTTATGGGTAATAATGCTATCGGAACAAATAAAGCCTTTAACGTGCATCTCCGATACTCGCTCAACGACCAAATCACTTAACGACCCAATTCATGGAACCAATCACCGTCGTTAAGCGGGGTTCTACTGTGTGTGTTTGGGTGATTTGTTTTAACTGTCTTGTACTTTGCACTGCTGTCGTATTTTCGCACTGTTTGTTGTTGGAAAGTTCTTGCCCGCCCCCGACTGAACCTCTGTGAAGAACGGAGCTTCGCGGCTCATCGGATTCCTCCGATGTAAAATAACACATTCCTCCTGCGGAGGGAGCTGGTAGGAACGTTGGGTTGCTCGGTCAATGGCCAGGGTCAACGGCGGCGTGGTGTATTCCGCAAATATAGCCGACTGTGATACCACGCAGAGAAAAGCCAATAGCGTCGTTTCAAGTGCAGACGTGCACGTGACTGCAATTATTAGTAGTAGTATTATTGTTGAAGTTGTCAACGAACGCAACTGCTGCAACGGTGGTCGAGACTAGCCACGGAGTGCCGGTCAAAGGGAGGGAAAAAACACGACGCTCAAGAAGGACGTCCGTCCACCCAGTGCCGGATTAAGCTAGTGCGGGGCCTGTAGCATATTTTGTTATAAAGGGGCACTAAATACCAACAACAAAAAACCACGTAAATATTAAAACGCAAATTTGTAACTTGCATAGTAGGGTAATTGTATTTTTGCATTTGCTATACAGCCAGATAATACCACAAATCGCTAACCTTAAACACCCAATCGCTCATAAAAGTCGAAGGCGGTATAGTACTGTAGTAATAGAGCAAGTGCAGATTCACTGAACCGAAATTGATAGCTTGAAAGCGTTTAGCGCGGGGCCCTTAAAAGTGCGGGGTCCGTACCACGTGTATCTTGAGGCCTCCATCCAGCAGTGGGTGGATCGTGGACCGATAATGACGTTCAAATAATAATAATTATGATGTTAATAATATTATTTATTTAACAAGGGAAGATTTGGTAATTGGAGCCACGTGTGCGGCGGGGGGTGGGGGGTGAAACCAAAATGCCCGGAGAAAACCCACCGGTGCATTCGAGGGGACATTGCTCATCAAGGTTGCACGTACCCACTTGCTGTGCTGTCATCTCATAGATCAGTGTGGTTCTTTACTGAAGTCTGCACACTGCCCCCCCCCTAGGTTCTCTGAAAGGGCATCTCGCACCCCCATGGGATGCGTGGACCCCGAAGGTCAAGAACCACCGTGATAGATTGAAAACTCACTTCTTGACCAATTGCTTTTTGTGTGTTGGTTTGTTGTCCTTCTCCCCGCGCCTCCGATTAGCAAGGTTGGCTACGTACGGTGCGAAAGAAGTTCAACATACAAAGGCCACGACGCAATGTGGTGGTCAATAGACGCTGCAGGGAAGACGTATCCCCTGCCATATGAATGTGGAATGTCCATCAATGACGCTGTGCCAACAAAGGAGATGCACACACACACATATACATGCACACACGTGTACAAAGATCCCCCGTGTAGGCTTAAACACTGTTCGGGAAAGTCCTGTTAGCGATGGCCGATAGATCAGCCGTGCGAGAAACACGCCTTGCGAACCAACCCCCGGCCGCCTTTGTCTCCCCATTGCTGATATCTGCGCACCGTAACCAGGTACTGTACTCATTTATGGCTGAGTCGCCCTAGGGGAGGCCACGGACCGGTTCAGTTATCATCATCATCCGCCGCTGAGATGTTAGCCGTGGCTGGGCAGCGCACTTGGACTGGGCGTTGTCGCGTAACGCGGTGCGCTAACCACTGCGCCACTACTCCCAAAACACAACAACAGCCGCCATTCGCCAACGCGTGCCGGTGACGTCACAACAGCTCTCGTGCCAGGCTAGGTTGCCCCTTTTTTGGGGCCACGTGGAAATGTCGTCAAAGGCTCGCTGGCACACGAAAAAAAAGGTCACGGGCCAGGGCCAGCTAACAAGGTATGTTGTCAATCCACTGCTGGATGCCAATGCTGGATGGGGGTTATCTGAAGCACACTTCACCACGCTGGTCTGTGTGGTATCGGTAGGCACAGCAGAACCGCGTGGTGACTTCGTTCATTCGGGTTAACCGAGCCGACTGCGCCGCTGTTGTTGCTGGATTCTCCAGAAGCAACAGGCAATGGCTGCGGCTCGGCCACGTGGAATTTAGATAAAGACAAAGATCCCCCAGACCCACCCCGCAAAGCCTAACACCGGCTGTAGGGGCAAGTGCTGTTCGCGAGTAGCAGCAGCACCTGTGAGGGCCGGCACTGTGGCACACGAGGAGGTGGCTGGCAGACGCCAAACCGGGCCGCATTTGTCCCACAAGCGTCGATGTTTACACACCGCGCCAGGTAACGTATTTAAGGTTGAGTTGACCTAGGGGGAGACGTAGAACCGGTTCAAACACGTCGCGTGAAATAGCAACGAAGACAAAGATACCCCGTATAGCCTTAACATCATACGCTTGGAGCAAGTGCTGTTAGCGAGCACCTATGAAGGCCGGCACTGCGGCACACGAATAGGTGGCTGGGTGGCCAACACCACGCCCGGCCGCCTTTGTCTCCCCAGTGGCGATGGTCACACAGCGCACCAGAAACGCATTACTCATCTGAGCCCGAGTCGCATCTCCGATGAGCACGTTTGGCCACGCACGGCCTCGTACAAAGAATCCCAGCAGACACAAAATAAGAATTCGTCCACGCGCACACGAAGCACACCAAAATCCCTCCTCACCGTGGGTCGCTTGTTCGACTCTCCATTGGCCGCCTTCCTCTGGCCCTGTCCTTCAGCACCCGGCCACTCTTGACCTCCTCCTCCTCCTCCCTCGGACTCCTCGCACGACGAGGACACAAGTCCGTCGGAGGAGGACGCCGAGTGGACGCGCTGCGGAGACGGGGACCGGCTCGCGGCCACGTCCGCGGGACTCAATCCGCGCGTCTCCGCCGCAGCCGCGAATCCGACGGCCGCGTCCGACGAACTCGCCGCCTCGTTCGAGTCCGGCTCAAGGTGGTCGCTCTCGTGCTCGGTCACCGTGACCACCGGGAGGGGTCCCGACCCACCGTTCATCTCCTCCCGGGAGGCGACCCCCCCCTCGTCCGTGCTTGTGGCGGTGGCCGTCTGCGGATGGCGATCCTCCTTGATCTTCTTCTTGCACCGCGAGACGGATCCGGGGCTAGCTTGGTGGCGATGGACTTTGATCCTGCTGCTGCTGCTGGTGCTGCTGCTGCTGCTGGTGATCATGCTCACCTCTTCCGATGGCGCCGTTGCCTCCTGCCCGGATCCATTCTCCGTCGTGCACAACCGATCCAGGCCGAGGGTGTTCCGCGCGTCCGAGGTGCCGCTGCCGATGGCCGGTGGCTGCCCTGCCACGCGGTCGACGCTCTGCCGCCTGCCGGTCTCACGTGCTCCGGCGATGTCCGCTAAGACACTCACTCCGCCACCGCCGCCACCGCAAATGTCAGGGGTCGGGTTCGACTCGAGATTCAGGTCTCCTCCTCCCCCCTCCTCCATCTGACTGCCGCTGCCGCCGTGGGTGGAGTCCACCCCGGGGGATCCGCCGGTTTCGCTTGGACGGACCCCCATGGCGTGGTCTCCCCTAGACCTCGTGATTTCCTCCTCTTCCTCCTCCTCCTCCTCCACCACCTCCACCTCTTCCTCCACTTCTTCTTTCGCCTCTTTCTCCTCCTCCTCCGCCGCCTCCGAGCGCGCGCTCACAGACCTCGTCTCCATCCCGGCCGCACAGCCATTCCGCGGTGGCAGCGCTTCTTGCGACCTGGGGCGAGCGGAGCGAACTGGAGTCCGTGCCGCGCTGCTGATGATGATGATGCTGCTGCTGCTGATGATGATGCAATATACAGTACTCGATGCTGCTGCTGATGAGGATGCTGACGATGATGATGTTGCTGCTGATGATGATGCAATATACAGCACTCGATGCTGCTGCTGCTGATGAGGATGCTGACGATGATGCAAGTGACAGTACTCGATCCTGCAACTGGTGGTGATGATGCTGATGATAATGACGATAATATAGCAATCTACGTGATTCTGCTGCTCCTGATGATGACACGTCAGTTTCTGTGTTGAGTAGACGACATCTACTTGATAGAATTGATGTGACGGTGGCTGCTGTCGATAATGCTGCCGACAATGATGCGTCTCTACCGTGCGTGAAATATGTTTGGTAGTTCACGTCTCCCAGTCACCTGCTCCAAATTCAAGCGTGCAACCTCCCGATGACTCCGCTGCTACGAGGTGCTGATGCCGATATTGACACCAGTAGAGCTGCTGCCGATGCTGATGATGCTGCTGCTGATGCTGCTGATGATGCTGCTGCTGATGCTGCTGCTGCTGCTGATGATGATGATGCTGCTGCTGCTGCTGATGATGATGCTGCTGATGATGATGCTGATGATGATGCTGCTGCTGCTGATGATGATGTTGCTGATGATGCTGCTGCTGCTGATGATGCTGCTGCTGCTGATGATGATGCTGCTGCTGATGATGATGCTGCTGATGGTGCTGCTGATGATGATGCTGATGATGCTGATGATGATGCTGCTGCTGATGATGATGATGTTGCTGATGATGCTGCTGCTGATGCTGCTGCTGATGAGAGCTAGGCGGGCGGGTCTACGGTTCCGCAGCGAGACGCACGGGTGCGCTGAGATCGCTGCTGCGCGTCGGTGAACCACTCGGCACGAGCGGAGGGGCACGGCGACGTCGAGCCTTGCGGAAAGTCGACGGTGCAGGCTGCGTGCGACACAGCGAGAGAGGCGGGCGAGACAGAGTCGGAGAGAGAGATAAGAGAGAAGAGAGAGAAGAGATGAGAAGAGAGATGAGAGAGAGAAGAGGGAGACTTGTTCCGGCTGGAGAGCGCGCACAGCACCGCAGACGCTCGCGTGTGCGCTGCGCAGAGGAGCGACCCTTTAAGGGGATCCCCCCGGCGGCGTCGTCATCGGGGCGAACCTCGCGCGTCACTCGAGCGGTTTTACATATACAGTGTGCGTGTGTGTTAGTGCCCGTGTGTGGGTGTGTGCTTGTGTGTCTGTGCGTGTGTGTTTGTGCGTGTGTGTTTGTGCGTGCGTGTGTGTGTGTTTGTGTGGGTGTGTGTGTGTGTGTGCGCGTGTGTGTGTGTTTGTGTGTGCGCGTGTGTTTGTGTGTGTGCGCGCGTGTGTGTGCGTGTGAGAAGCGGTAGTGTAGCGGTTAGCGCTACGTTGCGCTACGAAACCCGGCGAGCCGAGTTCGATTCGCCGCTCATGGTTAACCCCAGCGACGGATTATCTGAACCGGTCCTGGGCCTCCCCTAGGTCGACTCAACCTCAAATGAGCACTTTGTGCGGTGTGTAAACATCGCCACTGGGGAGACAAAGGCGGCCGGGCGTGGTGTTGGCCACCCACCCCCTCGTGTGCCGTGCCGGCCTTTATAGGTGCTCGCTAACAGCTCTTTCCCCTACAGTCTGTTAAGGCTACACGGGGGATCTTTGTCTGTGTGTGCGCGTGTTGCCTGTCTGTCTAGGGAGTGGAGGCGCAGCGGTTAGCGGGGCCGTGCGCGCTGTGAACCCCCTTCAACCCGAGTTCGATTCGCCCGCTCACGGTCACCAGCGCCAGTGACGGATTATCTGAACCGGTCCTGGGCCTCCCCTAGGTCGACTAAGCCATAAATGACTACCTGGTGCGGTGTGTAAACAGCAGTGGGAAGACAAAGGCGACCGGACGTAGTGCTGGCCACCCACCCGGTTGGCCGGGCTCGGAGCGCAGTGCGTGAACCATGACAAATACAAAGATCCCCCGTATAGCATTAACACACTGTTGGGGCAAGTGCTGTTCGCGAGCACCTGTGAAGGCCGTCACGGCCTTCACAAGCGTCCCTGGTGGGTGGCCGTGAGCGGGAATGGAATCCGGGTCGCTGGGTTTTGCAAGCTGAGCGCGCTCACCACTGCGCCACCGCTCCCCACGCACACGGTCACGCAGTGGGGCTTTCCTGGGTGGGAAAATTATTTTATTATTATTTTTTAATCCGTTTCCAGAACATTCCCGATCTCGTCAGTTCTCGGACCCTACGCAGGCCAGTGCAGCAAAAATCCATTGTTGTACTGCACTTCTAAACCCCCTTCTTCTCCTTGACTAAAACTATTACCATCACTATATGGTATACACGGCGCTTGGGCAGTGCAATTTCACACGTATCACCGCCCTATTCAGCTCTGAGCCATCGGTGCAATGTCGACGTTCCTATGGCGGGGACCAGTACGTCCACAGCACCCGCCGAGCGGTGCAGCCGCGCCAGGAACGTTTCATTGACCCCGCTTGACCCTTCGTGTTGAAGGTTCAACACCTATTTTTAGCCAGCACGGAACAATTGTAATGATTTAACCAGAGCAGACGGGCTCCCGTTTGCTCCACTGCCATCTGCTGGCCACCAACCCTCGCCTCCCCGAAGCGAGGTTTTGGGAATTTCACAAAATCTCTGCGTGTTCCACCAACCCGCAGCCAGATTTGTGGAGAAAACCTCATGTTTCATTCCCTAAATAAAGGGAATGATGTGATAACGTCACTTGTGAGCCCTTCTTATGCGAAGGCCAGAAGTGGGGGGGGGGGGGGGTCAATGAAGGCAAATACATGACAATGGGTATCCATTACCGGGAGGGCTATTCATATGGTAATCGACGGACATTATGCATGCACCTTGTTCGTGTACATCCGGTGGTTTGTGTGCACGAAAATAGCAGTACCTGTGACTGTCTGCTCGCATGTAACCCCCATCGACGTATAGCGAAACGTCGTACTCAGATTGTAAATGCTGTGGATTTGCTCTCCAACACACCGGTTAGCGGTGTGCTAGTAACGAATTCGCATTTCCTGTTGGCCGTGTCGGATGACGGCGGGTTTAAAAACGACACATTTATATATTTACGCGATCTAACCCAAGAAAAAAAATGACCCGTATTATGGAACTTGTTTTTTGTCAGGAGTGCCCTCTCACGTTGGGAGTGTTCGAGACAATTCCACTCTTAGGCATTTTGACTTCGCGTGGGAGGAATTCCGGCGAAACCCATCGCGCTCACACACGAGGATGTAACACTGAAGCGGTGCACCAGCGGGCTGATGACGTTATCAGGCGAGTAGAAAGAAAATGAATTAAATAATAGAATACGACGTTTCGATTGCAACACAAGCAATCGTCATCAGGTAGAACTTAAATTGAGAGAGAGACAAAACACAGATACGGAGACATACAGACAGACACACAAGCAGAGAGAGAGACAACACAGAGACACACAGAGAGACACACAGAGAGAGACACAGAAAGAGAGAGACACAGAGAGACACACAGAGAGACACACAGAGAGAGACACAGAGAGAGAGACAACACAGAGACACACAGAGAGGGACAACGCAAAGACACACAGAGAGAGACAGAGAGAGACAACACAGAGACACACACAGAGAGACACACAGAGAGAGATACACATGTTGCCTGTGTGTCTTTAATTTATTTTCTTTCTACGTGACTTTACCGAAAGAACCAAAGAGTAATTCCTGCAGTCACGAAAGCTTCAAATCAAGTTATCAGGCCAGTTTGTATTTTAATGCAATACGCCGGGCCAATGTTCGGACTTGGGGTCTGTTTCACTTCAGTACAAACCGAGCAATCGCCATAGTACCAGCAGGAAGCCCATGCACTTAGCCATGCGAAGGGTACATGTTTAATACTCTAGTCATGAATGAATTGGTGTACTACCATCACTCTCGCAGGCATGGGCCTACACGATACCAGGTAGTGGATGGGGCAGAGGCGTTGGGGTGCGGGGTGGACATTTAACATCACTGTTACATTGCTTTTATGGCATTATTTTTGTTGATTTCTAAAAGTTTTTTGGTGTGGCCATGTTTGTTTGTTGTAGTACAGAGTTAGACCGATGGCCTTAATCTAAGTTGTCTTGTGGTTGTTGTTGTTTGACTTGCATCCCACAGGGATTTTTGCACACAGCGTTGGTGTACGGTGCTTTTTCTGGAATATTTTGCTGTCTTTTCTTGGATTTTCTGTTTGCACATAGTCACTTTAAGGTGTTTTCTTGTTCATGTTTTTTGCTTGTTGCGGTTGCACCCGATTCAAGAGCCGAATGGCTCACAGGGCAACACCAAACAAATGAAAACATGAAAAAACTGAAAAACTGAAATTAACCTTGCCCGTGGTGTCAACTTCCGCGCCAGGCGATGGAACAGAACGAGCAAGTCCAGCTGCGCTAATCATTGCATCTGCAAGCCTATAACACCTGTGAATCCCCCACGCCCTCACCCCCACCGCCCACCACACAGAGTCTCTCCCTTGTACGGTAACAACAAAGCAACCGCGTGCTCGGATCTGCTCAGCTTCCTCCGAACGGTTAGAAACTATGTTGGCGGCCACTCGACTCCGCCCTGAAATCACCTGGGGGGGTGGTGGGGGTGGTGGTGGGGGTGGTGATGACGAGAGGAAGAATGTGAACCGAGGGGCCCAACCAGGGACGCCGCTTGGAATGTCCTCGCTGCAATGCTGAGACAGCGCCACTCGACTGAAGCGGGGGGGGGGGGCTTTCAACCGGGGTGGCACGCGGAATCCCCCTGGGGGGTGGTGGGGGGGAGGGTCACGTGATGTGATTTATAAATCTTGATTTGAAGCTTTCGTGACTGTAGGAATCCATCCTCTTTGGGTCTTTCGGTAAAGTCACGTGGGTAGAGAATTAATAGATCACGACGTTTCGATCGCAACACAAGCACTCGTCTTCAGGTGAGAGAGAGAAAGATACTGAAACACGAGGTCTTATATAGAGATGGTTGCAGCCTCAGGATAAGAGGGCGGGCTAGAGATGGCCTCCCTGAGGCTGTGGAAGTAGCTATTGTATTGTGAGAGATTAGCATGTCGATGTACGAGCTGAAGTATGTCAATGCATCGGTGACTAGTATGTCGCAGCATCGGTGACTGAGCGAGAAGGACATTCAATCCGTCAATACAAAGACATCCAACCTAATAATGCCACTCAGAGAGTCGGCTCAAAATGTGTGAAATTATGTCGTCGGTGAGAGTCATCGGTGAATAATCGCGTACGAATCTGCCGATGCGAAACGACTACGCTAACATTTTGAATCCATTTGGTAGCCCAGAACGATTTAAAATACCCTTCCAAACCCATTGGCCGTAAACAACGCGGTTTTGCCGAGAGCAACCAGCGAGCGTCAACAAATAACGCCACGCGTAATGAGCGAACTCGGTTGAAACAAAATTCAACAAGGGGGAGGGGGGGGTGGTGGTTCCAGTTGCCGACAAAGGTTGCGAATAACCACAGCTCTACAAGGACAACGCCACTTACACCGTTGTTCCATTCTCGTGCGTGGCGACAACAGCAGCAGCAGCAGCGTGTTCAGCCAGCGGCTGAGATGCCACCGTCGTGAGTAGGGCCGCCTTGCTGGCCACGACCGTCGTGAGTAGGGCCGCCTTGCTGGCCACGACCGTCGTGAGTAGGGCCGCACTGCTGGCCACGACCGTCGTGAGTAGGGCCGCCTTGCTGGCCACGACTGTCGTGGGTAGGGCCGCCTTGCTGGCCACGACCGTCGTGAGTAGGGCCGCCTTGCTGGCCACGACCGTCGTGAGTAGGGCCGCCTTGCTGGCCACGACCAGAGGGCCCCGCTGGGGTGACTGCTTCTTGCTACTTCGCCGTTGAGAAGGGGCGGACGGGCGGACGGACAGAGGTCGTGAATTCGATTCCCACCCACCGCGTGTCACGGCGATGCGACGTCAATCCGCTGCTGGATGAGGGCCTCCCCGCTAGGCATAGAACGTTGGGCCCACGTTGGTTCTAACCACATGCCAACGGGTGGCATGCGAACCGGACCTCACCATGCCCTGTTGTGTCAAGGAGGTTGACTGACCATACTTTACCACAATGGTCAGTCCGGATTGGTGAGGGGGGGGGGGGCGAGGAGAGTGAATTATGGTGGGGATAGTATTACTACTAATTATAATGATATTATAACGCGCACGTTTGGCTCCGTACGGTGCAAAAGAAGTTCAACGCACATACATAGATGACAGGAATTGTGCAGCGCGGAGGCGCTGAGCTCAGTGTTTGACGATCGAAAGTCCAGTGGGGTGGGGGTGGGTGGGAGAGTGCTTAAAGTGCTCCTGAAAAGTCATCGGAGGTTGAACTCCACTGCTGCCACTGTGACTGTCAAGCAGGGTGCACGATGGGCGCGTTCCAGGCGGCGACGCAGGGACTGCCACGGAGAATCGGCGCCTGGGAGTGGCGGTGCCTGGGTCCCTGGGTGGAGAGACGGGCAGGAGGGGGGTGAGAGTGGCAGTGACGGTGCCTGGGTCCCTGGGTAGAGAGAGGGGCAGGAGGGGGGTGAGAGTGGCAGTGACGGTGCCTGGGTCCCTGGGTAGAGAGAGGGGCAGGAGGGGGGTGAGAGTGCCAGTGACGGTGCCTGGGTCCCTAGGTAGAGAGAGGGGCAGGAGGAGGAGGGTGAGAGTGGCAGTGGCGGTGCCTGGGTCCCTGGGTGGAGAGAGGGGCAGGAGGAGGAGGGTGAGAGAGGCAGTGGCGGTGCCTGGGTCCCTGGGTGGAGGAGCAGGGGGTGAGAGTGGCAGTGACGGTGACTGGGTCCCTGGGTGGAGAGAGGGGCAGGAGGAGCAGGAGGGGTGGCTGTGGCGCTCGGGAGAAACTGGGCACAGCAATGACGGTCCTGGCGTTCTTTGCGCTCGTAAAAAAACTTTAACACTTTTACTGGACGGGATGTCCAAACGGCTTTCAATTTAACTTGTTGTAAGTGGACTTTGACATTTCCCCTGCTCGTATCAGTGTCTCAATGCGTACACGAGACGCATCTTTAAAATAGTACACGTCAGACTTAATGTGAATTCCATTGTTTAGAGTTGTTTTTTTATTGGTGTCCCAGAGGTGGGTAAGCATGGAACAAATTAAGAGACCACAGTAAAATTCCGAAACAGGTTTAAGGTTCCATGGTGACGTTATTATTATTTTATTGTTTTGTGTAATTACTTTTATGACCATGCTATGCAACATGTACAGCCTCTTTTTCTCAATCCACTACTGGATGAGAATATCCGCACGTCGCGCGGGTCGTGGGGTCTTCTTTGACCATACTTCACCACTGCGGCTCAATGTCAGTTGGTATTGGCCAGGAGTAGAAGAGCATGAAAGTACAGCACAACACAGCAGCACGCTACGACACATGTCACATGCATGGCGGTCGCCTATCCAAGCACTATACTGGATCAAACCTGCTGAGCTTTAGAGGTCTGATGGGATTGGGCCATATTCCATGTGATTGGATCATAATGGGATTATCAGCTTGAAATTACGGACTCTGAATTAGACCCATTGATTATCACGGTCAGGGGTTTCTGAGCGACGGTGTCCTGTCTCCAGCCCTGAGACGGTGGTGAACACTCCGCGTTCATATGGCGGGGACGAGGTCATCCAAAGGACAAACCGCAGGCTTTATTTGTAATTTTAGACGACAGACCAGCGGGCGAATGAATACGCAAAACAGTGGCCCTGACCACTGCCCAGCGGGCCTGGAATGATGTCGTATCAGCCCCATCACCCACTTTGGGTTTAGTGAAATGTCCCGCATCCCACATCACGAACACTGCTCGAGCTGGGTGACGCGGGGCGGAGGAAGGGGGGGGGGAGGTCGAGGGGAGGGGCGTTGAGATCAGGGTACAAGATCACTCTCTGCATCCACCTTCCCCCCCCCTCTCCTTCTCCCCAGCCCCTCACCATCTCACCTCTCCCATAGTCGCATCGAACCATGGGTGGACTTTGTAAGGCTTCACAAGAGGAGGGTTTGTGCTCAGCGGTTGTAAGCTGATATGCGAGTGCCGTGTGATGATGGCCGATGTGATGAGTGATGTATCGGGTTATTGTCGTAGGTTTTTACCTTTTTAAACTGGCACAAAACTGACACCTTTATTCAAGGCATCATGTTTGCAATAACCACAACACAAGTAGTCAAAAAAGCAAACAAAAAGAAGCAACTCTGATAATGATAATAATATGCACTGTCCTTATCATTATCAGAGTTGCTTCTTTTTGTTTGCTTTTTTGACTACTTGTGTTGTGGCTATTGCAAACATGATTCCTTGATTTAAAGCTTTCGTGACTGCAGGGATTCATCTTCTTGGTTCTTTCGGTAAAGTCACGTAGAAGGGAAGTAATAAAATAATAAAAAAATATTTTATTACTTCCCTTCTACGTGACTTTACCGAAAGAACCAAGAATATGATTCCTTGAATAAGGGTGTCAGTTTTGTGCCAGTTTAAAAGGGTAAAAACCTACGACTATATTTTGCCACTGGTAAAAGAGATCTCATAGTGTATCGGGTTATTGTAAGGCCCCGGGAAGAGGGCGTGCGGATTCGATGAAGAGTTACTATTCACCGCATGAATGCATTCTTTTCTTGACATTTGTAATTGGTATGTGGGTAGAATTTAAATTGTTACTAACTCTAAACGTGTTTGAACGAAACAATCAGCAGCAGCAGCAGTTCCATACTCATCTTCGTTGTCATCGTCATTATGTTCACAATCAGCATCACCACCACCAACTTAACAATCATCACCAAATCTACAATCATCGTCATGATCATCAACACAGCCACGCCTGTGGCACGCCTGTACATCCGGCACCGTGTGTGAATGCGTCCGCGAGGGTTGGTGGGTCACACACAGATGGCGTGGACGTCGAGATGGTGGCTCGCCAGGAGAAGGCGGTACAGACTCCACCTGTTCCGTCTTTACGGGGATACAGCGTTGCCCCCTCGCACGCGTGAGGTTTTTCTCCGGGCGCTCCGGTTTCTTCCCGCATGTATAAACACTCATGAATTGGTCAATAAGGTATTCCTACACAGAGGACCGCTTGGGGGATGATTTTGCGCCTTTGTGGTGAGGATGATGAGGATGAAATAATGAGATGAGGATGATGAAGATGAAAAGGAGGATGAGGCTGTTATTAGGCAATGGAAATGAGGGCAGTGAACCCAGCGAGTGCGCGGTGGGAGTCTTTGTGCCCTCATTGTCGCCGTCACGGTTTTACCTTCGCTGCGCGCAAACACAAATACACCTGGAGCGGCGCGCCGCGGGTCGATTTGCTAGGCAAATAAAAATATGCCGCATGAAAAATAGATGACGGTGATCGTCACCATCGTCATGATGGTAGTGCCTATGACGATGCACGTGATGGTAACGTTGGCAAATACCGAGAGAGGCAGCAAAGACACGGATGTGAGGCACGCGGAGGCGGAGTTTATTTGCTTTGCTGCACGGACGATCGCGTTCTGGCAGTTTCCCCCGACTATTTTGCAAAAGGCAAGGGGAGATCTGTGGTGCGTGAGCACAGCAAAAAAAATAAATGTGCACAGACGCAACGATATCAATATTTGTAGAGAACGCGTAGAGGAAGGGGGTAATATCGCACAACTAATAAACTAAGTGTTTAACGGCAGTCAACTAAATAAGCGCGAATTAAAAAAAAACTTTAAAATATAATATGAGAGCAAGAGGCGTCAGAGGAGGTTAGCTGCACGTGTCAGTGAGGCAGGCAATGTTCGTGGCTCATATATAAGTGATGATGATGATGTTGTTGCTGATGCTGGCGATCATAATTGCTGATAAACACGAAGAGAGACACAGAGACGGATAGACAGACACACACAGACAATGTTAGGGACATAATGAAGAAATGATGCTGCTGATGATTGCTGCTGCTGATGATGATAACAAACACGAAGGGAGACAGTGACACAAAGATACAGACGCATCGAGAGCTACTTTTGGAGCCACCAACATAAGTCATGATCGTGTAGTAGGGACACGGACACACACACACCACACACACGCACACACCACACACACACCGCACACGAACACACCACACACCCCACACACATGCACACACCACACACACGCACACACCACACACACACACCACACACACACACCACACACGCACACACCACACACACCACACACACAGACCACACACCACACACACCACACACACAAGCACACACCACGCACACACCACACACACGGACACAATTGTGGGTTCATGAAACAAAAAACAGTGGGGAGGTTGACGACGACGATAAATTAAGTTAAAGCACAAACGCCGAGGCAGATATTTAGACTGAAACGAGTGACTTAACGATGACGGGACACGAAAAACAAAGATCCCAAGAATAGCCTCGACAGAATGTTGGGGCAAGTGCTGTTAGCGACCTCCTATGAAGGTCGGCACGGCACGCGAGAGGTTGGGTGGCGAGCACCACGCCCGGCCGCCTTTGTCTCCCCAGTGGCGATGTTCACACACCGCACCAGGCACTCGGGTCGCTGGATTCGTAGCGCAGCGCGCTAACCACGGCACCACCACTCCCTGAACCCACAGACACGCTCCATATAGCATCAACAGACTGTAGGGGCAAGTGCTGTTAGCGAGCACCTATGAAGGCCGGAAAGGAACACGAGGGGGTGGGTGGCCAGCACCACGCCCGACCGCCTTTGACTCCCCGGTGGTTGGCGATGTTTACACACCGCACCGGGTTCTCAGTCGACCAAGGAGATGCTCAGGACCAGTTCAGATCATTCTTGACGCAGACATGAATTCACTCGCTCACCCACCCACCCACACGAATTTACGCATGCACAGATCCGCGACTATTTCCTTCCACATTTGCATTCAATGCGAAACCATCTCGTCGGGAACATTCCTGTGGCCCATCGTCAGTGAGCAGCAATCCACGCCCGTGGCGAAGGGCGATGAGTGAGAGATGGGGGGGGGGGGTCGCTGTGGCTCGTCTGTTACGACTCTCCACGCCTTCTCGACCCACGCGTACCAGATGGAAAAACTAAAATCGTCGTCGGTCATGTACGTTGGACTTTTTTCGCACCGTACGCAGCGAACCGTGAAGCGAGTGGCCTCCCATCACCCAACATCTCCCCCCACCTCTTATCACGGGCGCTACAAAGGAACGTGACACATTCCAAGGGCCAACGCGTGGCTTACCAGCAACATTTGCTGTCGGTGTCAATTGTCCCCCCTGTTTAACTTTTTTTTTTCATGACATTTGCACACAATATACACGAGTGGCCTCCCATCACCCAACCCCCCACCCCCCCCCCCCCTCTTATCACGGGCGCTACAAAGGAACGTGACACATTCCAAGGGCCAACGCGTGGCTTACCAGCAACATTTGCTGTCGGTGTCAATTGTCCCCCCCTGTTTAACATTTTTTTTCATGACATTTGCACACATATACACACACACAGAAAGACCCCCCGTATAGCCTGAACAGACTGTAGGGGCAAGTGCTGTTAGCGAGCACCTATGAAGGCCGGAAAGGTACACGAGGGGGTGTGTGGCCAGAACCACGCCCGACCGCCTTTGTCTCCCCAGTGGCGAGGCTTACACACCGCACCAGGTACTCATTTCAGGCTGAGTCGACCTAGGGGAGGCCCAGGACCGGTTCAAATAATCGTCACTGGTGTTGGCCGTGAGCGGGAATCGAACCCGGGTCGCCAGGTTCATAGCGCAGCGCAGCGCGCTAACCCCTACACTACCACCCCCCACATACACACACACAACAACAACCGCCATTCGCCACTAAGTGATGGTGACGTCACCACGACGCTTGTGCCAGGCCATGTGCACCTTGAGGCCACGTGAAGTGTCGAACGCCCGCTGGCAGGAGGTCACGGGGCAGACCCAGCAGGTGCCACCGGTCGACTGACCGAGATGACTGAGATGACTGGCTGATGCACCACCTGTGCCCCCTACTGTGCCAACTTGCTGTGCTTTAGTCACCCGGCCCTCCGCTCGTTGTTGTGAGCGTCGCTCCTCCACCCTCCGTTGTTGTTGTAGGGCGACTGCCTCCAACTGTCCAGTAGCGTCCTTCACGAACCTCCTCAACAGAGGCCGATCTTGACACCGCTGGTACCAGTCATCGGCAAGTCCACTCAGCTCCACGTCCTCCTGTACCACATCACTCCATCTATTCTCTAGCCCGTGCCGCGCCCATTTAGCCCCCTCGATCCGGCCGAACAAAAGCTGTTTAGGCATGCGGTGGCTGGGCATGCGGGCTACATGACCCAGTCAGCGCAGCCTTGCCTGCCGGAGGAGCTCACCGATGGGACTTTGCCCAGATCTTTCAAGGATTTGTGAGCTCCTCACACAATCCAGCCTGGTTAAATCCAGGATGGATCGTAGGCAGGCCAGCCTAAATATTTCCAACCGGCGAAGATGCTCCATTAGGGGGGTCCACGTTTCGCAAGCGTAGAGAAGGGAGGGAATGACTGTGGCCGAGAAGACCTGAAGCTTCGTGCGGAGCGACAGACCAGGTAGCTTCCACACAGCGTTACGCAACCGATGAAAAGATATTGTCGCTCGACTGATTCGGAGTGAGACCTCTGCTGTTAAACTGGAGCCGGTCATAAGCACACTGCCCAGGTATGGGAAACTCTCCACTCTCTCCACTACTGCCCCATCACCGATTGGGAGTTGTCGGGGTGGAGTGTCCGATGGTACAAAATACCCAGGCAGGTGCTTAGTTTTGGTGGGGCTGGTGGTAAGGCCCCACCTCTTAGTGGCACTCTCCAGTCTCAGCAGCAGCGTCTCCAACCCCTCTTCTGAATGAGCAGCTATTACAAAATCATCGGCATACATAACGTGGTTGACCAATAGGGAGCCATCCCTTGATCGCACCCGGGCGTCGATCAGCCTCCCATTATATCTGTACCAAATGGAAATTCCCCCGGTACAGCTATTGAAGGCTTCACAAACTACGCGATCAAAATAAATGTTAAATAATGTGGGAGCCAGAGGACATCCCTGTCGCACCCCAAGGTGTACAGGGAAAGGCTCTGACTCCCGGCCACGTAGTTTTACCCGAGCCCGCTCACCATCATGGAGGTCCTTAATGATCGTGAGCAGAGGGTCAGGGACTCCGAAAGCACGAAGAACAACCCAGAGCCCAGGCCTACTGATGGTATCATAGGCCTTGACTAGGTCAATAAAGCAGAGATGTAGGTCTTGTTGGAATTCCCTACACCTCTGCTGTAGCAGACGGACAGAAAATATGGCATCTGTGCAGGACCGCCCTTTCCTGAAACCGCATTGGGGCTTCGCAAGCCTCTCCTCAGCGTGCCTAGCAAGGCGATGTTAAATAATCCTTGCCAGAACCTTTCCCGGCACACTGAGGAGTGAGATGCCCCTGTAGTTGTTACAGTCTGTGCGGTCCCCCTTCTTAAAGAGGGGGACCACCAGGGCATCCTTCCAATCCTGCGGAACCCGTCCAGTGGTCCAGACTGTTGTTATGATGTCATATAGGGCAGTCTGTGCACAAACGCCACCCTCCCTCAGCATTTCGCTTGGGAGATCATCTCTGCCCGGTGCCTTTCCTGGTCTCAGACTCCGGATCGCCTTCAGTACTTCCTCAACGGATGGCACCTCAGCCAGCCACTCACAGGGGGTGACTTCCTCTTCCAATATTTGAGGCACGTCAACCTCAGCAGGGTCATCCCCACTTTGTCCCACGTTGTTTTCCAGGCTGAGGGATTTCCCCTCCCCCAGGACCTCACATAAATGCTCAGCAAATCTGCAAACCTGTTCCTGGGGGTCGGAGATTGGATCACCGTTTTGTCCGCTAATGATGGTAATAGGTGTGGCGCTGCAGGTTACTTTTTTGATGGAGTTAAATAGTGATTTGTGATCGCGGGCCACTGAGGCAGACTCTATCTCCTCAGCAACCCGCGACCACCACCCATCCTTGCAGCGCCTTACGGCTCTCCGAACCTCCGAGCGAAGGCTGCGGTAAACCTCCTCATTCTCTGACGTGGGATGCTGTAGCCGATGAGAGAGGGCCTGTCGCTTTTTCTCAACTAACCTGAACACCTCCTCTGTCAGCCAGGGTTTCTGGGGAGGTCTGGACCGCGTACCCAAAGCAGCCATTGCAGCTACATGAGTCACAATCCTAAACCTCACCCATTTACCCTCGGCATCAGGAGGAGTGGGGGACGATGCCAACCCCAGCTGCAAGCGATGATGAAATTCTCGTTTGCAACTTTCATCAGCTAACTGAGACCAGGTCACTTTTGGTTGGAATGGGGTCCTGGGTGTACACCCGGAGTGGAAGAATTGCAGGCGCATCTTCCAGATGACTAGTCGATGGTCAGAGGACAGATCAGCTCTACGGTAGGTCCTGGTGTCAAGGACATGGGCTCGCATCCACTGGTCCGTCACTGTGTAGTCCAGCAGATGTTTTTGCTTGGACCCGGCATGCATCCATGATGTTGTGTGGATGCGCCGATGCCGGAAGAGCGTGTTGGTAATTACAAGCCCATGGGCTGCACAAAACTCTAGCAGCCTCCTACCGTTGTTATTGAGCTGATCTGGCCCATGCCTTCCAATCACTCCAAACCAGGTGCCAGCATCATGACCAACTCAGAAATTGAAGTCACCCAACAAGATGACTCTGTCCCGAGTAGCCACTTTAGCCAGCACCTGTGACAGGAGGTCATAGAAGGCATCTGACTCATCGGCTTTGCCTGCATCCCTCCACGTATGTTCGTCTTCGGTGGGGGCATAAGTAACCACGACCACCACTCCTCGCCTCCGGTTGATGGGCAGGCGAGCCCAAAGTATCCTGGGGCTTACAGCTTCCCACACCTCACCGCCACACTCCCACGCCCCCTTCATTCTTTTGCTCAGAAGAAGAGCCACACCCTGTTGTTTGGCAGTCTTCTGCCCCGACTGGAGGACTGTCCACCCCTCATGGTGGCAGGAGCCAGAACCGGTCCACCGGACCTCCTGAATGCCACAAGGATCCAGGCGGTACCGGTCCAGCTCCCGACAAAGGAGTGACAGCCTCTCCTCCGCAGTGAGCGTTCGAACATTCCACGTGGCCATCCGTAGTGGTTTTTCGTTGTTTCTGGAGGAGCCCCTAGGGTGAAGATTCAATCTCCTGGCTCCGCCAATTGTGGTTTGACCAGGAGACGTCATAGAAGCCTGTCCCCCCGGGGCCTCCGGCACAAGCTTATTTGTTACAAATTTATGTTTCATTCGTAGTTTAGTGGTAATGAATTGAGGGTGGAGGGGTTACCGGCCCCTCGCACCCATTCAGAGCCCCCGTTTAGCCACTGTGGTGGTCGCAGACGCCATAAGGTGAGAGGCCAATCGGCATTGGCCCTCGCCCCACAGCGCTGTCCACGACAGTGTTGCCCAACCGGCACCGCGAGGAGGTAGGGGGTTGTTTTGCCGGACACGTACACACAACACACTCAACACGTACACACGTACACACACAACACACTCAACACGTACACACAACATACTCAACACGTACACACATACACACACAACACACTCAACACGTACACACAACACACACACACAACACACTCAACACGTACACACACACAACACACTCAACACGTACACACACACAACACACTCAACACGTACACACAACACACACACACAACACACTCAACACGTACACACACACAACACACTCAACACGTACACACAACACACACTCAACACACACACACTCAACACGTACACACACACACACCTCACACGTACACCACACACACACACAACACACTTCACCACGATCACACACACAACACACTCAACACGTACACACACACAACACCACGCAACACGTACACACTAACCCACACTCAACCCACACACACTCAACCACGTGACACACACACAACACACTCAACACGTACACACCCACAACCAACTCAACACGTACACACCACACACACACCAACACACTCAACACGTACCACACACACAACACACTCAACACGTACACACACACAACACACGTCAACACGTACACACACCACACACTCAATCACGTACACACAACACACACTCAACACACAACACCTCAACACGTACACACACACAACACACTCAACACGTCACACACACCAACACACTCAACACGGTACACACAACACACAACACACACACACTCAACACGTACACACAACACACACTCAACACACACACACTCAACACGTACACACACACAACACACACAACACACTCAACACGTACACACACACAACACACTCAACACGTACACACACACAACACACTCAACACGTACACACAACACACACTCAACACACACACACTCAACACGTACACACAACACACACACACACGCGCGCGCTGATCACACACATTGCAGATCCGTCTATCCGGGACTCTGTTTACTCAAATCCTTTCAACCGAACCAAGCTCCGGGGACGTCACTGGCCACCAGGAACCCCCCCGCCCCTCCCCCCCAAAGCTCGATGGTGCAACCCCATCAGACCCCCCCCCCCTCCTCTAACCCCCAGGGTGCAGTCCCCACAGCCCCGCGCCTCGCACTCCCTTCCATCTCAACGTCCGAGCGAGAGGAATGCGTGCGGGGGGGGGGCATTTTGCCTTTTTCTTTTGGCAACTTTGCTTGAGTTTTTTCCCCGTGGCTTTACACTCGCGCACGCCACGTGCGTGAGTGCAGGTACCCAGAGGGTGAGGATGACCCAGAGGCGCCAGGAGTAGGGACCACGGACGAGAAGTGAGGAATTCAGCAGCGGCAGCAGCAGCCACGCGGTGGTTCGGAGCCGGCGATACCGACAATTCTCCAAGCTCTGCGGTCCTCTACGTATGTTGAGGCGTTATCAGCCAATTAAAAGCGATTGCTTACACGCGCGTGGGAAGAAAACTGGAGCATGCACGCGTGCCATTGGGTAACACTCTACCACGGGGGTCAGCAAACAAACTAACGGAAACGGCCATTTCGAATTCGGAAAATGAACTCAACATTTCAAGAGGCGCAATGCACTGTGGTCGTGGTGGTGGCTATGCGACGTCGGTCCTTGATGAAGTCACGTCACGAAGCAGCCCTCAAGCGAGTCCGCATGCCGACCCCGGCTCCATCCGATCCAGATTGAACAGGTGGAGTCCTAAGTTGCTGTACCGCCGTCTCCTGGCAAGCCAGGGTATGGCACCTCGACAGCGGTAAACATGTAGTGTCATAGCGCCGGCTGGTGGACAGAAGCGGCAACTGTGGTGGACAGACAGAGCACAAACACCTTGACTTAAAGCTTTCGTGACTGCATGAATACATATTCTATGGGTCTTTCGGTAAAGCCACGTAGATATAAAAATAATAAAAATAAAACCTCGTCTCGGCAGCGTTCTCTCTCTCTCTCACCTGAAGACGATTGCTTTTGTTGCGATTGAAACGTCGAGATATTTGTATTATTTGTCTCTCTACGTGGCTTTACCGAAAGACCCATAGAATTGTACACACACCAGTGAGGGTGAGCACGGTGTGTGTTGGCAGAGGAGGAACTCGGGCAAGGGTCACGGAGGACCCCATCTGGAGGGTCCCTGGAACCTGCTGGCAGGTTCGAGAAGGGAGGCGCGGTCAGGGCGGAGCCAGGGCGGCGCTGGGAGCATAAAAGGAGCCGAGAGCGGGGAGCTCGAGGCTGCCGGTTCTGGGAGTGGATTCGTCTCGTCGCCGTCGTTGCTAAACGTCTCCGCTGGATATTGCGCTACGGACAGAGGTCGCAATCGGGTACCTGATACCCGTACCCTACCCGATACCCGGCTACCCGTACCCGGCCGGGTACGGGTACGGGTAGGCCGTGAGTCACTGGTGAGTAACTGTTTGTCACTGATTTCGGGTAGGGTACGGGTAGGATACGGCTACCTATACCGGGCCGAGTACGGGTACGGGTACCCATTTGCGACCCTGGTGCGGCCGGGTACGGGTAAGGAATCAAAACCCGTTTGCGACCTCTGGCTACGGATGATAGTCGTTGGGTATCTCCGTCAGCGCCGTCAGTGTTAGCGAGTGTTGTGTACAGGCGAGGTTGAGCTAATGTGGAGAGTGCGGACTGCAGGAGGAATCCGATGAGCTACGAATTTTTTTTTTTCACACAGATGTTCAGGACTGTCTCGGCGGGAGAGCGAGTGGAGCGCTAAAGCGACGAGGTGGTGCTGGGATATGGCAGTCCAGCAAGTGGGTGCGTGAGGCCTGTGTCGTGCACATTTTGAGTGTTTATCTCCTCGTATGCGCGGTGCGCTTTGTCCGGGTCTCTGGTTTCAACCTCCCGCATTAAGTAAAACCACCGTTCATCCCTCCGTATACGGCAAATCGTGTACATACTTGTGCTTGGAAGAAACAACATTTTAAAGGAACTTTATTTTTCGATTATCGAGGGAATACGTTCGGAAAAAATGGCTTGACGTCATGATTGGTTCCATTAAGATGCGGCACTACTTGATCATATTGGCACGAGCCAGAAGAGAGTGGAAACAATTGTGAAACTGTGCAGTGGACATCCACGGGCTATCTACCCACGCCCACGGATCGTGATGATGCGGGATTTCGTTTTGGAGGCTTTTCATGAACATATCTGTTCCTAATATCGAGGGATGTCCTTACGTGCTCTTTAAAACACCAAACTAATTTGTCAAACACCCCCACTTGTAACAGGACCCTCCCCGAAAGGCTTTAGAGTGCTGATGATGTTTCGTCATCAGTGTGCTCAAATTATCCGTTCTCCATTGGCACATCCAGAGCCGAGCCAGTGCGGGGGGGGGGGAACACTTTTGACGCCTCCGTGATGAGTTGTGTTGATGTAGCGCGGTCCATTTTATTAACTATTTAACGAGCATACCCAGTCTCCGCTTGCCATACCAGTCGAAACCGGTTTAAGTAGTTACTGCTGAAGCGCCCATTTATACAGAGCTTCGGTACATTATTTATTTTACAAGTCATATCCAAGTTCAAAAGGCGTCTTCCCCTTATCTGACATATTCTCTACTTAAACGAACCGTCAATTCCACCACTGTCATCCCATTTCCCTATTACCTCCCTGTAACCAACTTCCTCAGATATAAATCAGAAGAGAAAAAAAAATCACTCCTTTACCGTACACGTGCAGCCCCCCCTTTTTTGTCATATCCACTGCTGGATGAGGGCCTCCCTCCACGCTGTGCGGCACGTGGGGGTTATTTGGCCGTAGGTCCATCCATGCCAGTTAAGGTCCGTGTGTCGTTGGCCCTGGAGCAAAGGAGGACAATGAGATTCTGCTTCACTGCCCTATGCAGCCTCTCAAATGCCGAACATAGCAGCCATGCACGGCTGAGTCACCCATTCAAGCATTACCCTGTTTCCGATTAAAAAAGAGAATTATTTTATTTTATTATGTTTTATTTTTATTATTTTACTTCCCTTCTACGTGACTTTACCGAAAGAACCAAGAAGATGAATTCCTGCAGTCACGAAAGCTTTAAATCGAAATGGTTTGTAATTTGTATGCATGTTGAACTTATTTCGCACCGTGCGTAGCCAACCGTGCTAACTGGAGGTGCGGTGGAAGGAGAACAAACTAAACACAAAAAGCTGTTCTAAATAAATGAGTTTTCAATCCAGACTATTTAAAAGTGCATGGCTTGAGTGGCTTCCTAATATCGGAGAGCATTCCAGACGGCCGCAGAGGCGCACCTGAAAGCGCGCAATGCGGTGGGGCCGTCTTTGTTCGCTGTCCAGCCTAAAAGCCTCTGCGAGGATGAGCGGAGCTCACGTGATGGTTGATGCTCCTCGGTCATCGCCGTTCGACGCGTTATAAATGAAACGCGAACTTGGTTCCATTGAAAGGGGGAATGATTAATTTAAGTACAATTAAATCATGCTGTACAACGTTTGGTTCTCCTATAAACGCGCTAGTCGCGTTGTTGAAGCACACTGCGTTATGGGAAAATCGCGTTATAGTTGTATCGGGTAAAAACACAGTCCATGATAACTCGCGAGATGTGTACGCAGGCTGAACAAAGACTGAGGCGCGTGGGTAGCATCTCGAAGCATCCAGCAGCATCCCACTGCCTTGTTGTGATGCCACGCCGAAGCAGCCGTGCGACCGCTTAGTCCGACTCGCGCGACTTAATTCTGTTCACTCAATCGCGTTATATACAATTCACATTCGTGTTTTTTGTTTAAAGTGTTCTCCCGACACATTCATCGCGTTGTATCCAATCCACGTCGCGACCACGCGTCAACGGTAGAACAGACTTCACGTTGACAACGTCATCTTCCTCGTGAGCCTCGTCGTAACTGCACGAGGTAGGTGTGAAACATTCTCGCGCGGCCCGCTGTTCAGACGCGGTTCATTTGCATGGCAGCCGAGTACAGCAGCATTCACCTTGACAGCTGGGAACATGCCGAATTAAAGTAACAATGCCAAGTAACGTGTCGATTTTGCTCAATCAGTGGTCACCGGGCTGACAATCAACTGCTTACATATGAGGATACAGTTTCATCGCAGGTAACTCCAACCCGGATTCAAAACCCACGACCTCATTAGTGGGGTGATAGCTTAAGTTTTTTGTGGTCCAGATATTGTGAACAGCCCCTCCCACCAACCCCGCACCTAATCGGAGCACCTCACTTGCGTGTTTTTTTTTCTAATCTTCACCAGTACAGCCCGACACCTGGATTCGAACCCTGGGCTCTCAATAAGCAGGGCTGGCAGCTCAGTGCAGTGACCCCAGCCATGATGAACCCCACCGAGGCACACACATCGTGCCATGCAACTCACGCTATTTGTTGTTGTTGTTGTTTCTAACACTCGCGCTACAGAAACTCACGACATCGCAAGCCGGGTTGGGTCAGCGTTGGATACCGTTTTTAATTCACAAAACCTGAAACTCCCATCCCAAAAAACATGGGGTGGATAAACAAAACAAAGGAGAAGAACAAAAACACGAAAACAGTGTGTTCAGTAAAAAGCACAGAGCAACGTACGAACCACAGGTTTAACAAAGTCCTTTATAAAAGCACCAAGTCATACAAAAACTGGCGGATTGAACCCTCGAACCGAAGCCAGACCCCCTTTTACGCAGTCACCAACCAACACGGCAGACCTCAACATCGCGCACAAACGCGACCGCTGCCCTGCGTGCCGACAAGACGCACGCAACAGACACGACAGGCAGACGGACAGGGCCGTACTCATCAACAACCACAACCACCAACCAACCACCAGCACATCCCGAAGAGGGAACTTTGCATCACCCATCCTGGGCGTTCAGCTGCAAGTTGACATGGGCAGTCCCGGTGGAGGAAACCCGCGAGGTCGTTTTGTGCGCCGACGAGTGAATGTGTCAAAATCACGTGGGCGCGATTCACAGGCTGGCAAAGGGACATTTAAACTTTTTAAACATTTGTGTTTTGTAAACCTAATTGTGGAAGTGTGACGAGTACCCGCTTGTCGGTTGGTGCTCCGTCTCCTTGTGCCGCACATGGATAGCTGGCACGGGGGCGGGGGGGGTACCCATCGAATGGTTGAGATGAAATGTGATATAAGGTGCTTTGGATTGCAGAGGCATTTAAGCAACCGCCATATAAACGTAGCGATTGTGAGATCATCATTATTATTGTTATTATAAGAAATGGCACGCGAATCGAGGATTAAGTCTCGGGAGAAGTTTCGAGTTCAGTAACGTCGATCTGTCGGCAACAACATCGTCCGGCTACGGGGATTCTGAGAACTTCACGTACATTTGTTAAAAATCTGTAATCACTAACGATGGTTCAACTTTATTATTTCCTAAATATAATTGCATAACTGTATTAGTACCATTATTCTTGCAAAACAAAGTTCACTTGTGTTTTTATCCCTCTCTTCACCAACCCAAGCAGCAATCGGGGCCGTTGCCAGAACGCTTTTCAACGATTTCCGCCGAGACAAACGAAACTCTCCGGTCAGAATAACAAAACAAAAATCTCCCTGTGCCAACCCAGTTCGCGCGCCGTTACGATATTCTTACAAAATCGACGACCGCCAAAAAAAGTGCCCCGTGTGTGTGTGTGGGAAGTAGGTGCTTCTCTTAAGGCAAATGGGGAAAAAGCAGCATTCATGATCCAGGGTGGAGGAGGACAGGCAAGACGGGACAGGCGGTGGTGAACAACAGCAGCAGACAGCAAAGACAACAGACGGCAGGGAATGGGGCCCGCGACGAGACAACACAGGGTGACGCTTCTGCTGCTGTTGGGAGCACGTGCTGGGTAGGAGAAAGTATTCCACGGACAAATGTAGAAGGGTCACGAAAGGAGGTTTTTGTTCTGTACCACCTGGGGTGGCAAATGCTGCCAGTACAGTACTGTCCACCATGGATGGGCAGTGTCCACCATCAGCAAAAAAACCTTCCATTTCAGACACACTTCCCATTTGTTCTCACATGTCAGACAGTTCATAATCGCGTTCGCTTCTTGCGTTCCAAAACGATATGCTCAAAACCGGCCACTTTCTGAAAGCCACGAGGAAACCCCCACACACAATCGCAACGGGAGAAAGCGTTTGCCGCCTGGACGCGAATCGAACATCGCAACGCGCACCCCCCGCTGCTCACGCGCATGCCCCTGCATGGAACTGTAGACGCAATGTAGTGGTCACATGACATGCATGCAAGAGGCAAGATGGGAGTTGTTGCCTCTCGCCCGTTTGTGAGCACACCCGTTGCGCGCCGTGACGTCTGTGCAGTATTCTCTCTGCTGAGCACGCCGTGGTATCCTTTTGTGACATTTTCTCATGAGACGCAAGCGCGACCCGACCTTGCTATCCATATGTATTTCTGAACCAGCGATAACATGCGTCAACAACAATCATTGGTGGCATACGCGGCCCCCCCCCCCCTGACTCCCCCGGTGGTACCGATAATCAATTTTCAGGCCACTGGCTCCGGAGGGGGGGGGGGGGGCGGGGACACACACCCATAATTAGGCACACAGCACCCACACCGAGTGAGCCCAGCTGGTCCCTCAGCAAACTTTTCAGGCACTTGACGCACTAGGATTTCTCTCGCTCGTGGATAGATTCCCGTTTCGTAAAAAAAGACAAATCTCATCTCGTTGCTCTCACGGTTTAAGCGTTCCAACTCGGTGTGCGCGGGTGTCTCGAACAAGTAAACGACA
Organism: Lethenteron reissneri; assembly: GCF_015708825.2. Taxonomy (NCBI): domain Eukaryota; kingdom Metazoa; phylum Chordata; class Hyperoartia; order Petromyzontiformes; family Petromyzontidae; genus Lethenteron; species Lethenteron reissneri. The sequence continues at coordinate 10,130,429 of NC_083789.1, forward strand.
AGGACGACGCACGCGTACCCGGCTGGCGGCGGTGGGGGGTTGGGGATCAAGGGTAGCTACGCGACCACGTGGCAGACTTTGTGGCGAGCTTTCTGTACAAACACAGGCCACCTAGAAATAGTCGGATTGTCATAAGCTGTTTCCACTGCAGGCGCGTGTGCGTGTATGCGCAGGTGAGCGGTGCCCGCCCGGACGCAAGAGCGCAATGGAAACGGGCGCTAAGCTCGCGAAACTTGCCGTTGCGTGAGTACGGTACGAGACGGAATTTAGCGACATTCTGGGGGCAACGCGAGTTCCGTGGCCGGCTACCTACATACCCAATGTGTAATCCGATAAAGTTTCAATGCGCATTTACTCTTAAAGTTAATTGATTTCTACAATTACGTGAACCGTTTGTCAGTCGAATTGTTCACGTTTTTATGCCAACTCAATATCTGCATTGTGGCGAGGGGCATTGTGGGTAGCAGATATGAACAGATATGGACAGAACTCGGCCAGCGGCTTTCCAGACCAACATTAACCAGCAGCGTTTGTTTAATCGAGCACTCTCGGTACTGGTTTAAGACCATTGGGGTCTCATTAGCAGCGAGGTTTCCTAAACAAAATGTGAATGCGAATAACCACGACTATGTGACCAGTTGCAAAAAAAAGATATCGTAAGTGAAAAGAAAATGTCGAATTCCAGTAAAGCTTTTTGATGCAAAGGTCACATAATCCCTTAAAATAATATTTTCTCGCATGAAAGACGTATTTTAGTGGAAGCTGGTGTTAGAAAGGAATCATTTTGATTGCAACGCATGTACTTTAACAATTAATTTTCAAGAGAAAACATTTATTTCGAATTAAAAATTATTTCTTCGTCGAATAACGGCACGAGAATTCCACCTAACTTTTGGCAAGAGCCACCAGGGGAAGGAAAGAGAGATCCACACTTTTTGTGAAGGGCACTTGGGTAACAAAGGTAGCGACGGTTAGAATTCCCATTTGAAAGAATAAGTAAATGTTCATTATAAAAATGTGAAAGGTCACAACCTTGGCATTTAATACACCGCTTCCGACCGCTGGACTGACCGCAAAGTCTGCCAACAAACTCAACGGACTTTGGTATTTTACAGCATAATACAGACTTTCCTTGGCTACGTTTTGTAATGTTGGGCACGATGATTGTGGCAAGTGATTCTAAGTATCTGAAAGACAACGATCACGCGGAAACAACAAGAGGAAGAATACAATGGGCATCGAAATTTTCAGCCAGTGGTGTTAAGTTAAAAGTCTACTTACTCATTTAGAACATATCCTAGAAATGCCAGATGTAGGAGCTTCCAACATGCAGGAACACGGAATTGAGTTAATAACCACAATGACGTCTGCCGTTACAGCGATGGCATTGCCATGGGGCCTGCCACACTGCAACCAAATCTTGTACAGAGTAGGGGTGGGGAGGGAAACCGTTTCCTTATCGAGGGTGCCGAACAGGACTTCAAAATTCCCTTTGGCAGGCAAACACACGCAAACCACGTGCGTTAATGTACGTTCGCGTTTTACCTGTGGCAACTTGAGAAATAGCGAGGCCCCACCTTCACCGAAATGCACCAATACGAGGCCCGCAACCCGCTCTGCGATCACCAACAGTGTGTCGGTGTCGCGTCAGTTCCGAAATTAACTGACGACCAAGATGCAAATTCTGATAAATATCTTTTGAGTCGGATAAAAATGAAGTCACGGGTTCCCCAACCCTGCTATGGACGGGAGCGGCCGTCAAAGTGGGAATTGAATATGCCCATCGCACAGTGTGTCCTGTAATATTTCACGAGGGTTTATCACAAACCAGAGACAACCGACAACGCACGGTCACCAACAGGGGGCTCAAATGCACCGCCCGCTGTCGGTTGAGAAGGAGTGTGCTTAAGAATCAAATCTGCATGGACAAGGATGCAGTTGCCATGGGATTGGGGAAAAAGAACATTGCGATCAATTACTGTAGAAGGGATAAATTGAACGAGAAAAGAAAAGTAGACTAACACTTCAAGCAATGGCCCTTTTTAAAGAGTAGCCATTCCCAAAACATCATCCCATCTTAGCTTGCCTGGTCAAGTCAGCACGGCCAAAGCTGATCATGGCGTTCACACCTCCACCAACGCCTTTCTACATTTTATTTTTGTTCTGCTTTTTCACCTTTGCTGCGAGTGCAGCACTAACGCTGAAAGTGTCGAGTTGCATTCCACACCTGTCTGCACACCCCGCTGCCAACGCAGCCATTCGTTAAGCGAGCAGGAGGGGTGTCAAGCCGTTAACGTCGATGCCACACGATGCAGGACGCTGATAAAAGAAGGGCTTCCCCCAATCCCCAAAATGCCTTTTTCGTCGTCACACAACCGCACGGCAAATCAAACGTGCGCGCATGCAGCGGCGTGACTGCCGACCTCCGTCACGGTGGGGGTGGGATTGGGAGGGGTGGTTGCACCGCCGCTCCGATTTAAGACAAAGTTTTTTCCATGCAACCCACACCGCAAACCCGCGTCGGTCGACAGGGTCTGACGTCGGAAAAAGGAAAACCCCCCGTCCCACGAAAAGTGCGGCCTCCCACGATGAGATGAACAAAAAAAAAACGGTCAAACCGGTCGCGGTGACAAATAACCCGTGCGGCCAGTCACGCGCCGCAAGCGCTTGCGCCTGGAAAGAACACGCCGTCGCGAGTCAATATTTATGCTGCGCACGATTGGAAGGAAAGGAACACAAAAAAAACACAAGATCTGACGGTGAGACGGGATTAATGCTGCGGTTATCACTGGGGCGCGTCTCGAGTTGCCACGCGCTGGGCCAGTGCGCGACCCAGAGGGGTCGGGGGGCCCCTTCACTCTCAACAAGAACGACACTGAGCGCGTACATTTCCAAGTAAGTCTCTTGTTAGAGTATCACGGTATATATCTGAAATACTTTTTATTTTATTTTAATTGTCGGTTGGAATCAAACACGAGCGATGAAGAGAACAGTACCGTTAATATCACGTTCACCCAATTCATTACATCACACATCTTTATTTACAGTATATCAACGTCGGTTTGCGATGAACATTAAGGAAATAAAACAAAACCAAACTGTGCAGTCTGTGGAGCACGTTTGCTACCGAGAAAATAGATATGCCAACCAAATGACACCTAAATACGTACGATCATAGCATTAATCAAGCACAATTATTCGCCAGTGTTCATTAAAAAGAAAGCTTCCAAACATAAACTGGCCTAAATAATATACATTACTCGAATCAACTGTGCGTGGTGCTACACACCAGATAGTGTTGAAATATATAAAGAAACCCCAACAGACTAAGGCAGCCCCAACGTGAACAAAGAAAAAAATAACCAGACAACGAAAAATTATATTCTGTATGCTACACAGCCATAAATTAATTATCCCCCTTACAAAATATTTATTTTTTATAATTTTTTTTACCTCCAAAGTTCATTCTTACAGCGTATAAAATCAACATTCACTTGGATTTGTAGCAAGCTATACAATTACAAGTGAGAGAGAGAGAGCAAGGCTCAGAGCAGTAAACAATTCAGGCCTATTTCCATTACAAAATGTACCCAAAATATTCAATTTTTTCTCTGCTCCTAATCTATGTATTTAGCAAAACCGAGCCTCTGCACTCCGTCCCGTGTTTTCGCTCCACCTCCACCGTGATGATCTGTGGTCACGCGTCAGCAGCTCAAGCCCAACATCGATGTGCCCTTTCGTTGCATGAAACAAACGAATACTAAAAACCCAAAACGTAAAATAACAAACCCCTCCCCCCCCCCCGTTTGAGAGCTGCCCACAGTGCGGCCACGACGCCCGCCCGCTGGGACGCCCGCCACACCGTACGTGAAGAGAAACCAAGCCCGGCCGAGAGCAACGCATTTTGGCAGAAGGGCGACGCTGTACAACGGCAAATAGGGAGATGGTCAAACGCTTAGCTCGGTGGGTCTGTTGGGGGGGGGGGGGGGGGGGAGCAACCGGTGCGGTGAGACGGGAGTGGGGGAACGCATTTTTTTGACCAACAGCCACAAGAGTCACCGTTTCATGCAAAGCTGCCCGCGCGCAAGCAACGGGGGGGACAGGGCTGCCGCCGTCGGGTTCGCCGTACACGTGAAGACGACGTCACTTCGGGAGGGTGAGCAAATGACAAAGCAGAAATGTATATCATCATCACCACCATCACTATCATCACCACCACGAGATGTGGGGCGCACACACGCACAGCTCCTGTACACATACCCGCTCTCCAGCACTTCAAGCATCACCACGAAATTAAGCTCACTTCCACGGACGTGAAATAAGCCCCGGAATCCAGGTAGCAGAGGCGGCGGTGGCGTCCGGCGGGCTGACGACGCGGTTACACAGTACCCTGAAGGACTAAAACAAAATCATATCTGGAGTGCACCAAACGCCAACATCCGAGTCCAAGGCTCGAGTGACATTACCAACCACGGAGAGAAAATTTCACGAGAGAAGGGACGGCGAGGGCTGTTGACGGCGGAGGGCTGAGCATTTGGGGGGGGGGGGGAAGATAAGAAGGTTGTGGTGGGGAGACGGGGAAGACAACGAGAGGTGGGGGGGCGGTAGGGTGGGGGGGGGTGGGGGTGGCACTCGCATCATCTCCCGGGGCCGTCGGCTAGAGCTTGAGCTCATTGGAGATCTTGGAAGCGATGTTCTTGAAAGCGATGGAGCTGCCTGAGATGCGCTTGAAGCGCACGCCGTTGAGCGAGAGGCGCGGGAGCTTGCACACCTCCATCTCCCAGCAGACGAGGTCACTGCCGACGCCACCGCCGCCGCCGCCACTTCCGTGATCGTCGCCGTGCATGCAGTAGAGCAGGAAGGGCTCGCGCACCTCGCAGTCGCACCGGTTGGCGTCCAGCACCTTGCGGATCTCGCGCATCATCTCGCGCGCGTCCATCGAGCTCGTCGTCTTCATGCTCCACGTGAAGCGCAGCGCGCGGGGCTTGGGATCGCGCGGGATCTCCTCCCGCGGCTCAGCAAACGGCGTCCGGCTACCGCCACCGCTGGCGGTGCGGGAGAAGGCGGGAGGAGGAGCGGGGAAGGTGGGAGGAGGGGGAGTAGGAGAGTGGGCCAGAGGCAGGGGGGTAACATGGGTCAATTAGTCTGGAAGTCGGTGACTTTTTCCAATTTTTTTTGTCTTTTTCCACAATTTTATTCGAGTTGGTGCCAAGTCATGGGACCAATAATCCAGTTGGAACTCCACCGATCAGTGCAACAACTTTGCCACGGAGAAATGTCCACAGAAGCTGTTAGTTAACGAGATACCTCTGAGAAACTCTTCAAGTGAAGTCTGGCTAACAGAGTAGTGGTCAGCACTTTACCACCCTCCCCTACTGCAAGCAGATCAATGTTCATTGGATGATAGTCAAACGGATCATTTTCATTCTAAGAGCTGGAATTTAGCCCAATAAAGTATGAAACCGCATTCAACGTGACTTTTATTTCCCGCGTAGTCATTGAAGGGTGGGCTGCGACCCATCAACTATCGCGACACTTGCGAGCTCAGCTTTTAATCGGAGGCGGCAGTGACGTGGATTCACAACTCCAGGATCTCAGCGGCGTCGTCTCACCGCTCTGACCTGAGCCACCCCCCGGCCACCGCTATTTGCGCAGCAGGGAGCAGGGCAGTGCAGGACAAGAACGTCAGCTGGGGGATTGCAACGCCAACTCACCTGGGTCCCTCGAGCCTGCCGTTCTTCTCCACCTCATTGACAGCCCTCCAGAGACACAAGAGACACGGAGCAGCAGATTAGACACGGCGTGGTGGACGAAGGTGCCATTCACAGAGGTCACACGGAGAGAGCCAGACACCAAGACAACGTGGCAGCAGAGTCGACAAGACAGTGCAACTACTGGCCCTTTCCCGGGGTTGAAACGAGGCCACCGAGGATACCACACCGTTAACCGCAACGTTAACCGCACCGTTAACCGCACCGTTAACCACACCGTTATCCACACCGTAGCGTTAGCGATGCTCGGCCTCGTGCTGCGCCAAACAAAACCGGGCCCCATTTTCGCGCACAGACGGAAAATGGATGAGGGCTCTCGTAGGAGAAGACACGACGACAGGAAGGACCATCGCATTGGCGTGGGGAGAGGGGGGGGAAGGGGGGGGAGGAGATAACACAGGCGTCGTTGTGCCACGGGGAGGAGCAGAATGCCCAACAAAGCAAGGCTCGGCCACCGTGCGCTTTGTCCCCATGCAGGAAAAGCACGGCACACCACGGGGGGGGGGGTACATATCGCGGGGGCAACACCGCATGGGCAACACCGTGGGGGCACACCGTGCAACCAATCACAACAACGAGCCACGCGCAGCGCAAGGAGAGGTTAGGGTTAGTGTGGCGAGCTGGAAACGGATGCGTTGGGGTTATGGAGAGACCGACATGAAAAATGAATAATGGTGCACTCGGCCTACCTTCTGGTAAATCGGATAGACAGATTTCTACAGCCAAATAAATAAATAAAAAGAAAGCAAAACAAAAAGGAAGAAAATTGTGAGATGGCATGTAAACGATAAACGTTTGACTTTAATTACTTTTAAGCTTGGGCAAATGAGCATGTGGTTCAGGTATACACAGCATAACAAATGTTGATGTCACTTGATTGAGTCAACGGGGCCAAGCGGTCCTTCTTCGAGTGTTGTCAAGTAGCGTGGTGGGCGAGGCGGTGGGCGGAATGGGTGATTAAGGAGATGCAAGTGCACTTATAGCACGGATGAATGAATGAATGAAAATGTCTGTGTTATGCATTCCAAACGCGTGGCCTCCTAAATACCACACATTTAAATCGAGCGGCAGAAAAAACTGGGGCACGGCTAGCAGCGGTCACACACTATTTTCAACCCTTGACCAAAGTCAACAAGAAAAAAATGATTTCCTGCTCAAATGAGTGTCGGCGGCGGTGCTCACCACTTAATATTTACAGCCCTGAGCCAGAGGGAGGTTGAACTTCCGCACTCCTACAATAAAATTCCACATTGCAACAGTCTGTTGACAATTGACCCCACCCCCTTCAACCAAAAGCGGTTACTCAGGTAAAACGAACATTTTCGTCACAGCCAATGCAATGATCCACGTTTATTTCTGGGCCAGGTCACGTGATGGTATTTTTATTCCAGTTTATTAACATCGGAGGGACGGGACATCAGGGGCGAGTGAACCTGTTGCCGCAAAGTCATCTCCCTCGCCTGGTACGCAGGAGGCCCTGGGTTCGACACTGATGATGCCTTCGGAATACTTTGGAGTTCATGTGATTTCTAACTCTCCCCATGGCGGTGGCGTGGATTTTTCTCCAGGTCCTCCCGTTTTCTCCTCTCCACATTTAGAAAAATGCACAAACATTGTTTGGCTGCTACTATAAATTCCCACGTATGATAATCCACTTTGATGAGCTATCAAGTATTCTCAGATCGCCTCTGAAACAAATCTAATAGCTTGGTGGGCTATACCTGGTAAATAAACTAGTTGAATTTTAACCTCCTCAACCGGTATATAAAATGGCAATTAATTTCTAACACTGTCTGTAAACATAAATTGGGTTCGTACGTTACTCTTTGTGGAACACCGCTTCCGCTTAGCATGTAAAGGCCATTCGCAAAGCAAGCGGAATTTTTCCATCCCACTCGGCTCATATACTTTGCTGGTAGTAGCAGTGGAAACAGAAAGCAGTCAAGTCGATGAAGCAACGTGCGCACGTCAGATATAAAAAGTCCTGCGGTGAAAACGCACAAACTTTTAAAAATCCAAAAGAGTAAAGCTGCTCGCATTCCATCGCACGCTTGTAGCAATCCATACCGCCCACCCCCCTGCCACCACTGTAATTTAACCGTCATCGGAAATACACGGTGTGGTGAGGAGATGGCAGTGCCCAGTGCAACTCCTTGTATACACAGTGGTGGGGCTTGCCTTACACACAAAGTCACTGTCATTCATGGAATTGGCACTTCTGAGAAATAAATCTTGAGACTCGGTGAGGCATTTCTGGGCGAATCACTGGCATCATTATTATAACTGGAATATTGTGTCGTAACTCGGAGCAACAATTCAAGAATAAGTTGATCTCATTTGTGCTTTTTTAATTTTTATGTCTTGTGTTGTACAGTTTTGCACTCTCCATTAGCCAATATGTAATATTATCACGCTACCTAAATTCGTTTGCCTTAACTGTAAGACTAATTCTCACACAAGATTTGATGCATGTACCATGTAAACTAAGCGTAAGGATCTATTTTGATCGATGAATTAATTGTTGCATGCCTAGACGATTGCACGAGCAACCTCGACCCATTAGGTAAAATATCGACATCGAGGTTTGTTAAAATAAACAGGCAAGCAGAGCCCACCCAAACACCTAAAACTCGTTTCACACATCCAAACGAGTCACTGGGCAAAAGCAAAAGTTGGGAGCATCTAAGGTGGCAAAAATTAGGTGGTGCCAATTAATATTGCCAATATAAGTGAATATACGTCAATGACCAATTCACCCAGAATCAGAGGTTGCAACCGGGTACCCGATACCCGTACCCGGCCGGGTACGGGTAGCCGTTTGCGACCCTGGTGCGGCCGGGTACGGGTACGGGAAGGCCGTGAGTCACTGGTGAGTAACCGTTTGTCACTCATTTCGGATAGGGTACGGAATGGGTACACGTACCCGGCCGGGAACGGGTACCCATTTGCGACCCTGGTGCGGCCGGGTACGGGTAAGGAATCAAAACCCGTTTGCGACCTCTGGCCAGAATATACCCTCCTGTATGTATTACTAATTTATTTAAACTGCATGCACTTGCCTAGCCTAACGAGGAGTTGCTCATCATTAACATAATGCTTAAAGAATGTTCCCACCCCTACCCACCAACAATGTTATCCCGATTGCTTTATTGGCATCGTATCATGAGACAAAGTCTCCATTCGGAACACTCGCAGAGCAGTAACTCGCCTACGTGCATAGTACAGAGCTACCTGTGACGTCTCTTTAAGTGACCTCTAGTCTGTACAGTAGAGGGCAGCACACTCATATGAATGCCCGTCCATGACAGCCAAACAATGCATTCATATGTATAGCCAAATTAAGCAACAGAACTCAATTTACCGTGATGGGTTTTCTTCGCGTGCAAAATCATTGGTCGACTCACTACGCTTGGGACCTGGCTTAATTACAACATTGTCTGCGCGTGTATACGAATCTCTGCGAAAGTCTACGATGTCTTTATGAAAGTCTCCGGTTTAAACGCAGGCGGCTGCTGAGACCCACGTTCCATCTCAGTGCTCAGAGCCACAAGCGGTCAACCTCGAGCATTTTGGAGTAAACACCCTGACGCTTGTCACCACGGTGCGAAGCAAAGGAAGACCAACGTAGTAATTGAATGAGAGTTTTCATCGTTCGGCGACATCATTATATATCGTTTTTGATAGAGCGTCCATCATGCTAGGGTGTTTCACAGCACTTTAAACAAGATATTAATACAATAACGGTTTTAAAATGTGGCTGATTAACAACAAGCAGATACATGCGGTCTCTGGTTTATGACGTTCCGATATACGACGATAAACATTTACAACGTTAATATGCCACCATGGGTACATTTACGACGCAGAAACTTGATTTACGACGGATCTTCTGACATGACTCCGAACAGGTTTGAACAGTCAGTTTGGTTTCCGATGTGACTTGGCGTGAAACTTTTGAAATTCTCAAGTTTTTTTCGGAATTTTGACCTATTACACCCTATTAAATATGGTTGACAAAGGGAAAAACACATCAGCAAGTGATGTGTCTCCTGTTTCTACTGTCTGTGGGAAAATAGGGTCAGATTTACGACAGGGTTGTAAAAGCAGGAACCAACTGTACTTGGAAAACTTACTCTGACCCAACTTTTCATCCATTTCAGAAAAAAATACTTTTGCATTGTCACAAATACAATTAAAAGGCACACAAACAAATCAACAAGGACAGAAAAAGCTCCCCACAGTATTTCCAGCCTTTTGGGGCATGCTTGTTTTGTTAGCGAGTAAACTAAAACTAACCCATTTATTTTATTTTACCAGGTAAGGCGCACTGCGCAGTATAGCTCTTCTTCTTGGTTCTTTCGGTAAAGTCACGTAGAAGGGAAGTAATAAAATAATAAAAATAAAACATAATAAAACAATTCTCACGACGTTTCGGCTACAACGCAAGCAGCCGTCTTCAGGTGAAGAATGAGACAATGCCAAGCTAGGAGCTTATATATAAGCTGCGTTGGAGGTGGAGGAAAGAGCGCCTTAACAAAAGAATGTGCATGTGAAGAGGAATTTAGCATATTCATGGAAAATGCGTAGGAGGTGGGCGGGGGGGTTTCAAAGTCATATTATGCCCATGCATTATGCAGGATCAACAGCACCAAGGGGGGGGTGCAGGGATTAGCAGTAACAAAGGAAAGGAATGTTAATGATATGTAGCTGCAGTTACTCAACCACCACGTAGAAAACTAAAGTATAAACTACATAAAAAACTAAAGTATAAATAGCATAGCACCATCAGTATACTTACTATACTCTACACTAAGCTGAGTTACTAACAGCAAGTAATACATTACAATTCTACGTCGTAAAAATTATATAATATGCTTCCATCTAAACTTTATTCTATTGCATCAACGAGCATATACCGTACTATATACTGCCAACATTAAATTATATACTGTATTGCTGTAAACCAACCTATATCTTATACATTTAATATAACACTATGTATTATTCTACCCACCCTAATGTGTGTCGAAATGGTTTATTACGTCCTTCCAATGATTGCTAAGCCAGAATCCATCTTCTCGGTTAAAATTGTTTCTGTGTTTGTATATGTGGATCGCCTCATGAACGAATCTCTCATGATAGCCAGATGGCTTGCAGAGAACCTCTGTCTTGGAGAAGTCAATGTCATGTGAGCCCACTGAATTGTAACAGTGATCTGCCACGGCTGAGGTGTTTGTCCTACCGTGTTTCAGGTCTGCCTTATGTTCACGGATGCGGTCCGAGACATGTCGTTTGGTTTCTCCAATGTAACTGTTACCACAGAGGCAACTTAGTTTGTAGACGCCAGGGTACTGTATGTCTGGAACCACATCTTTTACAGACGGGACCAGATCACGGATTTTATGTACTGTGTTGAATCGGACCTGGATCTTGTGTTTAATCAGGATTTTGGAGATCTTTTTTGTGACCCCAGCAATGTAGGGTAAGGTGATGGTCTTGAAAGGCTCCTCAACAGGATCCTTCTTGATGGTTGGAGTGATGGCTTTGCGGATTGTGTAGTCGGAGTAACCATTAGCCTTAAGAGCTTGGCGTACGTGTTTGAGTTCACTGGAAATGTGTTCATGGTCGGAGATGCATTGGGCTCTATGATATAGAGTCTTGATGAGGGAATTCTTCTGGGATGGATGGTGGTGGGAATCCGGTTTTAGATAAGCATCCGTGTGGGTGGCTTTCCTGTAGAGAGAGTGGCTCATTGAACCATCAGGTCTCCTTTTGATTAGGACATCCAAAAAGGGTAGCTTGCCATCATTTTCGACTTCCATGGTGAATCTGATGGCTGGGTGTATGGAATTGATGTGGTCGAGAAATTGGTCTAGAGTAGGCCGGCCATGTGGCCAGATGACAAAAGTGTCGTCTACGTACCTCTTCCATAAGGTCGGGCGTAGAGTGGCAGTCTGGATGGCGTCCGTCTCAAATTTCTCCATGAAGATGTTGGCTACAACCGGAGACAGGGGGGAGCCCATTGGGGTGCCCTCAATTTGCTTGTAGAAGGTTCCATTCCAGGTGAAGTATGTATTGGTTAAGCAGTGTCTCACCAGGGGGGGTACCCCAGCATTCAGTCCTTGATGAACCAAGTCTTCAATGATTGCGATGGTGTCAGGCACAGGCACCTTGGTGAACAAGGAAACCACATCAAAACTGACAAGCAGGTCGTCTGGGGACAGGGCAATCCCCTTGATTGTCGATACCAGGTCAGTAGAGTTTAGTACTGCAGAGGTGGTTTTTCCAGTGAAAGGCCGTAGGATTTCGGACAAAAAACGAGCCAGTTTGTAAGTGGGGGAGTTGATAGTAGAGACAATGGGACGAAGAGGTGTATCTTCTTTATGTATCTTTGGCAAGCCAAAGATAAACGTGAAAATAATATAACACATAGTGTTATATTAAATGTATAAGATATAGGTTGGTTTACAGCAATACAGTATATAATTTAATGTTGGCAGTATATAGTACGGTATATGCTCGTTGATGCAATAGAATAAAGTTTAGATGGAAGCATATTATATAATTTTTACGACGTAGAATTGTAATGTATTACTTGCTGCTAGTAACTCAGCTTAGTGTAGAGTATAGTAAGTATACTGATGGTGCTATGCTATTTATACTTTAGTTTTTTATGTAGTTTATACTTTAGTTTTCTACGTGGTGGTTGAGTAACTGCAGCTACATATCATTAACATTCCTTTCCTTTGTTACTGCTAATCCCTGCACCCCCCCCTTGGTGCTGTTGATCCTGCATAATGCATGGGCATAATATGACTTTGAAACCCCCCCGCCCACCTCCTACGCATTTTCCATGAATATGCTAAATTCCTCTTCACATGCACATTCTTTTGTTAAGGCGCTCTTTCCTCCACCTCCAACGCAGCTTATATATAAGCTCCTAGCTTGGCATTGTCTCATTCTTCACCTGAAGACGGCTGCTTGCGTTGTAGCCGAAACGTCGTGAGAATTGTTTTATTATGTTTTATTTTTATTATTTTATTACTTCCCTTCTACGTGACTTTACCGAAAGAACCAAGAAGATGAATCCCTGCAGTCACGAAAGCTTTAAATCGAAAAAAGTATAGCTCTTTTTTAGAAGCTGGCCACAAATAATAGCTCAACGAAGTGGCTTATGATCACGTGGAAATTTATATCAGCCAAATACTCTAAACGCATGTTGATTCTCAAAAACTGGAGGACCCAGAGAAAAATCCACACGATCATTGGGAGAACATGCAGACTCCAAATATACAGGCATCAGGGTCGGGATCGAACCCACAACCTCCTCCATACCAGGCGAGGTAGTTAACATCTTGCTACTGTGGTACCAGCAACTGTGACCGCCAGACAAAGCCAAAAAGCCCTCACGTATAGCCTTAACAGACTGTCAGGGCAAGTGCTGTTAACGAGCACCTATGAAAGGCCGGCACGGTACACGAGGGGGTGGGAGGCCAACACCATGCCCGGCTGCCTTTGTCCCCCCAGTGGCGATGTTTATTTAACACACCACACCAGGTACTCATTTGAGTCGACCTAGGGGAGGCCCAGGACCGGAACAGATAATCATCCCTGGCGTTGGCCACAACAACAACCACCATTCGTCACTAAGTGGCGGCGACGTCACCACGGCGCTTGTGCCAGGCTATGTGCACTTTAAGGTGTTGGCTACACACACACACACACAAGCACAGACGCACGCACTCACCTGCGGCTGAGCCGCGCCGTCAAACGGGAGAACATGTTGCCGGAGGCACTGCTTCCCCGGGCGCCGTCACGCGTGGCACGGGAGAGGCCGCCGGTGCCATCGCCGGGCTCTGCGGCGCCGCCAGCGTTGGCATTGCCGGTGGTGGTGCGCCGGTCGCGCACCTGCCCGCCGTGGAAGGTGCTGCGAGTGGCCATGCCGCGCGGAAAGTAGTTCCGGTTGTCGCCGGCTCCGCCAGCACTCACGCTGTGCGATGACGGCGAAGCACGTCCGCTCTGTTCCGCCCTGCCGGTGCCGCGGGAAAAATGGGGTGGGGGGGGGGAGGAAGAAAACGTGAAAATAATAAAAACGATAACGCCAGCGAAGACAACAAAGCACTCACACACACACACACACACTGGCCCACTCACGCACTCACCATACTGCAGGTCACAAGATTCTTCTCTCGCAAGTCTCCACTTTAGATTCCCCTCCCATCACCTCTTTGTCCAATCTCTCATGCTCTTGCTCAATTCGAGAGAAGTATTGTGCCGTTGATTGCTGGCGTCGTGGCATTTTGTGCCTTTACTCAGCAATGTTGATGAAAGTATTAATATACGGCCTCAAGATTCGATTTTTCGTGCGGCACGTGTTTCAGCATTAGCGAGTCTGATGCCAGCATGTTCTGCTTCTATAGCGTCCAGAAGCACACTTTACCGCTTACCCGATGCCACATTGAGGTTCGTTTTCATGCAGGAGTGGCCGATGACTTGGGACGTTACGATTGCGCCACTCTCCCCCACCCCCCCCCCCCCCCCAGCAATCTGATGGATTGCCACGATTCAGGTGCTCAAAGATTGATCGTTAAAATTTGCGCAAATTGTAATCGGTTCTTGCCCGCACGATTTAACGCGTTAGTCGAGAGCACGAGGATCAATTTCAATCGATGAATACATCGATGCATCATGGTTAATCTACTGCTGGGAGGCTCCCTACACGAGCCATTGTCATCTCTCACGCTTGCAAGAATCCATCTGCATTGTAAATATCCGTTCAGCGCTGACGCACGAGCCGATACCGTCGCTCTGTCTGTGCTGTGGAGAACCACTAATGATTTGAAAGGGGTTAATTTTTGGTTAGTAGCGACTAAGCCAAGAAGCTTTAAAGGAGGAAGCAAGGGTTAATCCAAACAGCTCCTATACGTACGCACCTCGGCTATGTACGCCGGGCAGGCATTTCGAGCTCTCGTAACGAGAAACAAAATATTTTTACGTTCTAGTCAAGCAAAGCCACCGTGTAGCACACGGGTAGCATCGCTGCGTTGATGCATTAAAATGTATGAGAGTGACATTACTCTCATACATGTCGTGCTAATGTTGCGTGCCCGCTTGACCGTGACATTCAAGTCCTTTGTAGTCATCGGTATTAATGATGAGGTGTGAAGACTTGTGTTGGGACAGCCGGGCGGCATGCACTGGCCTCGGTGCGTTATCTTCCAGATAATAATTTTCGTTGTTTCGATTGCGTCAATTTAACCGGTTCCGACAATTCCCACAAGGCTGTGCTGCAAGCGAAGGGTTGTACAGAGTACAACCCTTCGCAAGGCTGTGGCTGGGGGGGGACTAAGCAAAAAGCGTGAAACAACTTCCCTCCCCTCCACCTGAGTGACTATATTTAAATAAACGATTTAAGATCGATGATCGAGAACAGGTTCTTTATCCGGTCTCATCTGTACTCTCTTTCTCGGTCCAGGGGATTAGCCCAAAAGAGAGCTTCCTCAAAATCCATTGCTTACAACCAACCACAATGTGTGCCAATTTAATTTCAACGTATTTTTTTTCGTAATTTTTCCCAGTTTCATCCCAATTTTGCTATCGGCATCACATCATGTGACACAGAGCCTTCGTGTCGAAGAACGGCCCGCGGCGGCGGAGATCAGAGCTAACTCCTCTGAGATCCCTTCAGGAGAACGCACGTTCTCTACGTCACACAGGGCGTGTTCGACGATCACCGGAGGAGCGTGCGCGGCGAGTAAATGCGGAATCTGCTTCTCAGTATATGAAATCCGGAGGAGAGATCTCAATTTGTAGGAGAGATTGGTGAACGCGGTTCACGAGTACTGGAGTTTCGCAAGACCTAACAATATATCGTCTGCGCAAAACCTGCGCTGGTCGTAAACAGTCCAATCGCACGTGCACCAATTGACCCGTGTATTAGTGACCAACCTCAACAATCACGGTCGTTTTCGATTCAATGGATTGCGACTGCTTGGCAATTGCCGCCCGGTTCTCACAAGCGTGCGAGGGGAGCGCGGTGCGCAAGAGGAGCAGGGCAGTGGGGTGAGGGAAGGGCGGTGCGCGATGGGATGGCGATGATCGCTTACGTGGAGTAAAGCGAGTCGGACACCTCCGAGAGTGTGCCCGGGTGCTCCGACGAGGACAAGGACTTTTGGTGGCGCGTGCGCGCGGACACGACCGTCGGTAAGGGGGCGCCGGCGGCAGGCGAGGAGGAGGAGGAGGTGGTGGTGGAAGAGGCGGCCACGACAGAGGAGGCCCCGCCACCGCGATGCTGCGGAGACTCGGGCGCGCTGTGCCCAAGCAAGCGGCGGGATTTGTTTTTTAGCAGCGAGGATGAACGTTGCGAGCCGCGGTGGGAGCAGGGGCATGAAACACACATGGGGGGGGGGGGGTCAGGGAGGGTTGGTGAGTCGTCGGTCACGTGAGATGTGGATTAAAAGGCAATGGACGCAAGGGATGGCTGCGGAGAGTCAGCTGCTGCAGGAGGGGTAAGTGGGTTATGCTGAAAGCCTTAAAAATTATAAAATAGGAACACGACACGATGGGCAAGGGGATGCAGCGATTTAACCAACTCGTGAAAACCTGAAAATGTATTTGCGCACTTTAACAGCCATAGGCGAGTCAATACTGCACATGTTGGCTGAAGTACTCCTAATTTTGGTAAAAAGTGGCACAATCGTGCCTTTGGCAAATGCTCAGTTTCACCTGCCCTGCAGTGTACAATGCCAATTTTACAGCTTACTTCCAAAGCAGTGAAGAGTGTCTCTGCAAACCCCTTCCCATCAGTGGAGAACAGCCTATGGCAATGCAGTAGGCAATTTCAGCACAACTTATATTACTTACAACTCGTCCGCGCAACTCTGCGGGGAAACACACCTGCAAAACGTCCTCTTGCATCGTTACCGCAGCCGCGAGTGCACATACGCACACACGTCAAGATGCACATCCGTGCATTTGCAAGCGCATTTAAACATGTACAAAAGAGCACGTGTACATATTTAAATTGTTCGAATGCACCGCTGGCGCATGACTACACAGGCGAGAGGGAGGCGCGACGCGGCAGAAGCAACGCCCCCCCCCCCCCGCGGAAACTCACCTGTTCTCCTTCCCGTTCTGTATCGAGGACGCGGTCTGGTCCAAAGGTTCATACGGGTTGCGTTGCGAGCGCCACCCTGAAGCCGCGTTGTTCTGCAACGGTGCGCACGAGGCAATACGGCGTCAGGAGCCGCGTGCTATCTCGCCAAGGCACCCGCCGCGGTGGTCGGTTGCGACACGCGACATGCGCGCGCATGCGTGCACGTGTGTGCGTGTCAGCAGTTCCGACGACACCGCTAGGTGACGTGACGAACCACAGTCGGAAAAGCGCGCACGAGAGACAGAGAGAGTCCTGCTGCATGCATCGCTCTCCAGAGCCCAGGGCTTAATGTGAATTACAGCTGACAATTGGCTCAATGACCTCTGGCGGATGCTCTGGTGCACGGTGTAAGCAGTCACCGTAGTGAAACCCGACCCGGATGACGGTGCTTTATAAGCGTGCCCCCCCCGTATCTCGCCGTCTCGGACCCGACCGCCCTGAATGTGTCCAATCATTTGGGATCTCGGAAGTTAATCTGGGAGGTTGCGGTGCCTGGTCAGCGTTTGGGTTAACCAGATGTCGTAGGCTTGGGCTGCGAGGTGGCAGCACACAACAGCGGAAAAACAATAGATTCTTGAATACATCTGTGCGGAGCTCTGAGTTATTATCCCTTAATTTATTTTCTCTCAAACGTACTCCAGGGTCTGTCCGCATGCCATACAATGCCAGTGGAGCCGGACCTTCTTGATAATAATTATTCGTCTCGCGGCGTGGCGACACTTTCCTGGGTAAACCAACGGCAAATCTCTCCAATGCACTTTGGGGATGTTGCGACACGAGGTCTGACGTTTTTCTGCACCCGCTGGGAGCTTCTTCAAATACTGAAAGCGAAACGTCGGACATCTTGTCTATCCATCAAATATCTATAGCGTCTTCAGAGCATTCAAAACCGCCTCGCCCGCACAGTGCTCGGCACTACAAACACCCCTTTCTCAGAGCTTCTCAATCAACTCCACTCGCTTCCATTGCAACAAGGCGTGCTACACAAAGCCGCTGTCTTCTGTTACCAAGCGCACACACATGCTAGGTCAAACGGCATATTTAGCATCTGCCGTCTCAGTCTACGTCCCATCTCGCAACCTCCGATCTGCCCGAAGAGGCGTCCCTCATCATCCTTCTCCTTCTCAAACCCTGTGTCGTGTCTCGAACCAGACGATGCGAACGTCACTTCGCTATCGTCTAAACTTCACTCTCCCACTCCTCTCTCAAAGCGCCACACATCGGCGGTGTCGTCCTTCTGTCAGAAAACTTCATCGACTTTTTCTCCTTCTTTCATTCGTTCTCCGACGCCACCGAAACGTCCTTTCAAGTTCAATTCCGCGCGCACTATACGTTTTCATCATTGCGCTATACGTTGTTTAACGATGAGCAAACGACGCCGAACGATGGGCGGCACAACCCGGTAGCCCATCTTGAGGGCTACGCAGCACGGCGACCGCGGAAAACCCGACGGCGCGTTGCCACCCTGGGAGCGCTTACAGACGATGACGGCGTGGAGCCCTTTTTCCGCGGAGGGTTCTCCAAACGGCCCGCGTTGGACGGGTCGAACACCGTCGCCGGGCTGGGCGGTGTCCGCTCCGCCTTCCCCGAGCCGCCGCCGCCTGCTTTGCGACTGTCGTCACCGTCGTTGCCGGCGGTGGACGGGCGCTTTCCATACGCCGGGACGGAGGACGGGCCGCCTGCTGTGGGACACGCAGAGGAGGAAGGCCGTCGTCACCGTCGCCACCGCTTAGGGTTGGAAACCAGCGAAGGAGTTTCCCCACCCCCCCTGCCCACCTTCCGAGATCTACTTGCGTAGGAGGATAGGCTCAGGGAGGGTTCATGTACAGGTGCAGCCCTGCAATAGCTCGCTCACGCCACCATTAGCGGAATGTTCTCCCCGCGGTCGCTTGCATTTTTATCCGGGTCTTCCGGTTTCTCCCTCAACATTACAAAACATGCATTTAGAGTATCCATGGCCTGCTCTTCCAGAATGGCCTGCCCTCCTGGAAGGGGTGACAATACCCACACTTTACCCCACCACACGCAAGCTTCCGTTTTACTAATTGTGATGTACCATTTATACACTTGCCACTTATGTTAGCGGTGAATGAAAATGTAACCCAAGTCACTGTGTTTGTAGCGCAGTGCGCCAACCACTGCACCGCCATTCCCACGGACAAAGACAAAAAGGACTGGATATCCCCTTATAGCCTTAACAGACTGTTGGGGCAAGTGTTGTGGTTTGGCATGGCTGGCACCACTCCTGGCCACCTTTGTTTCCCTAGTGGTGATGTTTACACATCACACCAGGTACTCACTTAACACTAAATCGACCTAGGGGGGGGTCCAGGAACAGTTCAAATAACTGTCGATGATGACGGCCATGAGCGAGAATCAATCGCAGTGCGCTAACCACTGTGCCACCATTTCTACACGCTCGCGCACGCACACACACACACAGACAACTCCAGTGCCTTGTGATCGTAAACGATCCCATGACACGCCTTGTAAGAGCACCCTACTGTGAGCTGGCGCCTTGGTCAAACTACCACGCTCCTCCTCAAACCACCGTCGTCATAAACCAGACAAGGCGTCCCTTGAGAAGGGGCGGGGGCGGGGGTAGTAATTCAACAGAGCCTCCTTGAACAAAGTCCATTATTAAGAGGAAACCCACTCAGCGCAAAGGACATGAAATTTTCGCGACGATTCCCGCTCCTCTATCTAAAATCAAGAGTTTCATTGAGCCTCTCCCTTTCACGAGGAAGACGATGCGTGTTGTAAAAGGAAAATAGTGCAGCAACAGCACAAAATGCTTTGAAAGAGAGAATAAGGGCGACATTACAAAACGAATAAGGATAACGTTGTAAGATAAAGATGTGATGTACAATCCGTGATTGGCTGTGGGAGGGAGTTACATAGTTTCGATCAATGAAACAACAATCACCATCAGCTAGTGTCTATCCACTGCTGGATGTAGTCCTCCCCATGCCATCATCATAACGAGCTTTGATAAAATCCACTATATGATGAAGGCCTCCGCAAACTGTCACCGTGCCTTAAAATCCTGTGATGCCACAATCCACCTCATGCCTACCCATTAAATGAACTTCACCACGCCACCGAAATACAGTGTAACAATTTTTTTTGTTTCTGGGTAGTAAGTGTTATTTCCTAATTGATTATGCATCAAAAGTACAGAAAATGTCTATTATTCCCCACAAACTTTGCTTTTGTGACCAGGACAGTAATATTTTGAAATTCACCTATTTTTCAATGAGAAAACGGGCGAATTTGTGTCTTTTCGTTCACATCAAGTCAGAAAAAACAACATATGAATACAAATTTACATGTATTTATACTAAAGTAATACAAAAATTACTACAAAAGATTTAGACACTAACGCACACTACCACAGGCGGGACTGGCCACAGCGGACAGAGTTCTCTGTGGGGAGGAACACCACTGCACATCAAATTGGGCCTTATGAAACAATTTGTCAGAGCTGTAGATAAGGAGTCGGCAGCCTTCAAGTACCTTCAAGACTTCTTCCCTAAGCTGTCTGAGGCAAAGGTCAAAGCCGGTGTCTTCCTCGGACCACAGATGAAGAAGATCCTGGAGTGCAATGAATTCCCCAAGAAGCTCACTAGTTAGGAGAAAGTGGCTTGGGACAGCTTTGTCGCAGTGGTTCCGTGGCTTCCTGGGCGATCACAAGGTCGAAAACTATGTAGAGCTGGTTGATACTCTGGTGAAGAACTATGGCACAATGGGCTGTAGGATGTCCCTCAAAGTCCATATCCTTGATGCTCATCTTGATAAATTCAAGGAGAACATGGGAGCGTACTTGGAGGAGCAAGGCGAGCGCTTCCACCAGGATGTACTGGACTTTGAACGCCGTTACCAAGGACCGTATAACGAGAACATGGGAGACAACATTTGGGGGCCGATTCGTGAAAGCGATTTACAGTATAATGGTAAATCTTGAAAAACACCTCATTTCTAAATCTTTTGTAGTAATTTTTGTATTACTTTAGTATAAATACATGTTAATTTTGATTCAAATGTTGTATTTTTCTGACTTGATGTGAACGAAAAGACACAAATTCGCCCGTTTTCTCATGGAAAATAGGTAAATTTCAAATGATCACTGTCCTGGTCACAAAAGCAAAGTTTGTGGGGAATAGGAATTTTCTATACTTTCTAGGCGTAAGCAATTACGAAATAACACTTAGTACACAGGAACAAAAATTGTGTTACATAGTGTTATTAGTGGTCATCCTCTAGGGTGAGTTTAAAAACAATTACTACATATTACTTGCAATATTATCACCGGAAACAGTTCTCGGTTGAATCTTTTAATCCAGAGACTTTTACTATGTCATGTCCACATTAACAATGAAAACCCCATTTTTCAAATGATACCCAAGACACAAGGTAAACAAAGTATATTACAGGTAGGAACAACAGGGTCCACACTGCCCACCAGGGATTATTTATCTGTCGTGCATAGAGGAATCGAAATCGAAACCGAACCGATTGCTTTTCGATTCGTCATCTCGACGATTACTTCCGTTTCCGGCGTACCCACCCACACCCACCGCTGTCCAACCAAGTTCCTACCTGCCCACTCCGCAGGAACGTGTTTAGTTGACCGTTGTTCACGCTGAAGGTGCAGAGGGAGCGCAGTAGCTAGCACACTCCACAACTGACTCAGCAAGAGACGAAGAAAAATTCCCAGCCACAGCGAACATGATCGCCGATTGATATCTGAACCGATGTTGGACCTGACCTTCCACCTCCACCAACCCACACTGACCGTAGGGGGAGGCCTTCATCCGGCAGTAAAAGGTAAAAGTGCAGCCCTGCAATTTGCTGGCTCGCAGCATTACCTACGGAAGGGCTATCGTTCAAGAGAGCTCCATATCATACTTGGCCTACTCTTCAACTCTCACTTGGAAGAGGTGGCAACTCCCACACACTTTACCCCGCTGCACGCGACCTGCCGATCGACTGACTGTGGTGCAAGCATTTACACAGCTGGGTGGACAGATGGGGGTAGGGAGTGGGGAGATTTAAGAAACCTGAAGCAGTTGTTTAACACCATTGTTTAAACTGCCGGCTGGGAGACGGGCGACCTCTGGATTGCAAGTCCAGCGTACCGCTAACCGCTACACTGTGCCAGGGTCCCAGCAGTGGCCATGCTAAAGTCTACTACGTGCTCAAGCGAAGTGAACCTGTCCTTTGGACGAGTGGCCACAGCTAGTAGCCGAGATAAGAGTAGGAACAACAACAGTCAGGGGAGGAGTAACAACTTCCTGTAAAGATTCTGTTGACAAGAAACCCCGGAGACCAGGTCACTGCAAGGCACTGGAAGGCACAAAAACCCCCTACCAAAATTTGCGATAGTCTGCAACATTATGATTTATTTGCTGTAACTTTGTTATTTTTTTTTCACCAAGCTCCCTGCACGGGACATATTACATTATTGTAACATAGCCGGTGGCAGAATGTTTTCTAACCCACGTCAACAAATAAAATCAACAAAAAATAGATAAATAATACAATCACCACTCCACTTTCTTTGTGACAAGACTGCAGATTATTATTCATTCTTCAGACCGCTTTGCAAGTGGCCTTTTGAGATAGGTGCGGTGGGATGTGCCTGCGTTCCAGCGCTCTTGAGCCAAAGGTTGGTGGATCACAGAATGATTCACCTGGACCATCCCTCCCCAGCACAATTTGATAAACTGTCAAAATCAACATGGTCAAGAAGAATGACAAGAGATTACAATACCGAGCATCTGACGTATGCCCTTGACCTTTAAAGCCAGATCAATCTTTTATAGTAGGTTGTTTTTGCTTTTTGACCCAGGTTACCCTCGAAAATAAGATGCATTACCTGGTTAATCAAAATAAACTTGAAGCTTCCATAGCTGCATACCCTACTCTGCAACTGAATTCCTCAGCATCTGTTTCATGCACCTGTACCCAAAGGCCAGAAGCTTATTTTCTATTTGCTTGTTAAAATCCAGTTCTCTGACCTACAAAGATATAAAAATAACTCCTGCCTCAACAGTCACAAAACTAAAACGGAACATCTCCCAAACTGGGAGCAGTGGCACAGTGCTCAGTGTCATCGTGCGATGAACCGGGATACCGGTGTTTGATTCCTGGCCACGGCTAACATCAATGGTGAATTATATTGGGACAGGTGCCGAGGTCCCCCTTCAATAACCCACACTGACCAACATGGTGGCCAAATAACCCCCATGATCCGCATGGCATCAGGAGGCCCTCATCCAGCAGCGGACTGACAGAAAGCGCTGGAAATGTGTAACACTAATCAGATGATTTCTTCTGCCGATTGCGCTGTAGGCCGGGCACATGCCAACAATGAGCATGTCATTGAAAGTGGTTGCACATGTACACCATCACCACCAGCCATCGTCAATCCACTGCTGGTTGAAAGCCTCCCCAAACAGTCCACCACCTCTCACAAGGATGTACACAAGCGTGACATTACCCCGCTTTCTGTGATGGTGCCCGGGAATGGGTACATGCTGGCCACACTCCGTCACTGGATACGGCCGAACGACGTCATACACACGTGCCAAACATTATTCCCGTTCGTTTCTTCTTACGCCGCCGGCGCCACTAGCAGCGCGGCGGACGTTGGCGGTCAACGCCGCCCCCGGCCCCCACCCCCTCTCACCATGGCGGTGCTGCTTCTGCGCGGCTGACGAGCTGCGCTGCACCTTGCCGTGCGCCACCGCCGAGCCCGAGCTGCCGTTGTGCACGTCGCTGCTGGCGCGCGGCTTCATGGAGAGCGACTGCGTGCTGCCCGACTCGCTGCCGTCGCCCTGCGCGGGAGAACCGGCGTTATCACCGCCGCCGTTAACCGATTAACCGGATGGCCGCGTGTTTATTATTTTGTTAAAAACAAAGAGCCGCAGGCCATGCACTTTATTGACGTTGACCGGAAAGGAAAGCTATCGAGTTCATTAACAATAACTAGTATCAAGAGCTATGCATTTCATTTACGTTAACTACAACTGAAAACTATGGGGTTCATTAACATAACCAGAAGTAGTGTCCTTGAAATACCAGGGCAATTCAGGTTAGGGGTGTTGCCGGGAACATATATATTAGTTTTAACAAAGTGGAGTTATTTCCATTTAGAGCACATTAAAACCCATTTTGCACCTTGTAATGATATTTTTTTAATTAAGAAGGTTAATAAACATCACAGAACCACAAAAAAATCACGAGCCAATTTTGAAACATGCAATGCAGTACTGCAGTCCTTAGAATGCAGCACCCAACTGGGACTGCGACTGCGTGACGTTCTAGATGTATGTTATATGAACGTTTAACTTCTTTCGTACCGTACATAGCCAACCGTGCTGATCAAAGGTTTATGCGTGAGTCCTCATTGCATTGCACACCGTCAAATTTTAGTTGCAATTGTTTTAACATTTTGAGTGGGCATGGTATAGACGCCAACGTTACATTAAGGACACAATGTAGTATGGAAAGGGAAGCATTCCGTTACAACGGGAACTAGGAGGGCAACGTGATTTTGTCAGAAGTAGAACAGGACTGGAAATAAAAGAACGACCTATTTAAAGAACAATAAGATACTAATATAACATTATTGCACGGTTGAGGCCACATCACGGAGTTACAGTTTAACTGTACGTCACAGCTACGACGTGTTAATGAATTCTTCAAACGTACAAATATTTAAATCTCATCTTGCAATCAATGTCCATAGGCCTACTCACTTTTATGATGAGACAATCTGATTTCTTAACTATAGGTGGAACTAAAACTTATATCATATAATAATTATCATGTATATTCCCCACCGTTATTGATCGTGAGCGGAAATCGAACTCGGGTCGCCAGGTTCATAGCGGATTGCACCAACCATTACACTACTGTTCCCCCACAAGGTTCAACATACACGGCCAAGACAAACTTTGCACCTACCAAAGTACTGGGCGTGTGTGCGCGCGCGTGCACGCGTGGACGCGGGTCAGACTACGCAAACAACCTCTACACCACCACGGCGTGGTTTTGAGATACCGCTGCAGTTCGACGCTACACAAATCTAAAAACTTGCATCGTGTTTTCCATGGAGATGGCAAGGGTGGCTTGGGGGTGGCTTCATAATGGACGCACGCGTTTAGCCTCGCTTTACGTGGTAGATGCGTTCAAACAACAGGGCGCGGACAAAGCGAAACCGCACGACACAGCTGCCTGCCGTGTAGCGTGTACAGTACAGGACACACACACAGTGCCGTCCCAGGCACCGACCGCATAACCCCGTGTAAGTGAATTTAAACCACACAGCAGAGGGAAGTTTGGGTAGAAAAAGATTGGCCGTATATACGGGGAAATGGCACAAACCAAACCCGCGTAAAGCGAGGGAAACCTCTATCAGAGCACTGAGCCGGTACTGCTAGGATCGCGAATTAAAATCTGGGCATCAGCCGCCCGAGACAAACAGCGTTCTCATGAGTAGTCAAAAGTCAAAGTGATTTCCTGCTCATATGAGAATTTAAGCGGTGCTCATATTCTGTTCACAAACCTCAGCCGGTTGGGTAAATTCCACATTCCTATGGCGTGCGCTAGGCAATCCACAGGAATCCCACGGTTGACCTTCCCACAAAGGAGCATTAATTTAATCAACTCAGAGGGATGATGAGCCAAGTAAAAAACCCAACCAAGATTTGAACTCGCAGACGCTCACTCTAAAGCGTAGCCAGCAGGCCAAATGAATGCAGCGAGTTGCGTGCATTATCTCCAGTTCTTATAAATGTTTTGGTGGGATTGCCATGCGACAGAAACTCTTTGCAGGGCCAATAAAAGTGTTTCACCGAGTGTAGATAAGCAGGCCTGTTCGAGCACTCTCTTTTGAGTTCGTTTACTGGCAGAAGGGAGTTGAACAATCCTCGCTACAAGGTTTAAAAATGTAAACATCTTCATCTCATATGATGCCAACAGCACAATTGCAATATAAATGGGAGCATGAAAACAATAACGAAATCAACATCTACATCACCAAGAAGTGACGAGCAGGCCGCAGTGAAAATGCCAACAGGTGTGTGTGTGCGCATTTTCAAGCGAGCGCGGGAGAGCATTTGCATACGAGTGTGTGCGTGCGAGTATGTTTGGGAGTGTGTGGACCAGGCATGGTTGCTGGCCACCCACCCCCTCGTATGCCGTGCCGGCCTTCTACGGTCTATCAGGACTATACGGGGGACCTTTGTCTATGGGAGCATGTGTGGGAGTCCATGTGCGTGTGTGCGCGAGTGTGCGTGTGCCTGAGTGTGCGGGCATGGGTCGAGTGCGAGTGTGAGCATGCGAGCGAGCAAGGGTAGACCAAGGCCGGTTGGGTCAATCCTCACCATTTCTTGCTTGCGTCCCAGGAGCAGATACGTGGCCGTGATGTCATCGTACTTCATCTCTGAGAGCGACTTGGTGATCTTTTCCCGCGCGAAGCCCATTCCCACCATGAAATCTGCGGAGACCAAGAGTGGTTCTCTCAACGACGCCGTCAAACGCCAATGCCCCGGCAGGGGTTATTAGGGGGCGTTCGGGCCGCGCCGAGGTTACACGGTGGGCAGTGTAAAGTGTTGCCAAATTCAGATATTTTGTCACTAATTTTTGCCAACCTTTGGATTTCCTGAGCGATAACAATTTGCCAAGAGATTCGCGACAAAATTATCTTACGAGTTTTCTGGCACAAGGACAGCTTTAGGAGCAATTCCAAGCATGTATTAAGTAACCTGTTTCAGTTCACCACGTTTTAACACTTGGCAAATTGTCTAGCAGTGACAAATTGTGATGACTATATTATCCATCAAGTGCCATCTAGCGATTTTTTTTTAGGTTAATTTGGCGACTTTCCACTCTGAAGCGGTGTTGGCGACGGTGACCTTGGCGGTGGCGCCGCCGATGGGGGGGGGGGGGGGGGGAGAGACTTGCCTATCCGCTTCGTGTCACCGATGTCGAGCGAGGGCTCCAGGTACGGCTTCAGCTCGTCATCCTCGTGGCCCACGTTCATCCAGCGGTCCTTCATGATTTGCTGAAGAAAAAAAAGGCCAAAAGCACAATGACGGGGCAACGAACCCAATCTTCTCCCCATTTATGGACCCAGGAGTATTGAGGCCGGGCCTCAGTCCGTGGAGTTATCATACCCCCCACAGCCCCCCCCCCAACCACTCCTCCCCATGTAGTCTATGCCTTATACACTGGGTTCTTGTTTTATTACAAAAAACTATTTAAAAAAACAATGACAACAGTACAGACAACTTATAGACCATGTCACTCTATGACTCCTGTCAAAGTGAAGTGCCTTAGATAACGTCCGTACAGGTCTTGCTTCTAGCTGTTTTCCACGGGTGATAATAAAGTGTAAGGGCGCAAAGTTAACCTATGGGGGCCAGGCTATGCTGCCATTACTAGCATGTAACATGTATGTATAACTTCTTTCGCACTGTGCGTAGCCAACCGTGCTAAACGGAGGTGCGGGGGAAGGACAACAAACTAAACAGAGCAGTTCTAAAGAAATTAATTTTCAATTTTTATTTCAAAGTGCATAGCTCCAGTGGCTTCCTAATTTCGGAAGAGCATTCCAGACAGCCGCAGAAGCGCATCTGAAAGCACACGATGCGGTGAGGGGCAGGTGCTTCTTTGACGCCACATAAGGTTTACAAAAAAATGCCCTCTGCCACAGTCCCTTTTGGCGACACAGAATACTGTAGGAGTGGAGTGGTGGCGTAGTGGTTAGTGCACTGCGCTATGCACCTGAAAACATGAACTCTATTGGTCGGCCATGACTAACATCACCGACGAGTGAAATCAGAAACAGTTCTGGACTCCCACAGAATCGGTGGTGAAGTCTGGTCAACCAACCCCCATTGCCATTACGGCAAGGGGTGGGGCCCTCATCTGGCAGTGGACTGGCAAAATGGTTATAAATTCCAATATGTTAAATTATTAACGCGTGATTATTTGATTGAAAATAAACAATTGCGCACCATGTAACGGCGCTGCGCTTTAAAACACAAACATAAATGAAAACACATTTGCTGTTGTCGTGACTACCCCTTACCACTGGCGGATAAATTTAGCGCAAGTGTCATCCCCTTTTCCTCAAAGGTTTGCACTTCAAATGAGAGCCGTATTGGGATGCGGGGGGGAGGGGGGCTTCGTCTCAGGCTGAGAAAACAATAAACGCCACCTAATCCTCGCGAGCTACTTCACAAAGCAACGACAGTGCAACCAGCACTGATGACATAACGATTCATTCATACAAATTCACAAAACGCAAGTCATGATACCAACACCACGCCTTGAGTCACATGTGTAAGAATCAACCGTTTCCCCATTCATAAACACATTTTGTACGAAACTGGCCCGTGGAATTCCCACTGGCAAACATAAAAGAGAATGTGAGGTGGTGGGATGGCTCAGAGGTCAGGGCACTAAGCAGGCACTGCTGAGATGACCAGTTTTTTGCCACCGGTAATTAAACCAAGTTTCTTCACTGCAGTGAAGTTGCTGGTCTCAACCCAGTCACCAACAACTGCACAAAAAAACATCAAGTAAAATTTCATCCTGCATATAATTGAGCTAAATTCCGGCTTCGAAAATTAAAAATATCGGTTTCAATGCCATGTGCTAAACAGTACATTAAGAACGGATTCTGGATAAAACTAGGGTGGGGGGAAAGCTTTTTAAGTCTGAATTTTTTTTGTTAAAACATTCTTCAATTGAAACGTGACTCCAAATTGTGACCCAGCATCCACAAAGTGAGCGGGGGGTGGGGCAGTGGGGGAATTCTATCACACGCATAGCAACCAACATCGATAGCGGATCGCTCAAGTCAAACTCTCTCAACGTTTCCTGCGAGCAAACATAAGAAGCCTGCGCACATGTCACCGTGCGACACCACGGCGATAGTAAGCAGTCATTCCGTTGAGAACACAGGGAGGTGTGTGGGGGGGGGGCGGGGGGAAAGGGGGCGTGTGGTCGTAGATCATTTCGCGAAGTTCGTCGCCGACTCTGAGCCCGCGTAAGAGTCGTGTGAACCGCGTGGAGGCTGTCAGTGCTCGGACCTCCAGGCTGCCCCGTTTGAGAGGATGCAGCACCAGGAAGCGCTTGAGCAGGTTCTCGCAGTCGGTGGACATGTAGAAGGGGATGCGGTACTTCCCGCGCAGCACGCGTTCGCGCAGCTCCTGTCGGCACAGCCGGACGGCGGTGGCGTCAGCAGATTCACCGAGGTCACCCCACCCGACCACGCGCGCGCAGGGGTCAAAGAGTAATGCACGCATGGAACTCCATTTTCTGGACGAATACGGGCCATGTATTTTTGTTTACTCTGCCTCCACAAACTCGGCACATAGCGATACGCCATCGTACGCAGATTATTTATAGGTACCCGTCGGCCGCTTGAAATGTTACATTGCCAAAGAATCAAATCTCGAAATGGATCGATACCCAAATTGTGACAATGCGAGAATCTAACGAAAAAGCACCTGGGGCACGTGACAAACAACGCGTGGCGTGAACCGAACACACATCGGAGAGAGAACTCTGCAGCACAACTGTGAATTACTAATCAAAACTTTTATTTTACTAGGTAAGGCCCCACTGAACTATATAGCTCTTTTTTCAGAAGCAACCTGGCCCCAAATGATAGCTCAACGAAGTGGCTTATCATCAAGTGAAATTATATGTCAGAGAAATATTCAAAACGCACGTTGATTCTAAATATGGAGGGAAAAACAGGATGACCCGGAAAAAGACGTGCAAACTCCAGATAAACACGCGTCAGCGTCAGAATCTCGCCACCGCGGAATACCTACGCAGCCGTCAAAAGTACTTTTTGTAAAGCGTAAAAAAAAGAGTATGCCGACTTGTCAGTGCCCCACGTGTGTCACCGCGCATGCGAGTCTAAACACACCTTGAGGTTCTGGCCATCGAAGGGCAGCGACCCGCTGACGAGCGTGTAGAGGATCACTCCGAGGCTCCACACGTCCACCTCAGGCCCGTCGTACTTCTTGCCCTGGAAGAGCTCGGGCGCGGCGTACGGGGGGCTCCCGCAGAACGTGTCCAGCTTGCTGCCCAGCGTGAACTCGTTGCTGAAGCCGAAGTCGGCAATCTTGATGTTCATGTCGGCGTCCAGAAGAAGGTTCTCCGCCTACGGGGGGCGGGGGGAGCGAGATGGAGAAACCGCTCAAGAGATTGACCGATTATACCCACCACAGGGATTCCATGATTCGTCGTGACCTCGGACAAAAGCGATGGCCACGGTGCAAGCAACGTTTATGGCAAAAGAGGTGGAGGACGTCCCGTGGTGGAAGAGGAGGACTGAAGGCATTGTTCTGGAGACGCTGACAGGAAGACCGCTGACATGGATGCAATATCAACGGCTTGAGTATGACAGAAATAGATGGAGGACTCTGCTATCTATGAGACCTTTAAACCAGTATCAAAATGATTAAACAATAAGAATAGGTTTTAACCTTTCTGGCAATAAAACGGATGTCAAGATGTTGAAACACCAAATATATACCTTTTGCAAGGCATCAAGTCTACATTAACCACACGTACTTGTGGAAAAACAAACTTTTGTGTGGGCTATGGACCCAGTGGCTTCTGTAAAGGCTGGAAGGGAAAAAAAAGAATGGGCTGCGATTCGATTTAAGTATCGATTATTTAGTTGTGTACGTAATATAGCCAAAGTACAGTTCTGATAATTTAAAACTTGGTTTGAATGTCATGCGAGGAACAATCTTTCACGCAACATGGTGCATTGCTAGCTGCTACTATCTCAAGACATGATGCTGGAAGCACAATTGGAATATAATTGGGAAAAAAATGTGGAGAATTTTCCCTTCGAGGGGACTTGAAGAGGAATTTTTTTTTATTTTGGGGGGAGGTAGTAAGGCAAAAGATAAAGCGAGGTGGCAGGGTGGTACACTGATAACATTTGTGTCTCACCAAAAGAAGGGTCTGGGTTCTATTCCAGACCAGGACACTTTTCTGCGTAGAGTTTGTACTTTCTCCTCATATTCTGTATGGGTTTCCTTGGGGTTCTCCGCACTGCTGTGGCGAGATGTTAACTACCTCACCTGGTATGGAGGTCATGGGTTTCATTCAAACCCTGACGCCTCTTTATTTGGATTTTGCATGTTCTTGCCGTGGTCGCGTGAATTTTTCTCCGAGTCCTCCGGTTTTTCTCCTTCACATTTAAAATCAACATCCGTTTTAGAGTATTTGGTTGCTATAGATTTCGTTGAGCTATCATTTGCGGTCAGGTCTCTTCTGAAAGAGAGCTATATAGCTTAGTCGGCCTTACCTGGTGTAAAAATAAACCAGTTCCTCCCATAGCTAAGAAAACCCCATGTAATGTGACCGATATTGGCCAAAAACATCCAAATGCTGCAAAATGTCTCTTGATATTACTCAATTGGGATTCCAAGTAGCAACATCGGCCCCTACCTCTGAAAACTTGGCTGGACCCTCCTGAAAACCCGCATTGAGACTCAGGATTTTTTGAATAAAGAAGTCTCATACAAAATAATACTAATAAAACAATGGATCTGAATAGAAAGCAGGTAATAAACAGGCGGCGAGTCATAGCCAGAGGATACGAAGGCCTTGGAGCTTGGCCTTGACCACGGAGAGGGTTTGTGCGGTGTAGATAGCCAAGGGTGGCCGGTCAAATCTACACAAACAGGGGCGGCGGCGCAAGGAGGAATGACCTCCCACCAAGCGAAGATTGCCTGGGAGATTTGACAGGAGGCTCTAATTGCTGGAGCAAAGGGGCACACCAGGGGGGTAAGCAAAAAGATATGGTCCAGCAGAGAAGGTGAGCGCGGGAGATTAAAAGCAGCGGGCTTGGACTGGCCCCGTCCGTACCTTCAGGTCTCGATGTACGATGTGCTTCTGATGACAGTACTGCACGGCTGAGACGATCTGCACACGAGATAAAATCCCCGACGCGTGAGTCACACACACGGTGACGTGGCTGTGCAACTGGGCCAGGCCCCCGGGCGCCAGGCTACAGGTTTCCCACACCCCCCCCAACCTGCATAATTTCTTGCATCAAGGCCCATGCCAGCCACGCTAAGCAACCGGTTACAATCAAGCCACATCAACACCTTTTGGTCAGAGTGACCATATCATGCTATTTTGTTTGCTGCGGTTGCACCCGATTCAAGAGCCGAATGGCTCACAGGGCTATTCCAAATAAATGAAAAATGAAAACTGAAAATGTGGCCAGCGTCCAGAGAATTAAAAAACGATCATTAGACAGCAACTGGAAATGCAACAAATTTTCACAACCGATGCTATTGTTGCGAACGAACTTAAAGCTGTGCATTTTATGAATGGGAACTCGAATGAGAAGCGTGATCTTTTTTTGGCAGAGCCTGCATAGAACCGTGATCGAACGTTCAATCTCAGCAAGTCACAAGAATGGAACAGGAACGTGTGACATAACACCGAGTTGAGTTTAATTGGTCTGCGTCATAAATGAGGTCCCTATAACATTCATTCATTGTACACACTGTACAAATGGAAACCAAACTTGCCGCTTTAGGCCTACCAGAATTATAATCAATTCTGGTAGGCCTAATCACTTATTATGAAATCCTCGAACAGTTTAACAATGGCTGGAACTAAGAATTATATTGGTCGAAGAGAATTGGAAGCGACAATTCTACAACCAGAATGAGAACTGAACAAAACGATGCTTCCATCACGGACAGAAATAACACTAAATTGATGCACACGGAACAGAGTAAAAACAGCAACTAATTAATTATCATGGAACTAAAAATAACACTGTGCCGAGTACATTATAACCGCAGCTTCCACCACCGTTGTGTGATCATGGCCTCACTACCTTAACGTGGTCACTCGCCAATATCTTAATGTGGAACTATAATAATGGTACACCTGGTATAACCAGCATTCAGTGCATTCACAGAACACTATTCCCATTAAGCAATTTATCTACATTTGAACAAAAAAAATTAGTTGGTGATACTGCAACAGCAGTGGTGCCCAAGCATAATCAAAACAAAGCTTGTTGAGTTGGAATCATGAAAAGGGATTGTTAAAAGTATAGAAGGGTGATGATTCTGGCAGTGAACCATTGCCCTGAACGTTGAATAAATTAAAACTGCATAGGCAATGAGGCCAAAACGTTGCAAAGGGGGGCTTCTCTTACCTGCCGAAACTTGGCCCGTGCCTCCTTTTCTTTCATCCGACCGTGTGCTACAAGGTAGTCAAACACCTCCCCTGTGCACGCAACAGACGGAAGTGGAGGAGGACGGGGTGGGGGGGCATTAGGATGGCAACTACAGCAGCATCAGCAATCACAGCTGAACAGCAGGTGTCCATTGACAATTAAAAGTGCTGCAAGAAGCATGGAGCAGTGCACACCTTGGAATTAGGCTTCGAGAGAGAAAGAGGAACACACGGATTAGAGAACATGTGCCAAGAGAGGTAAGTGGGCTTGGGCAGGACACTAATGATGGGAGTTGCAGCCAACTTAAGACGACAAGCCCAAAAAGGCGTGTCCACCGCAAAAATTAACTCGGTCCATGCGCGAGATGGATTGTTGTACATCGCCGGACCGTGAGAGATGGGCAGTCTGCTTGGGGAGAGGACTTCATCCAGCAGTGGATTTGATAATGGCTAACGATGATTGTAATGACGAGTGCTGCAAGGGGAGAATTTACTTTTGTTCAATGTCACAAAATATTGTGAAAGGTGAAAATAGTGTACTGAAATGTTATTTGGAGATGCATGTAAGGTTAAGAGGTCAACCATTGTCACTGCTGTTGATGGCACCAAACCTCATCATTGCTTCCTTCCTTCTGACAGGGCTGTCAACTATTGCACATTAAACTTCTGCCTTCCAAAGAATGCTCTTACAGTCCTCCCCACCGTCTGACTTCGCATCTTCCCCTCGATTGCCGACCTTAGAGTGTCACTCCAATGCCCGTCTGAGTAACCTACCTTCCTTCATCCATCCATCACAACTGCCTCTTATCGATCAAATTAACAAGTGGGTACTTTCTATTCTATTTGGTTCTTCCTTGGAGGTAACTTGCACAAGCCGATTTGCACTGCAGGTAATTATGTTTGCAATATTTTCAATTCCTTCAGTGAAAGTTGTTTGGTTTTTTATTCCGATTTTGATTAGTTTTTTTACATCATACCGACAATCCAAGTCACCCTTGCAAATGAGATGCATCCTTGTGTCCTGATTTCTCAGCTGGTTAAACAAAAGAAACTTGAAAATTCCAAGCTGCTTAACCTACTCTGCAATCGAATTCCTACCAGCTGTTTCTGCACCTGTCCTCAAAAGGCGATAAGCGTATTTCCTCGTTGCTTCGTTAAAACTCCAGTTGTGAGAACCACGCCGAAACAGACTGCTGCCTCCACAATGACAAGAAGAAAACAAACATGGCCTCGTGTATACTGCTGAGGGTGGAGCGGTGAGGACAGTTGTGACAGTGCTGCACTGTGAACCCAGCGACCAGAGTTCAATTCCCGGCCACAGCTAACATCAGTGACGAGTGGTATCTGAAGTGGTCCTAAGGTCCGCCCCCCCCCCCCCCCTTATCAACTAACAGATGGGCACATATATAACTGACGTGACAAGGGGAGATAGGCAAGTTGATTGTCAAAGAACTGCCAATACTTGTGTTACTATTATATACACAAACA
Source organism: Lethenteron reissneri (assembly GCF_015708825.2). Taxonomy (NCBI): domain Eukaryota; kingdom Metazoa; phylum Chordata; class Hyperoartia; order Petromyzontiformes; family Petromyzontidae; genus Lethenteron; species Lethenteron reissneri. The sequence goes on from NC_083789.1 coordinate 10,165,094, forward strand.
GCTCGCAATGCAGTTTTAGGGGTTCCCCGTTGTGGTTTCTCTTACAAAATAAAATAAAAATTGTCGAAGAAAACTGTTGTGGTTACGGTTCAAAATGGAGGAGAAATAATTACACTGCCACGGCACTTTCAGAAAGTGGTTATAAACGAGACAAGATGAGAGATCAAATAAAACTTACTGTCGTAAAGTCTCGCAGCAAACGGATGAAAGCAGCAGCGGATCGGTGTGTACCGATGGTCAGCGTAAGTGTCCACCGTGAAAAATCTCACATTCGTTAATAACACTATGTGTGGCCTCAAAAGAGAAAAACAAAATAAGTAACGTTTTGGACAATTCCTCTTCTTCATATCATATAAAGTATGTGTTTTGAAGGCCCATTTATGAGCTAATTGTTTGGAGATGCCACCTATGAAATATGTATTTCCTTTTAGGCCACAGTGTAATTGAGGCATGTGTTGATTTGTTTTATTATTTGTGCTTGTGCGCCAAGGCAGCAGCAGCAGCACTAAATAATTTGTTCACAACTAACAGAAGTTGGCTTTTGTTCAGTCACAAGGGCTCTCTCTTTACGATGGTATTACAATAACAACTTGCAGGTCACAATTGCAATAACCTACATTCTATTGGGGAGGAACTTTACAAGATGGTTAAAAACGGATTGACGTCAAATGACTAACCACCCGCAAAACCGGCCGAAGCTCAAGATAAAACCCGAACACTTTGTTGTTGTTGGCAGTGCCGCATTGGCAAAGTGCCAGAAATTCTGAACTGCACTGCATTTGCTGCCTATTATTCAAACGGATGGGGGGAGGGCAGAAACCAAATTAACATACACTCACAACAGATCGTATTGCACGAGAAAGGAAATGAATAAAGCACAGATAAATAGGCATCAAGTACACGGACAGCCCTTTGTTTAAATCCACTGCTGGACGAGGGACTCCGCGTGCCGTGCGGGTCAAGGTGGTTGATTTTGACCGTGATTCAGCACGCTGGTCGGTGCCGGTCGGTGAAGGCGAGGAACAGGGACGTGGGAACAAAGATGTAGAGTACAACAATGGATTTTGCTGTACAGAGCTCTGCCGTCCACCATAGGTACTTAAGAGCCTACAACAACATCACATGCATGATGGTCGCGCATGCAAGCAGTATTCAGGGCTTGAACCTGCTTGGCTATGGGATCTGATGAAATCTGGCAAAACTCAGGGTAATTTGGTGACAAGCAGCTACTCTAACTATCACCTTGTAAATAAGACTGCTGAATTAATTAACAATAACTCGTTTCTCCAGGAAAGCCTCAGTGAATCCAAGGCGTTGCAGTGAATTGTTTGGACAATTCCATTCATGAGCGTTTGGCATGTGGGAGGAAATTCTAGTAGAAAAAAAATTCCAACACACATGAGAGAATAAAACTGAAAACTCTGCACAGATGCATTTAAGAATCCAAGTTTCAACAACCCGCAGCCCAAGTTGCATTGCGAAGCAGTCTCCCATCCAAGTACAGCAGAAGCTGGATTTAAGCACACCCCTTGGGAGCAAGACCATGTGTGCTTAAATAAGAAGTAGTTTGTGAAGATCAGAAGTTGCCTGTCCCCCCCCCCCCCAAAAAAAACATGGACAATGTAAGCAAGTGCTGCTTATATCAGAACTGTGCTTATACCAAGGTGTGTTTATGTTCAGCTTCTACTGCATTCTTAACCAGGCTCAAGCCTGCCTGGTTTTCGAGATCTGACGAGATCGGACGCATGCACGCAAGGAGATGTGGTCGTAGACAGAACAGAAAGCTAGCAAAGGAGGCGTGGGGGGGTTGGTATATTAAGGTTGTATTGCATTGGTGGCTCAGGTTCATATCAACTTTCGCATTGTAACAAATGTGTTACCGAGCACCGATATGCAGCACTGATATGCTGATTTCTTCATATAATGAACCAAATAATTAAAAACATCTGCTGGCTTTCCAAGTAATGGTTTTGGCATGCACGTATTAAGTAACTCAATTCCGAATGTTTCCTGCTGGGTGAAGATTTCGAATTTGTTCTTCTGATAAAAAACCCAACGCAATCATACATTTTTGTTCATTAAGGATAAGTACAATGGACTTGCAATCCGGAGGTCACCGATTCAATTCCATTGCGACGCTTGAAACAATGGGGCAAGTTTCTAAAATCCTCTGTCCACACCCAGCAGCATAAATTGGTACATCATACAGTCAATCGGCAAGCTGTGTGTGGTGGGGTAGTGTCTGACCAGAATAGAGTAGCCCAAATACATTCTAGAGCAGTGGTTCTCTACCGGGGGGGGGGTGGGGGGGGCTACGCAGACCCCTCGGCTAAGGTGGCAATGTCCCAGGGGGTACGTGAGCTAATTTACGTGTGAATTTGTCATGTATGAGTCATTAGTGAATTATAATGTATGAATATGCCAACGTAAAAAAACTACAACAAAATGTAAATCCATATCGTAACCTAAAGCGAGATAAAATACCTTTGTAAACTCGTTGATCTTAAACAATATGATTTTCAGCGAGTAAGTAGCGAGCACAAACAAATCATGATAGCGCACAAAATGGACAGATGGTTAAAGTTTCGGTGTTGTTGGGCCTGCTCCACCCCCCTCACTTTACCCCCTGCTTACTATCAACAGGGTTGGCTTGCATCGACGGTTTGAACATGTGACACAAAAGTGATGTCACGGGCCCGCGTATTGCCTCAATAAAAAAAGATTGGTATTCATTATTCATACATTTATTTCTCAGAACCATGTTGGGTAGGGCAAGGGTTGTATACACGGTTGAAACAAAACTCAACAAGCGGAGGTAACCCAGTAGCTAAAAAGAGGTTGAGAGCCACTGCTAGTCTAGAGGAGCTCCCGCTGGGGTGGGAGGCCCTTCCACCAACAGTTGCGTGAAGCAAGCCAGCAACGAATCGCAGGATTGCACATCTACCTTCTTTCTTACACGACAACTGCTTGACCAGGGGTCGGGGCAACCCACGGCTCTTGAAAGAGCTGCTTCGTGACATTACTTTTATGAAGGACCCACCATCTCGTATTCACCACGTCCATTGCGGCTCTTGAAAGAGGTTTTTTTTTTTTACCGGATAAAAAAAAACAGCTCTTTTTGTTATTTTGGTTGCTGACCCCTGTGCTTGGACAGAGCGCCGACAGCGAGAACACAACGCGTGGCAGACTGGGTGCGCATGCAGACGCGAGCACAAACACCGCCTTCTCCGCACTCGTACCTCCGCTGGAGTACTCCATGACCAAGTACAAAGTCTTCTCCATCTCAATTACTTCAAACAGTTTAACTGCGGGGAGATAATTCACAAGCACATGTGAGGGCCTTCACACCGCGTGTTGGCAGCTCACTCGCTCGGCGCATCGCAGACGCAATCAAAGAGTGTTTTTTTTCTAAGTCTGGAGCGTGGCCACGTTTTCACGTGGGCTAAATGGAACATTGCGCGATTTCAATAATCAATGCTTAACAGTTTTTTTTAATGCATACAATTTCTATTTTTTTATAGTCTTACGTAAATTATGAAAGCGGTTTTCATATAATATGTTGTTCCCACTGTGGGACTGAAGGAAATGTAAGCATGGCTTTCTTGGATGTTTTCAGCGGTTGTGCCACGTGTTGTTTGGCACGATGTCTGACGTTTCGTGAGACATGCTGCGAGCTTACGCGGGATACCGACAAGAAACGTCTGACATCGTGTATGACACAAAAACACATCGGAGAGCAATGTGGCACAACCGTGAAAACCTATGTAAAGAAAAAGGTAAGCAATGTTCAAGAGTGTTTTCAAACTTGAAATGTCACACTTTAGCGAGGAAATTTGTCGTGCAATGCCAGCGAACGTTTCACACAACGCCGTTCCAAACGGCTGTGGGACTTTGTGTTCAAGATCCCTTGTGAGTGGGTAGTGCAGCACAGGGACGACCAAACAGACTCATGAGCAAATACCTACCGATGTTGGGATGGTTGAGCACCTTCATTATTCTGACTTCCCTGAAAAGCTGCAAGAGGGCACACAGAAGAGCGGAGGCAACGTTACAATGGGGGAGAGTAGCAATGACACTTAACGAGGCTGTAAGAAGGTAGATCAAGGACAGAAGGCATACGCGCGCACACCAGCAACTTAAGAGGGTTGTTTAGCCAAACTGCACAACGCTGGGCAGTGTGAGTTGGTGGCAATGGCGTGGTAGCAGATTGACAATATGCGGCACAACCCCAGAAAACACATCGGAGAGAGCTATGCTTAAATCCAGCAGTAGATTGACAAAGGTGTGTATATGTGCATGAAGTTAACACAGTGGCATTTTCCACATGCTACTCCAACTGATTAGGAGGGTGGGTCAGGGGGGGAGTGGTGGCATAGCGGTTAGCGTACTCTATGAACCTGGATATCTGACCTCAATTTTTTATCCACAAATGATATCAGCATCAATTGATACCCCCACCCTGACTTCGCCAAACCATATGGATCAGCGTGTCGAAATATGGTCAAATAACCTGTAATGTCCAAAAAAACTTGGTGGAGGCATTCATCCAGCAGTGGATTGACAAAGTTGGTATCTAATTTTTGCTTTGTTTACCCCACCGATAAACGTAAGTTTGAAAAGCGGGAAAGAATGCTGCCTTTCTTTTATAAAGCTAAAACATAAAAAAACGGCAAAAACTGGTATGACACTTCCTTTTTTCACGTTAAAACCCACCATAGGCGTAGAGTGGGCAGTGGTATGGACGCCAGATAAACACGGCAAGAGCAGCTGCTGCGTCACAAGCCGCCAATAAACCGGCTTTCATCAGCAGGCGAGTAAAGTCGAGGCGTTACGGGAGGAATCCACAGGTTCAACAACAGAGGCGTCAGTACCGACCCCTTAACCAGCACCAACCCAAGTCCTCTTCTCTGCCATGCAGGTAGTGATAATTATAACAGATGCCAATTATTTACCCAGGAATGCCTCGCTGAGTATCTAGATTTATTTTCAGGATGGGTTTTTCTACATTGGGAAGTTCATTCATGAGGGGTTGGTATGTGGAAGGAACGTGGTGTAAAAAGGTAAAAAGGTGGTACGTTGAAATTTCCTTACACCACTCTACTAGGAGCTTGGGAATTTGGCCAACTCTTTCATGCTTGGCAGATGTCTTGGAAGAGGTGGGAGAACCCGCACTTTGCCCCACCATATGCAATCTGCAGAATTGTGGTATAACCCATTATATGAGGGAGGTAACACTTAAAGCGCTGCACAGATGTATTGATTTATCCAGGAAAATTTTACAGAGTCCCAAGACTTATCATCATGAAGTTCTCACTACGCAAATATGTTTGGCCAATTTCATGAAAGAGTGTTTGGCATTGCAGACAATGGCACCAACACTACATTTGGCACGTAATCCAACGTAAAATTAATAATTTACAACCACCTTTTGCAATCCACTCACGGATGAAGGCTTCTCCACATTTGTCAGTCATGAGGGCTGGGTTTTTTTTTATCATACTTCCCCACACGAGTTAAGAACAGCAGGTATGGAGGTGGAGGGCACTCGCCACTGATGCTAGTCAGGGCCGGCAATCAAACTCGGGTCTCCAGGTTCATCGTGCAGTGTGCTAACCACTGCGCCACCGCTGCACCATATCAACCATCGATTCTACATTATTAAAGCAAACTATTTTTTCCATCAAGAAGTGGAGGTAGTGCAGTATCGATACACACGTGATGAAGGTCACACATTTGTGTTGCACAACACGTGGGAACGGTTGTCCCACATCTATTAGTAATCATCATGAACCCATTAAGGGCAGCATGACACCACTCACTTGCCTTGCACTCCAGAGGGCCCTTCATTACAGTTGGCTATTTTACAGCCGTGTGTTAATCCACTGCTGGATGAAGGCCTCACCACGCCTTGTTGACCATGGCGGGTATTTGGACCATACTGCAACCACGCCGGTCAGTGCGGGTTGGTGAAGGCGGGAGGAGGCCAAGTCTGTTTCAGATGTCCCCCATCAATAATGTTAACTGCAACTGGGAAGGAGTGCAGGCATCATAGCTCAATGCGCTAACGACTACACGACCTCTCCACCCCATGATTCTCTATTATCTAAGAATAAATGTCGAAAGCTTTTATTTGTACTCGGAACAAGCTGCTTTTGCGACTTGAAAATAATTACCTGGAGCAAACCCCTCCACCCAACTTTTACTTTTAATTTGGGCGTGCTACTCCGAAAACTAAAACAAACTTGGCTCAGTTTTATTTGGTCTGAGCGAGTGACGTTTTTGTCAAGGCGGGTTTTCTCAAGCTTTGCATTGGCCATGACCCACGGCCCGGGGAAAGAAAGCCCCACTTTGCACGCAGCACTCTGCAATTGTCACGCGAAGAATGACGAATCTGTGACCATTGTACAGTGGGCCCGCTTCGTGTGAGCTGGACCGGAACGGGTCAGTCGGCAACAAGCAAAATTACACCGCAGGCACCGCCCACCAGCTCGCAACAATCGGAAAACTGATTAAACAATACATCTGTTTACTTTGCCATTCAATTGCTTTGAGAACGGAAACTCCTGAACTTTCAAGTGCCTTAACTGATAGCGTTTTTTTCTGTGCTTATATTACGAATATTTTACAATTAGAAAATCACAGCAGGCCAAGATAAAAAGAAGTTTAAACCGTCATTACCTTCTGCAAGCTGGAAGTGTTGAGTTGCGTTTTGTCGATAATTTTTACAGCAACCTGCAGGAAAGCAAACGCACCGTCACGTTTCACACCATTACACAGTTGACCGATGTCACGATAGAAAAATGTAGAATTACAACACAGTGCGTACGAATATATAATGGACAGACGTGACTTCATCCCGAAAGACATTGTACAGAAACGGTGTCATAAAAAAATAAAAGCAGTTAGTTCAGTCTCAGTCGGAATAAAAGAAAGTTTTTGATACTGGACTTAAACAGGGTCACCGGGAGTCGACACAGCACAAACTAATGGGGCAAGGGATTTCCAGACTACTATAGCGGCAGCAGAGGAGAATGTGTGACCTCCCACTGAGCTAAAGTCGACTTTGGGGCTTTGACAGCAAGTCTTGGATGCACAATTAAGTGGGGCTACATTTACAGCGTTGGACAAACACAAGTATGAAGAAAACCTCACCACGTTCGTTATTAAAAATGCCTTCTGCTAGAAGGGAGATTGCCTGAAACGTCAGTCTACTGTACACTTTTGTGTTTAACCATAATCAAATAAACGCTCGCTAAGTTAGTATGGTGTTCAAAGAAACACCTCCCGACAACAGAAATAAACACGCAGGCAGTTTGCATTATTCTCTGCAGGCCTCATTTCAAATTATGCCCGTCGCTATGATAATTAGCAACACTCCTTTCCAAGTGGCCATTGAACCAGTGCACTGCAAACACATTACGCAGTTAAATGTAGGAGGCAGTTTCTGCAACGATGGCATTTAACATAATGCGCTGCGAGTGATTAAATAGTAATGTATTAATAAACGCTTTGCAGCGTTTCTCTACAAAGTGCTGTTGAGTCGGAGGCTCCATCAAGACATCCGTAGCCGTTGCCAACGGGTTCACTGTACGACGTCCCACTCACTGTACCGACCATGAGACACACAACCTTTGTGCGGGGGCTGTAAATTATACCGCCAAAAGCCAAAGTTACCAGCTTTGTCAAAAGAGTGAAACGTGAAACAGCGCCTGCATCACCAGGTCTTCAATGCGCTCCAGACAGGAGGTGATCGGGGAAGAGAACCGTGACATGCACATGCATCCGATCGTTTTAACAAGTACATCCAACTCTCGATTATCCATGCGTTGGATTATCCGGGTTACAGATTAAACGAGCTGCTGAAATCTTTTTACGAAAATATCTTTACACGTGCCGCTCATTTCATTTATTTGCTGCTCCTCAGTCATGGGGGGGGGGGGGGGGGTCAATGATTCGGTACCCATGTGACAACAAACATTGATGCGAGTAGGCCAATTACTTCTTTGGGACATCTATCTACCCCCCCCCATTACCGCAGAAAATCGAGTTGATGATCAGACAATGAAGAAAAACCATTCATACACAAGCCACATAGGTAAGGTGCCCAGTTGTTGCTGTTGATACTTCGCAACCAGACATGCAATGCATAGGAAAAGCTATTTAATCGGTGTGTACTGATGACAAACGGATCGATTCAGATTCTTAAGCTCATAATAAAAGTGTCAATCCACGTGCATTCATAAAAGGCTTTGCATTTGGGTTAGATAGCGTAAATATAAATGTGTCGTTCAGCCACCACCACATGATACTGCCAATTAGTAAGGTTCATCACGTAAATAAAACATGCCAATTACTTACTTATAGGAGAGTAACCAACAAACGGGTGTGCTGAACTCGTAACTAATTGGCACGTTTTGTTTATGTAACAAACCTTACAAATTGGCTGTGTCGGGTGGTGGCGGGTTAACGACACATTTATATTGACAAGATCTAATAAAAAAACTTTATTATGGATATTGGTCGCGGAAAACTACGTGTTAAATTAACGTGTATTCAGAATCAACATTTTTTTTTACAGGTTTATGTTTTATGTAATGTGCTCACATCATTCCCGCAGCCACTAGAGTTGCTATCATTCAGTACTAGATAAAGTAATCCCTGCAGCCACAAGAGGTGCTGCCATTCAGCAAATTAATTGATTCTCGAATGAAATCGCAACGGTGAAACACGACAATTCATCGAATCGCCAGAGGGGGTGTGAAACGTTACATTCCAAGTAATTAACAACAAAAACAGGAAGCTATCTTGTCTTAAACCACTCTCTATAAAAGTTAGCACTAAGCAGCGGCAACGTCTGTTGGACAACTTAAAAAAAAAAGACTTGAGAAAAAAGAAGCACTCACACGAACTGGCTAGACATGTGACAATCCATTATTTAACAAGCCCAAACCCAGCTGATGAAACCCAGAAGTTCAAAAACGGTCGAGCATGTTCTTGCTTAAACAAATGCTTCGAGATAATATTGGTCTGGAAAGCCAATAGGCCAATGGATTAAAATATATTCTTATTTGTTTGTGGAAATGCAAAATGACATGTTCTTACATGTGATTTTTCCCATCAATTAATGAGATCCATACGCTCACCATAACACACATAGTACTCATTTACAAGACGTTCCATCACTTATTATTGCTAAAATAAACATGCAAATTATATGCAAACGTTACATTTAGCCCAATTGAGCAACCATACATTGCACAAACAAGGCAGGATACAAACGTGATGGCCAAAACGAAACAAAAAAAATGGGATTATAAAAAAAAAACATTTTATTTAATCGAATCGTCATTTCCCAAATCGTGACGAGTCGTTAAATCACTGGGAAAGTGAACCAGCCCCTGCTAACTACCATGCCCAACAGTCGGATTCAGCGGGAGACATTTTTTGTCTTGCAATAAGCTCACATGATGAAGGCGGAGATGAGAGATTCAGCCAACGCTCGATTATCCAGCGTAATAGGGATGCAGTGGTGGCCCAGATAAAACAAAAAATATAAATGATGTAAAGCATCTCTAATTTTGGAAATAAAACTAATTTATTGTTCATCTGCGTAGAACTGGGGCCAAGACGTAGAATGTGCAGTTTTTATTGCTTATTTAAAAGTGATTGGTTTACTTGCCGACGTGTTTGTGGTCACGTGGGCGCCAAGTCATTGTCACTCTACGAGTGAGGGGCAGCAAAAAATTAAGCGGGCGCATTTAAACATATTTCATTAATTTTCCAAGCAAGCACGGTTTCATCGGTAATCGAAATAATCCATCCACAAATAATAAAGAGTTCACGATAGACGCAAAATCACAAACGAGAGTCGGCACTCGCGAAAACATCACGATCCATCCCGCATCTCGCCATCGCTTGTATCTCGTGAGCCGCACCTCCTGCCCGGTGAGCGTGTGCTTTGCCAGCTTCACTTTGGCGAAGTTGCCCTTGCCGATGGTCTTGAGGAGCCGGTAGTTGCCCACCCGTTGGGTCTGGCCCGAGGGCGGCTGGGCATCTTCTGCCGAGTTGGAGAGCGGGCTCCGGCAGCGCAGCGATTGGCCAGCTTTGCTCCCGACCTCAGCGGGGCCATCTCCCACGACGGGCGGCTGTTGTGGCGGGCGAGAAGGCGCACGGGAGGGGAGGGAGAGAGAAAGGGGTCAGAACATCGAGAGGAAGTTATGATGAAAACAAACCGCTTCCTGAATGGAAAAGCGCCCGTGCATATGCGTGCCAACCAGTGTTTGAACTCTACTTGGGGACCATATTTTCTGCTGCTGCTGTTTGTGTGTGTTTGTTTTCTTTAAACACAAAGATTACGAGTTAGACTGAGGTACCCCTTTTCTCCAGGTATCACGTAGCAGATGTGCTAAAATCGCACTTCGATATTCATACTCGGAATGCAAACTGGAGCCGAGGGAAAGCGGTGACAGCTATTCCATTAAGCCGTTAAATGGCACGTATGGCTCAAAACGGGTATTTATAACCCCTCGTCAGAAAGATCTGAACGATCGGTAGAATCACAGCGTTGAGAGGCGCGCAGGGCCACAATTAGACTTGACACTTTTATTTCCTATAATTAATCAGGGAGGGGTTTTTTTTGTCTTCTGTGTCACAGCCTGGCATCAAGAGACGACAAAATAGCACACTGGGCAGTGGGGAGGACAACAGGCCGCTTCTTAAATTAACCCAAATGGCACAAACTCTTGAAACACGCAAGCAACTATAATTTATCTTAGCACAGTGCTGCATTGGTATAACTGCCTAAACACATGTCCAACTACCACAGAATTCGTTTTCTTCAGTGGAGTACAACGTCGCCTATCTGACTCACTGGGAATTGAGGCATAGCCGGACATGTGAAATGATGAGATATATAAACCACCGTAGAATATTAGTTACACTGTGAGAAAATAGGTCACTGGACTAAAAATTCTCCTTTCAAAACACTTCTTAAACAAGGAGAAATGCCTTGCTGTGCTTCAGAAGTGAGCGAATGTATGCAACTTTTACAATACTATTGCAAGTGAAGAAGGCAGCATTGTGAACATCTGTAGAGAATGACAGTTACAGACACCACTGCGCACACAGCGTTGGGGACATGGGTGGTCAATTAGCGAGGGTGGATATGGGGACGTTGTACTGTCCCATCGGCCAGTCTCACAGGCAAACAGCATCAGCGCTGTTGACACTGGTCACTCAGTTCTCATTATAACTGGGCCCCATGACCCACGATGAGTACTCGTGACCCCCCCAGAAACCCCGGACACGTTACCGGCCCCGCAGCCGGCGCTTGCACGACCAAAAAACGTCCAAAGCTCGGCTCCGGGGGGTTGGGGAAAGACCCAGCTGGTTCGGCTACTCTAGTGGTGTCCCAACATTCGTGTGTTTCTTTATTTCTTTCCTTCCAGTCAGCCAACCGGCTACTGTAAAGGCAAACTATGGCCGGGCAAACGGACGCTGAGGATCGAGCGCCGTTCCATTTAACACGAGGGTGCAAAAGTTATTATCTCAAACACACGACGGAAGGAGCGCACACACACACACACACGTGGGGGTGGTGGTGTGGGGGACACGACAGGGAGTCGCGTCTTGTATCCACACCAAAGTAATTTACTTGGCAGCAGCGACGGGCAACGATAGCAAGCACACTCTCAGGAGATACAGCAACGCACCGAACACCGGGCGAGCAATACAGCAGACGACAGAATACCTGTGTAGTAGTGTACCCGCCCTAACGCGGAACACCCAACAACAAAGAACATTTAGTGCCGTGCCACAGTCAGGCACAGTAACACCGCACGGGCACACCACGCGCACACTTAACGCCCAGCAGGATGCTCCAACACCCACACAGACGGAACAGTAAACACACTGAATACACACGTTGGAGCCCTGCACACTCTACACAACCAGTAGGAGACACCCAGCACTTAATAACATCCAACAATATAACACCCGGCACACACGACGACAGGATATACGGTGCATCGTATACCCACAATGCTGTACAGCGACAACTCAGCATCGTGAATACTTAACAGAATGCACGCAGAAGATGGTACACGTGACACGGTGAATACGCAGAAGCTATGATTGAACATACAACACAGAGCCAGCCCACACTATAGCCAGCATAAAGAACACTCAAGATTGGATACACCCAATAAGAGCCCAGCCATCACACAGAACAACTCAGCCACAGTGCTGTACAAGACAAAGTCCATCCAATACTCGGTACAGCCAACACACTACGCCCGACGCACAAAACACCCGGCACAGAAATAGGCTCGGCACACTATTCCAGACAGTACATCCCAAAGAGTACAACCAACAACACACAGCCCATCGCTGGATATAGTGCACATCAGAGTCCACATCACAACACAGCCCAAACACACAATACCCATCTACAATACATGTGTATTGGGTTAGATCGCGTAAAGATATAAATGTTGTCGTTAAACCCGCCACCACCCGACACAGCCAACTAGTAAGGTTTGTCACGTAAACAGAACGTGGCCAATTCGTCACTAGTACAGCACTAACCGGTGTGTTAGAGAGCCAAACCACAACATTTACAATCTGAGTACGACGTTTAACCTGGTGTGCTTTACTTGTAAACAATTTGCATGTTCTGTTTACGTGACAAACCTTACTAATTGGCTGTCCGGTGGTGGCGGGTTTAACGACAACATTTATATCTTTACGCGATCTAACCCAACAAAAAAACCCTGTATTATGGATGATATTGGTCACGAAAGCCAACATGTTAAACACACAATACCCAGCGCACAATACAACCGGAACAATCAACCCTCAACGTGTATGTCTGTATGCTGAACTGCTTTCGCAGGGTGCGTATCCAGCCGTGCTCATCGGAGGTGTTTCCGTCAACAAAATACACTCAAAACAGTGCACCGCATAAACACACCCAACACTCAACTACCAACACAACATGCAGAACACCGGGCAAGAAAGTATCCCCAGCTTACAGGACGCAACTCGTACACCACGTGTTGAGTATACAAAATACTGGAGACATCGTACAACACCCATTCCACCTTACACTCAGAACACCGAGCCCACGGTACAGTATACAAGTACAATAAGTTCAACATGCAAACAGTTCAACATCCATCTTATAAGGTACACAATGCCCGCAGTGCACAGGAAATATTACACCCATCACCAGCGAACTGGCCCACAATACGCTCACGACATTACCAGGTAGATTATGTCACACCCAGCACAACACTGTACTCACAGTTTGCTGTAGATAGGAAATTATCCATAGCACGCAACATTTAACACACCGACCATTGTACTTTAACAGCAGTCAACGCAGCATAACATTTACAGGCGGCCTTCCCACAACCGGGGGGTTGTTTGACCATTCTTCATCACCCCGCCACCTACTGCATACTGGCAGAGGGCCTCCCAGGATCGGATCTCGTCCAGACGTCACTCACCATTAGATGTCAGCGGCCGTGGCAGGAAAATCGATCTCAGGTCGCCGGGTTTACGGCACAGTGCGCCAAGAAACCCGGGGCACAACTCACCGCTGGCTCCCCCGCACCCAAGCGAACATGGCACGAAAATAGTCCGAAAAAAAGTGGCACTCTCAGTAAAAGAGGGCAGAGCAGAGGCGAGCACACGCGGCTATTTACAGCTCTGGCTGGACCATTGTGCCACTATTGTATCATTACAGCTCTTTGGGGCCAGGCCCTTAAAACGCGTAAGCGTCAAAAAAAGAAACCCAACCGGTATGGACACAAGGCGATGAGTTATTAAAGCGTGGGTGCGTTAGTCACAAGGAGGCGAGGCGACACCGGCAGGCAGACAGGCACCGAGAGGGAGGGGAGGGAGGTGGGGAGTAGGAGGAGTAGGAGGAAGACGGGTACCATGCACGCGTCGGGGGTTAGTTTATCGCTGAAGTCGGTGGCCCATCACGCCAACAAAATGTACACCTGAATCAGATGACATTGGTGTATTATTGTACAAGGGACAAGTTAGAATGAGAAACTAAAGTCCAGTAAGGGGCACAACGGTTTGCGTTCTTATTTTGTTGGCCCATTACGCCATCGAAACGTAACACGAGATGACATGGGTGTATGCAAGAGATGACACGGGTGTATTGTCAAAGGGGCTAAGATTGAGCACTTCCATTCTCGTGAGAAGGATAAACTAAAGTTCAGTGAGGGACACGTGTTTGGTTAGATTATAGTGCTTAGTCGTCGGGGCCCATCATGTCACCACGCACTGTAACATGAAGGAAACGACATTGGGTGTGTATTGTTTAAGGGTTAATGTTGTGTACAGTCTTATCAGGATGAGAAATTAAACTGCAGCTGCAGTGAGTGGCGCATCATGTCAAGAAACAGGTAACATGAGATGACATATGACATGACATGCGTGTATCGTATAAGGGCTAAGAATGAGCACTTATTCTGATTACAGTGAGAAACTAAAGAGTTGCATGTTTGGTGAGGATATTTTGTTAGTTATTGGCCATAAAAAAAATATCGCACAAGACTGCGTGAGTGTATATCGTCTCAGTGCTAAGGTTGAGTACTTTTTCTTACCAGAATGAGAATGAAAACTGTCAGTGATAGTACTCTTAGGTTTTTTTGGTAAAGTCACGTAGGTAAAAAATGTAAATAAATCCAAGAGTATGAATCCTTGCAGTCACGAAAGCTTCAAATCTAGAATATCAGTGATAGGCCAGAAATTATATTGGTGGTGGCCCATCGAGCCATCAAAATGTAACATGAGATGACATCAAAGTAAGAATGAGATGACTTGAAGTGACGTGGGAGTATGAATGAAATGACAAGAGTGTATTTCATAAAATGCTAAGACTGAGCGCTTGTTCTTATTATGCGAAACAAAACTACAGGAGGCACACGTTGAGTCAGATTGCTATTTGCTCGTGACACATCATACCAAAGTGGCATGCATCAGTGTGTGTTTGTGCAAAGTACATGAAATACGATTGGGTATGCTATTATCAGAACGAGAAGCCAATGTCAAGTGAGGCACATGATTAGTTGGGTTAAGTTTTTGTTGTATGTAGAACTTCTTTTAGTACAGTACATAGCCAACCGTGCTACTCGAGGTGACAGAGGACAACAAACTAAGCACATCAAGCTATCAACAAGTAACTTGAGATGACATGGGTGTATGAATAAGATGACATGGGTTTATTGTCCATGAGTAACGATTGAGTACTGTACGCATTCTGACCAGAATAAAACAACCTCTAAACGGCGTTAAGAGACGACAAACTAGGTTATATTCTATGGTTCTTTTCGTAAAGTCACGTAGATGGAAAAAAGTATTTATAAAGTTATTAAAAATATCACGACGTTTCGATCGCAACACAAACGACCGCTTGTGTTGCGATCGAAACGTCGTGATATTTTTAATCACTTCATTTTTATTTAGTCTGTCTACGCGACTTACGGAAAGAACCATAGAATATGAATTCCTGGCAGTCACGAAAGTTTGAAGTCAAAACTAGTTATGTTTTAGTTATTGGTGAATCACCTCACCATGAGCAATTAACATGGATAAGAGGACAATGATGCATTTTCGAAGGGATAAGATTCAGTTGTACGATATTTTGATCTGAATTAGAAAACGAAATGCCACATTTTAGGTGGTCTCAAAATTTCCAAGTGGCTTCACTCACCCACAGTGACTCGCCGATTGAGTAACAAGCCTTTCGACTGTGTTGGGTCAGAGTTGGGGGAATGTTTTGACTACCACAGAGAAAGGTATAAAGGGAGAATGTGAGGTTTTTTTTTATACTCCTTTACACACCATACAAATAGAAATTCCGAAACTGACCACTGATTTACCGCTTACCAGGGAGTGGACAAGTGGAGCAGTTCGTCAGTGCACTGCTTTTTGACCACGGCAAACCTGAGTTCAATTCCCAGTCACGGCTAACATCAGTGGCGTGTGATATCCGAAATTGCGCCAAGTATTCCCCTTCACCGATATGCACACTGCCATGAAATATGGCTAAACAGCTCAGTATTAATTAACCATAACCCTCGAGTGTTATCCACACACACACTGCAAACACCTCGGTGCCACAGGTCTTGTTGCAAAGTGACAGGATTCAGGGGTCAAGACCATTTGTGTCCAGTCAGGGTTTCTATGTACAGCATATTTTAACCTGACATGATTTGACACTGCTTATCTGCATTATAGATGGCCCCAAACGCCTCTCTAAGTCCTATGGAAGGACTGTTCTGTGTTAAACCCGCCCAGCTCTTCGGTGGAGAAGGGGAGTGTGTGTGTGTGGGATCAAGTGAAGATCTGTCCAATGCTCTGTCCTCTTACACCTGCTGGCCTTCCCATACTTCTCTGACGTACGCACCTCGTTAGCCCTCCCACGCGCACTGTGAAAACTGGGCCACTGGGCAGGCATTTCTTTGGCAGGGTTCTTGGGAGTTGAGCCAAACATAAATCTCAATCTAGACAATGATTAATATGGGAGGCTCACCTCTCGTGCCACCTCAACTTTGTAACTTCCTGGCCATAGCATCTTGTTTCAGTCAACACCATGGTGGCCTCTTCACGTCATTTTTGCCTTCCATATGTATGCTGAACTTCTTTCACGCCGTACGTGGCCAACCGTGCTAATCGGAGGTGCGGGGGGGAAGGACGACATATCCTGATATCCTGACCCTGCTTAATTAAAATAAATACCCATTAGTTACCAATGTTTGTTGCTCACTTGTTGCCCTATCTGGTGGCCCAGAAAATAGTTTTAAAACGACGGATAAAGATTGTGAAGGGCCTACCTACCTCATCGCCCGACCCACATCTCTAACCTTCCAAAGCTCTCCAGCCTCTTCACCTCCTCTGGCCTATCCACACCTCAGCCTTCCGACACCTCTTTCAAAATTCCTACTCACACGGCCTCCACACCACTTCCGGCCACAACACCTCCTCCTTGGTCCTGAACACCTGTTTGCAAGCTTCCCCTCTGCACTGGCCTCCACACACACTTGTGTGTGTGGGTAGTGGTGGAATGGCCAAACAAAGTGGGAATGACGAGGTTTTGAGACGGATGAGGTGTGGAGACCACTACTGGGTATTTATTAAAAAAATATCTTCACAGCTCATGGGATTCCTCCAATATAAATACATATTCTGATACACCGCCGAAATCCGGACCTTGAAAAAAATTGTATCTTAACATCCTCTCCTGAATTGATTTCAAGTTTTCCTCTCCTGCCTGTTCCAACACTTGATGAGCCACCGCTATTCTACATCATCAGCCGACCTGCTCCACCTACACCACCTCTCCAGTCTATCAGCCTCCATCAATATCATTCACCTTCACCACTATTTGGCCATCCCAGATTTCCAACCATAATCATCCTTCATACCTCTCAGTCTATCATCCTCCATCAATATAATTCACCTTCACCAGTGCCGGACTATTTGTCCATCCCAGATTGCCAACCATAATCATCCTTCATACCTCTCAGTCTATCAGCCTCCATCAATATCATTCACCTTCACCAGTGCCAGACGATTTGTCCATCCCAGATTGCCAACCATAATCATCCTTCATACCTCCCAGTCTATCAGCCTCCATCAATACCATTCACCTTCACCATTGCCAGACTATTTGTCCATCCCAGATTGCCAACCATAATCATCCTTCATACCTCCCAGTCTATAAGCCTCCATCAATATCATTCACCTTCACCAGTGCCGGACTATTTGTCCATCCCAGATTGCCAACCATAATCATCCTTCATACCTCTCAGCAGAGGTGTGGACTCGAGTCATGTGACTTGGACTCGAGTCAGACTCGAGTCATGAATTTGATGACTTCAGACTCGACTTGGACTTGCATAACAATGACTTTGTCCCACCTCTGCCTCTCAGTCTATCAGCCTCCATCAATATCATTCACCTTCACCAGTGCCGGACTATTTGGCCATCCCAGATTGCCAACCATAATAATCCTTCATACTTCGTTAGTTCCACATCGTGGCCCAACAACAGCCATCGAATGACCATCAATCACACTTTGCCCCACGTTACCTGCCTCCGCATCTCCTCGGGAATCCCAGACGCACCAACATCGTGAGCATTCACACACACACACCTTGTCGACCTCTCCCACACCCCACCTCATCAGCCATCAAACCTTGTCGGACCCACCGCAACTCTTTCTGTCCCCATGTCTCCCCCAACATTGTCACACCCAGCGCTTACTTGTTTCGACTCGGAAACCGTCGGTAGAGGCGGTCTCGTCGACATCTCGGCGGTGGCGTTTCTTCCACTTGAGTTTTGTTTTCACAAGACGAGGAACGACAATTTCAAAAAAGAAATAAAAACAAACAAAAAACAAAAGCTGTGTAGGAATGACTTCTCAGTGGCAGCTGGACGGATGACCCAATTCGCCAAGTTGTTGGACTTGACGGATATGTTCAGCAAATTAAAAGACGAACTTCTTTCAATTCAAAAAGAAACAAAAACTCACAAAGTTCTGATTGGATTCTTTAATTATCCTTAAGACGAACAATAAAAGCAACTTGTGTCGCTTTTACACAAACGTCCAACCCAAACTCAGAGACGGTCGTTAAGGCTCAGCCATTACCAAGTTGCTTGAAACAGCTTCGCGAGTTCCAGATCTTCTCCAAAATCCTACTGCCCCCACCCCCCTCCTATGGGACCCCTAAGTTCCTAAAATCCTTGGACTGAGTCCTGGGATTCTTTCTATAAAGATCCCTGTGCGGACCGACTCCAGGTGTCCCGAATCTCTGATAATTCCACGCGGTTCCCGAGTGCGGAATCTATGGGGTTCTGTGCTACGGATATCTCTGTACCGAGGCTGGATATCTCTGTACCGAGGCTGGAGATCCCTTAACCGTGTCGGAATTCGTCCCCGAGTAGAGATCTTCCCCAAGCAAAGTCCTGGAGTCCCTGTGCCGAGACTAAGGAACCTTGCGCTGAGTTCCGGGGTCTCTCAGTCTTAGGGGGTGGTCCCTAATCAGATCCCCCAGGGATCGATGCGCTGAGTATAGGGGGGGCTCCTGTATATATCGATTACCAGGTGTCCCTGAATCTCTGGGGGTAGCAAGTCCCAATGACCCCTTCTCCAAGTTCTAGGAATTCCTGCCGAGCTGGGCGGAGTGGGGGGTCAAGGGTCTGGGACCTCCCCGAGCACCCGATCGCTTCGAATCCGCTCAACGTCGGGCTCTCTGCAGCTCCTTTGCCGTATCCCTCTTATCTTCTTCCCTCTTCAACTGCGGCTGCTGTTGCCGACGATGCTGCTGAGGATGACGAGGACGACGACGATCAGGACGAGACGACAGCAGCACCAGTAGAGACATGGGACGAAGCGTGGAA
The DNA here is from genome assembly GCF_015708825.2 of Lethenteron reissneri. NCBI lineage: Eukaryota > Metazoa > Chordata > Hyperoartia > Petromyzontiformes > Petromyzontidae > Lethenteron > Lethenteron reissneri. Next base: position 10,184,516 of record NC_083789.1, read on the forward strand.
CCTCTCCGTCGCCTCCTCCCGTTGGCCGCCCTGATGCAGCGCGGCACGGGCCGCCGCTCAGCGCCTCGCGAACATGGCGCGCGGGCGGGCCGACGAGGGCCGTGACGCCGGCAAGGCAGACATCTTGCTCAGGGACGCACGCGCACCGCTCCCCCGCCGCACGCGCACCAGCCCCGCTGCGTCAACACCCAGTTACGGGCCCCGCCCCTTGCAATTAGCTCAGCGTAGCGAAGGTGGTCCCTTACCAAGATGTCCGCCCCGCGCGTCACGTAGCTCAGGAGCCCCCCCCCCCCTCCCCCCCCCGCGGCCACCGGCCGCCATCTATAAGTCTGTTTACTACGGGGTTGCATTTCGTAGTGCGGATAAGGCGCGTCCGCCTCGCGTCGTCGTCTCTGATTGGTCAGCCGGTGAGCGACGAGGCGTGGCGCGCGCGCTCACCCCCTCCACCGTTGCGCATCCGCTGTGGGAAATGTGAAAGGATCGGTTCCCCCCCTCCCCCCCCAATCCCCCTCCCCGGCACGCTGTGTTCGGAAAACTTTACGGAAATATCCGAGCGGCCACGAAGATGACGTCGGGGCCCTACCTTGTTGCCGTACCTACCTCGAGCGTTGATGGTGGTGGGGGAGGGTTGCGTCATTGATGGTGGCCCAGAACCCAGAGGCTGAAAATGATTATGAAAGTTTTTTTCGTTTGAGTCTCACGCCCTCCTCGCGCTTATTGAAAGTTCGTGAGAATCGGAGGAGCGTTTATTTGTCGTTCTTCTCGTTGCAACGAACATAAACAATGCTCAGACATGATTTAAAGCCTTTCGTGACTTCAGGAATTCATACTCTTTGGATGTTTTAATCGGAAAGAGACCAGATGGCTCATTGGGACACTGTCTAAAACCTGACTCCCACCACCATCCAGCCCAGAAGAATTCCCTCATCAAAACCCTACACCATAGGGCCCGTTGCATCTACGACCAGCACCACCTAGCCAGTGAACTGGAGCACGTACACCAAGCCCTCAAGATGAATGGATATTCGGACCGCACAGTCCGCAAAGCTGTCACCCCAACCGTGGGGAGAGAACCATCTGAGGACCCAATCAAAACCATCACCTTGCCATACATAACAGGGGTCACCAATTTTTTTTCCAAAGTCATGAACAAACACGTGATCCAGGTTCGATTCAACACAGTACATAAAATTCGTGATCTGATCCCAGCTGTGAAGGATGCAATACCCCGGTGTCTACAAACTAAGTTTTGTCTGCGGCAGTAGTTACATTAGGGGAAACTAAGCGACATGTTAACCCAGCTTAAATATACGCTGCCAAGCTTGGTGGTGCTCATTCAGACGCTGTCTTTCCGACAGACCTGTTCTTCACCTGAGGACGGCTGCTTGCGTTGTGGCCGAAACGTCGTGAGAATTATATTTTATTATGTTTTATTTTTATTATTTTATTATTTCCCTTCTATGTGACTTTACCGAAAGAACCAAGAAGATGAATCCCTGCAGTCATGAAAGCTTTAAATCGAAAAATACCAAACAGACGGCATTCGCCACGAAGTCACGGGCGACGTCGTCCGTGCCAGGTCTAGGTGCAACCTTTGAGGGCACGTGAAGTTGTCGAAGGTTCGCTGACAAAGGAGGTCGCGGGACACGAAGCTTAGGTGACCATGGGGTTGAGCGACTTGCGGTGACTTGGCGGATATACCGGCTGCGGTGCCCACCTGCTGTAACAACCTGTGGGTCACATAATACGAGGCTGACATTTCTTTCCAACCCTGGGGAACCCTGTACAACTACCACCGTCTTCTCTCCCTCACCCACTCTCCTAATCTCACACCAGAGGTCGCAAACGGGTTTTGATTCCTTACCCGTACCCGGCCGCACCAGGGTCGCAAACGGGTACCCGTACCCGGCCGTACCCGTACCCTACCCGTACCCGGCCAGGTACGGGTAGGGTACGGGTATCGGGTACCTGATTGCGACCTCTGGGATGAAGCCATGTTGCTGGCGCAGGTGGGTTGATTCTAGGAACTTGAAGTGTGAGAAGAGACAAGACGTTGGGAAATGAGTGACAAACGGTTACTCACCAGTGACTCACGGTCTACCCGTACCCGTACCCGGCCGCACCAGGGTCGCAAACGGCTACCCGTACCCGTACCCGGCCGGGTACGGGTAGCCGGGTATTGGGTAGGGTACGGGTATCGGGTACCCGGTTGCGACCTCTATCTCACACCGCCAAAAGTATTCTCCTCACGCATCGCTCAACCACCATCAACTGGGATGAATCGAATAATAAAAAAGGGAACCGTCCGTTCCGTTACCTAAACCACTGACTTGCCCTTTGTCAAGCCACTGCTGGATGAAGGACTCGTCACACTCAGTCGTGGGGGGAGAGGGGGGTTGTTTGACCATACTTCACCACGCTGGTCATTTGCAAGTTGCTGAAGGAAGGGGGGTGGCCCAGGTTTGGAAGGAAATGTCATGCGCATAGTATGGGGCCCACAGGTCCCCTTGAAGAGTTCTCAGAAGTTACGTGATATCAGCTTCCGCGGGTCATCCTCGAACAGAGAGATCCAAATGGATTATATTTATGACGCCGGTAGCATAAATCTGGATAAAATTGGGTCAATGAACAATATAATAATGAATGTGTAGATTGCATTTTCACCGATACATAATCCCATTCGTAATCCATAACAGTTTGGCAAATATTATTAAGTGAACACTTTAAAAAACACACACAAAACTAAACTAAATCTGGTTTTAAACATCCAATATTATGCACTCATTTGTGTGTTTTTGTTTCCACAAGTCTGCTCGTGGCCGTCACCATTATTATTATAATTCACTTGGTATATATTTGGAAAGAAACATCAGAGAGTGCGGGTAACACATTCGTCAATAACATTGCCTTAAAAAGAAAAGGTGACGTTTTGGGCAATGACCCTTCAGAGCACATTTAGAGAGGGGCCGGTAGGCAGAGTGAGAGGTCAACAGGACTGTTGTCTGGGTCAGAGTTTCAGAAATGCAACGATACCCCAAAACAGTTTACCTGGAAACCCTTTTGTCAATCCACTGCTGGATGAAGGCCTCTCCCACACCGTGATGGGCCTGCAGGTTATTTGACCATACTTCACCACGCTGGTCAGTGCAGGGTTGATGAACAGATGCATTTAACAAAGTAAAAAAAACCCCACAAACTTAATAAATTGAGTCAGGAGAATGCGAGCAATCTCTGAAGCTAAGCAGAGTTTACACCATTGGAACCTCATTTGCCAGTAAAAAATATGATAATTGATTTTTTACCCTATTTTTAAAAAGGTGTCAGTTTTGTTGCCAGATAAAAGGGTAAAAAATCAATTATCTAAGCAGAGTTGACCCTGGATAAGTGCCTGGGATGGGTGACCGTCATACATAAACAGGTATTATAGGCTGCAGCTGCTACGTGGGCTACGTCAATGTGGGCAGCAGATGACTTATGATATATTGTACTATACGGCTATGCTCCCACGGATGTGCTCCCTCGCCTTCACCAATATGAATGACCAGCGTGGTGAAGTAAGGTCAAATAACCCCACGACCAGCACGGCGTGAAGTCGGTGTTCATCCAGCAGTGGACAAAACTGTACTGCACGACGAAAGGCTGAAACATTTTTTTTAACGAAGCAGTTGAAAGTGCACCGGGCGCCATCTGCTGGATCGTGTGAACATTTGTGATTGTAAACATCGTCTGAGATGTCATAGATTTGGATTTAAAGCTTTCGTGACTGCAGGGATTCATATTTTTGGTTCTTTTGGTAAAGTTTTTAGAAGGGAGAAATATAAAAAATATATATATTTATTTTTTTATATTTTTTATTTTATTATTTCCCTTCTACGTGACTTTACCGAAAGAACCAATAATATGTCATAGATTGTCAAGGATGTAATGATGTGATCGTCCACAGTCGTGGGGAAGGGTCACATATACCTGTCAATCCCTTATCAGCGCCTATCTTATTACAGACGAATCCAGCCCCCGTTGGTCACCACGTGCCCTTATAAAATCTCTGATTTGTTCTGTCTTCGAGCATCAGCGAAAATTGTGTTATAAGTTGAAATAATTATAATTATTATGACAGTGACGTGAAATCGTGATGAGATGAATGATGATGTTGTGAGAGGCTGATGGATGAAGATGTGGTAAAGAGATGGATGGTAATCCAGGAGATTCAATTATGGTTTCGGTTGCCACCTGTTCTATTCCCAAGATTATCTTCTTTTTAAGGTGGCTGTGATTTGTTTACTTTTCCTATACGTTGCACTCATGTCATGTTTTTGTTCATCGTTTGATGTTGAAACGTTCTGACCTGCCCCTACTGGACATTTGTGAAAAAGAGCTTCATATCTCTTCAGATTCCTTCGATATAAATACATATTCTGAATAATCGAGTTTTTTTTCAGTTGCGTGTAGTTCTCCCCTCTTCTTGGTTCTTTCGGTAAAGTCACGTAGAAGAGAAATAATAAAATAATAAAAATAAAACATAATAAAATATAATTCTCACGACGTTTCGGCCACAACGCAAGCAGCCGTCCTCAGGTGAAGAACAGGTCTGTCGGAAAGACGTCTGAATTAAATTGAAATTGAGTTCTCCCCTCTTCAGGTATGCGGCAATTCGTCTTTCCACGACATGTCCCGTTTTATTTGTACTGCAGATGTAGCAATCCTCCGGATGATGTGGGAGTGTTGGTGGATTGTGATGTGGTGGATGGATGTATATTGCTGTGAGCGTGTATCGTGATGTAGGTGATGAAGCAAACGTTGCAATGTGTCTCACGCACATACAAGACGCATCACATTCCGAAATCTGTGCTCCCTTTAATACATGTATTGTGTATAAAAACCCAGTTTTCAAAACAAAGAATGCAAAACTTATACCGGAAGTACCACGACAAGTAAACACAGTTGTTGCTCGTTAGTCGATTATCCGATTCGCCGTCAACTATTAGAACACCTACCGACGTTGTACTTCTAAAACTCTTACCAGTTGGAAATACCGTCGTCACAATTTCCAAAGGTCCATCGCGCCATCTTGTGGGAAAAGACTCGTAATGCATGAATATACAACCGACAGACACGTACACAAAACACTTGCTTATTATATTATTTGCATCAACATTATTTCATCGTTTATTTACGCCAAAACGTATTTCACATCACTGCTGAAGGCCATCAGCAGTTGTTTCTTGCTGTGGTTGTCCCACCTGATGACCATTGCTTGTGTTGCGATTGAAACGTCGTGATCTATTATTTTTCTACCCACGTGACTTTACCGAAAGAACCAGAGAGTATGGATTTCTGCAGTCACGAAAGCTTCAAATCAAGATTGTATTTCACATCAACAAGCATCAGTCAAATTGCCAAGGCACATTGTTTTTTTCTGATACGTATGAAAACTATAGCTCCCGGTTGTACTTTTCAATTGGACCGCGTGTTGTTCTGCATGATGTCCGACGTTTTGTGTTCACCCCGACCACAACTGAAGAAGCTGCCCGCACGTGGAGCGAAACGTCGGATATCGTGCCGAATAAGACGTGGGAGGACCCGAAAACGCATAACAGAGCTGAGTTATTGCTGTTGTTGGCAATGCATGGATTCCTCACCACAATTTTCCTTACCCCGACCTCAAAAAAGACCCTCCTGTGTAGCCTTAACAGACCGTTTGGGGCAAGTGCTGCTAGCGAGCACCTATGAAGGCCGGCACGGCACACGAAGGGGTTGGATGGCCAGCTCCACGCCCGGCCGCCTTTGTCTCCCTAAGTGGCGATGTTTACATACCGCACCAGGTACTAATTTGAGGCTGAGTCGACCTAGAGGAGGCCCAGGACCGGTTGAGATGATCGTCACTGGTGTTGGCCATGAGCGGGAATCGAACTCCGGTTCGCCAGGTTGGTAGCGCGGCGCGCTAACCGCTGCACTACCGCTCCCCACACCCCGACCACAACAGCGGACTTTCACGTGACCTTTCGCCACCTGCCCCCATGCGGTAGAGGCCACATTACCTCCATCTCACACCGTGGCGATGAAGATCATCCGCTCCGGCCGGAAGGTCCGAATCTTCCGGCTGAGCGACTGCGACACTCTTATGCGGATCCCACCGGGGGGCACGTTGAACCCCGCGGGGACTGGGGACCCGGGTTCGATTCCAGGCCGAGGTGACCCCAGCACCGGCTCGACACCGTTGCTGTCCCCTTCCGCGATTCGAGTCCCCGGAAACGATGCTGGGATCGTCGAGCGGTCATCGGCCACGGCCACCACCGCCGGGTCGCATTTCCCAATGCGGGTCCGATGCCTGTCCCAGGAGTTGTTGTTGATGTTGTTATTGCCACTCAGCCTTGTGCCCCGATCCTCGCCGGGTCTTCTCTTGCGCCGGATCCGGACTGCTCCCTGGCGCCGCCACTGCCGTTCAGCGCTGTCGACGTCCGCATCACTGTCCGACGTCGCTGGGAGCCACCTCTGCCGATACTTCTTCTGCTGCTGCTGCTGCCGCCGCCACTGCCGCAGCAGCAGTCTCGACTCACCGGTGGAGACCGGCCAGTCTCCCTCACCCAACCGCTCACCACCCCGCTGCGTATCCTGGATCAACCTCTGCACCTCACCCACCCATTCACCCTCGATCGACCTCTGACCTTCGTGCGCCCGCTCACCCTCCTCACACGTTTGCTGGCCCTTACCTGTCACCTCACCCTCGATCAGCCACCCACTGTCACACACCCGGTCACTCTCACATAGCCGCTCACCCACCCGCTCACCTTGAGTCATACTCTGACCGTCACCCTTTCTCTGGCTCTCGCACTAGAGGGCCGCCCAATCCAACCGGTGAGCAGCTTCTGATGAGTGACGACTCCATCCCCGTGGGTGACCCTGTGTGGATTTTTCGCCGGCTGTGGGATGACATTGAACCAACTCTGACCGCCGCGGTAGGTACGGCCCATCGAAGTTGCCAGTTCGGTTCGATTCCCCGTCCGGCGTCAAATCGCACTTGGGTCGCACAACCGAGGCCGCCGCGGCTGAGCCATCGTTCGCGGGAGAAGCGGCGGCACCACCCGCAGTGGCTCCCGCCTTGCTGATGAGCATCGATTTGATGGAGTTGCGGCGTCTGCATCGCGACGGAACGGGGACGCCGCTCAGGACGAGCGAGTAACGTGCTGAGACCGCCGCTCGCCCAACCCCCACCTGCTCCTCGACCTCCTGAGACCCCAGCTCCGGGTCGTTCTCGCCCTGTAAGAGTTTGCGTCTCTCCATTGGCGGTGACTCCAGGTTGCCATACCTCGTTCGCCTCCTGTACTGCGCGCTGCCCGCCACCCCGAGGCTGACTCGTGGACGGGATGATGGGTGGACATGTCCTTGCTGTTGATGATGATGATCATGCTGCTGATGCTGATGGTGATCCTGCTGTTGTTGCTGCTGATGATCATGCTGCTGCTGATTATGATGATGATGTTGATGCTGATGTTGTGGCTGATGATGATTCTGCGGTTCATGTTGCTGATGCTTTAGCTGCAGATGATGATGCTGCTGATTATTATTCTGCAGTTGATGCTGCTGCCGATGATGTTGTTGATGTTGTAGGAGCCCACGAATGTAGGCGATTGCTCGTTCCACGTTCATTTCTCGAGGCCGCGTCTCACGGGGACTCCCCAAGTTCAGGGTCCACATTTCCTGATGTTTTCCTGCATAAAATAAATTACGTTATGCCGAGTTTATATTATTCGCAGGTTAACCACAGTGCGTGCTCAGAATACCGGGCCAATCCAGGCATGGCCTACCACGGTATACCAGGTTTTTTGTAATTAACACCTCCCCATTATTTCCATGAATACCAAAAGTTTTCAGATTTTGGTTGATTGTTTTAGTGCTCAACACGTGTTTTTATAATAAAACACAAAAATTGTACCATATAACATTTAGATATCAAGACATGTTATACAAACACATCTATTGAGAATGTCCTCTGTCTGGATGTGTGGTTGGCAGTGCGGATCCGAGGGGGTGGGGAGGGTGCATTGGAGACGATTGCCTCCACCCCTTCCCCTTGAGACGCTGAATACTGCGATGTTATTAATATTTACCAGAATACATTGAATATTCTTGTTTTTCTTCTTGGTTATTTCGGTAAAGTCACGTAGAAGGGAAATAATAAAAATAAAAATTAACATTTTATTATTTATTATTTCGCTTCTACGTGACTTTACTAAAAGAACCAAGAAGATGAATCCTTGCAGTCACATAAGCTTTAAATCGAAAAATATTATTGTTTCATGTATTAATTAGATAATTACTTACAAAGCTTAATATACGCATATGCACTACCCCCCCCCCTCCCCCCGCCTCGGGATGTTGGGGTGGTAGAGCAGTACTTTCTGGGCAGTACGTTTCAGCTCAGGACTCATCGACTCATCTGGGACTGGCTGGCACGGGGAGTTTCCGCGCGGCGTGGAGACGCGGCTGGCTACGAATCAAGTCACAGAGTTGCTCACTGTTCGCCGTTTAGATTTTAAAGTTGGGGAGTGTGATTCTTACGTAAAAGAAAAAAAAAATTCCTACAATTTTTATTCATTCATTCATCACGCACAGTCGTCGAAGGACCGTTGAGCAGAGGTCGCAACCGGGTACCCGATACCCTACCCGATACCCGGCTACCCTGTACCCGACCGGGTACGGTACGGGTAGCTGTTTGCGACCCTGGTGCGGCCGGGTACGGGTACGGGTAGGCCGTGAGTCACTGGTGAGTAACCGTTTGTCACTCATTTCGGGTAGGGTACGGGTAGGGAACGGGTACCCGTACCCGGCCGGGTACAGGTACGGGTACCCATTTGCGACCCTGGTGCGGCCGGGTATGGGTAAGGAATCAAAACCCGTTTGCGACCTCTGCCGTTGAGCCAAACGTGTTACCTCTTGCGACAGCATTGGCGTAGACTTCACTCGGCTGCCATGCACCGGCGTCTCGAGTGATTTGTTTGATCCACGGATCACGGGGGGTGGGGGGAGGGGTGGCGAGCACGTGGACGACGCTATTCCTTTGAGGGTCGCAGTCCACTTTGAACGTCAGAGCCGTTTTTATGGGTTCCCCATAAAGCATGCGGCCCATGGCTATTCCCACCCCACGTTATGTCCGTGGGAATTTTTCCACCACCGGCTCTGGACTGTAAATGGTAGATGAGCGACTACCTCAATGCTCATTTGAACAAGAGCATCACTTGCACCATATAACATTAAGGTATTAAGAAATTATTTATTCGTCGATATAAATTATATTAGAATGTTCTCTGTCTGGATGTGTGCTGGGCCTAAAATCACGCCATTCTTCTGCATCATAGCAGCCTCACTCCACGCCACAAATGAAGGCGAGAGACGGAAGCAAGTCTGTACTGCGGCCGACGTCAAAGATTAACATCTCGTACAGGATCCTACCATCGAAGCCCACAGTCTCAACCTTCCACGCAGCCAACTGTCGACCATCAACCGAATCAGGACCGTGCATGGCCGATGCGGTCACCCCCGATGCGCAAAAATCTCAAACCATCGACCCGCATCGTAAAAACTCCGCTACTGCGGTCTTCAACTCCTGTAAAGGAGGAATTGTCGAGATCCACTCTACGTCTGAACACACAATTGAGTGGATAACAAATATAAAATTGCATTTTTAATCTGCTCCTATTAATCCAAAGGAAAGAAGGCCAGTTTGCCTGTTGACATATAATCTGGACACCTGTGAAAAAGAGCTTTGTAGCTCATCGGATTCTTCTCAGTCCAAACAAAAATTCTGATTCTGATAATCTGCCAATTATCTTCTCAGTCACCGTGAATGCGTGCGATGAGATGGGATGTTGAATGTCGCACCTTCATTGCCACTCGCTGGGCCCTGCTGTTCCTCAACCAAGCTGTGAGGTTCAATTCCCGGTCCGGATCCCTCTCGGAGCCCCCCGTTTTCGGGAGTGATTACAATTTCGCAACCGCTGCTCCCGGAGCCCCCCGTGTCGCTGAGAGACGCAGAGCCGCTCTCGCTGGGCTCGTAGAATCCTGGGCGTGAACGAAAACAAGGAGGGAAAACTCATGCACACGCATGGAAGTCCTGTACCGTTTCCCAACCAACACGTGTGCCCGTAACGTGCGTGGCGCCAGAGCGATGTGGTTGAGCGGTGTACGGGTGAGTGGGGTGGACACTGCGAGTGACTCTACTCACCCGAGCTGGGTCTGGATAAGTCGCCGCTGAGGATACCCTCATCGAATCGACCCCTGAAGTCGAGGGGACCCCATCCCACAGGGAGAAGGGGGGTCCAAGCGTCATCCCCTCGGTCCTGCCGAAGTCACCATCGCATCGTACATCATCGCCATACATCACGTCCACACATCATTACATCATTCCATGAACACATCGCTACATATGACAGCACTACATCACCGATGTATCATCTGATTGTGTTTATTGTCCATGCATCTCTCCGTCAGCCTCTCGGTAAGAGTGTTCACGTCTCTGCGTCCTTGTGTCCTCGTTTCTGTCAGGCAATCGGTATGTCTGTGTTTGTGCGTCTCTCTCTCTCTTGTCGCTGGGGAGCCGGACAAGCCCTCTGTACCAGCGTGGACGGCACTCTCGTGTTCACCTTCTGAAGCGCTCGCTCGTCACCGTGGCGTGCGCGTTGACCACCACCACCACCACGTGACTTTTCTTTCGTGTTGTGCGCGGTACTTTTAGCGCCACAGCGCGTGGATTTGTAGCGTTTATTTTCGTTTGTTTGCTGGTGACTGTGTATTTCATATCGAAATCGCCTCCAGTGCTGTTGCTGCTGGCGGCAATAAAAGTTGTTTAAAAGTCAAAAGTTTCTTGTCGTGGATACGTCTATCAGTCAGCGGGTCTGCCCGTCTGTCTACAATCATCTATCCCGTAACCACGCGACACTCACCCGCTCTCTCTCGCGTCGCTCCGAGCCCGGGTCGGGTTCCCCCTCGCTGTCTCCACTCCTCTGCTCGCCGACCCCATGGGTCGCCCTCATCCCCAGCGCCCTCGACACCCCCAGGACCCCCAGCACCAGCTGCCTCTGCCGCTCGTGCCGGGTGCCGAGCCCCGCCAGCGGGGACCCCCCGGGGTCCGTGACAGGGACACGGAGAGATGCCTCCATCACTGGGGACATTGGAGTGATGGTGATAGTGTCGGTGGTGGTGGTGGTGATAGTATTAGTGCTGGTAAATGATTGATGATTAATGATGTTGGCGATAGTGCTGAAAGTAGTTTTGGTTGCGGTTTAAACATTAATGTATTTATTAATGTGGGAGATTTGGCGATGGTGGTGGTGATAGTGATGGTGAAGATAGCGGTGTGTGTGGCGAGAGAGGTGGTGATGATGTCGGTATTAATACTGATGTCAAGATTGACTGATTATTGTCCTGGTGGTAGTGATGATGTTGATGATGGTAGTGATGGTATTGATGATGGTATTGATGATGGTATGGCTGCTGGTAATGGTAGCGATGGTATGAATGATGGTGCTGATAATGATTGTGCTAATGATGGTGCTGATGATAGCAGTGATAGCATAGTTGAAGGTGCTGGTTATGGTAGTGACGGTATTGATGGTGATGGTGATGATGATGGTGCTGCTGATGATGATGATGGTGGTTCTAATAATAGCAGTGATGGTATGGCTGATGGTGCTGACGATGGTACTGATGATGGTGTAGCGTTCCACGTAACCGCGGTGCTGCACGTGCTTATACGTGCGCTCCTCGTTACCCGATTGGCCAGCGGTAATTGAGGGCGTAGCCACGTGACCAAGTGTAAACATACCACGAGCCCCCGTGAACATTCAGTTCAGGCCAAATTGCACAATGGAATGATGGGTCACGCGCCATTATTATCACTACACTAGTCATTATCACTACCAACAACATCGTTATCGTTACTACACGTAATTACATCACTATCAACATCATCAGTACTGTACCACTACTATAATCATAATCACCACCACCGTCATCATCACCATGACATCAACAATATGAACACTAACAATAAACAATGCCTTCGTTATAATCACTCAATCATCGCCACTAGCCTCAACGCAGTCATCGTCTTCATTAACGCGACCACCGTTATCACCATTGTCATCACCACCGGCATCAATCATTACCAACCCCACCATCACCAGCATCATTAACAGCGCTCAACTTATCCTTACCACCAACACTGCCACCGTCATCAGAAGCCAATAACACAGTGTTATAATCGACCACCGTAATCGTCACGACCATCGGGGGCATCAATGTATTAAGCAACGCAAGCAAACATGATTAATGCCGTTTAGTAATTGGACACGTACACACACACGCACGCGCGCGCACGGCACAATAGCAGCGTCTGCAGCGCCATTAACACGGGATTAAATCCCAGGTGAAGTCACAAATATTTGTCCACCCCTCTTCGCTGATCCTCTACGTCCGTGCCTTGATCCATAAGGGCTCAACGCCTCTGGACACGCGTTCTGCGGTCGTGAGCTGATTATTTTGGCCTTTTAAGGAGGAGATGAGGATGGGAAAAAGAAGGTAGAGGAGGTGGAGGTGAACGGAGATGAATACGAGGATGAAGGGAGGAGGTAGAAGAGGGGAATAATGGTGGGTGGGGGGTAATGATGAGGAGAGGGGGTGGAGTGAGATTAATATGAGGATGAGCAGACGAGGTGGAAGAGAATAGAGGAGGAGGAGGTGGAGGAGGAGGGAGACAATGAGGAGAAAGATGAGGATGAGAAACAGGAGGCGGAGGGAGGTGGATATGAGTATGACGAGAGAAGGAAGGGATGGGAGAATGAGAAGGAAAATAAGTGGGGGGTGGGGGGGGATGAGCAGAAGGATGATTATGATGACGATGATGACAAAGGAATGTGCAGATGAGGAGTGGGGGAGATGAGGAGGAGTGGAAGTGAAATTGGCACGGTGCTGCCACTCGCTCTCACCTCCCACTGGACTCTAATCTCGGAACACTTCTCTCGCCTGCACGACAGATCTCGCACGGAGCGGCCAATACACATCCAGCACCGCACCTGCCAGGGGCCCCCACGTCAGCCACTCATCCGTGGATATCAAATCAATTATATCAAACCCCCCTCCCCTCGCCCGTCTCTTGACGTGAATTTGAGATGTTTCTTCAGGCCATCAGCCTACATGGCCTTTCCCGACCAATGCTATCCATATTTAACGCGTGCAGGCTTCAGGGCCAGATCACGTTCAGTAAAATGTGTGTCGTACACCCTTCTGCATCCAACGCAGCGAATGAATTAAAAAAATGTTACATAAACAACCAGTTTCGAGTGGAGGCGAGTGGTACGGCACGCAGTTACTTACGCGATCTGACCCCGAAAGATAGATTATGAATGCTATCCACATTATTTGGTGGTGCTGCTGATGCTGCGTTGGGAGTGATGCACAAGCACAATTTAACAACAAAAACGAATCTATCGGGTTGACTGTCATGTTACTTTCAGTGGCAGGACGGTTGGGAAAATGCATTTTCCCTCTTGTGTGGGAACAAGGGTTTACTTAGAAGTTAATCTCAGAGGTAGCAACAAACGCAACACATTCGTTAACAACGCTATGCCATTAAAGTAAAACATATATGATAGGCGACGTGTTTGGCAAAGGTCCTTATTCATAGCACATAATACTCATTTTAAGTTGTAAAGCCCCCCTTACACAATCGTTCTCAGGGCGCTATGCATGGAAAGGCGGAAATATTTTATCATCAACCAAGGAAATAAGAAGCGAGAAAGGCATTTTAAAATAATTAAAGAGCGAAAGCCGTTTTAAACATATAACAGAGTTTAGCTGCCGCAATTACAAAAGGCAACGATCACCCCCCCCCCCCCCCCCCCCCAGTGTGTAGCCGAGACCGTGGGACAGTGAGCAATTCACAATCTGAAGATCTTAATGATCAAAGCAGGCAGGTGTCAAAGCTGGCAAAACTGCGGACAAAGTTTCAGCATCCACGCCCTGCTGATGCAAAGTTTGGTCGTACATGTTATGTATATCGTTTATTGTTAAATTTGAATCACAGTTCCTATGATCACTGTTACGTTGTTTTTATAGCTTTATTTTGGCGATTTCGAAAACGTTTTGGTTTAGCCATATTTGTTTGTTGTAGTACAGAGATAGACTGATAACTTGAATCTAAATTGTCTTATGGTTGTTATTGTTTGACTTGCATCCCATTGGGATTTTTGCACAGAGCATTGATATACGGTGCTTTTTCTGGAAGACTTTGCTGTTTTTTCCTAGATGTTTCTGTTGCGTGTCGTCACTTAAGATGCTTCTTGTTCATGTTTTTGTTTGTTGCGGTTGCACCCGAGTCAAGAGCCGCATGGCTCACATGGTTATACCTAATCCATGAAACTGAACTGATGAGCCTCGGAAACTCTAAAGCGGTTCTAGATTTGAAGCTTTCGTGACTGCAAGGATTCATATTCTTAGGTTTTTTCGGTAAAGTCACGTAGGTAAAAAAATTAAAATTAATAAAAGTAAAATAAAAATAAAAATCACGACGTTTCGGAGGCAACACGGAAGCTTGTGTTGCCTCCGAAACGTCGTGATTTTTATTTTTATTTTACTTTTATAAATTTAATTTTTTTTACCTACGTGACTTTACCGAAAACACCTAAGAATATCTAAAGCGGTTCGAGGTGTGCCCGTTGGAAATTAACGCCACTGGAAAAGCACAGGCCCCAACATATCCCGATGCAGGATCCTCCTGTCGAAGAACAACGAGACGCGAAAAGCGAGGCTCTTTTGGAATAGGCGATAAAGTATTGCAGCTCGCTTGTCTCCTGGACATCTGTAAACAAGAGCGCCATAATTCATCGGATTTCTCCAGGATAAATAAAGATTCGGATTCGGATTGTCAATCCACTGCTGAACGAGTGTTTCCCCATGTCATGCTGGCAGTTGGGGTTATTTGACCCTACTTCACCATTGACATTCTTATTCTTGGTTCTTTCGGTAAAGTCACGTAGAAGGGAAATAATAAAATAATTGTATTATGGGTTTTTTTCCCTTCTACCTGACTTTACCGAAAGAACCAAGAATATGAATCCCTGCAGTCACGAAAGCTTTAAATCGAAATATTTACATTCTTGCTACGACGACCTAAATATCTCTTACAGCAGTCCGCACAATGATGGCACGGGGCGACAGGGACAATGGAACGGGGAGGGGGCACTGACCCCCCCCCACCCCTATAACTGCCCCCCCCCTCCCAATTCTTCACTTGTGCCGACTGAAGCAGGTGGCACGTGACCAGCAGCTACAGCCACGTGGTGTGCTGTGTGCCGAAATATGCCGCAGCTTGGCCAAGCCAGACGGACCTGGCTGAGATTAAGGCCCTCTTGCATCACCCACCCCCCCACACCAAACCACTGGCCCGCGCCACCCATCCCAGCCGTGTAGCCCGAACACGCAAGACGCCCGTTCAACGAAGTCCCCTGCTCTAGATAACAGCTGTTGTAAGCGTGCGCTACGTTATACGAAGCTTTGTGTGTTTGCCTAGAGTCTGTTTCCTGTTTGTGTTTTCGTTTGCTCCCCCCCCAACCACCCCCGAGAGAGAAGCACAAACATCGACGTGTCCCAAACGACACGGACCCCTGCCAACTTTCTCACGGGACCAGTTTTTCTTGGGCTCTCGTCTCAGCTGGAGGTCCCGCGCTGTTCGTCACCGACTGTGTCTATGTGTGTGTATGTGTGTGTCTGTCTGTATGTGTGTGTCTGGTGGGGGAGCGGTAGTGTAGCGGTTAGCGCGCTGCACTATGGACCTGGCGACCCGGGTTCAATTCCCGCTCACGGCCAACACCAGTGACGATTATCTGAACCGGTACCGGGCCTCCCCTAGGTCGACTCAGCCTCAAATGAGTACCTGGTGCGGTGTGTAAACAATGCCACTCAGGAGCCAAAGGCGGTCGGGCGTGGTGCTGGCCACCCATTCCCTCGTGTACCGTTCCGGCCTTCATTGGTGCTCGCTAACAGCACTTGCCCCTACAGTCTATTAAGGCTATACGGGGGATCTTTGATCTTTGTGTCTGTATGTGTGTCTGGTGGGGAGCTGCGCTACGAACCTGGCAACCCGGGTTCGATTCCCGCTCACGGCCAACATCGGTGACGATTATCTGAACCGGTCCTGGTCCTCCCCTAGGTCGACTCATCCTCAAATGAGTACCTGGTGCGTTGTGTAAACATCGCCACTGGGGAGACAAAAGGGGTCGGGCGTGGTGCTGGCCATTATTAGGTGCTCTCTAACAACAGACTGCGAAGGCTATACGGGAGATCTTTGTCTCTGTATGTTTGTGTTCATTTAATTTGCTTAATCATTGTCATTCATCAGTCGTAATCGATCCACTGCTGGATGTATTGATAGAAGGCCTCATCTAACCATCGCCATATCCAACGGTCCCGCGAGAGAGTAATCCATCAAGAGCTGATTCCAATGGCTTCGTCTCTGTGGTTGTACGTTCTCTCTGCAGTGTTCACTCCTTTGACTGCCACTCTGTTGCTAGTCTCGACCACGGGCAATCGTGCGTCGTCCATTGATGCGTCCTGCCCAACCCCGCTTTGCGTTTCTGAGTGCATGTTGAACTTTGATTTGAAGCTTTCGTGACTACAGGGATTCATATTCTTGGTTCTTTCGGTAAAGTCACGTAGAAGGGAAATAATAAAATAATAAAAATATAAAACAATACGAAATTCTCACGACGTTTCGACTGCAACACAAGCAATCATCATCAGGTGTGAAATATTGCTCTGGATTTCACACCTGATGATGATTGCTTGTGTTGAAGTCGAAACGTCGTAACAAAAAATATTGTTTTATATTTTTTATTATTTCCCTTCTACGTGACTTTACCGAAAGAACCAAGAACATGTTGAATTTATTTCGCTGTGTGCCTGTGTGTGTCTCTCTCTGTTTGTCTCTGTGTGAGTCTCTCTCTCTCTGCTTGTATGTATGTCTGTGTGTCTCCGTGTCTGTGTGTTGTCTCTCTCTCAAATTTAGCAATCTTTAGAAGAATGTATTCAACCAGGTGGGGTGTTGACTTGTGTTGGCCGAATCTCTGTGTTGTATTGCATTATATTTCCAAGTTTACTATGTTTGTTGTCTCATTCATTTGTACCTGATGGTGGTTGCTTGTGTTGCAATCGAAACGTCGTATTCTATTATTATTTAATTTAATTTCTCCGTGACTTTACCGAAAGAACCAAAGAGTGATTTCGCCAACCGCGCTAATCGGAGGGGCAGGGGAAGGAGTTTTCAATCTCGATTTAAGCCAAACCGATAGATTCGTTCTCAGAGTTGGAATTTAACCAGATTAAGTGCAGACACGAAACCTAATGCGATGGTTTGTTTGTGCAGGCGTTGGTCACCGGGATGAGACCACGAGCCCACTACACTTGAAAAGGCGATTTGATCACGGGCAGTGGCTGAAACCTAGACTCGAACGCAGGATCTAAGCGGTGCCGGATCAGCACTCCGACCTCTGAGCCACCCGGCCTACTCAACGATTATCACTGGTCAACACACTTTGTCTGGCATAAGGTCATTTTGGGGTGCTTATTCCAAATCTGGCATCCATCCCCGAAGCCCCTCGCCAACAGCCCCTTGAATCATAACCCCGTCCCCTCTCCACCGCCCCTCGCCACTTCTGCCATGTCCCACAGCTCCCCCCACCCCCTCCAGCCCATGCGGGACTACAAAGCGAAGGGGTTGACGACCCCCTGCCAGGCTCGCACGCTGCTCGCACCAAACGTTGTTGTCGCTCGCTCGCTCACGACGTCCTCGTGCGTGGGTGCCCCCGGGGTTAGCGTGGCCCCGACGCTGCGAGCAGAGCACAGCGGGCGAGTGCGACGCGAGGCGACCGAGACGCAGCAGCGGATTGATGCCGGGGTGGCTTGGAGATGTTCACTACCTCGCCTGGTGTGCAGGAGGTCGTGGGTTCGGACCCCGACGCCTGCTGTATATTTGGAGTTTGCGTCTCTCTCTCTCTCATCATCATCACGGTGGCTAGGAGACGTCATCTACCTCGCTTGGTATGCAGGAGGTCGTGGGTTCGGACCCAGACCCTGACGCCTGCTGTATATTTGGAGTTTGTGTCTCTCTCTCTCTCTCATCATCATCACGGTGGCTAGGAGATGTTCACTACCTCGCCTGGTATGCAGGAGGTCGTGGGTTCGATCCCTACCCTGACGCCTGTGTGTTTGGAGTTTGCAGGTCTCTCTCCTCGTGGTCGTGTGTGGATTTTATTCTCCAAGCCATCCGGGTTTTCCCTCCACATTTAGAAACATGCGTTTAGAGTATTTGGTTGCTATGAACTCATTTATTTCAAACGAATTTCTTTTGGAATACATTTGTTGTGTTTAGTTTGTTGTTCTTTTTCCGCACCACCGATTAGCATGGTTAGTTATGTACGTTGCGAAATAAGCTGAACATTCATACGCACATCAAATTTCCACATAAGCCACTTCATTGGGCTCTCATTTGTGGCTAGGTCGCTTATGAGGAAGAGCGATATACTTCAGTGGGCCTTATCTGGTAAAATAAAAAGTCAGATAGTTAAATAGTAAAATTAAATAAATTTGGGGCAAATTTGACAACGCGCCTGAAACGATGTCCTATTGGGAGATGGAACGATGAAATCAACTCGTGTGCATTC
The DNA here is from genome assembly GCF_015708825.2 of Lethenteron reissneri. NCBI lineage: Eukaryota > Metazoa > Chordata > Hyperoartia > Petromyzontiformes > Petromyzontidae > Lethenteron > Lethenteron reissneri. Next base: position 10,203,229 of record NC_083789.1, read on the forward strand.
TGAATAGTTTGCTGCATTGCAGGACAGGGAAAATAGCGACAGTTGCTGACAGTTTAGGGGAGGCCTTCATCCAGCAGTGGATTGATCATGGCTGATGATGAATTTAACGAAATTGACTTGAAAATATCTGGAACATCTCACGAGTAAAATCAGTTTTCACAATTTGGAGCATATCAGAACATGCTGAAAATGTTGAAACAAGTGAAAATTATTTGATTTGCTCAGATTTCACATTTATCTGAGTACTTTTCCTTTACATACAAACATAGTGTTTTAATAATACAGGTTTTTGGTCGTAATAAAGGTTTTTGGGTAAGATCGCATAAGTATAAATATGTCGTAACCCTCCACCACCCGACACAGCCAATTAGTAAGGGATTTGTCACGTCAACAAAACACCAATTAGTTACTACTTCAGCCCACCGGTGTGTTGGAGAGTAACCCCACAACATTTACAATTTGAGTAATGCGACGTTTCGCTGGTAATTACATCCAGCACCATCGGGCGATTTGCCAGAATAGTGAAGTTGAATTGTGTCGTAACCCTCCACCACACGACGACGCTTCCTCAAGAGGAAGGCAGAAAAACAGCGGACCCCACAAGAGTGGGACAAACGCGTGGAAGAAGAAGACATCTTACAATTACAAATCATTAATAGAGGAAACACATACTAATTAAGATTAATAATATATTATATAATTACAATACCCCCCCCCCCCTTTGATCTTTGCACCTGATGGGTTCAGGTGATGACGTCATGCTGCTGCTCTATTTAAGACCGGAAGCACGTGGGTTGCGTCACTATTCTGGCAAATCGCCCGATGATGCTGGATGTAATTACCAGCGAAACGTCGCACTACTCAAATTGTAAATGTTGTAGAATTACTCTCCAACACACTGGTGGGCTGAAGCAGTAACTAATACAGGTAGGAACAACAGGTTCCACACTGCCCACCAGGGATTATTTGTCTGTCGTGCATGTGTCTGTCGTGCACGAATGCGCTGTCCAACCAAGTTCCTACCTGCCCACTCCGAAGGAACGTGTTTTGCGCATTTTGTTGACGTGACAAATCCCTTACCGATTGGCTGTCGGGTGGTGGAGGGTCACGACAAATTTAAGCTTACGCAATCTAACCCAAAAAAAAACCTTCATTATGAACAATATTTGTCGCGTAAGCCTCCGTGTTACATATAGTTGATAGTGCAGCAACATCTATTGTTGTTCCCATGGCTACGCTACCCGCCTTCGACCAGCACTGACCGGTGAAGTATGACCAGAAGTCATGCACGTGGCGTGTGCTAAGGCCCTCCTCCAACAGTGGACTGACAAAGTGCCCTTTACTTGGACACTCCTGACACTCAGTCAGGGAAGTTACCATAACACGGCAACACATTAACCCAACAAATTAACAATCAATTACAATAGGCAACTTGCATCCAATGGCGGAGCCAGGATTTTCAGGTAGAGGGGGGGGGGCAACCCGTCCAGCAATGAAAAATGATAGAGGAGTTGTTAGCAAGTAAGGACTGGTCCCTTGCTTTTTATTCGACGCGTGTGCGGTGATGGCGCAGTCATCATCGAGGGAAGTCGTGTGCTGTACACGCAACTGCGCACAATTCTAAGTCACTTATAACTGCTTTGCCGTTACTTGTTGCCAATTATGGACTCAGACTATTGTCCTATCATCTCAGAGTCCCTGGCACATCATAATATGCTACACAGTGGCAGTGGGGGTCGCCAAATGCCGATTTATTACTAATAAACCCCAATGATCTGATCGACATTTGGGCTTTCGATCAGATCATTGGGGGGGGGGGGGGCACGTGCCACCCCACCCCCCAGGGTTGGCTTTAGCTAATTCACCAAGTCCAATGTCCCAGCACCAAGGACAGAGGACCCAACTCGGCTCGGCTTCATTGCCGACCCCAGCACGCTGGACAGCCGTGACAAGGCGCTTCATCGCTCATTGGATTCCTCCTGCAGTCTGAAGGATTCTGATCCTTGGCAGACGAAAGCCTCCACCCACAGCGGAGGTGACGAGCAAACAAGGCACAACACTGCTGAGCGGCGCATCTGCTAACGCCGATTAATTTATCCAAAAACTGAGGGGCCGTCCATTAATGACGTCACGCATCCTAGGGTGGGGTCAGACATTTGTGACTGTGTGACGATGGGGGGGGGGGGGGTGATAAATGTGACGTCACATCACAATGCGCAACTTTAAATATAGACAACACGTTCTACTTCATTAAATATAACTTTTAAGAAATGTTTTCTCCTACATTAGAGTGCAGCGCCACATTAAATACGCACTACAATGACAATAATTTAAAGCGATTTGAAGCATGTTTTTTTTTGGGGGGGGGGCAAAGCTTTGTGACGTCATATTTGAGGGGGGGGGTCTGACTTTGTGACGCCGTGTGATGAAGGGGGGGGGGGGTCAAAAATCGTCCAAAATCGCGTGACGTCATTTATGGACGGCCCCTTAGTAATTAAAAGAACCCTCGCATCGTTTTCCGGGATTTCCGCCGTCGCAGCTGTGCGGCCAAAACGCCTCCTCCTCCAGGGCAACCCGGGCACGGCTGTTCAAGTGCGCTGGGGGCTTTGAGACCTCCAACGCCGCCGTTTGCGGATTCAGCACCTCCACTGGAAAATGGAGAAATGTTTTAAGGCGCTGCGCTATGAACCCGGCGGCCCGAGTTTGAAACCGTGGGACGGGTTGGTTACACGAGTGGTGAGCGATGTCCGAGTCGGTCCTGGGTCTCCTTCTCCCGGGGACAGCCTTCATCTGGCAGTGGACTGACAACGGGCTGGACTTTTAGATAATCTTCGAATGAATTTGTATCGCTAAGGACATTACAACAGATAGGCTGGGAATTAAATATTTGTAAAGATAAAATCTTCACGCTTCTCCCCTCCTCTTCAACCCACACAGACCAGCGTGGTGAAGTATACCTTTTTGACCAAAGGAGGCCTTCATCCAGCAGCGGTACACTAACTACTCCATCCCGTATAATAATTACTTGTATATATAAAAACGCTTACGCATGCGTAGTGTAAAACAAGCACCGGACAAATACGACGTTAGCTTTTTTATTTCATCAAAAAACGATCCGAACATTTTCCTACATCAAGCCCATGATAAGATGCTCCACATGTGCTGAAACACCCGACGACCCCCCCCCCCCCCCCCCCATGGCGGTTATTTCTTTGCGGGCCGACCCAGCTTGCCCTTCTTGTTCACCTTGCTCTGGCCGGGCTTGCTTCTCACCTTGGGTTTCTTCACCGGCTTCTCGGCCATTTCGCCCATAAAGTTCCTGGGCCCCTTGGGCTGCCAGGTGGCTGCTTTGGCCGCTGGCGGCAATAGGTCACCGCGCCCCTTCGGCCCGGCGTTCCCTGGCCTCACAGCATTCCCCGGTCTCCCGGAAATCCCCGGTTTCCCCAGTCTCCCGGAGTTCCCCGGCCTTCCGGCGTTGCCTGCCTTTCCGGCGTTGCCTGGTTTGCCGGAATTCCCTGGCCGCCTGGAGTTCGCCGGGCGGCCAGCCCTCCCCGGCTTGATCTTCTCCTTTTTGACGGAGCGCTTCACCCGCACCTTCCGCCCGGCCATCTCGGAGCCGTCCAGGTGTAGCGCCAACAGCACTGCGTCGGCGCCCTGGAGCGAGGGGATCGCAGAGCAACCCGCTGTTAGAGAATGGCCCCACGAAAGTGGACTTCATGCAAGCGACCTCTGTTACAACGCAGTAAGGGCGGCGCTTTCCCACTCGCGTTGCCATGTGAGATTCAGGTTAATCGCGTAAAAGAGCCAAAATTATATTTTAAACTGTCAGTACTTGGAATTTTGTCAAATGAAAGTGAATTGAGAGCATTAACCCACTGTAATTGAGAACCCGGTTTAATCCCAACTCGGTCGACAGGAGTCTATGGATGTCTGCGTAAGTCTACAAGTTATCGATGCAAGTTAAAATTTTTATTTAAAAAACTTTCGTGACTGCAGGGATTCATATTCTTGGTTCTTTCGGTAAAGTCACGTAGAAGGGAAATAATAAAATAATAAAAATATAAAACAATAAAAATTATCACGACGTTTCGACTGCAACACAAGCAATCATCATCAGGTGTGGATTTCAGGTGTGAAATCGACAGCAAAAATTTTTCTTGCTGTGGATTTCAAACCTGATGATGATTGCTTGTGTTGCAGTCGAAACGTCGTGAGAATTTTTATGTTTTTTATTTATATTATTTTATTATTTCCCTTCTACGTGACTTTACCGAATGATCCAAGAAGATGCAAGTTTACTACGAGCATCTTAGGGTCGCCGTTAACTTTTTGGAAATTAAAATATTTCCCCTGAAAAATGCATTGAGATGGAACATCTCCGTTGTGAGCGTGTCACCGGCGACCGGTCCGAGAACATCAACTCCCCCGGACACGTTAATCAACACGCGGTTGAAATCAAGAATCGAAGCAAGTTTTCTTCAGCGGTTCCCGGCTCAGCTCAGCGCCCGACCTTCCGAGTTGCCCGGCCAACCTGTGCCGGGAGGTCGTCCTGTACCTTGAAGAGGATGTAGCCGAAGCCCTTGCCCATGCCGGAATCCCGGTCGCGTACCACGCGCACCGACTCGACGGGACCGCACGGCTCAAAGTGGCTCCTGATTCGGTCCTCCTCCACGTCTGCTTGGTGCAAACATCACACGCACACAGGCACACCACCAGCTGAAGGGTAAATGGAGAAACCTTTAAATGGTAAGCAAAGTTGTTTTGTCGTCATATTCTTCAAATGTCACGTGACATCCCACCTGCGATTTTTGCACGGTTGGCTACATACGGTGTGAAAGGTTTTCAACATACATACACACGTACATACATCCCCATATTGCTTTGCTTTATTTTTGTACGTATGTTAAACTTCTTTCGCACTGTACGTAGCCAACCGTGCTAATACGAGGTGTGGTGGAAGAACAAACTAAACACAAGAAATAGTTGTAAAGAAATGAGTTTTCAATCATGATGATGATTTAAAAGTGCATAGCTCCAGTGACTTCTTAATATCGGAATGAAGAGCGTTCCAGACGGCCGCAGAAGCGCATCTGAAAGCGCACGATACAGTGAATGGCTTTGTTCGATGGTTAGCCAAAAGCCGCTGTGAGGATGACCGGAGTTCACGTCGTGATATATACTCCTTGACGAGATCAGCAAGGTATTGTGGATCAGTCGCAATAAAGCCTAAGTCTAAACCGATTTTTAATCAACTCTGACTTGCAGAGCCAAGTGCCAGTTTGTTTCTCCAGCGCTGCAGCCCCTGCCACACGGTGCAAAATTACGACAATTTAAGCAACGTCAAGATAGTAATTTCGATTTAAAGCTTTCGTGACTGCAGGGATTCATATTCTTGGTTCTTTCGGTAAAGTCACGTAGAAGAGAAAAACAATAAAATAATAACAATAAAACAGTACAATTTTCACGACGTTTCGATTGCAACACAAGCAATCATCATCAGCTGTGAAAACCACTGCAAGAAAATTTGAAGAAAAAAAAAATTCCCTTCTGCGTGACTTTACCGAAATAACCAATTAAATGTACAGCCTCTTTGTCAATCCACTGCTGGATGAACGCCTCGCCCACACTGTCATGGGGGTTGTCCGACCATACTTCGCCACATTGGTCGGCCTGGGCTGGTGAGGGTGGGTCGTCGGAAAACAAAGGACCCAAGGTTCGGCAACCTGGGGCTCCCGGAGCCGCATGCGGCTCTTCAAGGGCCGCTTCGTGACGTTGGTTTATTAAGGACGACCGTCTCCTATTCACCACACAGTGCGCTGCAGCTCTTGGATATGTTGATTTTGTTACGAATTCGAAAAAAAATTGGGCTCCTCCTCATTTTGGCCGCCGACCCCTGCCGGGACCGGTTTGGGTATCACTCGCCCCGACCGTAGCCGGGAACGGGAACTCGGGTTACCGGGTTCACGGCTAGTCGCGCAAACCACTCGCCAGGTTTCAAAGCCCACCGCCAACCATAACGCTGTTTATAACGCGAGCCGTCCCCTTGCGCTGTGGGCTGGGAATCGAATTTCAGGTGACCATGTTCATCGTTAAGCTGCAGAGACACACACGCACGCGTGCGCGCGCACAAACGCCGCTGCCGTGCAACGTTCACTTGGGAGCCGTACCGTAGGGAAGGTTTCCGATGAACACCGACCTCTTGTGGTCATGCTGTGAAAAACGGAAACCATCAAGAAATTAACCCAAAGCGTTTAAACATATCGCGAAAACGCAAGGAACACTTGCACGTCTCATTCAAATGTGTTTACCGTTAACCCGTGTGTGTTAAACAGGCTTCGCTTGGTATTTAACGGCGAGTGTAAAAAATAAACTTACATTTTTTTCTCCAGACGCTGCATCTACTCGTATGTGAAATCCACTCTGTATCTCCTCTCCGTTTCTGCGACACACGGAAGCACATGTGCGCGCACACACAAGCATGCAAACGAACACACGCACCCCCATTAGCTTTGGTTATGCTGTGCATTGACGTGTTATGCAAAAATCCGAGTGTGGCCCCAGTACGATTTGGTATGAAACTGCAACGTATAACTTTGCACTTCAGACCTGTATAAATCAAGGTAATACGTTTGGATCTGTACAATAAGTCGATTTGGGAAGCTAAGTTGGGTTGCGTCTGCATCCTTGTACTTGGACGAGTGACCAGCGTACACAACTGGTCGTTATCGGTCGTGTGGCCATGAGTCCGTTAACAGACGGCAGCGCAGAAAGAAACAATCGTTGTACAGTACTTCTGCAATATTTTGCTGTCTTTTCTTGGATTTTCTGTTTGCACTTAGTCACATATTCACTTTAAGATGTTTTCTTGTTCATGTTTTTGTTTGTTGCGGTTGCACCCGATTCAAGAGCCGAATGGCTCACAGGGCTATACCTAATAAATGAACTTGAACCTATCCTCCCACAGCTATGCTCCTAGCCATCACCAACCGACACCGACAAGCGCGCGGTCAAATAACCACCCCCGCCGATCCACACGGCGTGGCAAGGAGGCCCTCATCCAGCAGCGGAACGACAAAGAGGGGCCGCGCACGTGAGCAAGCCACGTGCACATCCGAACTGACCTCCGTTTGTTGTCCTTCCCTCCGCACCTCCGATTAGCACGGTTGGCTATGTACGGTGCGAAAGAGGTTCAACGTACACGTACACACCTGCTCAGCGCTTGCACAGCCCCCTGCTCCTCCTTGAAGACCACGTAGGCATTCTTGTTGTTCCTCTGGGGATGCGTTTTTCCTCTGACGAGGCAACACAGATGCAGATTAATATACAGTAAAACCTTGGATTGCGAGCAGAATTCGTTCCGTGTTTGTAATCCAAAGCACTAGTATATCAGTTGTGATCACGTGACGCTCGGCAGACAAAGCGTATACACGTACTACTCGTATTGCAAGACCTCGCTCGTTTAACAAATTCATATTTATTTAAAAATGTTGCTCGTCTTGCAAAACACTCGCAGACCAAGCTACTCGCAATCCAAGGTTTTACTGTACAAGGTAGCAGCGAGTTGCACGTATGTACGTATTTACGTTTAACTTCTTTCGCACCGTACGCAGCCGACTGTGCTAATCGTAAGTGCCGGAGGAAGGACAACACACTTAAACAAAAAAACAGTCCTGAAGAAATGAGGTTTCAATCTAGATGATGATGATGATGATTTAAAAGTGCACAGCTCCAGTGGCTTCCTAATATCGGAAGGAACAGCGTTCCAGACGGCCGCCGAAGCGCAACCTGCGGGTTGCTACGTTTGTACAGCCACAAGTAGCTCCCCAACACTCCGGCCCAACACATTGCAAGGCTTCAACGAACACACCGAATGAACGGGTGTGATTGTGCGTGCACCCGCATGTGCGCTTACTGTATGGCGGCCTGCCTGAGTGACATGTCGGGATCGGCTCGTGCCTGCAATAAAGAAGTACAATGTTTCACCACCGAGTCATTCACAAGGGACGAAAAGTCGACAGAGTAAGAATGCGTCGATTCGTATCGATTCGCTCACAGTATATGCAACGAGTCGTGTGCACGTGAATCGATTATCTTTGAGCTCGTGTTTTAACGCAATCGGTTCACGCGACCGATAGAACCACGAGAGCAATGATTCTCCACTACTCCTGTGTTCACAGCCCTGCCACGCTCCTCCGGGTTTTCCCGATTACCGGTCGTTTCTACTCGTGGCGCGGCGACGTGGCCGAGCGGTTAGGTCGCGCGTCCGTCGCTCGTCGCGGAGGTGCGCGGGGGTTCGAGCTCAATGACCGCCCTGGTTAATACTGCAGCATGGTATTGATGGCGGCAATGCGCACCGTCCGCTCCGCGGTGGACGGTTACGATACGGTGACGTCATTTGAAAAAGAGTCGGCCGCCATGCGCGAGCGTCACGGTCCATATTTGCAAAATTTGATAAATTGGCAATCAAAAAATATTCCAAATGGGGATAAACACATAGAAATCACCGCCCCCTACTGTGAAACTGAGCAGGACCCTCCTGAAAAGTGTCTAAGAGGCTTTCCTGGATACACGTAAAAAAAGTTAAATGGAAAATCAATTAGCACTGCATGCACCTGGTGGTTGGTAATGACGGAAAGCTGGACTCTGGTGTGGTCGCGAGGACAGGAGTTAGGATTGGAGATAGGAAACGCTGCTACAATAACTCAAAAGGTTTAAACAAAAAAAATCGATTCTTAAACCTCATCCTGACCCCCTGAATGGTTGGTGACAAATCAAGAGGAGGGCGGCGAATCGTTGCAGGCGCACACGTAAAGGGCGCTCAACGCAACGAAGAGAGCCGGGTAAGCAGGTGGACATCGCCGATTCTTTTGTACTCACAATGCATCGCAGGCGAACAGACTCGATCACCCCGCACGGCCGGAAGAACTTCTTTACAGCCTGAAACACACCGCGGTGCAGCAGCAGCAGCAGCAGCAGCAGCGCTCAAAGGTCAGCGAACCTGCACCGGTGAAGCGACAGCTTCTTAATCAATCAATTGATCATTATTTCACGTGCCAAATTCGCCCTCAAAGTAGGCATCGGTGCACATTAGAGCGGAGCAGTACAAACCGAACAAGAGCTCGCGAATAAGTTTACCTCCTTCGCGAGGCTCATCGGCAAATTGCCGACAAACACTGTCCTTTTGCGCTTCTCCTCATCTTCGGCGGTGACGACGTCCGATTTGGCTTTTTTTGGCGGTCGCTCCGACCACCCGGACTTGTTCTCCGCGGGCTTTGGCTCACTCCCCTTGTTGCCCACATCCTCGGCGTGCTTGCGCTTTTTCTCCTCCCTCTTGCTTCTGCTCTTCTCCTCTTTGTGTCGCTCCACCTTGTCGGCATTGTCCAGCGCGTTCTCCCTGTCAAGACACAAACGGTTTCGCGTCAACCGGCGCGTCAACCGGCGCGTCGATTCGACGTCTGGCTCTTACGCGCTCATGACGCGTGCGCAGAATCGCGCGCGTGTAAGGATCGGTTATGGACCATGTTTTCAAACGATATGTAAACGGCACGCAAATGGTGCGCCGATGCTACGTTTAGGCTGACAGAGTAAACAAAGTTGTACATTTGAAACATTGCAAACAACAATGCAAATGAGATAGAATTCATTTGTCTTGAATAGGATCGTGACTCCAAATCAGCACATTTTATCAAATCACTCGTGGAGGGGGTGAAACATTACACGTCTAATAAACACAGGAATAAATGTGGTATGATTTTTGTTTTTACATTAGGTTGAACTCAAATATACATTGTAGTATTTAAATGAAATGGGATGAAATGGGTTTCAGATCCCTACTTAAGGGGCTCAACTGTATACATGTCTGGATAACCAAGTGGAGTAATTTGTGTAGTTTGTAAGACCAAGGTGGAAATTGCGTGTGTAAAGCTTTACCTTTGACCGTAAAATTGGGCTTATTGGTCACTTATTCACTCTAACATTTGCAAGGTGCTTTAAGCAACCGTTTCTAAATCATAGAATGAATAGGGATTGCCATCCAGGTGGTGAGGGGTGTGTGCGTGGGCAGGGTGAGTCGCTGAACCAGAGGTCGCAACCGAGTACCCGATACCCGTACCCTACCCGATACCCGGCTACCCGTACCCGACCGGGTACGGGTACGGGTACCCGTTTGCGACCCTGGTGCGGCCCGGTACGGGCAGACCGTGAGTCACTGGTGAGTAACCGTTTGTCACTCATTTCCAAACGTCTTGTCTCTTCTCACAATTCAAGTTCCTAGAATCAACCCACCCACGCCTGCAACATGGCTTCATCCTAGAGGTCGCGATCAGGTACCCGATACCCTACCCGTACCCAGCCGGGTACGGGTACCCGTTTGCGACCCTGGTGCGGTCGGGTACGGGTAAGAAATCAAAACCCGTTTGTGACCTCTGCGCTGAACTGGCGAGGGTCAGGTGAGCCGATGACTGCAAAGTGGCGTCAGGGTGCGTGCTCATGTCTGACAAGGGTCCGGTGGGTGCCACGTGTCACGTCATCCCATACAACAGTGGTTCAACCTTTTTTTGGCTGCTGTACCCCTTGCAGGATTATTTTTTTTCAACCGAGTATATCCCCCTGGCCTGACCCAACATGGTTGTGAGAAATAAATGTACGAATAATGAACATCAATATTTGAACCAATTGTCCATTTCGTGAGGTGTCGTAACTAGTAACTGCAAGTGAATAAAAAAAATGAATCAACGGAAGCCCTGCATGCATGACGTGATTTATTGGTACTGGCTGGTTACTCTTGTAAACCGCATTGTTTACGATCATTTAATTTAGAAAGATATTTTATATCATTCTAGGTTACCAAATGGATTTAAATGTTATCATAGTTATTTTCTATTGGCAGATTCATACGTGATTATTCACCAATGACTCGTGTGTGATATCATTTCACACATTTATAAATCACCTCATGCACCTCCCGTGACGTTGCCACGTACCACCAGGGGTCCACGTAGCCCCGGTTGAGAACCACTGCCATGCATAACACGGGCTGCCCACGAGCTCAAACGAAAATGTCTGCTACCTCGTAAAGAGTTTAGAAGCGTCGTTGTCGTCGGAGGGCTTGTGCTTGAGCCGACTCCGTTCCTCCTTCTCCTTGCTCTTCTCCTCCTGTGCCTTCGACCAGAGAGCCTTCATCGCTTGAACTTTGTCCAAGTTCTCCTTCTCCTTTTGGGCAGCCGCTTCCTCCGCATCCGCCTTCTGTTGGGACAAGCCAAAGTTAAGAAACCCGCGCCGCTAGTGTCTACGACGTGAGCGGCGACACATCCCAGCCTCGCTGTGCGTGGGATCTGCCGAGCCCGTTTCGCACGGCACTTTGTACGCATGTTAAACTCCTGTCGCACCGTACGTAGCCAACCGTGCTAATCCTCATCCCAATAGTCCAGTATCCCTCTCGCTATGGGATGCGGCTGCTAGTCACGCACTTAACTCCAGTCCATTAGTGAGCGTGAACATTTTCAGTGAGAAATGAATCGGAAGTGCGGGGGAAGGACAATACACTAAACACAAAAAAGCAGTTCAAGAAATTAGTTTTCAATCTGGATTTAAAAGTGCATAGCTCCAGTGGCTTCCTAATATCGAAAGGCAGAGCGTTCCAGACGGCCGCAGAAGCGCATCTGAAAGCAGCACGTGATAAGGTGAGAGGCTAGATGCTGCTTTCACACCATGCAAGGTTTACAAAAGATTGCCCTCAGCCAGTCCCTTTTGACAAGTCTATTTAGCGAATGAAATGAGAGGTAAGTCAATGTCGCTGCCTCAATTTTTTAAAATAAATAACAGCCAAAGTTTCGGACAATCACCCTTCTATATAGCACGTAAAGGTCCATTGCCCAAACCGTTTCCTATTTCATATCGTTATCCCCCAATTCATTTTAAAGGCCTTGTTTGTGACGAATGTGTTGATTTTTTGTCAACTGCACCACTGTCAGCACAGTATCACAAATAATTAGTTTAAGTCTCGTAAGCTTTTTCCATGCACTAGTGTGGGTATGTCCAGGAGAAGATGCCCAATGTAGTGTGTCGGGATAAAAGCTTGAGAGAAGATATGCCCAACACGCAGCCCAACCCAGTATACTATGAGTGACTATGAAAACCTGTGTGATACGAAGTTAGAAAAAAGCTTTGCTGACTGGCTGGCATGTAGGCATGTGCGCAGTGATGTTGTCAGCGTGCACATTTGCGTGATGACGTCAACTGCAGCACTCCCAGAGCGTTGAGCCGGGTTTTTTGCATCCTGACGTCATGCCTCCCCACCCACCAACCCTCCACCTTGGCCAAGTAGGCCGAGCAAATGCGTGGGCACTGCTATCACATGATACTATATTATAAAACGTTTTGTTGACTGGTGGGCGCACAAGTGCATGGTGATGAATCTTCTTGGTTCTTTTGGTAAAGTCACGTAGAAGGGAAATAATAAAGTAATAAAAATAAAACATAATAAAAGATTGTATTAATTTTATTGTTATTTTATTATTATTATTTTATTATTTCCCTTCTACGTGACTTTACCGAAAGAACCAAGAAGATGAATCCCTGCAGTCACGAAAGCTTTAAATCGAAATTTCATGGTGATGAAGTCACGGCGCACATCTGCTGGTTGGTTGGCTGGAGGGACGGACAGTCACGTCCGGACGCGCGGGGCTGCTAGCCAATAATAATTAAAAAAACAGACTGGAGTTTGTAAAACACTAGCTTAAGCCATCTCGTACTCTTTGAGCCCGAACCGCTTCGGGCGAAACGAAGAGCGGGCGTCTTGGAGCCGCTGCCGGGCCTTGCGAGAAGAGGGCGGCGAGACCAGACTTCTTGGAGGGCCCACCGCCACCATCGGACTTGCGCTGGAAGACGGCGCCACAGAGCTGCCCCGCCACGTATCCATCGTCCGCACACACGGTCGTCTTCTCGGCGTCGCTCCTGGGAAGACAACACGAGAGATAAACTCGGGGATACGTGCGCGCCGAGGCCCAGCTACGAGACACTGTGCCAATCGAGTGGCATGGTTGTCGTAGGTCATGGTGCAATCAAATGTTGACGTGCCATTTTATTTAGGTACTGTGCATTATCCTGGTGTGGTTTGTGACTGGTTTGTTGTTTTTGCTGCCTTGCCCAACCTTGATACTTCGGACTTATATAATGAATGTATTATAAATTTTTGTTATTTGCTTGACATTTTCTATATTTTGCACCCTTATAGTTTGTGGTATTGTTTGCCGTACTTGCTGACCCACCCATTCTGGAAATCTATGGAAAAAAAGCTCCATAGCTAATAAAATTTCTCCTGTAGTCTCAATAAATATTCTGATGATTCTGAAATAAAATAGGGCTCCATGTCTGCCTTCCCATCGACTTTGCAGCCCGGTACCTAGTCCTTCCCCCGGCAGTTGCACCGCCTGCACACCCGACAGTTGCACCATTGGACTCAGCAAATTCATGGCATGTAATGATCAGATGTAATTACAGCAGCAAGTACTTAGGGATGGGTAGAATCTTTTTTTTCTAATTTGCAAGCCCTGGTGAAGCAGTGCCTATGACCAAATCACCTGCAATGTACCCGATCTTGAGGGTTATCGGAAGCTAAGCAGTCTTTGAGCCTGGACATTGTTTGGAATGGCAACCACCATACATAAAAACACGGACGTTTATAGTAGTAGGGTTTTACCCTTTTAAACTGGTACAAAACTGACACCTTTGTTCAAGGCATCATGTTTGCAATAACCACAACACAAGTAGTCAAAAAAGCAAACAAAAAGAAGCAACTCTGATAATAATAATATGTACTGTCCTTGAAGTTGATTGGCCCACACCCGAGACGGCTTTCTTTAGAGCCTAGTCCCCATTGGTGTTGGACCAGATGACACCAGAAGGCGTACAACTCAAACACAGTGCAATCAACTTCAAGGACAGTGCATAGTATTATCATTATCAGAGTTGCTTCTTTTTGTTTGCTTTTTTGACTACTTGTGTTGTGGTCATTGCAAACATGATGCCTTGAATAAAGGTGTCAGTTTTGTACCAGTTTAAAAGGGTAAAAACCTACTACTATATTTTGCCACTGGTAAAAGAGATCTCATAGTGTTAACACGGGCGTTGTTGGTTGCTGTGGCGCTGCTTTGTAGGCAGCAGAAGGCAGTGAATTTATGTGGTTGTGCTGTATTTCTATGCTTCCGCGTCTGTGCTCCCCGCGCCTTCACCAAACCGCATTGACCAGCTTGGTGAAGTATGGTTAAACTACCCCAACGACCACCTCTCCCCCCACCGCTCCCAGGCCCTCATCCAGCAGTGGATAAAAGTCACATCAAATTTCACATGAAGCAAAATAAACAGGTCAGAGGAGCCAATTTGACCAAACTGCTAATGGTAACCCACGGTAAAAAAATTAACCCGTAAAAACAAAGTTTTTCACTATAAATCCTTTATATGCGTGGCGGCTAGAGTCATCTCGTCCTCTGGCGTGAGATGGCTGCCACCTATGGGTCAGATGATTGCCTGCCACCATTAAGCAATTGGTAATTAAATATTAAAAAAATCCTAAAAAGTGTAAAATTTTGGAAAAAATATTTCACGAAAATAAATTGTCACGCACAACGAGTCTGTGTGCAAAATGTCAGCTCGATTGGATCACGGGAAGTGGGTTAAAAAAACGACCGAAAGATTTGCACGGTCGTAAGCGCGCAAGCAAGCAAGTGAGCTTAATATAAAGGATTTAAAACGAGTTATTAATTTCGCAAAATGACTTGCATACAGTCGATTATTCAACCCATTGCTTGACGAATGCACCTCCACCTCCACGCCGCACGAAGCCGTGTGGGTTGTGTGACCATACTTCACCACGCCGGTCACTTGTGGACGGCGAACGCGGGGTACAACAGACGGATAATTTGGTCATGATTTGAAGCTTTCGTGACTGCAGAAACACATACCATCTGGTTCTTTCCGTAAAGTCACGTAGGTGGACGGATAACTGTTGATTTGGCTGCACCAAGTCGATGTTATAATTGCACGAGATTGACTGGAGGCAATACTGTACTGTGGAGGTATGCCATGGGGATATGAAAGCATCAATAATACAACAAAAACACACTCAACACGTATTAAACCTACCACCAATACGAGGCTCTTTGCCGAGCAGACGTACAAAATAACTGTGTTCAAGATAACCTCTGGGAACACACACTGGTGGGATGGATGCGTAGGCCTCCGAAGACCGACACCGGTCTGGGCTGGAAAATCCGGCCGGGCAAGGAGTCGGAAGCAACCGCAGGGAATGTAGCCGAGACCGGTGCCCATTTAGGCCTCGGGATTATTTCGACTGCTCGGGTGACTGGAACGAAAACGATCAAGGAGACTTGACTATGAACGACTTACCCCCGTGTTTTCTTCGCTTTTGGCTTCATGATCCAAAAGATGCGTGCTTATTCGGCTCTTCGAAACGCGATTTGGACCCCACACACCGCGCAACGCGGGATCGTGGTTTCGTTTTTGAATAAACTTTATCAGTTGCGCTGTAGGGTCCTTAGGCTTCTTTAGAACCACGTGAGACCCCCCTCCCACCCCCCCTACTCGACCCCCCTCCCTCCCCCACTCGACCCCCCTCCCTCCCCCACTCGACCCCCACCCTCACCCACTCGACCCCCACCCCACCCTCCCCCACTCGACCCCCACCCTCATCCACTCGACCCCCACCCCACCCTCCTCCACTCGACCCCCACCCTCCCTCCCCCACTCGACCCCCCACCCACCCTCCCCCACTCGACCCCCCACCCACCCTCCCCCACTCGACCCCCCCCACCCTCTCCCACTCGACCCCCCACCCACCCTCCCCCACTCGACCCCCCCCACCCTCTCCCACTCGACCCCCACCCTCCCCCACTCGACCCCCCCCACCCTCTCTCACTCGACCCCCCCCACCCTCTCCCACTCGACCCCCACCCACCCTCCCCCACTCGAAGGTGGGGTACAAGGCGCAGCCCTGCAATTGCTTAGTAAACGCCACTGCTGGCAGAAGGCTCAACCCGCAAAGCTGGAGCAAGCTCTAGAGCAGTGGGTTCTCACCCAGGGGGCGGGCGGGAGGGCGAGGGGGTGTACGTGCGGTGATTTATGAAAGTGTGAAATGTATATCGTACGTGAGAGACGATGGTGAATGCATAGGGGCCGTCCATAAATGACGTCACGCACCTGGGGGGGGAGGGGAATCAGACATTTGTGACGATGTGTGACGAGGGGGGAGGGGGGTTAGAGAAATGTGACGTCACATCAAAATGCGCAACTTTAAATAAATATAAATAATACAATTGCTATAACAACACTAATTTTCATTATTAACTATTTTGTTATTTAAATTTACTAAGGTCACCTTTTATTTATTCCATGAAGAAGCATTTTGCTTCCCCATGGGAGAATGGAGAAGCATACATTTGTAGAGGTGATACGCGCTGGGATTAAGGATCGTATGCACAGTGCGTGATGATTGGCTGTGTAGGTGGTGACGCGCGCTGACGGTGGAGGATCAGGGGTCAGCGCGGGGTCGTGGGTTACGGGGTACCGATTGGCTGTGGGCGGTGACGCGCTGAGAGAGAGTGCGTCGTGATTGGGTCATTAAGGAACGACGCTCACGTCGACGCCGCATCAGCTCCGTCCCTCGTGAGCAGGGGCTATAAAAGGGGATGCACACAGGCGTAAGGGCAGTGTGTAACCAGCGAAGAAGGAAGACGGGGATGAAGACCTAGAGCCCTGCGGTACCTAGCCCCGCTGTCCTAAGGGGACCGGGACTCTGTGTAACCCAGAGGCGAGTGTAGTGGGTGTAGCCATAGGTCTACACGAGCCGAATGTACTATGTGTAGCCAGGGCATAGGGCTTACACGAGTCGAGTGTATTGTGTAGCCAGAGGCATAGGGCTTACACGAGTCGAGTATATTGTGTGTAGCCAGAGGCATAGGGTCTACACGAGTCCAGTGTATCGGGTGTAGCCAGAGGCCTAGAGCTTACACGAGATTAGTGGAGTGTGTCGGAGGAAGAAGAGAGACCACACGGTGTATTGTGATACCTAAAGGATTTAATAAAAGTGTGTTACCCGTCAAGAAGTTCCTGCCGTCAATTCCCATACTTCAACTGGCGTCAGAAGTGAAACGGTCCTCCAAGCATGGATACAAGGAGGAACCGTCGGACCCACGGGATTGACCACGAGGACAACCTCGACGACGCGGGCCAGCGGGCATCAGGGGGTGAGGAAGAGGAGCTGCCCACGGGGCAGGATCCACCGACGGCGCCGGTCGAGCGACGGGGGACTGACACCGTGCTTCGCGAGGCACACTCCCGTCTGGCGGAGCTGCTGCTCGCCGCCGCGTCCATCTTGGCGGAGATCAGCTCGTCGGGAGGAGCGGGGACGGCGGCCGACGTGCTACAGGATCGCCCTGCAGATTCCCGCCAAAACGATTTGGCGATTCCCGCCATTTCATCCGCTCCAACTTTTGGCGGGAACGGCCATCACCACGTGGCAGCGGTTCTCCATGCGCGGCCGCTGACGTCACCAACGCGCGCGGCGGACCGCCATCACACACCCGCCACTGGGGCCGCCATCTTACACACCGACGGGGGGGGCAGAGAGGAAGCACGAGGAGGAGGACGACTTTATCTTTCAGCAGCGCCTTCCCACGTTGTCAGCATTCAAGGCGGAAGGCGGGGATTGGAGCCAATTTCAGCGCAGATTTTTGGCGCATCAAGAGATGTCCGCCTGGTCCGACGCTACGGCACTGCGGGCACTGCCTGCCATGCTGGACGACAACGCGCTCGCGGCCTTCACGTCCGCACGCAGGTCGGACCGCTCCACGCTCAAGGATGCGCTGGCTCTCATGGCCAAAGTCTACGGTCCTCCCTCGGCGTGCCGCCATCATTTCTACGCAAGACGGAAGGCGGACACGGAGACCGTGCTCGCCTACCGCACGGCGTTGCTCGCTCTCGCTGACGCCGCGTTCCCTCGTATGGACGAGGAGGGCCAAGATGCGATGGTTTTGGAGCAGCTGCTCAAGTTGGCGCAGGACCTGGGGGTCCCCATCAACACGGCCGACGACACCGATATTTCTTCATTACGGGTCGCCACGAGCATGCAAGCGCACGAGGTCCTTCAACGAAAGCAGGGGGTCGTCTGCAACGCTGCCGTGGCCTCAACTCCGGGTCCGGTTGACACCGTGCCCCAAGTCGTCAGCCCACGAGAGGACGCGTTCATCGCGGGACGAGCGGGGGACTGGAGGTCGGGGGGTCGTTCGCCTCTGCGAGCGGCCCGCAAGCTGGAGCAACCGAGATCTCCGACTACTGTCATCACCTGCTATAACTGCGGCCTTCGTGGCCACGTGGCCTCCGGTTGCCGCGCCCCACGTCAGCGCGCCATGGGACCTCGGCTGGACGACGACCAAGGCCCCAAGTCATCACTGCAAACCCCGGCAAGTCGCGGCACCTCACATGCTTGGCCCGCATACTCGACACGTATGGGTCGTCGCGTTGCGACGAGGGAGAGCCGAGTAGAGTTCGGGGATTCGGTTCGGAGAGGGGGGTTCGGCCGGGACCGGGGAGACATTAAATGGTCGGAATTGGGGCACAGAATAGTGGCTGCCTCAGCGGGTTCATCCGTCGTTACCGGATCGATTGATGGGGTCGAGGTCAGGGTGTTAGTGGACACGGGGGCATCGGCGACTATTATTTCGGATCTCATTTATAATATTCTCCCGGTACAATGTCGTCCGCTTCTTCCGGTGGATGTGCCATTTTACGCCGCAAACGGGGGATCGTTGGGCATTATCGGTCAGATTAGGGCGTCCATTTGCATTGGTGATATCAAATTGTCGGGACCCGTTTTCGTTTCATCTTCCCTGGCGGTTCCTTGCCTATTGGGCACTGATTTTTTGGCGAAAATGCCCATCAAAATTTTAATTGATCAGCGTTGCATTGAACTACCATCGGGTCGCCGTATTTCATTTTTGACGAGCCCTAATGTAATTCGGACGGCGTGCGCTACCATTCAGGCGTTAGCAACACAGACCGTGCACGTGCCCCCGGGTTCACAAATGTTGATTCCCCTCCGGTTACGGAAGCCATGGGGGAAGGAGGCCTCGGAACAGGCCATGCTTTTGGGTCCTTCTAATAGGGCTGTTGGAGGTCTCGATTTATCGGTGGCTCACACTTTGGTTGGGGCAGACAGGGATCCGTTTGTCATGGTTTTAAACGCTGGGGCGCGGCCGGCCGTCATTCAGCAGGGCACCGTGCTGGCTCACGCGGCACGGGTCCCTGCGGAGGAGAGGCTGGTTGCGCAGGCTGATCCGAGCCCCACGAATAGCGTACCATCAAAGGAGGACCTAGATTGGATTGATATGCTGTGCGCGGACTCTGACGATTTGTCAGCGCTACAGTTGGGTGCGTTGCGCGGGTTGCTGATTGAATTTTCGGATGTCTTCAGTAAACATAAGTATGATATCGGATGCACGGACCTGCTACGCCACCACATTGAAACGGGCGATGCGGCACCGGTCAGGCAAAATCCCTTCCGACTGAGTCCTGCTGAGAAGGAACATGTTCAGTCGGCAGTTAACGATATGCTGGAAGCCGACATTATTTCGCCTTCTTCCAGTCCTTGGGGAGCACCTATTGTGCTCGTTAAAAAGCAGGACGGGTCCCTGCGATTTTGCGTCGATTTCCGCCGCCTGAATAAGATCTCGGTGGCCGACGCGTATCCGCTCCCCAGGATGGACGAGTCTCTCGACGCATTGTCCGGTGCGCGATACTTTTCGACTCTTGATTTATTGTCCGGATTTTGGCAGTTGCCACTCGACAAGGAGTCTAAGCCTAAGACTGCATTCCGGACTCCAGGGGGCCTGTTTCAATTTAACCGGTTACCCATGGGACTTCACTCCTCTCCTGCGACGTTTCAGCGTCTTATGGAATTGGTTTTGTCGGGCTTGCAGTGGGAGACGTGCCTCATTTACCTTGACGATGTCATTGTTTTCGGTAAAACGTTCTAAGAACACCTCCAGCGATTGAGAGGGGTGTTCTTGCGAATGCGATCGGCTAAATTAAAGTTTAAACCGGCCAAATGCCATCTTTTTCGTAAATCCGTGAGGTACTTGGGTCACATTGTCGACTCTTCGGGGATTTCTACCGATCCTGCGAAGACGGACTGTGTCAGTTCGTGGCCGACGCCCACGTCAGTGTCAGACGTGCGCAGTTTCATCGGTTTTGCTTCGTATTATCGCCGATTCGTTGAGCACTTCGCCACCATTGCAAAGCCCTTGCACGCTCTAACGGCAAAAGGAGTGAAGTTCCGGTGGGGACCGGAGGAGGAGGCTGCATTCTGCTCCCTCCGGGACGCCTTGGTAAGGGCCCCACCCTTGTGCTATCCAGACTTTGAGAGTCCCTTCTTGCTAGACACGGATGCTAGCAACACGGGCATTGGGGGAGTGCTGTCCCAAGTCGTTAGAGGGGTCGAACGGGTGGTCGCCTATGGTAGCAGGGTGTTGTCGCCGGCAGAGCAGCGCTACTGCGTCACCCGTCGTGAACTACTTGCCATTGTTTTTTTTGTACAACAATTCAGGCCATATCTCTATGGTCGTCATTTCACGGTCCGGACGGACCATGCGGCGCTCCAGTATTCATTACGGGTTGCCCAGCCCTCGGGCCAATTGTCGCGGTGGTTGGAAGTCCTCCAGGACTATCAGTTCACGACTACGTACCGTAAAGGGTTGCGACACACGAATGCCGATGCCCTGTCGCGGTTGTTGCCTTGTCACAAATGTGCGTGCTTATCGGGATCGGCGCGCTGTAAACCTCCGGTTACGGAAGGTAGGGAGGCGTTGGTTGCGACCGCGAGCACACCAATTGGGGATGGTCCCGCTACCCCAGGGGGTCAGGACTCGCTGCTCTCACTGTCGTTGATTGAGTGGGGCCGTCTCCAAATGGCGGACAGCTCCCTGCTGGCGTTGCGCCGAAAGACGGAGGGTTCCGAAGGTAGCCACGACCGAACTGGCTCCTACGAGCTTAAGCAGGGCCTGTTGATGAGATGGGACAGTTTGTCCCGGCGGCATGCGATTGTGGTGCCTTCTGCTGTGAGGGGGAAGGTTGTCTTGGCCGCACACGAACGCCTCTTGCATTTGGGAGTTAACAAAACGCTTGACCTGCTTCAGCGTGACTATTATTGGCCGGGAATGGGGGGTGACGTGGTGAATATTCTGAAGGGTTGTGTTGAGTGCGCCAGACGGAAACCACCGCCCGTGGCAGCTAATCCACCGCTGCAATCTATTCAGGTCTCGCGCACTAACGAGCTCGTTGCACTCGATATTCTGGGGCCCTTTCCGGTCACGCCTAGGGGTAATAAGTACCTGTTGGTGGGGGTCGAATATTTTACCCGGTGGCCTATGGCGTGGCCACTCGCCAACCAGTCGGCGGCGGCTGTGACGGACGCCTTTGTCCAGGGCTACGTCCTGGACAAGGGGGCTCCCGAACGCTTGCTGACTGACCAAGGGAAACATTTTTCGAGTAAATTACTGCAGGAGGTGTGCGACCTGTTGGGTACCAAAAAGGTGCGTACCTCCCTGTACCACCCGCAGACGGACGGGATGGTGGAGAGGCTTAACAGGACATTGACCTCTATGCTGTGCCAGCAGGTGTGTGAGTCGCATGTTGATTGGGACCTGCAGGTCCCTGGGGTCCTTGCCGCGTATAGAATGGCCCCCCATGCAGCTACGGGGTTTTCCCCGTTTTTTCTAATGTACGGTCGGGAAGCCGACCCGCCCATGGAAACGCAGCTAGGTCTGCCCGCACCACGAACTAATTCTAAATTGGCAGAGCATATTAAATTTAATATTCATAAACTGACAGAGGCAAGGGAGGCCGCACGGCTTTATTCGCGGGCTCGCCAAATTGCGAACGAGCGGTTGCGGGCACGGAAGGTGTCCGTGCACAATTGGGAACCAGGTGACAAGGCCTGGCTGCATTGCCCTCAGGCACCTTTGGCCACGTCGCCTAAATTGTTGAAGCCGTGGCGGGGACCCGTGGAGGTCGTGCGGGGGGCACGCCCCCAGTGCGTTCAGATAAAATGGGGGAAACGCCGTTGGTACGTCCACCCCTCCCGACTGAAACCGTTCTCGCCTCCGTATGGCCTCCCCTTGTGTCGTGAGGGCCGAGCATGTGACGTGACCGACGACCCTGAGGGGGAATTGTCCTTGCCTGCTCCTCACATGTCTCCGCCTGATCCGCTCCCAGGTGTCTCGGAACTGACTGCTGCCGACCACCGGCGGCCGGATCTTCACGGCGGGGCCGGTCCTTCCAGGCCCGACCCGTGCCGTCTAGAGCTGCCGGAGACACCGGACGGTCGCCAACGTCCCGTTCCATACGACGGACCGGCCAGACGGACTCGCGCTAGGTCGCGCTACTTTGTGTAACCTACCACGTGCGGAGTCGAGGCAGCCGGAGCGCCTCGGCACTGCGTGGGTCACAGTGACACTTGGCGCGTTCGTTTTACGGTGTTCGCTTTTATTGTGTTGTTCGTCGGGCTGTATATTGCTTCATATTTAAGGTTGTGTTATGTTGTTGTTGTTGTTGTGTTACGGGGCACACTGGGATGTGGAGTTCTTTATTACTGCGTTGCGTTATGTTGTGTTGTAGGTTAACAGCCGGGCCGGCTGCAAGCTATGTGGGAAGGGGTGATGTAGAGGTGATACGCGCTGGGATTAAGGATCGTATGCACAGTGCGTGATGATTGGCTGTGTAGGTGGTGACGCGCGCTGACGGTGGAGGATCAGGGGTCAGCGCGGGGTCGTGGGTTACGGGGTACCGATTGGCTGTGGGCGGTGACGCGCTGAGAGAGAGTGCGTCGTGATTGGGTCATTAAGGAACGACGCTCACGTCGACGCCGCATCAGCTCCGTCCCTCGTGAGCAGGGGCTATAAAAGGGGATGCACACAGGCGTAAGGGCAGTGTGTAACCAGCGAAGAAGGAAGACGGGGATGAAGACCTAGAGCCCTGCGGTACCTAGCCCCGCTGTCCTAAGGGGACCGGGACTCTGTGTAACCCAGAGGCGAGTGTAGTGGGTGTAGCCATAGGTCTACACGAGCCGAATGTACTATGTGTAGCCAGGGCATAGGGCTTACACGAGTCGAGTGTATTGTGTAGCCAGAGGCATAGGGCTTACACGAGTCGAGTATATTGTGTGTAGCCAGAGGCATAGGGTCTACACGAGTCCAGTGTATCGGGTGTAGCCAGAGGCCTAGAGCTTACACGAGATTAGTGGAGTGTGTCGGAGGAAGAAGAGAGACCACACGGTGTATTGTGATACCTAAAGGATTTAATAAAAGTGTGTTACCCGTCAAGAAGTTCCTGCCGTCAATTCCCATACTTCACATTTAGTAAAAATTTTGAATGATTGTTATAAAAAATTTCATTTTAATGATTCTACCAAGGCTTTTAATTCTGTGGAATGAATATGTGATTGTTATAATTGTACTCTCCATTTTGCTTCGTTCTACTACAAAGTTTAAAGTATTTTTTTATAGTTATAATAACTTTTAATATTTAATAATTATAAGAGAATTTCAATATAATATTCTGAACATCTGCAGTTTTAGTTAGACTAATATTTGCAAGTAAATTTTATCTTAAATTTCAGCTTTCCAACGCCTTTTAAATACGTGTTTTCTCCTACAACATCAGAGTGCAGCGCCACAATAAATACGCACTACAATGACAATAGTTTTAAGCGATTTGAAGCATGTTTTATTTTCAAAATCGAAATATGGTTTTGCGGGGGGGGGGGGGGTGCGCAGAGCTTGGTGACGTCATATTTGAGGGGGGGGGGTCTGACTTTTTATGACGCCGTGTGACGAGGGGGGGAGGGGGGGGGTAAAAAATCGGCCAAAACCGCGTGACGTCATTTATGGACGGTCCCATAGCTGTCAGTGCCCTGCCTTATTACATACCAATTCAGACCGCATTGGTCACCCCGTCCTATAAAGTCCCATCACAAGGGAGAAACACAATCAAATAGACACAAGAAAAATGCCCGTATTCAAACGCTGTATGCCGTATGGACCTGAAAACTCAATTTACCTGCACAATAATACGCGGTAAACCGTATGGGTTAACAGGCGTGTGAATAGTCGCGTATGAATCTGCCAATGTAATATAACTACGATTTTAAAAAATCTATATGGTAACTTAGAACGATTTCAAAGACCTTTCTAAGCTCATTGATCGTTATCAATATGGTTTCCAAGGGTAATCAGCGAGCGGGAACAAATTACGTCACGCGTTTTGAGCATCCGTTGAATTTTGTTTAATTCGCTTGCAGTTAAATTTTTATTTAAAGCTTTCGTGACTGCAGGGATTCATATTCTTGGTTCTTTCGGTAAAGTCACGTAGAAGGGAAATAATAAAATAATAAATTATTTTTCTAAAATATATATAAAATATTTTTATTGTTTAATATTTGTATTATTTTATTATTTCCCTTCTACGTGACTTTATCGCTTGCAGTTATTTTGCCAGTTAGGGATACCTCACAATATGGACAATTGGTTAAAATTTTGATGTCCATTATTCATGCATTTATTTCTCAGGACAATGTCGGGTCAGGCAAGGGAGGTCCACTCGGTTTGAAACTAAATCCAACAAGTGGCACAGGTTGAGAACCAATTGCTCCAGAGAACACCTCTCGACTGAGGGTATTTGGCCTACTCTTCCACGCTGGCCATCACATGCAACCTATAAACTGTGGTGCACCCATTTAGACTGCTGGGTTGGATGGAGGCGGATGGGATGTAGGAATACTGCACCATAATGGGACCTCCTGTCACCCCGAGCTCTCAATACTCCAATAGTGGCATTGTCTTTGTGCTGTACGCCTTTTGGCGTCATCTGGTCTAACACCGTTTTGAGACTAGGCTCAAAAGAAAGCTGTCTCTGGTGTGTGGACCAATTCGTTTCAAGGACAATGCATATATTCATATTCTTGGTTCTTTCGGTAAAGTCACGTAGAAAGGAAATTATAAAATAAAAATGAAACATAAAAATAAAAAATGCATATATTTTCACAGTGTTTTTTTTTGCATTCTGACCACAAGTGCTGTGGTTAATGCAGACATGATTCCTTGTAAAAAGGATTCAGTTTGGTGTTGTAACACCTTAACAAAACTGTTTTGTTGCCAGAAAAACAGGGGAAAACCTATTCTTAATCCTGCACCAGTCACAACTGCCCCCCGCGCCGGGAGATAGAAATGTAACCTGTGACCTCTGGATTGCAAGTCCAGTGTGCTGACCACTAACGCCACGATGGTCAACATCAACTGAGATGTATAAGCCAGGTGAGAAGAACCCATTGAGATGAAAAAAATTCATGTAGAAAGGAATTATACAACTTTTAGAAGCGTCAACCAATAAGACGTTAACCAATGTGTTTTTTTTTTCTCGCAAGATCCGAAGAAAAATATTAAATACAATAAACAAGGGTTTTGCTAAAGAAAAAAACTATTAAGGATGAACACAAATAATGAAGACCAATCAAAAACAAGCTTTATTTTATTCAAAGATAAAATACCACAAACTCTGGCGCTTCGGCAAACATTTAACACAAAATAATTTAAATCGATTGAATTCATTTCGTATCTACATACAGCGCAGAAAATACAACACCCTATTTGAACGCATATTTATAAAAAAAGCACTGCGTTATCCATTGACGTTCACTAGGGGGTGCTGTGATGCAGTCATTCCTGCACTGCGATCTGGGTTTGATTCTCGGCCACGGCAAACATCAGTGGCGAGCGACATGTCGGCACCAAAGATTAAAGATCCCTCGTGTAGCCTTAACAGACTGTAGGAGCAAGTGCTGTTAGCGAGCACCTACGAAGGCTGACACGGCACACGAGGGGGTGGGTGGTCCAGCACCACGCCCGGCCGCCTTTGTCTCCCCAGTGGCGTCGTTTAGGGGCCGTCCATAAATGACGTCACGCGATTTTGGACGATTTTTGACCTCCCCCCCCGTCGTCACACGGTGTCACAAAAAGTCAGACCCCCCTCAAATATGACGTCACAAAGCTCTGCCCCCCCCCCTCCCAAAAAAATAATACATGCTTCAAATCGCTTTAAACTATTGTCATTGTAGTGCGTATTTAACGTGGCGCTGCACTCTGATGTTGGCGGAGAAAACATTTATTAAAAAGTATATTAAATTAAGTAGAACGTGTTGTCTTGGTTTATTTAAAGTTGCGCATTTTGATGTGACGTCACATTTCTCACCCCCCCCCCTCCTTCGTCACACATCGTCACAAATGTCTGACCCCCCCCCCCAGGTGCGTGACGTCATTTATGGACGGCCCCTTACACATCGCACCAGGTACTCATTTGATCCTGAGTCGACCTAGGGGAGGAGGCCCAGAACCGGTTTAAGTAATCGTCACTGGTGTTGGCCGTGAGCGGGAATTGAACGCGGGTCGCCAGGTTCACAGTGCAACGCGCTGATTCTCTACCGCTCCCACAACGCCCACCTTCACATCGTCAACGACAAGCGCCAAATATGCCATCGTCCAGCAGTGGATTAACAAAAGGTGTATATATCTTCTTGGTTCTTTCGGTAAAGTCACGTAGAAGGGAAATAATAAAATAATAAAACGACGCTGTCTTCCCGACAGACCTGTTCTTCACCTGAGGACGGCTGCTTGCGTTGTGGCCGAAACGTCGTGAGAATTATTTTATTATGTTTTATTTTTATTATTTTATTATTTCCATTCTACGTGACTTTACCGAAAGAACCAAGAAGATGAATCCCTGCAGTCACGAACGCTTTAAATCGAAGGTGTATATATATTACACTGGTCAACAAAAAAATAACATTTTTTTCTGGCCTGGACTTTTGCAGCTGTTCTAGACTAATTTCAGGGTGCTGATTCCAAATCTGATCTCAGATTTGCTCTATCACATCTCATTTTTATGCTATCGGCATACCCCATTTTCATTGATTTTACCCGAAATTAACTCTGTCACTTATGATTGCAAGTTGTTGCGAGTCAGTGACTGCTTTTGTGTTAAAATATGGTGCTGTATTTTTAGGATAGTGTGTTTATATCATTTTATGTAGATATCCACATTTATTTAATATGTTTCTTCTGCAGTTTTTAATTGAAAATGCAATATTTGATATCTCAAAAACCTGATGTGATTGACAAAAACTGATGCCAGATTTGGAATCAGCACCAAAAATTACCTTACAACCGTTGGAATACCTTATGCCAGAAAAAGTGTGTTGACCAGTGTTATTGTTATTGCCAGGGCTTAACTTTAGCCTTATCCGTCCAAATCGGCCAAAAAAGTAATTATGTCCCTGGTACACCACGTCCCGTATGTATTGGGGTGCCGTGGTGGCGAGATGTTAACTACCTCGCCTGGTATACAGGAGGTCGTGGGTTCGATCCCGACCCTGATGCCTGTTGTATATTTGGAGTTTGCGTGTCTCTCTCCCCGTGGTTGCGTGGATTTTTCTCCGGGTCTTCTGGTTTTTCCCTTCACATTTAGAAACAAGCGGTTAGAGTATTTGGCTGCGACACATTTCCACATGATACGCAACTGGTTGATCTATCATTTGTGGCCAGGTCGCTTCTGAAAGAGCTATATATACGCCTACTTCAGCAGTTTTCTTGCTGTAGTCGTCTCACCTGATGACGATTGCTTGTGTTGCGATCGAAACGTCGTGATCTATTATTTTTTCTACCTATGTGACTTTACCAGAAGAACCAAATAGTATGGATTTCTGCAGTCACGAAAGCTTCAAATCAAGATATAAATATATAGCTGAGTGGGCCTTACCTGGTAAAATTAAAAAAATTGTTTGTTAATGTATGTATGTTGAACTTCTTTCACACCGTACGTAGCCTACCCTGCTAATCCTCATCCTAGTAGTCCAGTATGCCTCCCGCTAGGAAATGTTGCTAATAGCCACGCGCTTACCTCCAGTCTATTAATGACCCTGAAAATATTCAATCAGACATTACCCCCACGACTCAAAACCACGAGGAACGAGAAGCGAACATAAAAGCTGAAAGGTACAAAAGTTGTGATTGTAAGGACGAGCTACTGGTACAGTATTTGGCCATAACACACCGTGCAACCAAACTCTAACCCGAACACACAATCCTAGCCATGCCACAACTCTAAGTAACTATACATTTCGATTTAAAGCTTTCGTGACTGCAGGGATTCATTTTCTTGGTTCTTTCGGTAAAGTCACGTAGAAGGGAAATAATAAAAATAAAACAATACAATTGTCACGACGTTTCGATTGCAACACAAGCAATCATCATCATGCTGTGGTTTTCACACCTGATGATGATTGCTTGTGTTGCAATCGAAACGTCGTGAGAATTTTATTGTTTTATTTTTATTCTTTTATTATTTCCCTTCTACGTGACTTTACCGAAAGAACCAAGAATATCTAAGTAACTAGTCAGTTCACCACGAGTAATATTACCAACTATATAACCGATCACTGAAAACAGCCCTGCCCCTAACGCTAAACAACTATCCAACCTGACCATCCCACAAACTCTAACCAACTATCCAGTTAGCCGTAACCAACGATAAAACAAAGCACGAGTAATAGCCCAAACCAGCCACTCGTGCAAGCCTTACTCTTAACCCCATCTAACAAGGGAACACAACTACTAGCCCTAACCCTAACCAACGTATCAACTAGCCACTTAACTCTGCTCTACTTCGGCATGCCACCAATTTTCACATCTTGATCAATTTTCAGTTTTAGTTTTCTGTTGACGTTGCTGTTGTTGTTGTTCGCTCTCTGCTGCTACTGCTGCCCACTCGCCACCAGCACGAGAGCCGGGGGGTCTGATTGTGTCGCGTTCCCAGGACCAGCGCCGAGGCAAAGTCCCTCGTCGGCCGGCGGCTGCTCGCGCGGTTCGGGCGCCCAGGGGCTGAGCAGGCGGCTTCGCACAGCGGTGGCGAGTTCCAGCGCATCCTCGTCCCAGTAGTCGGGCAGCAGCAGGAGCAGGAACGCGCTCACGATGACTCCCATGGCCGCGAGGCGGATTGCGCCGAGGGTGGTGTCGCCTCGACGCACGTCAAGCGCTGTGGTGGAGGAGGAGGAGGAAGAGTAGGAGGATGATAATCAGCAGCAGAGGAAGAAGAGGAGGGTGAGCATCGGCAGCAGAAACAATTAACCCGTAAAAACAAAGTTTTTCACTATAAATCCTTTATATGCGTGGCGGCTAGAGTCCTCTCGTCCTCTGGCTTGAGATGGCTGCCACCTATGGGTCAGATGATTGCCTGCCACCATTAAGCAATTGGTATTTAAATGTTTTAAAAAAAATTCCTAAAAAGTGTAAAATTTTGGAAAAAAAGTTTCACGAAAATTAATTGTCACGCACAATGAGTCTGTGTGGAAAATGTCAGCTCGATTGGATCACGGGAAGTGGGTTAATAAACGACATAAAGATTTGCACGGTCGTAAGCGCGCACGCAAGCAAGCAAGTGAACTTAATATAAAATATTTTAAAGAAGAGGAGGAGGATCTGGAATCATCATCAGCAGAGGCGGTAGCAGCAGAGGACAACTTCGTATTTGCAGCAACGGCAGCAGCAATGACAACAATAGAAGACAAACATTCATCATCATCAGCAGCAGCAACAAATGTGTCAAATTCGATAGATTTACCCGCGATTTTTTCTCATTTGGAATATATCGGGTTTTCTGGGCTAAAATAAACATAACAAATTAACACGAAGTCATTCGCCTGCCGTGGAGTGTGGCACTAAAGCAAAGCACCTTCCTGATTATGATAAGCATCATCAGCAGTAGCAAATGCAACATGAACACCACGCAGCAAGCAGCAAGCAGGGTTGTGTGCTGCTTGCCGTATGCTGATGCTTGCTGTCTGCTGCTGCTTGCTGTATGCTGATGCTTGCTGTATGCTGATGCTGTCTGCTGCTGCTTGCTGTATGCTGATGCTTGCTGTATGCTGATGCTGCTTGCTGTATGCTACTTGCTGTATGCTGATGCTTGCTGTCTGCTGCTGCTTGCTGTTTGCTGCTTGCTGTATGCTGATGCTTGCTGTATGCTGATGCTGTCTGCTGCTGCTGCTTGCTGTATGCTGATGCTTGCTGTATGCTGATGCTGCTTGCTGTATGCTACTTGCTGTATGCTGATGCTTGCTGTCTGCTGCTGCTTGCTGTCTGCTGCTTGCTGTATGCTGATGCTTGCTGTATGCTGATGCTGTATGCTGCTGCTTGCTGTATGCTGATGCTGCTTGCTGTATGCTGCTGCTGCTTGCTGTATGCTGATGCTGCTTGCTGTATGCTGATGCTGCTTGCTGTATGCTGCTGCTTGCTGTATGCTGATGCTGCTGCTGCTTGCTGTATGCTGCTGCTGCTTGCTGTATGCTGATGCTGCTTGTTGTATGCTGCTTGCTGTATGCTGCTGCTGCTTGCTGTATGCTGATGCTGCTTGCTGTATGCTGCTTGCTGTATGCTGATGCTGCTTGCTGTATGCTGCTTGCTATATGCTGATGCTGCTTGCTGTATGCTGATGCTGCTGTACCCGCGTTGAGGGGGATTGTGAGGACGACCCCGAGGGAGATGACGCTGGGGTAGGTGAGCGCCACGCCGAAGTTCACGAGCGCCGTGAACACTGCGCGGGGTGGGGGTCAGAGGGCAAGACAAGCGACGATGCAGGGTGAGAAGTCCAGGTTTGTCTTTGTTACATAACTCGGTGAGAACTCCTAGAGAGCACGATATGAGGCTCATTCAACACGTGGCATGGCCGAGATTATGAATCTCCGTTGCAAAATCACCATGAATCCCGTCGGAACGCGGGGGCTAAGCAGGTGTTCAGACTGGTAAGTAAGTGGATGGGCCAACACCACAAGGTTGTTGAAGGCTGCTGCAGGAATATGTGATGGGTGGCAGATGGCAGCGCTGCAATAATTGTTGTTAAGTACTTTCTATGCTATGGCGTCTACCCTTACTGCCCCGCCAGTCCTCAATGGCCAGCGTGAGGCCCTCATCCAGCAGTGGATTGACAAAAGGGCTGTATACTCTTAGTTCTTTCGGTAAAGTCACGTTGGTTAAAAAATGAAATAAAAATTAATAAAAATAAAACAATAAAATCACGACGTTTCGGAGGCAACACAAGTCTCCGTCATCAGGTGGGACCTTCACAAACCTTGATGTAGCAAATCTGGCTGTGACGGTCCCACCTGATGGCGGAGACTTGTGTTGCCTCCGAAACGTCGTGATTTTATTGTTTTTTATATTTATTAATTTTAATTTCATTTTTTACCTACGTGACTTTGCCGAAAGAACTAAGAGTATGAATCCTTGCAGTCATGAAAGCTTCAAATCTAAAAGGGCTGTACGTCATTGGAACCTCATTTGCCAGTAACAAAATATGATAATTGGTGTTTTACCATTTTATCTGGCAACAAAACTGACACCTTTTTTTTACAAGGAGCTCTCATACTCTAATGGTTCATTGTCCTTGAGTTGTGCGCCTTTTGGCGTCATCTGGTCCAACACCATGTGAGACTAGGCTCTAAAGAAAGCTGTCTCGGGTGTGGACCAATCAATTTCACGGACAGTGCATACATTGTCAGAGTTATGTTTTTTGTTTGCATTCAGACTGCAGGTATTGTGGTCAATGCAAACATGACTCCTTGTAAAAAAGGTGTCCGTTTTGTTGCCAGATAAAAGGGTAAAACACCAATTATCAGGGCTGTACGTGTTCATGCTCTAGACCAAGGGTGGGGGATATATTATTTACGGAGCACTGGACAGGACTTTTAAATACATTTGGTAAGAGTCCACACGTCAAACCGAACGTATCTTCAAGAGAGGGTCTTTGCCGTTAATCATCTGGCGATTCACAAGCGAGCCTGCCTATGCTGAAGAGACTCTTTGTTGAGACCAGTCGAGAGCTTGTTTGTAGCTGAATTAATGCTGCTGAATTTATGCATCCCCAGAAGACAATGGGGACCTACGGGGGGTTGTGCAAAATATATTATTTTTAATGTAAAGAGACAGGCATATGAATGAGTCATTGTTTTCTTAACTATTAACACACACACCGTCAAAACCACTACTGTCATTGCATGATTCAAAATACCCCCCCCCCTCTAGTACCTGATTAGTGCAGTTACGAAACTTGCAGTGACATATAAAGAATCTTTTTATAAGGAATCATGTTTACATTAAACACAATACCTGCGGTCAGAATGCAAACAAAAACACACTCTAATAATATATACATTGTCCTTGAAATTGATTGGTCCACACCAGAGACAGCTTTCCTTAGAACCTAGTCTCTCATGGTGTTGGACCAGATGACTCCAAAAGGCCGTGTAGGACCAAGCCACTGGCTGCATACGGCTCACGGACCTGGGGTTGCCACCTGTCCTGGTTTTTACTGCAGCAGCATCATCATCCAGTTGAAGGAGCTGTCTCAGGAAATCTGTAAGTATTCCCAGTACAATAAAAAGCCTGGTTTCTGTCAGTTAGGTAATAATTGTAATAACACTCCACTCGCTACAATGAATTAATCTATACTGCAGTCCTTCCTTCTGCAGCTACTGTGAGCTATTATCCTTAGTCCCATGATATGTATCTGTTTTATTTGTGTTTCTAAGAGGTGGCAACCCAACGAAAATAGCTGCTTCATCATCACCGCCATCAGCGACAGCATACAGCATCTTCTTGGTTCTTTCGATAAAGTCACGTAGAAGGGAAAGAAACCATAATAAAATAATATAATAACATAATAAAATAATATAATAAAGCATACAGCATGTGAATCAGCATCATCATTAGCAGTACTATCAGCAGACAGCAGTAGAAGCAAAAGCACTATAAGATGAATCATCATAATTATCAGCAGCAGCAATCACAGCAGCAGCATCAGCAGGCAGTGAGTGGGTGGTGGGTGGGTGGGGGGTCTTGTGCCCCCCCCTCCCGCCCACATACTCAGGATCAGCGCCGCGGTGGCGCAGAGGTTGCCCCACGCGGAGGCGCCGTGCGGCCACCGCTCGAGGCCCGAGTAGTGCAGCGCGGCGCACGCGGACGAGACGAGCGCGGCGTTCACGAGGCCCAGCGCCGACAGGAAGAGAGCCGCCTCACCCAGACGGGCACTCCCCAGCACCTTCTTAAAGAGCACCTGGGGGAGGGGTGGGGGGAGAAAGGTGGGGGGAGGGGTGGGGGAAGAAAGGTGGGGTAGGGTGGGGGGAGGGGGTGGGGGGAGAAAGGTGGGGGGAGGGGGTGGGGGGAGAAAGGTGGGGCGAGGGTGGAGGAGGAGATGGGATGAGTGGTGGAGGAGGAGGAAACGGGGGAGGAGAATATTTGGGGAAGGAGGATGAAGAATGGGAGAATAAGATGGGGCATGGGAGAAGAGATGAAGAGGTATAGGTGGGGGGGGGGGGGCAAGGAAAAGAGGAATATCAGGATGAGACGGCACGTGGGAGGAGGAAATGGGGTCAGAGGAGGAGGCATTTGGGTAGATGAGACGATTGAGGGTGGAGTGAAGATAGGCGGAGAAGGGATAGGAGGATGGGAGATTGTAGGAGATGATCGGATGAGAGTAGAAGGAGGAATACGTGGAGGGGGGTGGATGGGGAGGGGAGGGCGAAGGGGTGAGCCCACGGCAGGGGGGAGGTAAAGTCGTCCTCAAGCATTGAGGTCACGTGGAGCAGTGGACACCAAACGTGAGGTGTCCACAAGAGGTGAAGAGGGGGGGGGGGGGGGTGAAGCAGAGAGCGCCACGGGGTGAGGAGTTGGACTCGTACGAGGAGATGTTGGCGAGCGTGGTTCGGGGTAGCGTTGGTGCGAGATGATGGTTGGCTCTGATTCTAGATTTGAAGCTTTCGTGACTGCAAGGATTCATACTCTTAGGTTTTTTCGGTAAAGTCACGTAGGTAAAAATAAATAATAAAAATAATAGAAATAATAATATAAATAAAATAATGAATCACGACGTTTCGGAGGCAACACAAGTCTCCGTCATCAGGTGGGACCGTCACAGCCAGATTTACTGTCTCAAGTGAGGCAAAATTCCAAGAGGCAAGCTCTTAAATACAAGTTAAGGGGGACGGGGGGGGGGAGGGGCTTATCTAAGAGTATGATTGGCTCTGGTTCGGGTTAGGTCAGGGGTCGGCAACCAAAATAACAATAACAGCCAATTTTTCAATCGAATTCGGAAAAAGACAACTAAATATTGCCAGAGTCACAATACACGTGTGAATGGCCGCTGGTTGCCAAGCTCTGGGTTAATTGGTGAGCCTGTGTGGTCGAAGGCTCCGAGGCTACGAAGCGACGTGGCTCTTTAAGCGTTGGGGCAATACACGGAGACTTACAGGGCAATGTTAATGGACTGGCCCAGACCGGCATGGATCTGCTCACCAGTGGATGTATGTGTAGTGACATAGAATGGGTCACTACATAAGTATGTCATACTTATTTCGCACCGTACGTAGCCAACCGTACAAATCATAGGTGTGTGGGAAGGACAAGAAAATTAAACACACGTAATTTTTTGTTTACAAAAAATGAGTTTGTCAATTTAGATGATAATTTAAACGTGCGTAGCTCGCGGTGGCTTCCTAATATCGGAAAGCAAGAGCGTTCCAGACGGACTGCGGAAGCGCATCTGAGAGCGCCCGACGGTGGTGGTGGTGTTGGTGGTGGTCACGTGGGAGCACGGCGAGTCGAGGCCCCGGTGAGGGGGGCCCCGGTGAGGGGGGCCCCGCACCTTGTAGAAGGCAGAGGCAGAGGCGGCGCCCACGGCCAAAGCCACGCCGATGATGGAGTCGCCACGGAAGCCGTCCGCGTACGCGGTCATCACGATGCCCGAGATGGCGAGGATCGCCGCCACGATCTGCAACCGCGACCACGATCACAACCACGATCATAGCCACAACCACGATCACAACCACAACCACATCCACGATCATAACCATGATCGCAACCACGCTCATAGCCACAGCGACGATCGCAACCGCGATCATATTCACCACCACGATCACAACCACATCCACGATCACAACCACATCCACGATCACAACCACATCCACGATCACAACCACATCCACGATCACAACCACATCCACGATCACAACCACATCCACGATCACAACCACATCCACGATCACAACCACATCCACGATCACAACCACATCCACGATCACAACCACATCCACGATCACAACCACATCCACGATCACAACCACATCCACGATCACAACCACATCCACGATCACAACCACATCCACGATCACAACCACATCCACGATCACAACCACATCCACGATCACAACCACATCCACGATCACAACCACATCCACGATCACAACCACATCCACGATCACAACCACATCCACGATCACAACCACATCCACGATCACAACCACCACAGCGATCGCACACACAGCAGCAGTGCTTGCAACGACCACAGCCAAGACCCCCCCCCCAACCTCACTTCAGCGGTCTCAGCCCCCCCCCCCACCCCCCTTCATTCCCTATAGCGTTCACCATTTGTGTTGCTGACTATGTCCTGTAACATCACCCCACTGAGTTTGTTTGCTACCCCACCCTCCCCTCCTGTGAAGAAGATCGTGGTTGTGGTCAGGATCGTCCCAATTGTGTCCGCGGTTGTGGCGATGATTGTGGTTGTAAATCACGGTTGCAGTCGTGAGCGCGGTTGTGGTCGTAATCCCGGTGGTGATCGTTGTTGTGATCGCGATTCGTGATCGCGGTTGTCATGAAAATCGTGGTGATGGCCGTGATTGTGATCGCGATTGTAGTCGTGATCGCGGCTGCGATTGTGGGGGTAGCGCGCTGCGCTACGAACCTGCCCACCCGAGTTCGATTCTCGCTCATGGCCAACATCAGTGACGATTGTCTGAACCGGTCCTGGGCCTCCCTTAGGTCGACTCAGCCTCAAATGAGTACCTGGTGAGGTGCGTAAAAAACATCGCCACTGGAGAGACAAAGGCTGCCGAGCGTGGTGCTGGCCACTCACCCACTCTTGTGCCGTTCTGGCCTTCATAGTCGCTTGCTAACAGCACTTGCCCCAACACTCTGCTGAGGCTATACGAATGCGTTTTGTCTTTGTTAGTCATAATCGCGGTGGTGATTGCAGTTGTGGTTGTGTTGGCACAGTCGGGTGCCCATGTGGTGCATCTGCCAGTCATCTCAGCCAGTCAAACCCATGGCACCTGCTGGGTCTGCCCCGTGACCTCCTGCCGGCGGGCGTTCGACACTTCACGTGGCCTTGACGTGAACCTAGCCTGGCACAGGCGCCGCGGCGTCGACACCGCCACTAAAGTGGCGAATGGCCGTTGTTGTTGTTGTCGTCACGGTTGCGACCGCGGTTGCAGTCATTACGATCGCGGATTCGCGACTCGCGATGGAGCCAACTCGGCCGGCCGGGCTGGCCGGACACACGCACGCGCGCACGCACGCGCACGCACACACACCCGCACACACCCGCACACACGCACGCACACACACGCACACACGCACCCGCACGCCCATGAAGCGGTCGTTGAGGACGATCCACGAGAGCAGGAAGACGAACGCCTTGTTGCAGCAGAAGAGCGCCGCGGCGTCCGTGGGCGCGATGCGCGCCAGCGCGAGCAGGTACAGGTACGTGGCGCCCGTCCACAGCAGCGAGAAGGGCAGCACGGTCTGCAGCAGCGGCCTCACGCCCACGCCGCCGTCGCCAAACAGGCGGCCGCACTCCCTGGTGGCGCGCGCGCGGAACGGGAGCGGCGGTCGGTGCCGGTGTTGGAACGCGCGCGGGCTGTGGCCGCCCCCGTGCGCCTCCCCTGTGGCGGACACCGGGAACACTGCGCACCCCTCTTGGGGTGGGCACTGGGAGCCGGGCATTGGGTACCAGGCCAAGGGTGGCACAGTCGGGTTTTTTACAATCGGGTTTAATTGTCTTCTAATATTAAACCCGATCATCTGATATTGGGAGGAATCCGGTTTAATTGGTTCTAATTGCAGAACCGCACTTCTCAACGATGGGCTTCATCCATTCCAAGCTAAGGAACTCACTGGCGTCCACGATTGTGGAGGAGAAGCTCATGTTCATCAAGACTAACCTGCCCGCCGCATTCTACGACTACCCCGTGCCCGACGGCCCCGAGTACGATAGCAGCACCGACGAGGAAGCAGCCTAAGCCTATCAGAGTTTCGTAAACATTAAACCAGGTTTTAATTCCCCGAAATCGGGTTTAATTGTATAAAAAAACCGATGCCTGCCGCTGGAAAAATCGGGGTTTTCCACCCATGCACCAGGCACCGAACGCCCTTGCTACGTGGCGCTGGGCTTGGGATGCGAGGCACTGGGCACCAAGCACCGGGCACTGGGCACCAGGCACTGGGCACCGGGCCCTCTAGACACCAGGCGCTCCTCCTGTGGTGGGCGCTGGGCACCTGGCGCCAAACAAATGTGCAGCAGAATTGTTGAGAACGACGCAAACAGTGACGGCTGTTGGTCTAATATTAACACATTTTGGTCGCCAGCGACGCAGCATCGAGGAGCGGGCGGTGGGGGGGATCACACTTTTTTCTGGTCACCAAAATGTCCAGCTGTGGTCTGTCCCCTGCTAGATGAAGGTACCTCACATCTCCACTGTCATCTCTTTAATTGGTGCTGCATGATTATGATTGATATGTTTAGGACGTGTTATTTTTCACGTTACATTCACATTTCCTCGGTTATTTTGTTCAGATTCGTGTTTTTTGGCTGTTTGCTTTGCACGCTGGACGATTATAATTACTTTGGTGACATCACATGGATGCACTCCGCTGCCCCTGACGCGGTCGTCTGGCTTGACCACCTGAATGTAAAATTTAAGTCGTTGCTCTGCATCAACACCATCAGCTGTACGAAATAAGAATAGTAGTCGTATTGTGTGCACTGCGCAACGCTCCGCCTGCCACGCAAAACAGCCCTCTGTCTCCGTGGCTCTCACCTCTTCATAAACGAGGTCGACTCATTGATTGCTTCCCATGAAAGCGGTGTCGCTCATTTGATCGATCGCTAAGAGATGAGAGAGGCCGCGCCACCTATCCTCCAACACCCCCGACCGGGATTTGAACTGATGCAGGACCACCCCAGAAGCATCAGTTCGAACCACACAGCTCCTCCTAAATCACAGACCCCGGGGAGCGCTGGTGCCTCTGAACCTCGTGTGCTTCCCTGAGTTCGACTCGCAGCCACGGCTAACATCAGTGGCACGTGATGTCCGAACCGGTGTTGGCACACCCCCCTTTCATGAATCCACGGTGACCAGCGTGGTGACGTATGGTCAAACAACCTTCATTCAACCTTCACCCGGGAGAGGACTGGGGTGGCACGCGCCTGTGATCCAGCGCTGTGGGGGCAGCATCGAGGGTTGCTGGGTCACCACCGCACTGATGTTGTGGTGAAACTCCCTTCCCGTAGGGCGTCTTGATTCGCCAGGGTAAGGCAGTACAGCAAGTGGACTAATAGCCATCCGTTTCCATCTCTACGGGGATGGAGCGCTGTCTCCTCTCGCACAAGTCGTGAGTTTCCTCCGGGTGCTCCGGTTTCATCCCACTTTGTACAATAAACACAACTCATCATTAATTGGCTGAACACATCTTAAAATAAATAAATAAATAACCCCCACTGTAGCAGCAGCAGGACCTTGCTGGGAAAAGGACATGTGGCTCAGCGCGACTGGATAAATACGTAATTTATTCTGATTATTAGATATGAATCGTGTTTAGACCATAGGGGGAACGCTGTCGTTGGCGAGTTTCCATTGGGGCCAGCATGATACCACGAGTATGGTAATCGTGAGCTTTAATATAATTTTTTAATTTAAAGCCTATAAAAAAAAATAACAATCCCCTGAATTGTATTGGTGTCTACTATCGTGTTGTATTGTTTGTTGTTGTAAAGTTCTTGTCCCCGCGCCGCTACTGGACATGTGAAAAATTATATTTACATTTCATCGGATTCCTTCAGTATAAATACCAATTTTGATTCTGTCACGTGAACAAAGAATCCGTTTGGATTCTCTCCCGAGTCTGTGGGTCTCCATGCAAGTCATCGGTGACCGGGCTGAGAACGTCAATTCACTACACTCGAAAATTGCCTTCAATCACAACGACGTATATCTTTGCAAGTGTTACAGGGTTCCTTATCTGCGTCCGCGGATCTCCCTGTAAGTCTATGCGAGTCTATGGGTTTCTCTGTATTTGGCTATGGGCTCAAACCCATAGCCCATACGGTCATCCTCGCAGCAGCTTTTGGCTGGCCATCGAACACAGACGGTCACTGCATCGCGCACTTTCAGATGCGCTTCTCCGGCCGTCTGGAACGCTCTTCCTCCCGATATTAGGAAGCCACTGGAGCTATGCACTTTTAAATAATCTCGATTGAAAACTAATTTCTTTTCAAACTGCCTTTTTGTGTTTAGTTTGTTGTCCTTCCCCCGCACGGTTGACTACGTACGGTGCGAAAGAAGTTCAACACACACACAAACCATCTTGAGATCAGGGTTTAATCGCAGTTTGTGGCTGCCACCCGCATTCAAACCAAGCACCTCGGCAGTGCCGGCTCGACGCGCTGACCTCTGAGCCACCCGTCCACGCGTCGATCACAACCGTTGTTTTTTGTTTTACGTAAGTGAACATCTGAAATCAAATCGAAAGAAAGGGGTCGCGTTGCAAAGCGGAAAAACGACTTGGGAAAGAAATCCGATCCAGATTATCCCCGGCCCGCGCTTTACGGATTGCTCCGTGAAAACCAGACGGCGGGGAGAAGGCGGCTTTAAGCACAGCGATGCGACGTTCACTTCAGCCACTTCTCAATGACGAGGGTGGGTCATCCCGCACCGTTAAGCCGTCTGTGGATGAAATGAGAATAATAAATAATTAACTACTCAATTACCCGGGGCTCAAGCTGCCAATTGATTATACTGTTAGGTTCTTTCGGTAAAGTCACGTAGGTGAATAAATAAATATAATTATAATAAATGAAAATAACTAAATAAAATCACGACGTTTCGGAAGCAACATAAGCCTCCGTCATCAGGTGTAACTGCTCCAGTAAAATTCACACGCTACAGTAATTTTACTGGAGCAGTTACGCCTGAAGACGGAGGCTTGTGTTGCTTCCGAAACGTCGTGATTTAATTTAGTTATTTTCATTTATTACAATTGTATTTTATTATTATTATTATTTTACCTACGTGACTTTACCGAATCAACCTAAGAGTATGAATCCTTGCAGCCACGAAAGCTTCAAATCTACAATTAATGCCAATTTATCACTTTAACGGCCGCTTGGGCCGCCGCTTTCAACCGGTGGGTCGCGACGCTTCCAGAAGACGACGCCGAGGCTGCGGCGCGGATACCGTGCGGGAGAAATTTCGATTGTCCGCCGGGAACGCCGGCGTCACTTTGCGGCGACACAAAAAAACGCGCTCGAGCAAGGCCGTGAAGCTAACGAACAAACGCCGTGCTAACGCCGCCTTGTGTGTTTGTCCGCGCGTTGAACTTCTTTTTCGCACCGTACGTAGCCCACAGCGCTCATCGAGGTGTGGACACGTGGATCTCCCCGTCGTGGTGTGGCATTGGTAGGCTTAGTTGTGTGGGCCTCAATTGGGGCGATTGCCGTTCCAGAGACACCCGAGGGCCGCTGGGATAGAGGCATCAGTTGGCCGACAACAAAAATCGATTCTTCCCCACGGTTGTGTGCGCACGGCACGAGGTTATTTGACAGTTAATTTTCATTTTCTTTGGTCTTTCGGTAAAGTCACGTAGATGGTTCAAAGAAAATAACAAAAATCTACGACGTTTCGATCACAACACAAGCGATCGTCATCAGGGGGAAAGAGGAGGAAATCTGCTGAATGCAGACTGTTTTATAGGGTGTAGTCCGAGGGTTGTACTGCGTTAAATCGAACCTGGAAGGGAAATAATAAAATAATAATAAAATATGTTTTATTTTTATAATTTCCCTTCTACGTGACTTTACCGAAAGAACCAAGAATATGAATCCCTGCAGTCACGAAAGCTTTAAATCGAAATCTATTCCCATCTGTGAAGGATCTGATCCCTGACATGCAATACCCCGGTGTCTACAAACTAAGTTGTGTCTGCGGCAGTAGTTACATTGGTGAAACTAAGCGACATGTCTCGGACCGTGTTCGTGAACACAAGGCAGATTTGAAACACGGTAGGACCAATTTCTCAGCCGTGGCTGATCATTGTTTTAATGCAGTGGGCTAACACGAAATTGATTTCTCTAAGACGAAAGTACTTTGCAAACCTACTGGCTATCGACAAAGATTCGTTCATGAAGCCATCCACATATACGGACACAGACACAACTTCAACTGAGAAGATGGGTACAAACTTAGTAATCATTGGAAGGATGTTATCAACCAGTTTAAGTCTTAACTGGCTGTGATGTTCCCATCCTGCCACCTTCCGATGTTGATTTTTTTTCTTCCCGTGGCTTCGGCTCCCCGATTTCACATTAACAGGTTGAATTTCTCGCGTCAACGTGGCCACCTGCGATCTCCCATGAACATGCTCATCTCTCACATTAACATGCTAATTTCTCACATTAACATGCTAATTTCTCACATTAACATGCTAATTTCTCACATTAACATGCTAATCTCTCACATTAACATTATAATATCTCACATTTACATGGTAATCTCTCACATTAACATCACTAGCCCCGCCCACTTCGTTTATGACCCTAGGACTACGCCCTATGCAACAGTCTGCAGTCAGCAGCTTTGCTCCTCTTTCTTCCTGATGACGATCGCTTGTGTTGTGATCGAAACGCCGTCGTGTTTTTTGTTTTTCTTTGAACCTATCTACGTGACTTTACCGAATGACCCATAGAACATGAATTCCTGCAGTCACGACAAGTTAAGTCGAGAGTTAATGGACATTATCAGCAAAGTGATGGTGGCAGGGAATGCGTCTACGGTGCCTCTCCAGATCTCTGGAGCTAAGCAGGTGTGAGCCTGGACAGTTCCAAGTTTGGCGAGCAGCGTGAATACAGCTT
Source organism: Lethenteron reissneri (assembly GCF_015708825.2). NCBI lineage: Eukaryota > Metazoa > Chordata > Hyperoartia > Petromyzontiformes > Petromyzontidae > Lethenteron > Lethenteron reissneri. The sequence continues at coordinate 10,245,361 of NC_083789.1, forward strand.
GCTGTTGGGGGCTACATGACACGGAGCAGAGGGCAGTGTGAAGCAAACACATCGTTGTGCTGCACTCCATATGCTCTCACGTCCATGCTGGTACCGCACCCGGCACACCACGTCCAATGTACCTCTCGCCATGGCCGTGGCGACCGGTCATCGCGTGCCACTTATTCCAATTCACGAGTGACCCGGCAAATATTCACCGTCGATTATCTACGGGGATCCCGTATCGCATACGCGTCGGAGCCACAATCCACCTCGCACCATCTCTGCGTTCGAAAAATCTGGAACCCCACACCGCCCCCCTCCCGCCTGCCTCCAAAATCTGACGGCTCACCTGAGCGTCTTGAGCGGGCTCCTCGTCCCGTCGGCACCGCACGCCGCGTGGCACAGGCAGTACGCGGGGAACACGGCCACGTTCCACGTGGCTGCGAACCAGGCGGCGAGGAAGGGCGTCGCGGGGGCCGCGGCCACCGTGGGGATCGTAGGGGCCGTGGGCACCGCTTGCCCCGCGGCTCCTCGCGGCGCGGCCACGCGGTTCATCTGCGAGGCGCCCGCCCAGCTGGCGGTCACCGCCGGCAGCAGGAGGAGCCCCCAGGCCAGGCGCCGTAGCACCGACCGCCAGCCCGCGGATCCTTCCGCGGGGTCGGCGCGCGGGACGGCGTTGCCGTTTGAGTCGGTCTCGGGGTCGTTCGTCGCCGCCGCAGCCTCCGCCGCGAGGGGTTCTTTGGGGCACGATTCGAGGTCTGCGCAAACGCCATCCGTTGTGAACGACGCGCGGCGTTCTCGCCGCAACAGCCCGGCGCGCAAAGCCGTTCCACCGGGATTCATTCGGCCACGCCGCATCCGTCTCGCCCGAGTTGTGCCCGACATTACCGTTCTGTACTTGTGCGTGGTGATGGCAGCAGCGGCAGCAGCAGCAATGTGTGCGGAGGCATCGCGCGCTTTCAGATGCGCTTCTGCGGCTATCTGGAACGCTCTTCCTTCCGATATTTGGAAGCCACTGGAGCTATCCACTTTGAAATCATCTCTATTGTAAACTAATTTATTTAGAACTGTTTTTGTGTTTAGTTTGTTGTCCTTCCCCCCGCACCTCCGATTAGCACGGTTGGCTACGTACGGTGCCAAAGAAGTTCAGCACGCATACGATCCCTACTCCGAGCATGCCTATTGTATCCTCCCGGGAATACAGGGTGCTTAAAACAAATTACACTTACATGGGACTATCGTTTTAGATGGAAAAATAACGGATAATACACTATGACATGATACCAAATGTATGTTGATGGCTTCAAAAAGTCAAAGAGCCTACACTTGTTCGCCATCATTGTCAACGCGTGCCTGGAATCTTCTCCAGGGGGGTCTCCAGAGCTCGAAGGCAGCACATTTCCCGTGGTATTGTTGCAAATTCTCAGAAGCGTTAACATGTTTTTGAAGCACCCTGTACATCGCGTGAGAGATGACGCCACCGTCATTGAGGGTTCGGTAACCTGCGGTGAGGATCACGGCCGAGGAGTGGGGACGAACGTGCCAGTCATTCACGGAAAGGTCACGGAAGTTGACCTCTCCACCACGTGTCAGTCACAGAGCGGTGTTCGGCTATTACTTCACCACTGTGGCAAGTTCGGCCTTGGTGGACTGGGAATCACACTCAGTGTTCATAGCACAGTTCGCTAACGTCCGCATTCGTGTATGTTGAAAATAAGAACAGGTTTTACCCTTTCTTGCAATCCTGCCAAAAAGAGGTCCCATGATATAGCTGCTCAACCAGAGCTACAAATGCTCTGACACGTGCATTGTCTGTGTATTGTTCGCCACGTGGCGTTCTCTGTGTCTTACACTGGTGGTGAGACTAGGCGGTGAAGAAGGCTGTCTCTGGTGTAGGCCAATCAGTAAAAAAAAAACAATGCAAATATGATCACAGCATGTTTTGTTTGCGTGTTCACCACAAGTTCGTGTGGTTAATGCAGACTTTGATTGCTTGCAAAAGGAATCTATCTGGTGTTTGCTAGAAAGGGTGAAACCTATTCTTATTTTTCATGTGTTTTACTTTTTTCGCACCGTACGTAGCCAACCGCGCTAATATTACTTTTGCAGTTTGTACCGATTTACGTTTTATTTATTTTTACGTTTTTATTTTTTGGGGTTTTGCTTACCTTTCCGATATTTTGCACTCCGATCGTTGTTTAAACTGTTTGTCGTAACTTTACTCACCCGCCCCTATTGGACATCTGTGAAGAAAGAGCTTCATAGTTCATCGGATTCCTCCGGGATAAATAAAGATTCTGATTCTGTCACGTCAACAGAGAATCCGTTTGGATCTCTCCGAGTCTGTGGGTCTCAATGCAAGTCATCGGTGACCGGGCTGAGACCATCGGCTCACTGATTGTGCCACCACCGCTTCTGTGCAATAAGGCAGTGTTCATGACTGGAGTGATGAGGTTATTGTATTTATTTATGCACCTACCTGGGGGGTGGAGCGGTGGCGCAACGGTTACCGCACTACGCTATGAACCCGGCGACCTGAGTTCGATTCCCGGCTCCGGTCGGTTTTAGATCTCACCTGCCACTGATGAAATCATCGACGTGGCTAAGACATTGAACTCGGAATCGTTTGCTGTACCGCCGCTCTTACAAAAAAAACTTACACAAATTAATGACGTTGTTGTTGATGCTGCTGCTGCTGGTTTGGCAGACGCATGATTAACAACACCTCAACGCACTCGTCAATAACAACAACAACAACACCGCGGCCTTGAAGAGAGAGAAAATATAATCGGCGACGTTTTGTGCAATGTCCCTTGTGTTGGTTAATAAATAAATAAACGCGCGTTGAATGCCCCTGGATGACATCACGAACGAATGCACGAAATCGCTGTAGTAGCAGAATAAGTATTTAGGCATTCAAATAAAATCATTAGTAGACAGAAGCACTTAGAGTAATGAAGGCGCTTAGAGGCAGAGGACCTTGACATGAAATCCATTGCGATACAAGGTGCGTGTGTGCACATGCATATGTGTGTGTGTGTCTCACATATATGCACGCGGCATAGACCACGCGCGGCCGCCTTTGTCTCCCCAATGCTGATGTTTTACACACCGCACCTGGTACTCATTTAAGGCTGAGTCGACCTAAGGGAGGCCCAGGACCGGTTCAAATACTCGCCACTAGCTTCATAACTCATCGGATTTCTCCAGGATGAATACTGATTCTGATTTTTAACTCGGGTCGCAGGGTTCCTGTATGTGGTGTACCTGCTACATCTGGTACATCACACACACCACACCTTGCACCAAACACACACATCCCTAACACATACACACCTGATGCACTCACAACGACACACATGCACCTGACACACACCTGACACACACACACCACACACACACCTGGCACACACACACACACCTGACACACACCTGGCACTACAGACACCACACACCTGACACAAACACACACCTGACACACACACACACACCTGGCACCACACACACCACACACCTGACACACACACACACACCTGACACACACACCTGGCACTACAGACACCACACACCTGACACACACACACACACCTGACACACACACACACACACACCTGATACACACACACCTGACACACACACACACCTGACACACACACACACACACACACACCTGATACACACACACCTGACACACCACACACCTGACACACACACCACACACACACCTGGCACACACACACACACACCTGGCACCACACACACCACACACCTGACACACACACACCTGACACACACACCTGGCACTACAGACACCACACACCTGACACACACACACACACCTGACACACACACACACACACCTGACACACACACACACACCTGACACACACACACACCTGACACACACACACACCTGACACACACACACACACACACCTGACACACACACACACCTGACACACACACACACACACCTGACACACACACACACACACACCTGACACACACACACACACACCTGACACACACACACACACACCTGACACACCACACACACCTGGCGAGCGGGTGAGGCTCAGCACGGGGGTGCGACACGCGCTGAGCGGAGCCACGCGCGCAGACCGCTTCTTCATCCTCCTGCTCCACCGCGAGGCGGGCCGCGATGCCGCTCCACGTCTCCTTCAGCGGATCCCGCACGCGCCGACCACAACGCACAATCCACACACACACACACAAGAGAAAGATCCCCCGTATAGCCTTAATAGACTGTTGGGGCAAGTGCTGTTAGCGAGCACCATACACCAACAATACACACACACACCATGCATACCCCATACGTTAAACACGCATCACGCACACACACACACATCCACACAGAGACACGCATGCTCATACACACGCGACATTTGCTGTCCTTCCCCCGCGCGTACGGTGCGAAAGAAATTCAACATGCATACATCGTATCGGTGGTATCATTACTTTTGCAGTATTATCATCATCATCATCATCGTCACACACAGGCGAACAGGGAAATCCTCTATGTACGTAGTATGTTTGCACCGTGCGTAGCCAAACCAAACACTCACACACACATACACACACAAAGACAAAAAAGATAAAGATCCCCCATATTGCCTGAACAGACTGTAGGGGCAAGTGCCGTTAGCGAGCACCTATGAAGGCCGGAACGGCACACGAGGGGGTGGGTGGCCAGCACCACGCTCGGCCGCCTTTGCCTCCCCAGTGACGATGTTTTTACGCATCGCACCAGGTACTCATTTGAGGCTGAGTCGACCTTGAGGAGGCCTAGGACCGGTTCAGATAATGGTCACTGGGGTTGCCCGTGAGCGGGAATCGAACCCGGGTCGACGGGGTCCGTAGCGCAGCACGCCAACCACTCTATATATAATCAGGTAAGGCCCCACTGAGCAATGTCGCTCTTATTCAGAAGCGACCTGGCCACAGATGATAGCTCAATGAAGTGGCTCATCACGTGGAAATTTATAGCAGCCAAATACTCCCAAACGCACGTTTCTGAACCACTGCGCCACCGCTCCCCACACACAACACACACCGAAGACACAAGCACCCACACGCGCACCCTTGATTTTTCACCGATGCCGCTCGCTGCTGCTTCTGCTGCTGTTGCTGCCCAGGCGACTGTGTCTCATCAATCCACTCAGCTTGGCGCTCAGCGCAGTCGGAGTTCGCCTCCACGACTCTGCCCGGGTCTCCGCTTCTCGCTGCCAACGCGGAGAAGAAAAGATTTGAGGCGGCAGTGAGATTCGAGACGGCCCGGTGGCATCATCCAAACATCGCCCCCCTCTCTCTCCACTCCCTCTCTCTACTCTCCCCCCACTCTCTCATTCAATCTCTCTCCACGCTTTCTCTCTCTCTCTATTTCTTCCTTTTCGCTGTCGTTCATGGTCCCCTGCGCACTCTCTCTCTCCTCCTGATCTCTACTCTTCTTCCACTCTTCTACCGACTCTCTCTCTCTTCCACATTATCTCTCTCCGCTCCACTCTATCATATCGTTCACTCGTTCTCTCTCTCCGCTCCACTCTATCATATCGTTCACTCGTTCTCTCTCTCATTTGCTCTAATTAACTCTCCTCGATGTCTCGAGACTACACCTGTTCAATACTCACTTCCACTATCTCTCATCCCTCAATTCGCTCTCTCTGCTCTCCACTCTCAACCACTCTCCCATCCCATTCACTCGTCCACACGCACACACCATCTCCATCCACTCTCTCATGTCTATATATCGACCCTCTCTCATTCATTCACTCTCTTACTCACCTCTTCCGCCCGCTATACCCTATCTCTCCCCCACTCCCGCACACACTCTCTCTCTCTCTGCTCCACTTTCATTCTCTCATTATCTCTCTCGGCACACTCCCGAATTCTCCTCTCCCCCCCCCCAACTCTCTACCACGCTCATTATCTCTCTACTCTCTCATACCCCCACCTCCCCCCGACTCCTTCTCCCGCCCCTCTCATTCTCACTGCCCCGTCTCGCTGCTGTTCCCATTCATCCGAGCGCCGCGCGTTCAACATCAGAGGCCCCGTGTCGTCGATCCCACCTGCCCAGGGGATTCACGCGTTCAGTCACCACCTGCGGGGAGGGGGGTGGGGGGAGAGGTTGATGCGAGGGGAGGGGGTGGGGGGATGACGCAGGTAAGTGGGAGAGGCCTGGGCGGTTGAGGGAGGAAGAGAGTTGGTGGACAGAGATGGGGGGGAGAGGAGGGAGCTATGGGAGGGAGGGAGGGTAATCGTCACCTGCAGGGAGGGAGGTAGGAGAGAGGAGGATGAAGGCATCATCTGGAGGGAGAGAGAGACGAGGAACAAGGAGTGAATTTGTCTTTATCCTGGAAAAATCCGCAAGCGCGCGAACAACACGAAGCCCCAAACGGAACCCGTGGACATCCAGCCGTGCGGCTCTTCGCGTTTAGCACGGTAGGCTACGTGCGGTGCGAAAGAAGTTCAGCATACCAGTGCAGTGCATACATCACGAGACGAGACGCGAAGTCTACGCGTGCACGGCGCGGCGTTGTAGCGGCGTTAATTGATACCTGGCGCCCACGTGAGTTCAGCAGCTGGTGGGCACGACTCGGTTCCAGCCCCAATGGGAAACAAAAACAATCGCGTGCAGCTCTCGCACACCTAGCGAGACAATCCCACTCGCCCGCCCACCGCTCAAAGCCATCAATTCCCCTATCGGATGAGTTGTTGTTGTTATGTTGACACTTTTTCTTGTTCACGCGTTTCGTCTTTTGTTTTGACTTCCCACAATTTCATTCCGACCGCGCTATCGGCGTCACGCCGATTAGCAACGGTCGGCTACGTACGGCGCGAAAGAAGTTTATCATACATCGGAGCCATCACCCCTCCCCCCGCCCCCTTTGTAACGTCGGTTGTACCCCGAAACCCAGCACCAAATGCGTGTGCTGAAAATTAAATATGAACCCCGCGATGGGCCGTAACGGGTCCGTGAGTTGTTTTGTTGGAATGAAATTACGCAAAACAAAACCACGTAATTCGACGACCAATCCATTCCGAACTCTCCCATTGCAGTGGAACACACAAGTGGGGGTCCGGGTCCGTGTTAGAAGAATAGCCCACGGAACGCAGATACCACAAAACCACTTCTGAGATTCATTCAAAGTGAGTAGAAGGTAGCGCTTTGCCCACACGCTCTGGCACATACTTCGTTTCACGGCAGTTAAATCGATATTGTTTAATTCTAAGAGCCGGAAATCAACCAACAAGGATCTCATGATAATTGTCACTGGTGCTGGCTGTGAGCGGAAATCGATCCCGGGTCGGAGCGCAGCGCGCTAATGGCCACACGATCATACAAACACACACAATTACAAAGACAAAGACCGCCCGTATAGCCTTGACGAGGGGGTGGGTGGCCAGCACCACGCCCGGCCGCCTTTGTCTCCCGAGTGACGATGTTGACACACCGCACCAGGTACTAATTTGAGGCTGAGTTGACCTAGGGGAGGCCCAGGTCCGGTTCAAATAATCGTCACTGATGTTGGCGGTGAGCGGGAATCGAACTCGGGTGGCCGGTTCGTAGCGCAGCGCAGCGCTAACCGTCAACCCACCGCTCCCCACAACATACACATCCATGCACGCACACACACACGTCGAGATAAACACACACACACAATGCAATACGCGCGTTACTCGCATTAATAATTGAAGGCGTGTAACAATGCGTCGCCTCGTCCTGCATTACGCGCGATTAACGTTAAAGGATTTTAACGTCCGATGATGAAGGGGGCCACGCGTTGGTGTCAAGACAGCACGTGGGCCTCTCGGCTCCACTGTCGCATGGGTCACGTGGCATGGGCCTTTTAAACTGCACTGGGAATCTCGCCACTGTGATCATCATCATCAAAATCACAATCAGCCATGGTCAATCCACTGCTGGATGGAGGACTCCCTCTTGGCTCCACTACCCCGTGGGTCACGTGGAATGGGATGGGTCTTTTCAACCGCAGTAGGCATCTCGCCACCGTCATCACCACCACCATCATCATAATCACACATCAGCCATGGCCAATGCACTGCTAGATGGAGGACTCCCTCTTGGCTCCACTACCGCGTGGGTCACGTGGAATGGGATGGGTCTTTTCAACTGCAGTGAGCATCTCGCCACCGTCATCACCACCACCATCATCATAATCACACATCAGCCATAGCCAATCCACCGCTGGGTCAAGGCCTCCCAAAACCCACCACCCACCCTAACGAAGCCCTGTGAATTCGTGGTATCCCCCGTGCCCCCCCGGGGCCCGTGCGAGCAGCCGCATCGCGCCGCCGAGACCTCCTCTCACGCTCATTGTGCCGAGCGGCATCGAAGGGCTCTGCCGTGCAAACGATGCGACCTTGATCGGGGAATAACCGCCCGTGGCCTGCGGCAGCGTTTGTTTAAAGCTGAAAAAAAAACTTGATCCGTTTTCCATCTCTCCGAGGCTCGCCAGCGTGGTTGAGGCCACGCGCAAGACACGCGGCTTCACGCCGATTATTCTATTTCTCTTTCTTCTACTTCTTTCGTACAGCTGATGTGGATGGCAGAGCAGCAGCTGCGATTTCACATTCGGGTGATCGAGCCAGAAAGCCGCGGCAGGAGCTGCGGAGTGTTTCATCGTTGTGACGTCTCCTTCACGCAGCGACACGCTATTGTGTTGTATTCTTTTGGTGGTGTCACATCAGAACGTTGGATGCCTGTTTCCATTCATGCATTGATGTCCTTGCTTTTTTATTGTTACCCACAACTCTCCCCGAATACGGCGCATACTAAATTAGGCAAATCTAGCCTCCGGGGTGGAGCGGTGGCGCAGTGGTGATCGCACTGGGGCTATGAACCCAGGGTACGGAAAAGGTGCAGTTGGTGATGGCTTCCCCCACATCCTACTGATCATCAGCCATTATCAATCCACTGCTGGATGAAGGCCTCCGTAAGCCGCCACCACCTCTCACGATCTTTCGATGCGCGAACAATCCATGTCGCACCTGCATATGGAATGATTTCATTGCTCCATCTCCCCGGCGGACGTGCTCTCCAACGTGTTCCACTCCTTGGCTGCCATTCCGTTATTATCCTTGACCATCGGCCATCATCATCATTTCTAGCCGTGACGTGTCCTGTCCCAAGCGCATTTATAAACTATTTAAATTGTATTTTTTATTTTACTGAGCTGTATAGCTCTTTTTAAAAAGCGACTTGGCCACAAATGAGAGCTCAACGAAGCGGCTCATCACGTGCAGCCAAATACTCTAAACGCGTGTAGATTTCAAATGTGGAGGGGGAAAACCGGAGGACCCAGAGAAAAATCTACGCGACCGCGAGAAGAGAGAAACGCAAACTCCACATGCACAGGCGTCAGGGTCGGGAACGAACCCACGACCTCCCATATACCAGGTGAGGGCGATAGCATCTCGCCACCGCAAGATTTGATGATACCATTATCAACCGTGTGCTCTGTGATCCACGTTGTTCTTCGTTCGTTTCTCAGTGCAAATCCAAGCATGCTTCGATCGCACACGTGTCAGGATTTTGTGTTTCGATCGTAAGCCGTATTCTCGTGATGCCGAGGGTACATGTGCGAGGTTCAGGACCGTGGCTCATACAGCTGCTATGGCTGCGCCAGGCGCCCGGTCACAGACCTCCCCAGAGATCCTGGCGAGACGGAGACGTCCCATATAGCTGAGAGAACGCGGCAGCCCACTCCCATCGACTACAACATCCCACGTCGGAGAATGAGAATGATTACTCGCAAACGTCGCTCGGACGTTCGGAGAGCAGTGCGGATCTGCAAGGATGAGTGGTGGTCGCTGGTTGCTGAAGAGATGGAAACTTCCTGAGCATAGCACGAGCACAAATCCTTGAGTGCGTCAACGGCATTGGTGTTGTATTGTATTGATATCAGCAATGATAACATAACCCCAGCAGGGGGAAGCAGAGCATAGGGAAATTGGCTAATTCTCAACGTGAATTCGCAGGCAACGCGCAGGCGTGTACTGACGATCCACTGCTGGATGAGGGCCCTATTCACGCCGCACGAGCCGTGGACGGCTTTTTGGGCATCATTTGTCACGAGTGTGTGACGGTGGGGGGAGGGGGGGGCATAACCTACAACAACCTTACTCTTTGGTTCTTTCGGTAAAGTCACGTAGGTATAAAATAAAAATAAATCACGACGTTTCGGGCGCAACACAAGCGTCCGTCATCAGGTGGGAAAGCGCTGGTCTGCTGCTGATGCTGACTGTTTTAAAAGGTTTGAAATGGGTGTAGCCCAAGGGTCATAAAGCAGTGGCCGGGGCTAGTGATGTTAATGTGAGAGATTAGAGGGCACGGAAGTGGCTATGTTAATGTGAGAGATTAGCATGACGTTAATGTGAGAGATTAGAGGGCACGGAAGTGGCTATGTTAATGTGAGAGATTAGCATGACGTTAATGTGAGACATTAGAAGGCACGGAAGTGGCTATGTTAATGTGAGATATTAGCGTGATGTTAATTTGAGAAATTAGAAGGCACGAAAGTGGCTATGTTAATGTGAGATATTAGCGTGATGTTAATGTGTGAAATTAGAAGGCACGGAAGCGGCTATGTTAATGTGAGAGATTGGCATGATGTTAATGTGAGAAATTAGAAGGCACGGAAGCGGCTATGTTAATGTGAGAGATTGGCATGATGTTAATGTGAGAAATTAGAAGGCACGGAAGCGGCTATGTTAATGTGAGAGATTGGCATGATGTTAATGTGAGAAATTAGAAGGCACGGAAGTGGCTATGTTAATGTGAGAGATTGGCATGATGTTAATGTGAGAAATTAGAAGGCACGGAAGTGGCTATGTTAATGTGAGAGATTAGCATGTTGCTAATGTGAGAAATTAGCATGTAACTGTAGAAAAGGAGGTGAGCGGCCTCCTCGACGAGGGAGTGCAACCCAACGGGTGTAATCGAAAGGGACTGTGAGTATGAGAGTGCAATCCAAAGGACATGAGAGCATGAGAGTGCAATTCAAAGGCACGAGAGTGCAATGCAAAGGACATGTGAGCATGAGAGATGTAAGAGAGAGGCATAGAGACACACAGAGAGTCGGAAATAACAGCTGACATAGGCAAGTATGATGGAAACATCACAGTCAGTTAAGACTTCACCTGGTTAATAACGTCCTTCCAATGATTACTCAGTTTGTACCCATCCTCTCGGTTGAAGTTGTGTCTGTGTTTATATATCTAAAACAACCTGTTGTGCATGATGTTCGCCCATCTAGAAACTAAACTGTAAACTATTAAACTATTCGTCGTTTATAGTTCGTAGTTTATAGTAGTTTATCGTCTAAAAAGCTATTTTCAGAAGCGCCTTGGCCACAAATGATAGCTCAACGAAATGGCTTATCACGTGGACATTTAAAGCGGCCAAATACTCTTAAACGCGTGATGTTGGTTCTAAATGTGGAGGGGAAAAGGCGGAGGACCCGGAGAAAAATCTACGCGACCACGGCAGAGAGAAACACCGCAAACTCCAAATATACAGCAGCAGGGGTCAGGGTCGGAATCGAGCCCATGACCTCCTGTATACCAGGCGAGCGAGTTAACATATCACTGCTTAGCTTCCGAAAATTGATCAGATCTCGCGCTAGGCCATGATCAATCCACTGCTGTACGAAGGCCTCCACAATTCGCAGGATACCGCGATAATATTGTGTTTAATTGTGTTGTCCTCCCCCCGTACATACGATTAGCACGGTTGGCTACATACGGTGCGAAAGAAACTCAACATACATGCCTACATGCTACAGTCCACTTTGCACCTGAACACGAGCTGATTTCATCGTTCCATCTCCTTGGTGGATGACTTTTGGACGCGTTCCCTCCCCTGGCTATCACTTCGTCATCACTCTCGACCGCGGGTCGTCATCGCGTCCTCTCCAAACCCCACTGACTTCTTCTTAAGGGCATCACGGTGGCTAGGAGATGTTGGCTACCTCGCCTGGTATACAGGAGGTCGTGGGTTCGATCTCGACCCTGACGTCTGCTGTATATTTGGAGTTGGAGGTGTCTTTCCCCGTGGTCGCTAAGATGTTTTCTCCTGGTTCTCCGTTTTCTTTATCCGCCTTCACATTTTCGATTCGACATCACGAGTTTCGAGCAATTGGCTGCTCTAAGTGGCCACGTGATAAGCCACTTCGTTGAGCTATCATTCGTGGCCGGGTGGATTCTGACAAAGAGAGCTACGTAGCTCAATGAGCCTTCCCTGGTAAAAGAAACCGTTAAGTTTAGTTAGTTTAACAGTCTCTACGATGCCATTGACCTGCGTGTGTTCTCTGACACACGTGGTCCTCTTCCTGCCCCTGAACGTGATTTCACGCACGCGTCTCTCCCATTTTTTTAAATCGTTATTTACCACGTGCTTCTGAACCGTCATCTCGTAACGTATTGCCCGGCTAAAAGAAATGTGCTAAAGGCGCAGTCCTGCAATTGCTCGTCCACGCCACTGTCTTCACGAGTTCACGTGAGCCTTGCAGCCACCGGAAAAGCCCTACAATCACCTCAACGTTGCGAACAAAAGTAAGAAGAATCAATTATTGATTCGAATCCCCGACAATTTATTCATTCGTTTGCCGCGCCACCCACTCAGGCGCCCCGGGGGCTCTGTCAGACGCGAGCGAGTTTGGGAGTTTGGGAGTTCGTCCGCTTCACGAACGCACTGGCGACCTCGCTGCGGCGTCGCTGCCTCACACGTTCACGCTTTAATTAACGTTCCGTCAAGAAAGGGCCATGGCTCGAAACGTCGTTTATGATTATTATTAACTCCGTTTCAAGGCCACGGTGTTTTTTTGACGAGTGTTTTGTTGTTAATTGTGCTTTGCGCTCCACTGCCAACACAGCAAGGCCGTAATTATAATGTATATGGGGGGGGGGCACATCACCCCCAATATTCAAATATGCTCAAAAAGCCCCCCCCCCCCAATATATTGCTATAAAAAATATTTAACTAAGTAATAATTGCTATGCTATGTAAATAAAAACAACAACTTGCTCAACCTTGGCCACAATATCTGGACTTGTCTTCATATAAATCAATGCATAGATTTCTGTTCATATGATTGTGGTTATGGTTATACTTTCTGAATCCCTAATCTCCGCCATTACATACAATGAAACAAGAAAAGGTAAATGACAAAAAACAGAGCAATGTAATACAATACACTATTAGACATTATTGTAAAAAATAAATAAAAAGTCCATCCAACGTGTTAGTGAATTTTTTAATATTTTAGGCAGGAAATGAGTTTTCAAATTTAGATTTTTTTCTGGGGGGGGGGGGGGCCCAGACCCCCTGGAAGATTTAGTCCCCCCCCCAATGTTGACTCCATGGCTACGGCCCTGCAACACAGCATCATCATTATCACCACCACCACTACATAATTGTGTTTACCCCTTCATGCAATGCCAGTGACACAACCGTGCCGATGAGACACGCGTATGTGGAAACCGGCCCTGGGTTTGCCTGCTCTGGAAATGCTGCCGGATAATATTTTTCTCCCTCCTGTGACGGCTGATGGCCTCCCATGGAGTTCAAATGTCGTTTAACTTCCATTGATGAGCGACTATGACAGCCTCGTTGTCATTGAAGACTTCCCCACGCCGTGTCGAACATTGGGTGAGGTTGTTGAACCACACCTCACCACCCTGACGAGTGCCAGAAGGCGCGGAGCGATGCACACGGCAGTATAGAAGTACAGTACAACGGTGGGCGTTGCTGCAAATGCCTTCCGCTGTCCGCAAAAAAGTTAACCCCGGCCGTGCAGTGTTCTTCACTAAGTTCTAGAGAAGTGTTCTTCACTAAGTTCTACAGCAGTGTTCTTCACTAAGTTCTAGTGCAGTGTTCTTCACCAAGTTCTAGGGCAGTGTTCTTCACTAAGTTCTACAGCAGAGTTCTTCACTAAGTTATAGGGCAGTGTTCTTCACTAAGTTCTACAGCAGTGTACTTCACTAAGTTCTACAGCAGTGTTCTTCACTAAGTTCTAGTGCAGTGTTCTTCACTAAGGTCTAGGGAAGTGTTCTTCTCCAAGTTCTACAGCAGTGTTCTTCACTAAGTTCTAGAGAAGTGTTCTTCAGTAAGTTCTACAGCAGTGTTCTTCACTAAGTTCTAGTGCAGTGTTCTTCACTAAGTTCTACAGCAGTGTTCTTCACTAAGTTCTAGAGCAGTGTTCTTCACTAAGTTCTACAGCAGTGTTCTTCACTAAGTTCTACAGCAGTGCTCTTCACTAAGTTCTACAGCAGTGTTCTTCACTAAGTTCTACAGCAGTGTTCTTCACTAAGTTCTACAGCAGTGCTCTTCACTAAGTTCTACAGCAGTGTTCTTCACTAAGTTCTACAGCAGCGTTCCTCACTAAGTTCTACAGCAGTGTTCTTCACTAAGTTCTACAGCAGTGTTCTTCACTAAGTTCTACAGCAGTGTTCTTCACTAAGTTCTACAGCGGTGTTCTTCACTCATTGTCAAGGGGGTGGTGGGGGGTCACTTTCGCCGATAAGACATCATCAGTGAGGGCCGCCACACATTTGAACCCATTGTCAAGGGGTTTGACAGCAGCATGATGATGATGATGACGAGGGGCGGTGTTGTCACTCCTCGTCGTGGACTGTCGGGGTTGCTGCACGCCAGGGGCCGCACTAAAGGCCACCACGCATTCTCGAATGATCGAGCAGCTCCTGGAAATAACAACACTACAATCCCGCTGTTGCTATTTGATACACGGCATTGTTGGAAGATGTGGTATTTAAAAAAAAACGTTTTGTTACTGCCAATTTCTGTTACGCACAATTATAATTGCATTATTGTACAGCCCCTTTGTCAATCCACTGCTGGATGACGACATCCTCACGCACAGTGTCGGTTGTTTAGCCATACTTCACCACTCTGGTTGGCGAAAGGATAGCGGCCTCGAGCCACTGATGTTAGCCGTGACCGGGAATCTAACAATCATCTGGTAGTTCTCCAACATTGATTAAATCGAACAAGCCTGCCTCTACTGATAGAGCACTGCATGTGGAAACCGGACCAGAGTTTCGCCTGTGTCAACCGATGATTCAAGCAAGCGTGACTCTGCTGATGAGACGCTGCATGTGGAAACCGGTCCAGAGTGTCGCTCGTGTCAACCGATGATTCAAGCAAGCGTGACTCTGCTGATGGGACGCTGCATGTGGAAACCGGTCCAAGAGTTTCGCTCGTGTCAACCGATGATTCAAGCAAGCGTGACTCTGCTGATGAGACGCTGCATGTGGAAACCGGTCCAGAGTGTCGCTCGTGTCAACCGATGATTCAAGCAAGCGTGACTCTGCTGATGGGACGCTGCATTTGAAAACCGGTCCTAGAGTTTCGCTCGCCTTGAATCACTGCTGCTCAAATCGTGGACTCCCATGAGGCCGTGCACCTGCTGGGTTGTGTAAAGAAATACTTCGTGTGTATGTTTTAATGTGGATTGACAAATCCGCGGAGGAGACGTTTGCCCGCTGATGTTTAATTTGTTAGCATGCATGTTTAAGGATGCTTCCTCTTTTCTCCGCGAGAGTTTCCGAAATCCCCCTGACCTAAGAAACTTCCTCTTGCAACAACAGAAACAAGCACGTGATCAACAGCAACAACAGCATGATCATCATCATCATGATGATGATCATCGTCATCATCATAATCACGACATCAGCGTCAGCAAACATCAACGACATTACCAATATTGACAGCAGCAAACAACAACATTCTAAACACAAAACAGCAGCAACAACAAAGGAAACAATACCACCAAATAACCACAGCAACACTAACAACACTTCGTCTTCTCAACAACACTATCATCAACAACAACAACAATACCATCAACAGCAACAATATCATCATCAACAACAACAGCAGCAACAACACTATCATCATCAACAACAACAATACCATCAACAGCAACAATGTCATCATCATCAACAACAGCAACAATGTCATCATCACCAACAACAACAGCAACAACACTATCATCATCAACAACAACAATACCATCAACAGCAACAATGTCATCATCATCAACAACAGCAACAATGTCATCATCACCAACAACAGCAGCAACAACACTATCATCATCAACAACAACAATACCATCAACAGCAACAATATCATCATCATCAACAACAGCAACAATGTCATCATCACCAACAACAACAGCAACAACACTATCATCATCAACAACAACAATACCATCAACAGCAACAATGTCATCATCATCAACAACAGCAACAATGTCATCATCACCAACAACAGCAGCAACAACACTATCATCATCAACAACAACAATACCATCAACAGCAACAATGTCATCATCATCAACAACAGCAACAATGTCATCATCACCAACAACAACAGCAACAACACTATCATCATCAACAACAACAATACCATCAACAGCAACAATGTCATCATCATCAACAACAGCAACAATGTCATCATCACCAACAACAGCAGCAACAACACTATCATCATCAACAACAACAATACCATCAACAGCAACAATATCATCATCATCAACAACAGCAACAATGTCATCATCACCAACAACAACAGCAACAACACTATCATCATCAACAACAACAATACCATCAACAGCAACAATGTCATCATCATCAACAACAGCAACAATGTCATCATCACCAACAACAGCAGCAACAACACTATCATCATCAACAACAACAATACCATCAACAGCAACAATATCATCATCATCAACAACAGCAACAATGTCATCATCACCAACAACAACAGCAACAACACTATCATCATCAACAACAACAATACCATCAACAGCAACAATGTCATCATCATCAACAACAGCAACAATGTCATCATCACCAACAACAGCAGCAACAACACTATCATCATCAACAACAACAATACCATCAACAGCAACAATGTCATCATCATCAACAACAGCAACAATGTCATCATCACCAACAACAACAGCAACAACACTATCATCATCAACAACAACAATACCATCAACAGCAACAATGTCATCATCATCAACAACAGCAACAATGTCATCATCAACAACAACAGCAGCAACAACACTATCATCATCAACAACAACAATACCATCAACAGCAACAATGTCATCATCATCAACAACAGCAACAATGTCATCATCACCAACAACAGCAGCAACAACACTATCATCATCAACAACAACAATACCATCAACAGCAACAATATCATCATCATCAACAACAGCAACAATGTCATCATCACCAACAACAACAGCAACAACACTATCATCATCAACAACAACAATACCATCAACAGCAACAATGTCATCATCATCAACAACAGCAACAATGTCATCATCACCAACAACAGCAGCAACAACACTATTATCATCAACAACAACAATACCATCAACAGCAACAATATCATCATCACCAACAGCAGCAACAACACTATCATCATCAACAACAACAATACCATCAACAGCAACAATGTCATCATCATCAACAACAGCAACAACACTATCATCATCAACAACAACAATACCATCAACAGCAACACTATCATCAACAACAACAGCAGCAACAACACTATCATCATCAACAACAACAATACCATCAACAGCAACAATATCATCATCAACAACAACAGCAGCAACAACACTATCATCATCAACAACAACAATACCATCAACAGCAACAATATCATCATCAACAACAACAGCAGCAACAACACTATCATCATCAACAACAACAATACCATCAACAGCAACAATATCATCATCAACAACAACAGCAGCAACAACACTATCATCATCAACAACAACAATACCATCAACAGCAACAATGTCATCATCATCAACAACAGCAACAACACTATCATCATCAACAACAACAATACCATCAACAGCAACAATATCATCATCAACAACAACAGCAGCAACAACACTATCATCATCAACAACAACAATACCATCAACAGCAACAATGTCATCATCATCAACAGCAGCAACAACACTATCATCATCAACAACAACAATACCATCAACAGCAACAATGTCATCATCATCAACAACAGCAACAACACTATCATCATCAACAACAACAATACCATCAACAGCAACAATGTCATCATCATCAACAACAGCAACAACACTATCATCATCAACAACAACAATACCATCAACAGCAACACTATCATCAACAACAACAGCAGCAACAACACTATCATCATCAACAACAACAATACCATCAACAGCAACAACATCATCATCAACAACAACAGCAGCAACAACACTATCATCATCAACAACAACAATACCATCAACAGCAACAATATCATCATCAACAACAACAGCAGCAACAACACTATCATCATCAACAACAACAATACCATCAACAGCAACAATATCATCATCAACAACAACAGCAGCAACAACACTATCATCATCAACAACAACAATACCATCAACAGCAACAATGTCATCATCATCAACAACAGCAACAACACTATCATCATCAACAACAACAATACCATCAACAGCAACAATGTCATCATCATCAACAACAGCAACAATGTCATCATCACCAACAACAGCAGCAACAACACTATCATCATCAACAACAACAATACCATCAACAGCAACAATGTCATCATCATCAACAACAGCAACAATGTCATCATCACCAACAACAACAGCAACAACACTATCATCATCAACAACAACAATACCATCAACAGCAACAATATCATCATCATCAACAACAGCAACAATGTCATCATCACCAACAACAACAGCAACAACACTATCATCATCAACAACAACAATACCATCAACAGCAACAATGTCATCATCATCAACAACAGCAACAATGTCATCATCACCAACAACAGCAGCAACAACACTATCATCATCAACAACAACAATACCATCAACAGCAACAATATCATCATCAACAACAGCAACAATGTCATCATCACCAACAACAACAGCAACAACACTATCATCATCAACAACAACAATACCATCAACAGCAACAATGTCATCATCATCAACAACAGCAACAATGTCATCATCACCAACAACAGCAGCAACAACACTATCATCATCAACAACAATACCATCAACAGCAACAATATCATCATCACCAACAGCAGCAACAACACTATCATCATCAACAACAACAATACCATCAACAGCAACAATGTCATCATCATCAACAACAGCAACAACACTATCATCATCAACAACAACAATACCATCAACAGCAACAATGTCATCATCATCAACAACAGCAACAACAATATCATCATCAACAACAACAACAATACCATCAACAGCAACAATGTCATCATCATCATCAACAACAGCAACTACACTATCATCATCAACAGCAACAACAATCTTATCATCATCATCAACAACATCATCAACAACAACAGCAAAAACAATAGCATAATCAACAACAACAATATCATCAACAACAGCAACAACAATACCATCAACAACATCAACAACAACATCATCAACAACAGCATCATCTTCTTGGTTCTTTCGGTAAAGTCACGTAGAAGGGGAATAATAAAAAAAATACAACATAATAAAATACAATTCTCACGACGTTTCGGCCACAACGTAAGCAGCCGTCCTCAGGTGAAGAACATGTCTGTCGGAAAGACATCGTCTTTCATTATTTCCCTTCTACGTGACTTTACAGAAAGAACCAAGAAGATGAATCCCTGCAGTCACGAAAGCTTTAAATCGAAACAGCATCATCATCAACAACATCGACAATCCACGGTGACCGTGAGGCAACGCTCCGGATCTCTTCAGCCCCAGAGGCCGAAAGCTGCGGTCACCACGAGGCAGCGAACCCCGGGGTCTCTCCACGGCTCAGGGGACACGATGGGGGTCCAGTTCGCGATGCCCCCCACCCCACCCCGCAGTCCACGCAGCATGCAGTGCAGCCTCGCTCTCACGTCCAATACAGACCCCTACTGAACACCCCCCCCCCCGGCCAGAAATGGTGAAGTATGGTCAAGCAGCCCCCCCCCAGACTTTCACCAACAAGCAATGGTGAAATATGGTCAAGCAGCCCCCCCCAGACTTTCACCAACAAGCATTGGTGAAATATGGTCAAGCAGCCCCCCCCCAGACTTTCACCAACAAACATTGGTGAAATATGGTCAAACAGCCCCCCCCAGACTTTCACCAACAAGCATTGGTGAATATGGTCAAGCAGCCCCCCCCAGACTTTCACCAACAAGCATTGGTGAAATATGGTCAAGCAGCCCCCCCCAGACTTTCACCAACAAGCATTGGTGAAATATGGTCAAGCAGCCCCCCCCCAGACGTTCACCAACAAGCATTGGTGAAATATGGTCAAGTAGCCCCCCCCCAGACTTTCACAAACAAGCATTGGTGAAATATGGTCAAACAGACCCCCCCCAGACTTTCACCAACAAGCATTGGTGAAATATGGTCAAGCAGCCCCCCCCAGACTTTCACCAACAAGCATTGGTGAAATATGGTTAAGCAGCCCCCCCCCCAGACTTTCACCAACAAGCATTGGTGAAATATGGTCAAACAGCCCCCCCCAGACTTTCACCAACAAGCATTGTTGAAATATGGTCAAGCAGCCCCCCCAGACTTTCACCAACAAGCATTGGTGAAATATGGTCAAGCAGCCCCCCCCCCAGACTTTCACCAACAAGCATTGGTGAAATATGGTCAAGCAGCCCCCCCCAGACTTTCACCAACAAGCATTGGTGAAATATGGTCAAGCAGCCCCCCCCCCAGACTTTCACCAACAAGAATTGGTGAAATATGGTCAAGCAGCCCCCCCCCCAGACTTTCACCAACAAGCATTGGTGAAATATGGTCAAGCAGCCCCCCCAGACTTTCACCAACAAGCATTGGTGAAATATGGTCAAGCAGCCCCCCCCCAGACGTTCACCAACAAGCATTGTTGAAATATGGTCAAGCAGCCCCCCCCCAGACTTTCACCAACAAGCATTGGTGAAATATGGTCAAGCAGCCCCCCCAGACTTTCACCAACAAGCATTGGTGAAATATGGTCAAGCAGCCCCCCCCCAGACGTTCACCAACAAGCATTGTTGAAATATGGTCAAGCAGCCCCCCCCCCAGACTTTCACCAACAAGCATTGGTGAAATATGGTCAAGCAGCCCCCCCCAGACTTTCACCAACAAGCATTGGTGAAATATGGTCAAGCAGCCCCCCCACCAACACGGCGTCGGGAGGTGTTTATCCAGCAGTGGACTTGGTGTTTCTTTATTGCACCGTACTTACATTTGAACAAATGACCGCTCATACTTCTAGAATTGTTTTTTTACGTATTCGGCAATCACAGTGCGTGTGGCCTTAAAATAAAATATATATAAATAATGTAGGCGACGTTCCGGGCAGTGACCCGTATTCAGAGCACACGAAGGGTCATTGCCCAGAACGTCGCCTACGACTGCTAAATATACATTTCATTTCCTTTTGAGAAAGTGGTTATTGACGAATATGTCGAGTCTTTATCGATTCAAAACGCATTTCTTTAGAACTGCTTTTCGGCGTGTGTTTGTGTGTTGTCCCCACCCACGCACCTCCGGTTGGCACTTTTGGCAACGTACGGTGCGAAAGAAGTTTAAAATACTGCACGTACATATTGTACTGTACCGTGCTTGTGCACCTCTGCCATCGCAGCAGCAGCATAACCGATATAAATAGTTCTACGTTACCTTGGGGGCCGTCCATAAATGACGTCACGCGATTTTGGACGATTTTTGACCCCCCCCACCCCCTTTCGTCACACGGCGTCACAAAAAGTCAGACCCCCCCCCTCAAATATGACGTCACAAAGCTCTGCCCACCCCTCCCCCCAAAAATAAAACATGCTTCAAATCGCTTTAAACTATTGTCATTGTAGTGCGTATTTTATGTACCGATGCACTCTGCTGTATGATAAAACATTTATTAAAAAGTATATTTAATTAAGTAGAACGTGTTGTCTATATTTATTTAAATTTGCGCATTTTGATGTGACGTCACATTTCTCAAACCCCCCACCCCTCGTCACACATCGTCACAAATGTCTGACCTCCCCCCCCCTAAGTGCGTGACGTCATTTATGGACGGCCCCTTACCGTCTTTACTAGTGCTCATTGCGTCCCAAACGCATCAACGGTGTTTAACGGGGAATTGGTGATGACCCCTCGCTGTAATCTCCCGGCTTGGCCGGTTTCGATTCCCACACCCGGCGCACATCAGTGGCGAGCGATCTCCGAAGCGAACCTGAGACCCCCCCCCCCACCACCACCCCACCATGAGCAACACAGGCGTGGGTATGCCCCTTCATCCAGCAGTTGATAGAACAAGGGATGTAAAAAAAAATTCAAATGATTAAAGTTAACAAACAAAAAAACCCGCCGCCACTAAACACACACACGCAGCAAAAAAATCCCATCTCTGAAGGACACTTTTTCGAATGCAGGCAATATCAATTACTGATACGGCATTGCTGGGTTACTTCCAGGAATGGAAATGATGGCTCATGATGATGGTGGTGATGTGAGCTTCGGTACAGTATATACCAAAACTAAATTTCAACACGTCCGACAAAAACCGGTGACTTAAGTTGAAATAATTAGTCGACGATTTGAATTACGTCCCTCCTGTGCAATGAACGGCCATTCCCCGTGAACATCGCTTGGTATATATGACATACACTACGCTGGTATTATTATGATTACACGCGTGTACCCAACAAAGCTTCGCTTGGTCTCGACTCTTTAATTCAGGAAGTTCCTGGGGGCGCCGCGGTGGAGAGATGTTAACTCCCTCGCCTGGTGATGGAGGAGGTCGTCGGTTCGATCTCAACCCTGACGCCTCGAAATTAGGATTTTTGCACAGCGTTGGTGCTTTTTTCTGGAAGACTTTGCAGTTTTTTTTTCCTGGATTTTTCTGTTTGCGCATAGTCGCTTTAAGATGTTTTCTTGTTCATGTTTTTGTTTTTTGTTTGTTGCGGTTGCACTCGATTCAAGAGCCGAATGGCTCACAGTGCTGTACCAAATAAATGAAACTGAAATGAAACTAAAACTGAGTTTGCGGTGTCTCTCTCCCCGTGGTTGCATGGATTTTCATCCGGGTCCTCCGGTTTTTCCCTCCACATTTATCATAAACATCACGCGTTTCAATTATTTGGCTGTCATAAATGTCCACGTGATAAGCCACTTCGTAGAGCTACCGTTCGTGGCCAGGTCGCTTCTGAAAAAGAGCTGTGCAACTCAGTGGACCTTGCCTGGTCAAATAAAAAAAATAGTTTAGCATCGTTTTAAGATTCCGCTAGAGGGGGCGATGATTGCCAGATGTAATCCCAAATTTAGTTATTGGCAAATGTGGACCATGACGCGGGCACACGATGGCCTACTCTTACGAATGACGCCACGGGATTTGCGGTCATTACGCGCGCGGTGTTAATCAGGGCGGCCGATAGATTCGAACCGCGAACCTCTTCAACAAGCGAGGTATGCACTACTGCTGGGCCATGTCACCCCCCCCCCACCCCCCCGATATATATCGTGTATTTTTCGTGGCAGTGTTATTGACAGTTGTGTTATGCTTTCATCACGTATGCTTCTGCACCACGAACCAAGACAAACGACAAAGTAATCCTCCTCGTTGCGTTAACAGACTTTTGTTTTTGGCGCGAGTGATCGTAGCGCTGATGAAGGTAGTCGGCACGGGACGCGAGAGAGTTGGGTGGCCAGCACCGACTTTGTCTCCCGAGTGGCGATGTTCACACAACTACATCGACAACTGGCGTCATCTGGTCCAACACCATGTGAGACGAGGTTCTAAGAAAAGCTGTCTCGGGTTTGGACCAATCAATTTCAAGGACAGTGCATACATTATCAGAGTTGTGTTTTTATGTTTGCATTCCGACCTGGCCACAAAAAAAAGGTGTCAGTTTTGTTGCCAAATAAAAGGGTAAAAAAAAACAATTATCATCGGCAACTGTGTTAAGGCTGCGTCGACCTAGCGGAGGCCCAGGACTTTTTTTTTAAACATAATCGTGAGCGGGCTCTCGCTCCCAACACGATGTCACGAGGGAGAAAAAAAACAATTGCGCGTACCAAACGCGGCCGTCAACATCGTGCAGGGATCTTGCGCGGCGTGTGGTGAGCGAGTGAGAGTCGTATTTGTCTAAAAACTCTTTCTAAAAGCCCCCACCCCCAGCCGCCGCCGCCGCCGCACCCACCCCACCAAATTGATCACGACACATGAAGTACACAGATGTCACCTGTCAATGATGGAGACTTTCTCTCGTCGTAGGCAATGCGCGTGATCCGATCGGTTTCAGTTCCACATTTTGAGCAGCTTTTTTTTGGTAGATGCCTGATGCCCCCTCACGCCCCCACCCCTCCCTCCTCTCCTGGCAAGCGCCGCTTGCGGAATTCGAGAAAATCCCCGAGAAGACCCTCATCGAGAAACAGAAAAAACAGCTCCAGCTTCTGCCGCTCAGCGAACTCTCCACGAACTTCCACCGCTAGCGCCACTCCACCCACGCGACTCTTCACTAAGTTCTAGGGCAGTGTTCTTCACTAAGTTCTAGGGCAGTGTTCTTCACTAAGTTCTAGGGCAGTGTTCTTCACTAAGTTCTAGGGCAGTGTTCTTCACTAAGTTCTAGGGCAGTGTTCTTCACTAAGTTCTAGGGCAGTGTTGTTTACTAAGTTCTACAGCAGTGTTCTTCACTAAGTTCTAGGGCAGTGTTCTTCACTAAGTTCTAGAGAAGTGTTCTTCACTAAGTTCTACAGCAGTGTTCTTCACTAAGTTCTACAGCAGTGGTCTTCACTAAGTTCTAGAGCAGAGTTCTTCACTAAGTTCTACAGCAGTGTTCTTCACCAAGTTATAGTGCAGTGTTCTTCACTAAGTTCTACAGCAGTGGTCTTCACTAAATTCGAGAGCAGTGGTCTTCACTAAGTTCTAGAGCAGTGGTCTTTACTAAGTTCTACAGCAGTGTTCTTCACTAAGTTCTAGAGCAGTGGTCTTCACTAAGTTCTAGAGCAGTGTTCTTCACTAAGTTCTAGAGCAGTGTTCTTCACTAAGTTCTACAGCAGTGTTCTTCACTAAGTTCTAGAGCAGTGGTCTTCACTAAGTTCTAGAGCAGTGTTCTTCACTAAGTTCTAGAGCAGTGTTCTTCACTAAGTTCTAGAGCAGTGGTCTTCACTAAGTTCTAGAGCAGTGTTCTTCACTAAGTTCTACAGCAGTGTTCTTCACTAAGTTCTAGAGCAGTGTTCTTCACTAAGTTCTAGAGCAGTGTTCTTCACTAAGTTCTAGTGCAGTGTTCTTCACTAAGTTCTAGAGCAGTGTTCTTCACTAAGTTCTAGAGCAGTTTTCTTCACTAAGTTCTACAGCAGTGTTCTTCACTAAGTTCTAGAGCAGTGGTCTTCACTAAGTTCTAGAGCAGTGTTCTTCACTAAGTTCTAGAGCAGTGGTCTTCACTAAGTTCTAGTGCAGTGTTCTTCACTAAGTTCTAGAGCAGTGGTCTTTACCAAGTTCTAGAGCAGTGGTCTTCACTAAGTTCTAGAGCAGTGGTCTTCACCAAGTTCTAGAGCAGTGGTCTTCACCAAGTTCTAGAGCAGTGGTCTTCACTAAGTTCTAGAGCAGTGGTCTTCACTAAGTTCTAGTGCAGTGTTCTTCACTAAGTTCTACAGCAGTGTTCTTCACTAAGTTCTAGAGCAGTGGTCTTCACCAAGTTCTAGAGCAGTGGTCTTCACTAAGTTCTAGAGCAGTGTTCTTCACTAAGTTCTACAGCAGTGTTCTTCACTAAGTTCTAGGGCAGTGTTCTTCACTAAGTTCTATAGCAGTGTTCTTCACTAAGTTCTAGAGCAGTGTTCTTCACTAAGTTCTAGAGCAGAGTTCTTCACTAAGTTCTACAGCAGTGTTCTTCACTAAGTTCTAGAGCAGTGTTCTTCACTAAGTTCTAGGGCAGTGTTCTTCACTAAGTTCAAAAGCAGTGTTCTTCACTAAGTTCTACAGCAGTGTTCTTCACTAAGTTCTAGAGCAGAGTTCTTCACTAAGTTCTACAGCAGTGTTCTTCACTAAGTTCTACAGCAGTGGTCTTCACTAAGTTCTACAGCAGTGTTCTGCACTAAGTTCTAGGGCAGTGTTATTCACTAAGTTCTAGGGCAGTGTTCTTCACTAAGTCCTACAGCAGTGTTCTTCACCAAGTTCTAGTGCAGTGTTCTTCACTAAGTTCTACAGCAGTGTTCTTCACTAAGTTCTAGGGCAGTGTTCTTCACTAAGTTCTAGGGCAGTGTTCTTCACTAAGTTCTAGAGAAGTGTTCTTCACTAAGTTCTACAGCAGTGTTGTTCACTAAGTTCTACAGCAGTGTTCTTCACTAAGTTCTAGGGCAGTGTTCTTCACTAAGTTCTAGAGAAGTGTTCTTCACTAAGTTCTACAGCAGTGTTCTTCACTAAGTTCTACAGCAGTGGTCTTCACTAAGTTCTAGAGCAGAGTTCTTCACTACATTCTACAGCAGTGTTCTTCACCAAGTTATAGTGCAGTGTTCTTCACTAAGTTCTACAGCAGTGGTCTTCACTAAATTCGAGAGCAGTGGTCTTCACTAAGTTCTAGAGCAGTGGTCTTTACTAAGTTCTACAGCAGTGTTCTTCACTAAGTTCTAGAGCAGTGGTCTTCACTAAGTTCTAGAGCAGTGTTCTTCACTAAGTTCTAGAGCAGTGTTCTTCACTAAGTTCTACAGCAGTGTTCTTCACTAAGTTCTAGAGCAGTGGTCTTCACTAAGTTCTAGAGCAGTGTTCTTCACTAAGTTCTAGAGCAGTGTTCTTCACTAAGTTCTAGAGCAGTGGTCTTCACTAAGTTCTAGAGCAGTGTTCTTCACTAAGTTCTACAGCAGTGTTCTTCACTAAGTTCTAGAGCAGTGTTCTTCACTAAGTTCTAGAGCAGTGTTCTTCACTAAGTTCTAGGGCAGTGGTCTTCACTAAGTTCTAGAGCAGTGGTCTTCACTAAGTTCTAGAGCAGTGTTGTTCACTAAGTTCTAGGGCAGTGGTCTTCACTAAGTTCTAGAGCAGTGGTCTTCACTAAGTTCTAGAGCAGTGTTCTTCACTAAGTTCTAGGGCAGTGTTCTTCACTAAGTTCTAGAGCAGTGGTCTTCACTAAGTTCTAGAGCAGTGTTGTTCACTAAGTTCTAGAGCAGTTTTCTTCACTAAGTTCTACAGCAGTGGTCTTCACTAAGTTCTACAGCAGTGTTCTTCACTAAGTTCTAGAGCAGTGGTCTTCACCAAGTTCTAGAGCAGTGGTCTTCACTAAGTTCTAGTGCAGTGTTCTTCACTAAGTTCTAGAGCAGTGTTCTTCACTAAGTTCTAGAGCAGTTTTCTTCACTAAGTTCTACAGCAGTGTTCTTCACTAAGTTCTAGAGCAGTGGTCTTCACTAAGTTCTAGAGCAGTGTTCTTCACTAAGTTCTAGAGCAGTGGTCTTCACTAAGTTCTAGTGCAGTGTTCTTCACTAAGTTCTAGAGCAGTGGTCTTCACCAAGTTCTAGAGCAGTGGTCTTCACTAAGTTCTAGAGCAGTGGTCTTCACCAAGTTCTAGAGCAGTGGTCTTCACCAAGTTCTAGAGCAGTGGTCTTCACTAAGTTCTAGAGCAGTGGTCTTCACTAAGTTCTAGTGCAGTGTTCTTCACTAAGTTCTACAGCAGTGTTCTTCACTAAGTTCTAGAGCAGTGGTCTTCACCAAGTTCTAGAGCAGTGGTCTTCACTAAGTTCTAGAGCAGTGTTCTTCACTAAGTTCTACAGCAGTGTTCTTCACTAAGTTCTAGGGCAGTGTTCTTCACTAAGTTCTATAGCAGTGTTCTTCACTAAGTTCTAGAGCAGTGTTGTTCACTAAGTTCTAGAGCAGTTTTCTTCACTAAGTTCTACAGCAGTGGTCTTCACTAAGTTCTAGAGCAGTGTTGTTCACTAAGTTCTAGAGCAGTTTTCTTCACTAAGTTCTACAGCAGTGGTCTTCACTAAGTTCTAGAGCAGTGGTCTTCACTAAGTTCTAGTGCAGTGTTCTTCACTAAGTTCTACAGCAGTGTTCTTCACTAAGTTCTACAACAGTGTTCTTCACTAAGTTCTAGAGCAGTGGTCTTCACTAAGTTCTAGAGCAGTGGTCTTCACTAAGTTCTACAGCAGTGTTCTTCACTAAGTTCTAGGGCAGTGTTCTTCACTAAGTTCTAGAGCAGTGGTCTTCACTAAGTTCTGGAGCAGTGTTCTTCAGTAAGTTCTACAGCAGTGTTTTTCACCAAGTTCTAAGGCAGTGTTCTTCACCAAGTTCTAGAGCAGTGTTCTTCACTAAGTTCTAGAGCATCTCCCTCTCGCTCACTCTCTCTCTCCAATTCTAAGAAGACAAATATTGTGCCATGCTAGGTGCACTTTGAGTCTACGTGAAGTGTCGAAGACTCGCTAGCAGGAGGTCATGGAACAGACCCATCTGCCATGAGTTGACTGAATGAGATGACTGACAGATGTACCAACTGTGCTCCCCATTGTGCCAACTTTGTGTGTTTTAGCTTCCCGGTGCTCCGCTCTTTGTTGTGAGCGTCGTTCTTCCGCCGTTTGATATTGGTGGATGGCGACTGCCTCCAACTGCCCGGTAGAATCCTGCACGTACCTCCACAGAGGCCCATCTGGACACCGCTGGTACCAGTCACCGGCAAGTTCAATCAGCTCCTACACCTGTACCACATCAGTCCATCTCGTTTCTAGCCCGTGCCCCGCCCATTTACCCCCATCTCTCCGGCCAAACAGAAGCTGCTTGGGCATGCAATGGCTGATCATGCCGGCTACATGACCCAGCCAACACAGCCTCGTTTGCTGGAGAGGATCACTGATGGGTCTGTGTCCAGATATTTCATGGATCTGAGCTCCTCACACAATCCAGTCTGGTAAAATCCAGGATGAATCGTAGGCAGGCTAGCCTGAATGTTTCCAACCAGCGAAGATGTTCCTTTAGATGGCTCCACGTTTCGCAGGCATAGAGAAGGAAGGAAATGATCGTGGCCAAGAAGACCTGAAGCTTAGTGTGGAGCGACAGACCAGATTGCTACCATACAGCGTTACGCAGCCGATGGAAAGATAATACCGCTGAATTCATTCGGAGTGAGACCTCGGCTGCTAAACTGGAGCTGGTTATAAGCAGACTGTCAAGGTACGGAAACTTCACCACTCTCTCCACAACTGTCCCATCACTCAATCTTCACGACCCACTCCAGCACTCTCTCCAATTCATTCTTCACGACCCTCCGCGCCACTTCACTCCACCAACAAAACTTCCATAACCACCATCCTCACCCCTCTCTCCAATCGTAACACCACCACCGTCTCCACCACCACCTCCATCTCCACCACGACCGTGTTCAACTCGGCCCTCTCCGCCTCCCTATCACGGTTACCGCCATGACGGTGGGTCTTCATCCAGCAAAGACCCATCTCTCCACCACCTCCCTCTCCACCACGAAACAAAAACAAAGATCCCCCGTATAGCCTTCAACAGACCGTTGGGACAAGTGTTGGTAGACCACCACCTATGAAGGCCGGCACGGCACACAAGGGGCTGGATGGCCAACACCACACCCGGCTGCCGTGCGCTAACCACGGCACTACCTCTCCCCAATGCACGATCTCCATCACCACCACCATCACCACCACCATCTCGAACAGCCACTCCACTAACACATATCAGCACCACCACCTTCTCCATCACTACTCCACCAACACTCTCTCCACGAGCCTCCCACTCCACCTCCCTCTCCAATTCTCTTCTCCTGCTCGCGCCTCGTCCCTCTCTTTCCCCCCTCTCTCCAAAATCCCCGCTCCAACGCCCTCGCCACCGACATCGCTTCGTCTCCTGCACCGCAACGCTCCAAGCGGGAAGGGGGGGAGTTCACGGCGTTGCATTTTGCGGGGGCGGGGGGAGGACGGAGGAGTCCGTAGAAGGAAGCCGCGATGGGGAAGCCTCGCTCACAGAAAGAGAGCCGATTGCAAGAGTCGCTGCCGCGGCCGAACCCGTACGAGTGGCATCTGTGGGGAGACGCGGGCAGTGGCACGGGCAGAGAGACCGAGAGAGACAGTGAGGCGCCATGGTCGACTGCGTGAGTGGCGAGTTCCCCGACTCCACTGCGCTCGGCTCGGAAACTGAGTGGGGCAGCAGCAGCACCAGCAGCGAGGGCAGCAGCAAGGGCAGCCCCCGGAGAGACTCCGGCTGCCCCCAGGTGAGAGCGATTTTAGCAGTTACAGCCCACTTAGCCCTTAGCTTATTTATTTCAGAAGCGACCTGGCCACAAATGATAGCTCAACCAAGTGGCTTATCACGTGGAAATGTATAGCAGCCGAATACTCTGAACGTATGCTTCTAAGTGTGGAGGGAAAACCCAGAGGACCCGGAGAATAAATCCACGCGACCACGGGAAGAGAGAGAGACACGCAAACTCCAAATATACAGCAGGCGTCAGGGTCGGCATCGAATAACCTAAACAATCTCAAATTGCCCACTCGTTCTATCTCAAAACCAGAAGCCGGACGAGCAGAGGCGAGCGACGAGGCGAGAGAAGAACCGAATCGCCGCGCAGAAGAGCCGCGAGAAGCAAACTCAGAGAGCCGACAGCCTCCACCAGGTGAGCCGCAACGCCAATGCCCCCACGAAATGTGTCAAGCGGCCGACGAAACAAACGGCGGCGTTCTCGAAGTTGCAAAAAGCTACGGGCGAATACGTTTATTGGATTGAGAAAGACTATCGTTGTTGTTGTTGTTATGATTATTAGAGCTTGGGTAATGATGATGTTGATGGGAAGAGGGAATTGCAGAGTAGAGCAGTGCGTGGGAAGAAGTAGATAGAGTGATCTGCAGCGTGGTGGGTGTGTGGGTGGGTGAGTGAGTGGGTGAGTGAGTGGGTGAGAGACTGGGTGAGAGAGTGGGTCAGTGAGTGGGTGAGTGGGTTAGTGTGTGGGTGAGTGGGTTAGTGTGTGGATGAGTGAGTGGGTTAGTGGGTGAGTGAGTGGGTTAGTGAGTGGGTGAATGGGTTGGTGAGTGGGTGAATGGGTTGGTGAGTGGGTGAGTGAGTGGGTGAGTGGGTGGGTGGGTGCGGGTGTTGTTTCGACCTAAAGTGTGCATGGTTGTTGAGGAGACAAAAACGACCAGGGCGGTCGGCAACCTGAGTCTCCGGAGCCGCATGCGGCTCATTATCGACTGCTCCGTGACGTCATTTATTGAGGGCCACCGTTTCGTATTCACCACGCAATGCATTGCGGGTCTTGAAATGTCGTTTTTTGTTTAACCGATTCGGTAACATGGGCGGAGGAATCGACGAGTGACTTTCACAGCGAAAGTAACCGTGGCAGTAGCGAGAGAAGAGCGACACGGAGGCAAATGGCCATCGGCTCTGATATCTCTCGCACACTGACCTTGATCGTGACTGAGAATCGAACCCTAGCCGCTGGGTTCGTTGCGCGGGTGCCCGAACCACCGTGCCGAGCACGCCTCCAGATGAAAAACAGCGACGTCATTGTGTTTATCACCCTCACAATCTCAACTCACCATCTATCCACCTCCTGTCCTCACCACCTACTCACCACCACCACCCCCCACGCCGCCGCGCAGGAGAGCGAGTTTCTGGAGCAGGAGAACGCGGCGCTGAGACGCGAGGTGCGCGCGCTGAGCAGGCAGGCGCACATCCTGTTCGGCGTCATCCGCGCTCACGAGTCTCGCTCCTGCCTCCTGACAG
Source organism: Lethenteron reissneri (assembly GCF_015708825.2). Taxonomy (NCBI): domain Eukaryota; kingdom Metazoa; phylum Chordata; class Hyperoartia; order Petromyzontiformes; family Petromyzontidae; genus Lethenteron; species Lethenteron reissneri. Next base: position 10,277,179 of record NC_083789.1, read on the forward strand.
CCGCGGGGCCCAACCACCACCATCAGCAACACCACCACCACCACCAGCAGCAGCACCACCACCAGCAGCAGCAGCACCACCACCACCACCAGCAGCATCAGCACCACTACCAGCCCGTCGTGTCGCCGCACCTGTTGGCACCACCCCTCATGGCCCCCCCGGGCGCTGCTGTGGGATACGCGCCCGCTGATGTTGACTCGGCCGCGGGGCTCGAATCCGCGGGGAGCTTCGCGGTCACGCAGGGCGGCAGCGGCGGCGTCAGTTAGGCAGGCGCCATCCATGGCAGCATCATCGACTTGCGGATGGAGCAGTCACCGCATGCCCATGGTGGTGGTGGTGGGGGGGGGGGAGCATTTGTACCGTACGTATAACACCGCATTCTCCGGACTGTAAGACGCTCCGGTGAGCGAGGCGCTACGCACCCAGCCACCCGCTCCGGCAACAACTAGGAAACATGGAATAAAACGTGTGCCACGTGTCAATAAAGTGGCACTAATTCTGGTCACGCACGCAGACAGCGACCGTATTATAAGACACATCCCTCACTCTTTGTTTCCTTTAAAATGCAGGGGTGTGGTGTTTATGGGTAACGTTCAACTAAAGTTGCAACTAAAGTTACATTCAAAGTTACATTCAACATTTCTGGGAGGCTCAACTGGAACACATGGCCAGCTGGAAGCCACCTCCCCACCGCCTTTTGGCGTCATCTGGTCTAACACCATGTGCGACTAGGCTCTAAGGAAAGCTGTCTCGGGTGTGGACCAATCAACTTCAAGGACAGGGCATACATTATCAGAGTTATGTTTTTTGTTTGCATTATGACTGCAGGTATTGTGGTCTATGCAAACATGACTCCTTGTAAAAAAAAGGTGTCAGTTTTGTTGCCAGATTAAAGGGTAAAAAAACAATTATCATATTTTGCTACTGGCAAATGAGGTTCCAATGGTGTAAATGCTTACCCCGAGCTCTCATACTCTGATGGTACATTGTCTTTGAGTTGTGCGCCTTTTGGCGTCATCTGGTCCAACACCATGTGCGACTAGGCTCTAAGGAAAGCTGTCTCGGGTGTGGACCAATCAACTTCAATGACAGTGCATACATTATCAGAGTTATGTTTTCTGTTTGCATTCCGACTGCAGGTATTGTGGTCAATGCAAACATGACTCCTTGTAAAAAAAAGGTGTCAGTTTTGTTGCCAGATAAAAGGGTAAAAAACCAAATATCACCTCCCCACCTGTACATAACCACGCCCACTCGCCTGCTGGCGCCGCCCACACGAGGAGTGTCTCGCCGACCGTTGGCCCCGCCCATTTTACATAACCACGCCTACTCGGTCCACTAGCAACGCCCACAGGGCGAGCGGATTTGCTGTTTCGGGCCTTTGCCCCGCCCACTCCTCAGGTAGCCCCGCCCCGTGATCGTTTCATTAACACATTGTCCTGCGGAGGGAGCTGGCAGGAACGTTGGGTTGCTCGGTCAATGGCCAGGGTCAACGGCGGCGTGGTGTATTCCGCAAATATGGCCGACTGTGAGGGCGGGCACAAGTCGGCGTGAGTAGGTTAAACGTTGAGTTTTATAAGGGCACCACGGGGTGACCAGCCCCTCCCCACCCAGCACCACCCCTCACCCAGCCCCTCCCCACCCTTCCCTCCCCACCCTCCCCACTCAGGCCCTCCCCACCCTCTCCTCCCCACCCAGCCCTCCCATTTTTGGATTCACGACGGACGGACGGATACAATAATCCCCTGTGGGCTGGTGGAACCAGGTGGTTCCTACCAGTATTCATTTCGCAATTCGGTAGATTGTTGTGGATCGCTCTTGTTGGCCGACGCCATCAATTGCCTAAGACTGGCTCGGTCAGTGTGTTGATTGATGGCCACAATGTCGATGCTGCTCAGACAGTTCGCCAACCTCGGTGTTGTCCTTGATCCCTCATCAACCTTCGAACCGCACACGAACAAAGTCATTAAGGCTGCCTTCTTTCACCTCGGAAATATCGCCACGTTGCACCCCATTTCTCTCGTTATCGCACCTTCAGAAGCCGGTTCCGGCGGTTGCCTTTTCACGTCTCCAAGCACGTGCAAAATGCAGCACATTGCCTCTGCACCTGAGTCTCTTCATTGGTTACCGGTCAGTTTACGAGTGGGAGTTCAAGATCATACATCTCGCCCACAAGGCTCTCAACGATGCCTCCTCCCTCTTTCATCCGCGACCTCCTCCACCCGTACGTCCCAACGCGAGGTCTTGGGTCGTCTCGAGTGTGGGCTACTATCGCCTGTGCCGAGGTCGCACCTCAGCTCAATGGGGGCCTTCTCCGTGTGATCCCTACGCTGTGGAATTCACTCCTCGTCCGATATTCGATCTGCTGAGTCCCTCGGTTTATTAAAATCCCGCCTTCAGACATTTTTTTTCTTAAAGGCCTTTCCTCCCTGTGAATGTTGTTATGTGTTTTGGGAGTGTTCGGGGGGGGGGGGGTATTTGTATCTGTGGTTAAATCATGAGCCTGCGTGCTTATATTAGGTTTTAGAATTGCGTGAGTTATTTTTTACTTACTTGCTTTTTGCGCTGTGTCAGCTCATTGCGACCTCTGGATGAAACGCGCTTTATAAGTGTAATTTATTATGATTATGATTAATAATGTGAATCATAACACTGTATTCGTCGCGAAAGCCTACACGTGTTAAACGTGTCGGTCCCGCTATAAGTCCCCCATGTGTCCTCGGTCTCTACCGCACGCACAACTCGAACGTTCAGTTCCTGAAGAACGTGGAGCGAAACGTCGGACACCATGCCCAGCAACCCAAGCGGTACATGCCGAAAAAAACACGTTGGAGAGAAACGCAGTTCGAGGATGTGGAGGACCCCACTGGATGGAGATTGAGGTGGCAAGGGGTCACGAAGAGTGGAAAACATTGAGGCAGGCCTCAGCCCAGATATGGGACGATTATAACAAGAAAGCAGAATAAAAACGTAAAGTTTGATTGACTGTTTTGTTCCGTTTGTCCACTGGTGGACGTGTCCACTCATCATGATGATCATCATCGTCATCATCGTTGTGATTATCAATCCTTTATTTAAACCACTTTACAGCCAATTGGGATTTAAAGTGTGTGCTGTTCAACGGAGTTTGGTATTTTTTTTTAACCAAACAGGAACAATCCCATCCCAAAAAAAAACGTTGAACATCGGCATCACGTGTCTTGTGATAATATAATAACAAGAATTTTTAATTAAATATATTACATTGAACATTTCGGTGGCTTGTTTGTCCTATTTATGGGCGCGAGCGTTGCGTAACGTTCGCACGCACAGATGCCCCGTGGTGAAATCGTACTCTGGAGACGAGTTCCCACTTCGACGACACTTGCTCGGTGGAGTATAGCGGGCAAACGAGCGACAGCTGCACACCGCCGCCGCCGCCGCCGCCACCACAGCAGCTTGCACCACCCGTGACAAGTGGCCCGTGGTCTTCTTGTCCTCACAAGATTGCGAAATCCTTGCTCAAGCGCAGCACGTGCGATGCGATGCTTTGGCGACAGGGAGGGTTTTGGTGGATCACGTGGAGACAGGCAATTGTGGCGTGGTCCAGAGGTGACACGGAGCGCTGAGCCGGCACTGTTGAAATCCCGGGGGTTCGAAACTGGGGTTTTCGCCGCCCGTGGTTAAAACTTGGTTCTCTCCCCCTCCCCTTCGTTACCCCTCGCTATTTCCCGAACTTTCATGGTGCATTACGCCTGGTCTGTTAAACGTTATAATGCGAAAACGAGCTTTGTAGCTCATCGCATTCCTCCAGTGTCCAGAAGTATTCTCATTCGGATTGTTCCTCCCTGCTTTTGGTATTCCTACTGCATTCTGGGTTCTTGAAAGACAATGAAAAAAAAAGTGTGGTTACAACTACAACAACAAAAATCCCCACCACCCCCCCCCCCCCCTGGGGTTTCTCTGGAGTGTAGCGAGTTGATGGCGCCCAGCCTTGACACCGATGACCGCACAAGGGGAAAAAAAGCACCGTCTCATTAAATTCGTTTGCCCACGCTGGTCAATGCGGGTTGATGTAGCGGTGGCGGGGGGGGGGCAGGACTGGTGCAGATGTCAGGCGCCACTGACGTCAGCCAGTTGCTGGGAATTGAACTCAGGTTTTGTGGTGATGTGCAGTTGATATTCATATTCTTAGGTTTTTTCGGTAAAGTCAAAAAGTAAAAAAAAACTCAAAAAGTAACCTAAGAATATGAATCCTTGCAGTCACGAAAGCTTCAAATCTAGAAGTGCAGTTGGTTGGCCTCGATCTCTCTCACCTTTGACGATGCGATACTCATGGGGCGGCTAATGTCAAGGCTCAGTGTATCCGGTGCCGCACTGGGGTGGACTGAGTCACACATCTGCATCGTGGTCAAGCTGGGCGACGAACAGGGGGCCCGTCATGGGGCCCTTCCTATTTTCAACATGCGAATTCGAAATTTGGAAATTCTGGCAAAATCGCCCGATTAAGCTGGTCGTAATTACAAGCGAAAAGTTGTACTGAAATTGTAAACGTTGTGGGTTTACTTTCCAGCACACCGGTTTGCTCAAGTAGTAACCAATTGGCAAATTGTCTTTATGGGACAAACCTTACGAATGGGCTTTGTCACGTGGTGGCAGGTTAACGACACATTTATATTTATGGTTTCTAACCCAACAAATACCTTTATTAGATTCTTGGTTCTTTCGGTAAAGTCACGTAGAAGGGAAATAATAAAATAATAAAAATAAAACATGATACGTGACTTTACCGAAAGAACCAAGAATATGAATCCCTGCAGTCACGAAAGCTTTAAATCGACCTTGATTATAGTACACTAACACCCGCATTCACCATTCCACACGAACCAACGTGGTGAGGTTATGGTAAATAAAAACCACCTATGACCTAACTCAGTCCAGCCCATCCCAAACACGCCTCGTTATAATCCCACTCCATCCTCAATGCTCCTCATCCCCAAACTTTGTTCCGTCTCCTTTTGAACCGTGACTATTTCCAGTGCAGAACAACGGCCATCTCCAATGTTGTCTCCCGCTCTGCTCCATCTCCTGCCACTTCCACGCAGCGAGCACCTCCAAATCTTCTTATCTCTCGTACCTCCACCACATTGGGGCGCCACGGTGGCGAGATGTTAACTCCCTCACCTGGTATACAGGAGGTCGCGGGTTCGATCCCGACCTTGACGCCTGCTGTATATTTGGAGTTTGCATGTTCTCCTCGAATTCGCGTGGATTTTTCTCTTGGTCCTCCGGTTTTTCTCTCACCATTTACAAACACGCGTTTAGAACATAGTACGCCGCTTCGTTCAGCTATCATTTGTGGCCAGGTCACTTCTAAAAAAGAGCTATGGGTCCGTCCATAAATGACGTCACGTGATTTTGGACAATTTTTGACCCCCCTCCCCCCAATTCGTCACACGGCGTCACAAAAAGTCAGACCCCCTCCCTCAAATATGACGTCACAAAAAAATAAAACATGCTTCAAATCGCTTTAAACTAATGTCAATGTAGTGCGTATTTAATGTAGCGCTGCACCATGATGTTGTAGGAGAAAACATTTATATAAAAGTATATTTAATTAAGTAGAACGAGTTGTCTATATTTATTTAAAGTTGCGCATTTTGATGGGACGTCACATTTCTCAACCCCCCCCCCCCCTCGTCACACATCGTCACAAATGTCTGACCCCCCCCCCCTTAGGTACGTGACGTCATTTATGGACGGCTCTTATATATTTAGTGGGCCTTACCTGGTAAAATAAGAATAGTTTGGTTTGTAGTCAGTTTTCGTTCATTGTCCGTCCACTTCTCTGTCTTATTCCCTCTATCGGCTTCAATTCCGCGCTGAATCTCGCCCATCTGTCACGTGATGTTCCAGCTTTACGTTGGCTAGTCAGTTTTTTGTTGTTATATTTCACCTCATAAATTAAATCCGTTGTCCAGTTTTGAATGCTCAAATCTTCATTTGTAATATTTTCTAAACTCATTAAAATTCAAAATCCTCATTTTTTCCCTATATACATGTAATGGTTTCCGGAGACACTTGTAGAGGTAACTTCTTTATTACAATCCAACACTCCAACAGTCCTGATACTCTGTTACAGCCTATGTACACAGCCTAGATACACAGCCTAGGTACACTACTCTGGCTACGCTCTGGAACTCGCCCTCACAAGGACGTAGAGCCGGGAGTTCCAGAGTCCCACCACTGGCCCTCACAGCGTCCCAGGGTCCTGAGATGGCTGGTCTTGGGTCTTGAGTCTTGAGCTACAACTGGCCCTGATCGGCCAGGGAGCTGCCCTTTTATGCCTCGTCCCCAACGAGGGGTGGGGTTGTGTCCGCCCCCAGATATCCCACAGAGCACACACAGCCCCCTCCCCCGTTGGTGGCGCCAAGGGGCTTAACTGGCTGGGGTGCCTAGGGTCCCAGAGCCCCCAGCAGCCCCCCCCCTCTTATGTCACTACATTTATATAAACTCAAATCTGCACCATCTCAAATCTCCAAACGCTGACCCTAAGCTGACCCCAAACACTGCCACGATTCCAGCCCCAAATCCCATGGGGTGGGGGGGTCTCATGCGCAGTAACCACGGCCAGGCGAGAGGACCAGACGGCCGTTGCCATGCCGACGGTGATATTTGGGAGTTTGCGTCAGGTTCTGCGTGACGTCACGGCAGGCACGTTGTGTTATTTGGGCAGCAAAAAAGCATTGTCTCCGGCCCAAAGCGCAGGCTATTCATTACAGTAATTTATTTTTCGTTTTATAATTCTCTATTACTCTCTATTCATCTATTGAACTCTTCAATTATGTCTTCCTTCGGCCATGGTCCCATTCGTTTCTTCAGTTTATCCATCGATTTAACGCTTCATTAAATCCGTCTTAACTTTAAATTAAACATAAATTTGCATGCGCCAAGCAAACAGAAGTATAGCAGTACAGCATACAGCGTTAGCCGTTGCGTATTTTCTGCCAGAATAGTTCTGGAGCACTGTTCGGGGAATTATTTTGGAAATATCATGTTTGAAGTATTATATTGGTTGTACACATGCTCAAATTATTATTATTATATGACTACAGTGTACAATGATATAGGTTTTCTATGGACAGCGGTACCACGTACTCTCGTGATAGTGCCTTATGCCAATAATCCCTATTTAAAACCGGCCTAGCAGCGTTCCGGAGAATATCGAGTAAGAATGTAAGCGCTGCTTATAGCCCAATGTCAATCCACTAATGGGTGGATGGATGCAGGTCTCCCCGATGCCGTGTTGGTCACGAGAGATGTTTGAAGATAGGAGGTGGCCAGGACCCAAGATAATTATCAGAAGTGGCCGCAAGCCTCAAGAGCCACAGCTACTTGAGCCGGCTACGTATGATGTTCAGGTTTCACTTCCGGGTTTCAGCCACCCACGATTAAACCTGCTTTTCCAGTGCAGTGAGTTAATGGTCTCGGTCCGGTCACCAATCATTCTGCGAAAAAAATATATATAAAATACAGGGTGTCCGAAAATGTATATACCAAAAATTAAGTTGAATAGATTTACTGTTATTCAAGGTACTGACATACATTTGATATGAATATATGCATTAGACATACGTTTTAGTTTGTTGTGAATATCGTTTGGTACTTAATTTCTGTTTCAGGAGACACACCATTTTCTGATATGACAAGTCTGCCCATTCACCCGACTTTTTTTCAAAGTCTACACTCGCTAACCAAGAGACCTCTAAGAACTTAAATATCGTATTGGTGATGCTGCCATGTCATCATCTATCCCGACAGCTGTGTTGGAAACTTTCTTCTTAGACTTTGAACGCCGAATCAGATTGATTACAGTGAATGGACGACATGTCAAAAAAATGATAATTCGAGAATACCTAATAAAAACCATACACAAATAAACTAAACCTTATAAGTCAGAATCTAGAGTAACAATTCAATGCTCTTTTTGGTATATTTATTTGTGTGTGCCCTCGAGTCTCCTGGCTGGCTGCTCGGTTCCTCTCCGGTGTCAACCGCCCTCTCTGCGAGTCATTGCCACTGAAGCTAGCTGGGTAACTTGATATACGGGGCTTTTTCCGTATAACAAATCAACATTGAATTGAAACAGCGGAAGAATAGACGAAATAATAAGATGGCGACACCTAAGAGGTGGGAGTAACGAACACAGAACTCTGACAACAGTTCGTTTAAAATCGCTATAAATGTTTAATGTGTGCTCCTTAGAATGTAATTCGTCCGCCAGAATATTCTTTGAACCATAGAGAATAAAAAAAACACACGTAACGGTACGTATTATCTTTCCATTTTATTATTACAACTGTATTTAAAAAGCCAATTACTTTAAGTGCTCCCGAGTACGAAAAGTGTTAACATGACAGCTGCCTTATTTCACATCTACGGGTTATCTATTCTTGACTGTATAAATAGTTATTTCACTACACTTTAATTTCCCAACATTATGGCTTTGAGAATATTTATATATATCAGTTTCGCTTCCATGAGATGAACGCTCCACTGTAACAGCCCCCTGCGATTCACGGAATGTGTTCGTTTATCGTTCGATCTCATCATCGTCGTCAGAATTCGTTTGTACCGCATAGTTTCTCATGTCCGTTGCTTCGCTCACTTGTACGGTTTTAACACGGAGGCTTTCGCGACCAGTATTATTCATGATAAAGGTTTTTGGGGTTAGATCGCGTAAGTATAAATGCGTCGTAACCCTCCACCACCCGACACAGCCACAACATTTAAAATTTTAGTCCGACGTTTCGCTGGTAATTACATCCAGCATAATCGGGCGATTTGCCAGAATAGTGAAGCAACCCACGTGCTTCCGGTCTTAAATAGAGCAGCACCATGACGCCATCACATGAACCCATCAGGTGCAGAGAACAGCGGCGGAGGAGGGGGGGGTATTCGACTGGGTTTGGTGTTACCTTTGGAAATTTGCAATTCTGGCAAATCGCCTGATGAAGCTGGTCGTAATCACCACGTTGTACTCAAATTGTAAATGTTGTGGGTTTACGTTCCAACACACTGGTGAGCTGAAGTAGTAACTAATTGGCGTTTTGTTTACATGACAAACCTTACTGGCTGTGTCGGGTGGTGGAGGATTACGACACATTGATACTCACGCGATCATCCTTTATTATGAATTATACGGTAGTGTTTACCCCAATTACATGTGTAATGCGGGCGCGGGCGACCTCCCGGATGTGACGTCACGGAGAGGTGGAGTTAGGTGACGTGGGAGGAAAGGTTAAGGTTCTTAAGGGAGGAGACCGGAAGAGGAAGGCAGAACGAGTGGGACTGGACCAGAGTAAGGCCACGTGGGCAAAGCCAAGGGGTGGCAGCGGCGGCCAGCGGTGGCCAGCTAAGGGAGCAGCCAGCGGAGCTGCGAGAGAAGACAGCAGTGGGGCGGCTGGAGAGAAGGCGGACGAGGAGCTGCGGGGAACACAGCCGGCGAGGCTGTGTGTGAGGGAGAGGCTACGAGAGCGACGAGAGGAGAGAGAGGCTGAGAGAACGACGAGGGGAGAAACTGCAGGAGAGCAGTATCAGTGTCAGTATAGAGTCTTATAGAAGGACAGCCGTGCGGGTTAAGAGAGAAGAACCGAATAAAGGACACCAAGCCAGACATCGTGGTCGAGTCCTTTATTACATTGGTGTCGGAAGTGCAACGGCATGTCGAAACAAGTGAGAAAGAAAAATGTTCCAGCGCCGGCATCGGCTTCTTCGTCCGAAGACGAAGACTTCCCTCCAAACATGGATCCTGCCAGGGTGGTGGAGGAGAGCCCTGCTGAAACGAGTGCGGGGACGGGAGTGGAAGATGTAGCCACAGTGTCAGGGCCGCCGACACCATCAGACGCTGATCGGCGATGGCTGCAGGTGGCTGAGCAACTGGAGACTCTCAAGGACGGCCTGGGCCAATTGTGTCATCTCGTCACCCCAAGCACGGCGACGGAGAGAGCGGAGAGTGCTCCACAGGCCGCCACGGGTTCTTCACTCCCGGCGCCATGGGCCACGCGGCAGGAGGCCGCCAACACCAAGCCAGACATCGTGGTCGAGTCCTTTATTACACATGTAATGTGAGTGTAGGATTTGCATAATGTACTTGCCTAAACAGTAAATCATCTATTCTTACGCGCACAATTCAATGCGTTTATCGTGGGCCCAAGACACGGGAACTGTTCCTGAAGAAGCTCCCCAGCACACGGAGCGAAACGTCGGACATCAAACCGAACGACACGCACCACAACCGCATCTGAAAGCTTGCACTGAACGTGTCCTGGTCTCAAGAGGTAAGGCGAGCGGCTTCGCAGTTATTAGGAGAGCTGCGAGTTCAAATCCGAGTTGGTGGTCGACTCAGCCCATCCGTGGTCACTAAAATGAGTACCACTTTGTGACTTTTACCAACATTGATTGTTCTTTGGATGGATAGCCCCCACCCACCCACACCGCCATGGGAATGTGGTATTCCTACCACGCAATCAGAGGTTGATAACAGAGGTCGCAATCGGGTACCCGATACCCGTACCCTACCCGATACCCGGCTATCCGTACCCGGCCAGGTACGGGTACCCGTTTGCGACCATGGTGCGGCCGGGTACGGGTACGGGTAAGCCATGAGTCACTGGTGAGTAACCGTTTGTCACTCATTTAGGGTAGGGTACGGGTAGGGAACGGGTACCCATTTGCGACCCTGGTGCGGCCGGGTACGGGTAAGGAATCAAAACCCGTTTGCGACCTCTGGTTGATAACAAGAGATTTGAACAGGAAATCGCTTTGGCTTGACTTTGCAGTGCCCCCTACTGACAAATATGTGGGTAGCGGTGTCTATGCAGAGAAGGGGCTCGTCGTCCGTCCGTCACCTTCGGCGGAGCTGCCGGATGACTCAATCCTCAGCTGCCACGGCTGGCCACGTGTCGGCCACGTGTTAGCCACGTGGAGACCGCGTGTTCACACGCGGTCAGGGGGCCAACTGGCGCCCCAAAGGGGAATTGGCAGAGAAGTGGGACAGGGCGTTGGAGCCAACAACAACCACTTTGGGTGTTCGGAGGCTGTCGAGAAACACGCCGAGATGTAAAAGGGACCGTCCATAAATGACGTCACGCGATTTTGGACTTTTTTGACCCCCCCCCCCTTCGTCACACGGCGTCACAAAAAGTCAGACCCCCCCCCTTCAAATATAACGTCACAAAGCTCTGCCCTCCCCCCCAAAATAAAACATTTAATGTGGCGCTGCACTCTGATGTTGTAGGAGAAAACATTTATTAAAAAGTATATTTAATTAAGTAGAACGTGTTGTCTTAAAGTTGCGCATTTTGATGTGACGTCACATTTCTCAACCCCCCCCCCCCCCTCGTCACACATCGTCACAAATGTCTGACCCCCCCCCCCCCCTAGGTGCGTAACGTCATTTATGGACGGCCCCAAAGTTTGCGGGGGTTGTTTGATCATACTTCACCGTATGATCAAACATACGTCCTTGAAGTTGATTGGTCCACACCCGATACAGCTTTTCTTAGAGCCTAGGGTGTGGACCAATCAACTTCAAGGACAGTGCATATCATTATCATTATCAGAATAGTTTATTTTTGTTTGCATTTTGACTGCTTGTGTTGTGGTTGTTGCAAACATGATCCCTTGTATAAAGGTGCCAGTTTTTGTACCAGTACGAAAGGGTAAAAACCTATTACTACAATGTGCCATTCAGGGCACGGCGGTCGAAGCGAATGACGGACAGACACAATTCGCAACCATAGGGGCCGCCTTAACAAAAAGAGGGCCGTCCATCAATGACGTCACGCACCTGGGGGGGGGGGGTCAGACATTTCTGACGATGTGTGACGAGGGGGGGGGGGTGGTTGAGAAATGTGACGTCACGTAAAAAAATGCGCAACTTTAAATAAATATAAACAAAACGTTCTACTTAATTAGATATACTTTTTAATAAATGTTTTCTCCTACATCAGAGTGCAGCACCACATTAAATACGCACTACAATGACAATAGTTTAAAGCGATTTGAAGCATGTTTTATTTTTGGGGGTGGGGGCAGAGCTTTCTGACGCCATATATGAGGGGGGTCTGACTTTGTGACGCCGTGTGACGAAGGGGGGGGGGGGTCAAAAATCGTCCAATAAGGTCTGAATTGGTCTGTAATAAAGCAGGCACTGATAAGGAGTTGACCGGTATGGGGCCGTCCATAAATGACGTCACGCGATTTTGGACGATTTTTGACCCCCTCCCCCTCGTCACACGGCGTCAAAAAGTCAGACCCCCTCAAATATGACGTCACAAAGCTCTGTGCCCCCCCCCCAAATAAAATATGCTTCAAATCGCTTTAAACTATTGTCATTATAGTGCCTACTTAATGTGGCGCTGCACTCTGATGTAGGAGAAAAAAAATATTAAAAAGTCTATCTAATTAAGTAGAACGTGTTGTCTATATTTAAAGTTGCGCATTTTGATGTGACATCACATTTCCCACCCCCCCCCCCTCGTCACACATCGTCACAAATGTCTGACCCCCCCACCCCCCCACAGGTGCGTGACGTCATTTATGGACAGCCCCTATGTCCTTGCAAAACACGTTATTAAACCCAAAGATTTTTTGTTATTTCACGTTGAAAATCTACATAATTTATTCAGCACGTCCAAATCTAAACGTCGCCCACGGCAACGGGGTCCGCGTGCAAAGCACGAGTTTGTTATTTGGTTGCCACTCCGGGGCCCACGATGGTTACGTAAGTCGCCGCGAGGCCACGTGGTTGTGTTTGGCCCCCGAACTTGGGATGGGTTCCCCCATGACTGGGGCAGGGCTTGACCAAGAAATGGGGGTGGGGGGAGGGTGTTTCCTTCCCCACAATGCCCTTATATGGAGTTGTGTTCTGTGACGTTTTACTTACCGTTGAGGGTTCCCTTCGCGACTCGCCCAACCTGATTGTAGTGGACATGGGCGTGACACGCCTTACGCTCGTTACGTAACGCGCCGAGACGGTGTCCTCTCACACAACTCGTGTGCTTAGGGGCCGTCCATAAATGACGTCACGCACTTGAAGAGGGGGGGAGGAGTCAGACATTTGTGACGATGTGTCACGAGGGGGGGAGGGGGGGTTTGAGAAATGTGACGTCACGTAGACATGCGCAAATTTAAATGAATATAAACAACACGTTCTACTTAATAAAATACTTTTTTATGTTTACTTCTACAACATCAGAGTGCAGCGCCACATTAAATACGCACTACAATGACAATAGTTTAAAGCGATTTGAAGCATGTTTATATATTGTATTGGGGTGGGGGGAGAGAGCTTTGTGACATCATATTTGAGGGAGGGGGTCTGACTTTTCGTGACGCCGTGACGATGGGGGGGGGGGGGGGTCACAACTTGTTCAAAATCGCGTGACGTCATTTATGGACGGCCCCTTAAGAATTCGCGCTCCCTCGAGCATTTCCCTTTTCGGATTATAAGACGCACCGTGAAAAGTAAGACGCACCTACTAACTTTGCTTTCAAATACAGGGGGGGGGGGGGGGAATTGCACGTCTTATAATCCGCAAGAATTCGCTACATTCGATTATAGTAATCGATGTTTGTCTATTCGTCTCGTCTGTTCCGTCCGGTTTCAGTCAATTCCATTAATGTTGGTTCGGCAGAAGAATCTTTTTTTTGTATCAATTAAATATTTACACGCCTTCTTATTCAGTACGTGACCGGTTATTGTGGACAGTATACGAGTCGATACGCTTACAATATAATCCATAGTGACGTGATAAACATCACGTGATGAGTTACACTGTTAGCAGACTGCTGGACGGAGGCCTCTGACCATACCTTAGGGGCCGTCCATAAATGACGTCACGCACCTGGGGGGGGAGGGTCAGACATTTGTGACGATGTGTGACGAGGGGGGGGGGGGGGTTTGAGAAATGGGACGTCACGTCAAAATGCGCAACTTTAAATAAATATAGACAAGACGTTCTACTTAATTAGATAAACTGTTTAATAAATGTTTTCTCATACAACATCAGAGTGCAGCGCCACATTAAATACGCACTAAGAGCGATTTGAAGCATGTTTTATTTTGGGGGCGGGGGGGGTAGAGCTTTGTGACGTCATATTTGAGGGGGGGGGTCTGACTTTATGACGCCGTGTGACGAAGGAGGGGGGGGGGTCAAAAATCGTCCAAAATCGCGTGACGTCATTTATGGACGGCCCCTTACCACGCTGGTCAACGCGGTTTGGTGAAGTTGGGCCATTTGACCGGGATGGTGAATGGGGTTACTCGAGGGGGGGGGGGGGGTCCCAAAATAAGTTAAAATACTGCGGATTATGACGGTACTGTACATCGCAGCAGGTTCACGAGCTGGCGATGGGCTTGTGCCTTCATCCAGCGGTGGATCGAACACCGCTACAATTCCCCCATATTAAACACATCCGCTCAGGGTTGTTTTTTGTTGTGCCGGGCCTCAATTTTTTTTGTAACAACCAAGAGGAGGTTTGGTTCGCTTCCCAATCCATCGGCACTTTTACAAGCAGCGACATGTCTCGACCATTTCCGTCTGAAAGTCAAACGCATAAATAACAAAGGGGCCGTCCATAAATGACGTCACGCGATTTTGGACGATTTTGGACCCCCCCCTCCCACTCGTCACACGGCGTCAGAAAGTCAGACCCCCCCCTCAAATATGACGTCACAAAGCTCTGCCCCCCCCCCCAAACCATATTTTCATTTTGAAAATAAAACATGCTTCAAATCGCTTTAAACTATTGTCATTGTAGTGCGTATTTAATGTGGCGCTGCACTCTGATGTTGTAGGAGAAAACAATTATTATGAAGTCTATTTAATTAAGTAGAACGTGTTGTCTATATTTATTTAGAGTTTCGCATTTTGATGTGACGTCACATTTCCCAACCCCCCCCCCTCGTCACACATCGTCACAAATGTCTGACCGCCCCCCCCCTCCTAGGTGCGTGACGTCATTTATGGACGGCCACTAACCTGGACAGACTGTAGGGGCAAGTGCTGTTAGCGAGCACCTATGAAAGCCGGCACGGGACACGAGGGGGTGGGTGTTCAACAACCACACCCGACCGCCTTTGTCTCCCCAGTGGCGATGTTTACGCATCTTACCAGGTACTCATTTGAGGTTGAGCCGACCTATGGGAGGCCCAGGACCGGTTTAGATAATCGTCACTGGTGTTGAGTGTGAGCGTGTGTGTATGGTTATTTGGGGAGCGGTGGTGTAGTGGTTAGCGCGCTGCGCTACAAACCCGGCGACACGAGTTCGATTCCCGCTGACAGCCACCAACACCAATGACGATTATCTGAACCGGTCCTGTGCCTCCCCTAGGTCGACTCAGCCTAAAATGAGTACCAGGTGCGGTGTGTAAACATCGTCAATAGGGAGACAAAGGCGGTCGGGCGTTGCGTTGGCCACCCACCCCCTCGTGTGCCGTGCCGGCTTTCAAAGGTGCTCGCTAACAGCACTTGCCCCTACAGTCTGTTATGGTGATCCTGGGGGGTCTTTGTCAAACGTGTGTATGTGATAAACACACACACACGCGCGCAACGCGTAAGGGGCCGTCCATAAATGACGTCACGCACCTAGGGGGGGGGTCAGACATTTGTGACGATGTGTGACGAGGGAGAGGGGGGGGTTGAGAAATTTGACGTCATATCAAAATGCGCAACTTTAAATAAATATAGACAACACGTTCTACTTAATTAAATAGACTTTTTGTAAATGTTTTCTCCTACATCAGAGTGCAGCGGCACATTAAATACGCACTACAATGACGATAGTTTAAAGTGATTTGAAGCGTGTTTTTTTTTTGGGGGGGGGGGGCGGGGGCAGAGCTTTGTGACGTCATATTTGAGAGAGAGAGAGGGGGGGGTCTGACTTTTTGTGACGCCGTGTGACGAGGACGAGAAGGAGGGTGAGGGGGTCAAAATCGTCCAAAATCGTGTGACATCATTTACGGACGGCCCCTAAACACCAACACACACGCACACACACGCGCGCACGTTTGGCTCTCGCGTCTGCCTCGCTCGGGAGAGAAAAACGAAAAACAAGTCGAGGGAGCGAGTCGGAAGCGCTCAATGGAGCAATCAGCCGCATTGTGAGCGGGGAGCGCTTCGTGACTCCGCCCGTTTCCGGCGAGACTGCGAGCTGCACGTGCTGCACGTGAGCGTGCGTCACTGATTAATCACCGATGCACTCACGTGCCCCCCTCACCCCCCCTCACCCTACCCCCCTCACCCTACCACCCCCCACCCAATACAACATTTATTTCTGGAGTCGTTTCAACCTCGGCGACGTCGCCACGTGCCAGGCTAGGTGCACTTTGAGGCCACGTGAACGTGTCCAAGTGCTCGCTGGCTGGCAGGATGTCTCGGGGCAGACCAAGGTGCCAGGGGTTGGCTGAGACGACCGGCAGATGCATCAGCTGTACCCCCGAGCGTGCCAGGTTGCTGCGTTTTAGCCGCCCGGCGCTCCGCTCGTTGTTGTGAGCGTCGCTCCTCTGTCCTCCGTTGTTGCTGGAGGGCGACTGCCTCCAACTTCCCAGCAGCAGCAGCGTCCTTCAATGCCCCCCCCCCCCATCTAAACCACGATCCTGGAATCACAAAGTCGATTCTAGAATCTCGATTTCTTTCGTTAGTTTTTTTAATAAACAGTTTATAAGCAGCACAGGCTCAAAGGCCCAACCAACAACTGAACACCGCTATACAAGTCGCGATGGGTTAGTGTGTAACACGTTTTTTTTTACTTGAGCGAAGTTATTCTTATAAGAGCTTTTGCGGGGGGAGGGGAGATGATGATGGGAGGAATGAATTCCAAAGCGGAGCAGTACGAGGGAAGAGACAGAGAAGTGAGATGAGCTGCAGCGTGGTGTAGAGTGGGAGCCTGGGTGAGTGAGTGGTGGAGTGTTGTTGTGATTTGTAGTGTGGTGAGTGGCTGGGTGAGTTGGTGAGCGAGTGAGTGGTGGGGTGTGTTGTTGTTGTGATTTGTAGAGTGGTGAGTGGCTGGGTGAGTTGGTGAGCGAGTGAGTGGTGGGGTGTGTTGTTGTTGTGATTTGTAGAGTGGTGAGTGACTGGGTGAGTTGGTGAGCGAGTGAGTGGTGGTGTGTGTTGTTGTTGTGTTTTGTAGAGTGGTGAGTGACTGGGTGAGTTGGTGAGCGAGTGAGTGGTGGTGTGTTGTTGTTGTGATTTGTGTAGAGTGGTGAGTGACTGGGTGAGTTGGTGAGCGAGTGAGTGGTGGGGTGTGTTGTTGTTGTGATTTGTAGAGTGGTGAGTGGCTGGGTGAGTTGGTGAGCGAGTGAGTGGTGGGGTGTGTTGTTGTGATTTGTAGAGTGGTGAGTGACTGGGTGAGTTGGTGAGCGAGTGAGTGGTGGGGTGTGTTGTTGTTGTGATTTGTAGAGTGGTGAGTGACTGGGTGAGTTGGTGAGCGAGTGAGTGGTGGGGTGTGTTGTTGTGATTTGTAGTGTGGTGAGTGATTGGGTGAGTTGGTGAGCGAGTGAGTGGTGGTGTGTGTTGTTGTTGTGATTTGTAGAGTGGTGAGTGACTGGGTGAGTTGGTGAGCGAGTGAGTGGTGGTGTGTGTTGTTGTGATTTGTAGAGTGGTGAGTGACTGGGTGAGTTGGTGAGCGAGTGAGTGGTGGAGTGTGTTGTTGTGATTTGTAGTGTGGTGAGTGACTGGGTGAGTTGGTGAGCGAGTGAGTGGTGGGGTGTGTTGTTGTTGTGATTTGTGTAGAGTGGTGAGTGGCTGGGTGAGTTGGTGAGCGAGTGAGTGGTGGTGTGTGTTATTGTTGTGATTTGTTTAGAGTGGTGAGTGGCTGGGTGAGTTGGTGAGCGAGTGAGTGGTGGTGTGTGTTGTTGTTGTGATTTGTGTAGAGTGGTGAGTGACTGGGTGAGCTGGTGAGCGAGTGAGTGGTGGGGTGTGTTGTTGTGATTTGTAGAGTGGTGAGTGACTGGGTGAGTTGGAGAGCGAGTGAGTGGTGGGGTGTGTTGTTGTGATTTGTGTAGAGTGGTGAGTGACTGGGTGAGTTGGTGAGCGAGTGAGTGGTGGGGTGTGTTGTTGTTGTGATTTGTAGAGTGGTGAGTGACTGGGTGAGTTGGTGAGCGAGTGAGTGGTGGGGTGTTGTTGTGATTTGTAGTGTGGTGAGTGACTGGGTGAGTTGGTGAGCGAGTGAGTGGTGGGGTGTTGTTGTGATTTGTAGTGTAGTGAGTGACTGGGTGAGTTGGTGAGCGAGTGAGTGGTGGGGTGTGTTGTTGTTGTGATTTGTAGTGTGGTGAGTGGCTGGGTGAGTTGGTGAGCGAGTGAGTGGTGGTGTGTGTTGTTGTTGTGATTTGTAGAGTGGTGAGTGACTGGGTGAGTTGGTGAGCGAGTGAGTGGTAGAGTGTTGTTGTTGTGATTTGTAGTGTGGTGAGTGGCTGGGTGAGTTGGTGAGCGAGTGAGTGGTGGGGTGTGTTGTTGTGATTTGTAGAGTGGTGAGTGACTGGGTGAGTTGGTGAGCGAGTGAGTGGTGGGGTGTTGTTGTGATTTGTAGTGTGGTGAGTGACTGGGTGAGTTGGTGAGCGAGTGAGTGGTGGGGTGTTGTTGTGATTTGTAGTGTGGTGAGTGGCTAGGTGAGTGATCGGGTGAGTTGGTGAGCGAGTGAGTGGTGGGGTGGAGTGAGTGGTTGAGACAAATCAGTCCGATAGGCCGAGTCCTAACCATTGGTGGACCAATGAGTGAAGTTCAGGGGCACACTGAACCATGGCAGTCACGATAGAGGTCGTTCCTGCATTGTCTGTGTTGAGTTATCTAGGGCAGGATGGCGACCTAGAGAACGTCAAAACAATACGGAGTGATAATAAGTAATATTAAAAAAAAACTTTTTTTTTAAACACGCTTTAATGAAATGTACCGTACTAGTAATGGAATAATTCCACGACTCCAGGAAGTGGCCCCGAAGCTTGCCACAACGTACGGGACCGTGGTCAATTACAGCCAACGTCAGTTTACCGTCGACAATTAGACCCAAGCTGAAACATTACATAAAAAAGATTGTTTCAAAATATATGTTTTATGATAGAATATAGTATTGTCATCGGTATGCCATAAGTTTCCCAAGTTTGCAGTCGATACCACATTGGGAAGTGGGTGAACATTAAGCTACAAGATTTGAGGATACAACAACAACAGACAGTTAAATAAAAGCGTGTAAAAAGAGGTTTAGCCGCATACACGTCAAATCTCACAAACCGAACCCGCATTAAGCGAGTATGAAACCTGTATATTGTGCTGTACTTTAAACTATTTGTTTTTATTTCACCAGGTAAGGCCCCCTACTGAGCTGTTGTAGCTCTGGTTCCAGAAGCGACCTGGCCACAAATGATAGCTCAACAAAGTGACTCACCACGTGGAAATTGACTGCAGTCAAATACTCTAAAACGCACGTTTCTAAATGTGAAGGGAAAAACCGGAGGATCCGGAGAAAACCCCACGCGACCACGGGCAGAGACACCGGAAACTCCAAATTGTACAGCAGGCGTCAGGGTTTGGGTTGAACTCACGACCTCCTTGTATACCTGGCTAGGCAGATAACATCTCGCCACCGTGGTGACCCATCATCATAAGCTCCCTCGTGTATGCGCCTCTGTCTTCACGAACCGGCACCGAGCATTGCTATGGTCTCCCATGAGAGACCATGGCACAAAAAAGGACTAGATGTCCTATTAACAAACACGAAGGAAGGGCATCATGTATGTGTAGTGTGTTGTACGGAGGAACACACTGAAGTTGGAGGCAACACGTTTAACACATTCTTGCGGAGGGAGCTGGTAGGAACGTTGGGTTGCTCGGTCAATGGACAGGGTCAACGGCGGCGTGGTGTATTCCGCAAATATGCCCGACTGTGAGGGTGGGCACAAGCTGGCGTGAGTAGGTTAAACGTTGAGTTGTATAAGGGCACCACGGGGTGACCAGCCCCTCCCCACCCAGCCCCACCCCTCACCCAGCCCCACCCTCTCCACCCAGTCTCTCCCCTCCCCACCCAGCCCCACCCCTCCCATTTTTGGATGCACGACGGACGGACGGGCACAATAATCTCCTGTGGGCTGGTGTAACCAAGAGGTTCCTACCAGTATAACATCGTTCCTTACGAAGCAGACGTAAAGGTTTGCCAATTAACTCCCCACGACTCGCAGGCCCTCATCCAGCAGTGGAGTGGCATGAAGGTTCAGTACTGGTACTGCACAGCAAGCGTGGTTCCCGTATTGTCAAGTTTCACTGTTAGGTCACGAACACTTTTTTTTTCTGGAAGACTTTGCAGTTTTTTCCTGGATTTTTCTGTTGGCGCATAGTCACTTGAAGATGTTTTCTTGTTCAAGTTTTTTTGTTTGTTGCGGTTGCACCCGATTCAAGAGCCGAATGGCTCACAGGGCTATACCTAATAAATGAAACAGAAACTGTGAAAAAGTGGGCTCAGAAGTTGTGCCCAATCCTTTGCCAGCTCGCTCAACGAACTTAATACGCTACTGCGAAAGAGATGGAATTCGTCATTGTCCGAGGACACGTCTATCAAACCCTTATACTGCAGTGTCCCTTAACCTTATTACAGACAAATTCAGACCTTATTGATCACCCAATGCCCCTTATACATCTCAATGAAAATCCATCGCAAGGGGAAAAACACAAATAGACGAAACATTTTATTTTTTTACTCAATTTCCCTGCACAAGAATACGGCTAAACTCGTAGGGGTTGACACGGTATGCGGCGAGCGTTGGTTTTGGCTACGTACGGCGCGAAAAAAGTCCAACCGTGCGTACAGTAACGCAGATCCGCATCAAGACACTGACTGTAATGCCTTGTCACCAGCGTCATCGCCGTCGGCGAAACGATTCGCGAAACCCGGCGATTCAAACGATTTCTCGATTCTATCGATTTCTCGATCGAATGCAACGATATCGGTTCAAGTATCGATAGATGTATTTTTGTTGCGTGCGTTACACTCATTGCGGCCAATTGAGGTCGACGGCTGCGTCCGGCAGGGGCTGCGGGAGTTGTTGCGTCCTGTGAATTTGGAGGGACCTCCACTCAGACGAATCGATTCTTTAGCCGATAATCGCTCTCGATAATCGCGACACGAGGAATCGAATCGCGCGCTCGTCAGAGGCATGTTTGAATTAAATTCGAATGCCACCGTCAAACCCATACGGGGTTACTTAGGGGTCGTCCATAAATGACCACACGCACCTAGGGGGGGGGGGGATCAGACATTTGTGACGAGGGGGGGGGGGGGGTGAGAAATGTGACGTCACATCAAAATGCGCAACTTTAAATAAATATAGACAACACGTTCTACTTAATTATATAAACTTTTTATTAAAATGTTTTCTCCTACCACGTCAGAGTGCAGCGCCACATTAAATACGCACTACAATGACAATAGTTTAAAGCGATTTGAAACATGTTTTATTTGGGGGGGGGGGGCAGAGCTTTGTGACGTCATATTTTAGGGGGGGGGTCTGACTTTTTGTGACGCCGTGTGACGAGGGGGGGGGGGGTCAAAAATCTTCCAAAATCGCGTGACGTCATTTATGGACGGCCCCATATTCTTGTGCAGGGGATATTGAGTTTTCAGGTCCGTACAGCCGTTTCAATACGGGGGGGGGGATTTATAATGGCACGGGGTGACCAATACGGTCTGAATAGGTCTTTAATAAGGTAGGGCACTGATTATGGGCTGACAGGTATGAACACGAAACTAAACTATGTGGGGTTTTTTCCCCCACAGGCAAGGCCCCACTTGATCTGTTGCAGCTCAGTTTCCAGAAGCGACCTGGCCACAGAATAACATCTCAACGAAGTGGCTTATCACGTGGACATGTATAGCAGCAACCCAAATACTCTCAGACGCATGATGTTGATTCTAAATGTGGAGGGGAAAAACCGGGGTAGCCGGATACAAAATTCCACGCGATCACGGGGAGAGAGAGAGAGAGAGACACGCGAACTCCAAATATACAGCCAGCGTCAGGGTCGGGATCGAATTCATCTTGACTTACTGTATACCAGGCGAGGTAGTTAACATCAAAATGAATAAAAGTTAAATAAAAATCACGACATTTCGGAGGCAACACAAGCTTCCGTCTTCAGGTGGAACCGTCACAGCACGCTTGCTGTGACGGTTCCACCTGCCTCCGAAACGTCGTGATTTTCATTTTTATTTTACTTTTATTAATTTTCATTTTAATGTTTTACCTACGTGACTTTACCGAAAAAACCTAAGACTATGAATACTTGCAGTCACGAAAGCTTCAAATCTAGAGTTAACATCAAGTTGAGCGCCTCCCCCCGTCTCTCCGTGACATCCCCCAGCACGCGCCTCTGCAATTGATTTTACCATCACGGTCTCTATCCACTGCTGGACGAAGACCGATATGTTATACCTCGTGTGCTATGAAGAAGGGCAATGGCCCGAAACGTCAAATGCTATGTTTCCGTTAAGGGCCTTAAGTGTTCTTGTCACATTTATTAAAATAATAAAACGTGTTAAAATATATCTCTGTAAAGCTCCGTATGGATCTCTAATCCACGCGTTCGTCTTGCTGATGTGGTTTCATTGTACGCGTGCCGCTCTCTGTCGATGCTACCTTGCGTTCTTGGGGGCCATCTATTGAGTAGGTACGCAAACATCTGTCAAAAATTGACCCCTCCCCTCCTCCCTGTACGCACGCGGACTTTTTACACCCCTCACCCCACCTGCGTTCGACGCCTGCAATCCTATAGAACGACCGATATTGAATCCACGCGGAAACAATCAAGGATTAATAATATTAACGTGTTTAAGCAGATAGTCCACCGCCGGACTATCTAACTAATTCGAAGTCCAATGTAGACAAATTATTATCGAGGCTTCACCCCCCCCCCCCCCCGTGTCCTATGCGTACGGACATTGCCAGTAGACCCCCCATACGCAAGTGTACGCATTTAGGTTAACCCCCCCTCCCCCCTCCATGCGTACGTACTAAACGGATGGCCCCTTGTCAACCTCCCTGAAAGTTTCACTTCCCCTTAATGTGCTCCTGGACACGTGAAAAAGAGCGCATCGCCTCGTCGTATTCTTTCAGTCTAAATATAGATTCAGATTTTTTTTTTAAGATTATGATGTCCTTGTTTACCCTCCGCGTGTCACGTGGTTAAAACCACGTACGCGGCGTCACAAGTTGCTGCGACCGTCCCAAATCCGCTGCGTTGCGTTGCCCACTCGCTGATGTAAGCGGCAGAAATCTGGAATCTCAATATCCGGGCGTGGTAGCAGCGCATGCCCGTGATTCATCACGCAGCCATCTCTCTCGAAGGCGTGGTGGGTGGATCATGCAAAGAGCGTTTGACTTCCAAACCCGCCTCATGCTGACAGTTGTGGCGGTACAGCAAGTAGGTTCTTGAGCACATTGTGGTGTCCCTGTTTCGAAGCTTTTGAATGTTATATTCACATCATCCGCTCCCCATGTCCCGCGATGGGGTGTATCAAAATCAGAATATTTATTCCTGGAGGAATCCGATGAGCTATGAAGCTATTTTTCACAGATATCCAGCAAGGGCGGGTCAGGAAGTTACAACAGACAATACAAAAGCCGATATGAGTGCAAAATATTGGGAGTATAAGTCACCAAAAACGAAACGTACAGATCGTCTGTTGGGATTTGCGTTTTAACACGCAGGATTATAGAGAACGTGTTACGCTGGTTCATGAGATCATTGAAATGAAGTGAGTGTGCTTGGGTTAGGGCACGTCACTGGAACGGGTGATGGGCCGACAAACAAGAACACCGGCGGAATGACAGCCTAGGAGATGGAATGCCGTCCAAAGATTATTTTCAGTTTGGAGATGGAGCGATGAAATCGACTCCATAGCTTGTCAATCATGGACATCGCATGATCGCGGGAGATTGAGTCGGCGTGGAGAGGCATTAGTCCAGCAGTAGATTGACCATGGCTGATGATGATAACGATAAGTCGCGTTTCCTCCAAAATGCGAGGAATTGGCCAAATATCCGAATGTGGCAGGTCCCTCCTGAAAAAAATGGATCTTGAGACTCGGTGAGGCTTTCCTCGCCACTCATGTAAGGTGCAGCTTTTAAAGCAGCAGCAGTGCAATCACCTGCTGACGGCACTGCTGGTGGAAGGGCCTTCACCCTATAGGCGTGCACCTAGCTTGGCACAAGCGCCGTGGGGACGTCACCGTCGCTTAGTGGCGTACCACGGTTATTGTACGACTCGGGACGGAGCTCTGGGGAGTATTTTTGGCCCGTTGTTCCGCGCGTTTGGGGTACCCACACTTTACCCCACCACCACCATCATACGCGTTCTGCCGATCGAGTCACCGTGGTTGTGCCCATTTATAACTGCCGGGTGGACAGACGCGGAGAGATTCAGGAAACTTGGCCCATTCTTTCAACTTTCGCTGCGGGTAAATAAACAATCTTGTTCTATAAGGAAGAAACTGTCCAAACATCGCAATGCTGGACGCTCATGGAAACAATATAATTGAGACTGATTCATCCATGCTTTCCTGTACGGTATTGGAAATTAACTGCATCCGTTTGTTTGTTCATTTATTTGTTTATTTCACGTGGCCACCGCGTCGTAAAAGCCACGTGGAGCCGACGACGACGCAGCCTCTCCCGAGGATTGCGCAACGCAGCTTGCCTTTGGCCGAGTCATGTTTTGATTTAGAGTTTTTTTTCCCCCAGCGCGAACCAAGCAAGCCCTTTGACCCACTTGTCGGCACGCGTGGTGGATGTTTTGTATTGTCGTACGGTCCCTCGATGAATCCGCGGCTGGATGAAGACCTCCCCATGCCGTTTGGTCACGTAGGTTGTTTTGACCATACTTCACCGCCCTGGCTTATTGCTGGTTACTGAAGGGGGGACTTTCAGGAACGGTTCAGATATGACTCGACTACCGGCGTTAGTCGTCACCGGGAATTGAACTCAGGTCGCTGCATTCAGGGGATGCAGCGCGTTAACCACTGCGCCACCGCTCCACCCTATGTTCCCGAGGCTACAAAGTCCACCCCGGGGTTTCCCATTATCAGGCGATGCCCCGTGCTGGAATGTGATGAAGTGCTCACCTGAGGGAGATGTTAACTCCCTCGCCTGGGATACAGAAGGTCGTGGGGGTTCCATCCCGAACCTGACGCCTGCTGCTTATTTAGAGTTTGCGTGGCTCTCTCCGTGGTCGCGTGAACATTCCTCTGGGACCTCCGGTTTTCCCCTCCACATTTCAGAAACATGCGTTTCGAGTACGTGGCGGCTGTACATTTCCAAATTACTAGCCACTTCGTTGAGCTATCATTTGTGGCCAGGTCGCTTCTAAAAAAAGATGCGAATAGCTCAGTTGGCGTTACTTGGTCAAATTCAAGTTCGGCTTTTAGTAACTGGAACATGCCTCCCAGTGGCTCCATCATCAGCACTTCCTCCGGCACAGGGATGCAGCTTTCAAAGGAGGTGTTTAATGATGCAGATGATCATCATGCTCGCCATCATCATCACATCCTGCCTTCACGTTCCTGTGGTACTGGTGGAATGTCACAGCATGAAAAACCCTGGAGGAATGACGAGCATTATGGCAATGACGGTAAAAAAACACCAGGGGCATCCGGTAAAGTTTTACAAATAACATTGTTTATTTCATCAGACGAAGACAATACTATACATCCGTATAACGTGGTACAAAAATAATGCTCTTCTTCAAATATATGTCTTCACTCTTACGAAAGCTTATGCTCACAAAAATATATATTAAATAGATCACGATACCGTGTCAACTGGCCTTGGCCTCGGAGCCAATTGTAAACTACACGCGGGCTAGCAATGACTCATCTGCTACATCGCTCAACAGCTTACAGTCGGTGTCACTTATCGTAGGGGCAGTTGGTGCACACAGGAAACTCCCGTGATCACACGGCAATTCGCATGGATACTTGGGGCCAATGGTCATCGTCGGGGCAGGCGGGCGAGTGGGCAACTGAAATTGGCCAGGACATAGGCTTTGAAATAACTGGGCAGACGTTTCATATCTCATTACCATATATCCTCTCCGCATGAAATAAATATTAAAGTACTTCGTGTATATATATTTTACATCCCATTGGCCATACAACCCTGTTGGGAGTGCGTCTTTTCAGCAGCATTGGTTTAATATAAGCAAAATAAGCCAAATGCTGGTGAACTCATACCTGTCAACCCATACGGTCTACCTTCATTCTTGTACAGGGAAATTGAGATCAGGTCCATACAGCGTACAGCCGTTTAACTACGGGTCTATTGGTTTCTCCCTCGTGATGGCACTTTGTAGGATGAACGTTGAAATGTATAAGGGCACGGGGTGACCAATAAGGTCTGTAATAGGGTAGGCACTAATAAGGGGGTTGACAGGTACGTGAACTGCCTGATGTTTAAAAAGCAAGGGCCCTCTCTGACAGAAATGGGTCCAAGTTCGATGCAACACTATACAATACTTAAAGCGGAGGAGACAAGTAACAAAATAATTTGCTAGATCCCTGGGTACCTACTGCCACCCAACTCGCCATCCAGAAGGAAACTCCTCCACTAACCACACCAGTGAACCAAACACTTACGAATCTCCGACCAGGCCTGAAATTTCTCACCAAATATTTTCCAAGTCGCTGGCAACAGATTTTGAGAGTTGGTGGCACGTAGCTCGTAGCCACAGTGAGGGGTTCATACTGGATATGGTGTTGCGGGTCTGGATGCATTATCCGGGTCAAAGTTTCCGGCTAAAATCAATCTCCAATTAATGCCCCCATCCCAGCCTCTAACCAAGCGCCCCCCCCTTTTTTTTTTAAAAGAGTTTGGTTCACCCTTCACTCGTTATCTTATTGCATCCACCCCCCCCCTCCCCTGCACCTTTCGCCAAACTGATAACTTTGGGGGGCAAATTGCCATGTGCCATTTAACGCGAATGGTTCCAGCCAGTCCCGACAGTCGCCTCTTAAAGACAAACCCGTGACAAAAGGGCCTTTTTCTTTCTCCACGGGTTTCAGTAATCACAGCATGCGGCAAATAGTGTTCAACACTATGTGCCAACCAGTAGCATAATAAAATAGTATACGTAAAATCCTTTCCTTTCAAATATAATTTATATTCTCTCTTAAGTCTAATATATTATTTTCTTTGATAAAGTTCACGTGCACATATATATTTCATATATATACTAACAAGCTGCAATAAATCTTTGGCTTAGAGTAGTTTTTTCTGGGGGGGGGGGGGGGGGGTGATGAGGGGGGGGGGGTAATATAAAAATCTCTGTAAAATATCTGCAGGCATTGCGCTGCCGTTACTCAAATATTACGGGTGGTAGCTCTCCAGAAATACGCAGGTACATGAGCCCACGCAGGTAACTGCAAGTCCAAGATAATACAGGCGCGCTCAGCACAAACGATTAACTACCGAGGCTCGAACACAAACCGACAGGCACCGTCGCGAGCAGCACCTGGCAGCATACAGCGCACGAACGACAAACGTGCCGAAATAAATAAAATGCAACACCATCACGAACACACCCTCCGTCGGCATCATCGCCAATGGCGGCGTAGCCCAACAGAGTGCGCAGGCGGTGCAACTGCGCTGGGACCCCCACGACGGTGCAGGGGATCTGAAGAGCAACACTCCGCCAACAAACAACCTCGAGCGCTGGCAGAAATATCAGGAGCGTCGTCTTAACTAAGTGTCCAATGTAAGAAAGAAATAAAAAAGTTTTGGGAAATTCACATTTTCACGACGCTCCAACTTGTACAACTAAACGAAACATGTTGCGAAAGCCGAGCAAGCAGCTCGAATGGAAAGCTGCCATCGTCTCCACCACGTTAACGCCCTGCGCACACATTGCTACTGAAGCTCCCCGCAGCCCGGTGAGCGAAACGCCAACAACGACAATTCCATCAGCACGGCGGAAACTACGATGGCAAGAACGACGATCAAGATTTTTTTTTACGCTGTCCAAGAGCACACCTCGCAAACGCCGTACGCCTCGTCGATGTTATCGTACACAAATTAAGATGGCCCACGTGGACAACAACAACCGCCGTTTGCCACTAAGTGCTTGTGCCAAGCCATGTGCACTTTAAGGCCACGGGACAGATACACGTGGGCAAACAAAGACAACAATGCCCCGTATAGATCCCCCCTATAGCCTTAACACACTGTTGGGGCAAGTGCTGTTCATGAGCACCTATGAAGGCCGGCACGGTAAACAAGGGAGTGGGTGACCAACACCACGCCCGGCCGCCTTTGTCTCCCCAGTGGCGTTGTTTACACACCGCACCAGGTCCTCATTTGAGGCCGAGTCGACCTTGGGGAGGAGGCCCAGGACTAGTTCAGATAATCGTCACCGGTGTCGATTATCCGTGAGTGGGAATCGAACTCGGGTCGCCGGGTTCGTAGCGCAGCGCGCTAACCGCTGCGCTACCACTCCCCACAACGTGGACAGCAAGCACACAGACGTACACGCACACGCGTCACTCTTCTTCTCAGAGGGACAGCAGCGTGGGGGACAGCAGCACGTCCAGGTCGGTGCTGCTGCTGCTGCTGCTCAGCCGCTGGGCCCAGCCGCAGCTGGTGGAGGCGGTCGAGCACGACGTGCCGGTGGTGGTGGCGGTGGCGGTGGAGGCGGCCGTGGTGGTAGCCGTCTGCATCTCGGGCCCGGCCACGCTGGGGTAGGTGAACATGAGCGAGGGGGGCCCCCCCCCGCCCGGCGTGGTGGTCACCACCGGCGTGTTGAGGCACTCGAGCAGGTCGGGGAAGGCTGCGAATTCGCTGGCCGTCGCGTCCATGTAGGACGTGGGCAGTCGCAGCTGCTGCTGCTGGCGTTGCGTGGTGGCCACACCGCCAGCCCGAGTCGCGAACGCCCCGTCGAAGGAGTAGGGGATGGGCGGTGGCAGCAGCGACGATGACGATGTCGATGATGTCACCGTTATCGATGGGACTTGGGGGACGGTGGCCAAAGGTGCCACTGCCATCGCCTCCACCACCGCCGCAGAAGATGCCGACGACGAGGACATTGACGAGGAGGCGGTCGCTGCCAGGTAGGAGGGGGATGACGAGGGAACGTTCTGGTCGTCCCGTGACGGCACGAGCATGCACGAGGGCTCGTGTGTCGCGAGGACGAGCTCCAGCTGGTCCTTCACCCTGCGCAGGTTGTCCACCTCGGACTTGATCAGCTCCTGCTGCTGAAGGAGTTCGGCCGTCTCCTGTGGGGAAAACGAAGGTGGGGGCGAGTCCAGGTTAGGGTTTTGCAATCTCTTTCCTGCCCCAGCACTTGCATTATTTAGAGTATTTGGCTACTATACATTTTAATTATGATGAGTCAATTTCGTTGAGCTATGATTTGTGGCCAGGTGGCTTCTGAAAACGAAGTTGATAGGGCAATGGGCTTCACATGGCAAGATAAAAAACGAGTTTCGTTTTATTTGTACATACATTTATAGTGTGATTTGTTTACCATACCTATATTTGGCACTCCGATGGTGTTTTTGTAATATTTGTTGTCATAACGTTCTGACCCGCCCCAACTGTATAAATATTCTGATTCTGTAACGTGTAACGCAAATAAAGACTATTCTTTCAAGGACTCCTCCCTTCGCACACTGCTCTACGATACTAACCGACACACACAACGTCGGATTCGATTGGGACATCAATCTGACCTGTGCCTCAACTAGGTTGACTCGGTCTTAAATGAGCACGAGGGAGACAGAGAGAGGCCCCAGGCCTTCAACAACAAAGGCCGCAGTGGCAGCCTACGCTACGAGCAGCAGAGACCTCCTCCTCACCTCCTCCAGCTGGTCCGTGAGTTCCCGTCGCCGGTTCCGACACTTGGCAGCGGCCTGCCGGTTGCGTTCCCGACGAACAATCCTCCTCTCCTCCTCCTCCGGGTTGAGCTGCGTGAGAAGGGAGAGAGAGACAGACGACGCGGCGGGGGTTAGCGAACGATTTCAGCTGGGGCCACGTTGACCGAGGTCGATTTCAACGACCCGGATCGAAACCTCGACGTCCCGCTCGGCGGTTGGCAGTTGGAAAATGTCGAATGGTCGAGCGGCTTGACAAGTTTTGGCCAGGGAAGTGGCCAAAACAGAGCTCTGCCACAACTGGCTGATTTGCAACAACAATAACGACGGATAAATTGTATTTATTTGTCAAGACAGTGACATAAATGGGTTTGGCTTCACACAGGTTGCTGTGATGACTGTCAGACCACCATGGACTCTTCCATCAATGTACTACAGGAAAGAAACGTTTTATTTATTTATTTACTGCCAAGACATGAATACAAAGAGCGATCGAAAAAGCCTTTGGTCTGAGACCCAGCCATTGACGGCTGAACCAGTTCATCCTATGTCAGGTCCCAGTCCTGTTTCCCCATCGACCCTTCTTAGTCCACAATAGATGGACAATTAAATCCACAGCGATGTGTTTTTCGACTGTGCCGCATATCGTCCAACATTCCGTTCCACGTGTCTGCCAGAATTCAAACCCTGGGAGAATCTCCCAGCATGTGGAGATCGAAACGTCAGACAAAACGTCCGACACAGTGCCAGACATTTCGGATATGCGTGACGGACAGCCGTACGGCACAGCGGCGAAAACCGACGCGGTGGTGGAAACGTGCCGGCACGTTGATGTGCAACCGCAGTATTAACCAGGGCTGGATTCGAACCGCGAACCTCTGCAACAAGCGGGCGAACACGCTACCGATGGACCACGTCGCCGTACAATGTACGTACGCACGTTGAACTTCTTTCGCACCGTACGTAGCCGACCGTGCTAATCGGAGGCGCGGGTACGAACGCGTGTGTAAGCGGCACCATCTACCCACGACAGTTCCTGTTGATCGCAGGGCTACCAGCGTGCCCACGGCTCGCTGCATGACTAACCGGTTGCACAGCAGCGGCGCTTCTACATTCACGACCATTCACGACCGCCGCGTCGTATACGGCACGGTGTTTGTTTGTTTGCGATGTCAAACAATAAGTCGGAGCAAGCAGGCGATCCAGTTTGATCTGCGGATCTAATAAACGGGGCTCTGTGACGGCTGGCTGGGTTACGTTTTGTACACAAGCGTGCCTCGCATGCCCAGGATGCGGTTACAGCAATAAAAGGTGCCCCTCCTCTGTACTTTAATGCCCATGTCACGTTATGTGTACGGTGTTGAATATCTGAACCGGTGTTGGCCCACCCCTTAGGTCGACTCAGCCTAAAATGAGCAGTGTCTAAATAGGAGCACTGGGGAGACAAAGGCGTGGCAAACCACCCCCGCCTCTGTGTACTGCGCTCGAGTTCGTAGGTTTTACTTGCTAACAGCACTTGCCCCAGCAGTTTGTTCAAGGCTATATGGGATATCTTTGTCTTTTGTACTGTATGCATGTAGCTGCGTATGTTTGTGTGAAGGTGTGAAGGTGTGCGTTTGCTATGGGGAGCGTTGGCGTAGTGGTTAGCGCACCCCGCTACGAAGTACGAACCCGTCCATCTGGGTTCGACTCCGAGGCCACGGCTAACGGCAAACGACAAGAGTCAAAAGGAGCGTGCTGGACATCGCGATTCAAATAAAAACGCCTTCGTGAATTTAGCGGTCTCCAGAGGCTGCACCGTCGGGGTTACGCCACATACCAACTGAAGAAACCGGCATAAAGGACTCTTACAATCGACGTGAAATCGATCAGTCGAGGCATTGCACTGAACAGTTCAGGAAAACTCTGCAAGACTCATTTTTTCATTTTAGCTTTTCCTTGAATACATCCTCTCATTTTGATATTTTTTTGTATGCGTCTTCATTTTATAGCTACGACTACCTTAGTTGTATTTACACTGTCAACTATTGCGACATCCTCTTTGGTGGGGGTGAGTTTTTACTAAAATAAAAACCCCACATTGAATTAAAGAAATGAACGACCGACTCGGTCGTGAACATTTCAAGTTGTATGCGTGCAGCACGTGCACATCAGTCGCTCTTACCATCTCATCCCTGGATGGCCGCCCCCCACGCCTCCCGGTCCGGCTGTAAGGGGGTGCACCCCTACGACTCCCGCTGCTGGGCGCCCAGCCAGAAGCGCCAGCGTCGCCACTGCCACTGCTGCTGAAACCCTAAGAGAAAAGCAGAGAGAAAGAGAGAAGGGGGGGGTAACCGTTATTGCAGGGATATTCTCGCTATTGTACGGGAGGGCGAGTTAACACATGGACAAATACCCATCGT
The DNA here is from genome assembly GCF_015708825.2 of Lethenteron reissneri. NCBI lineage: Eukaryota > Metazoa > Chordata > Hyperoartia > Petromyzontiformes > Petromyzontidae > Lethenteron > Lethenteron reissneri. Next base: position 10,309,467 of record NC_083789.1, read on the forward strand.
TACACAGCGATCCATCGACACGCATAGAGACCCATGACACACACACACAGATACCCATCGACGTAAACTCACGTATACGCTCATCGACGTACACACGGACCCATCGAAACACAATAGAGACCCATCGACACACAGATAGACCCATAGACGCACAGACACCCATAAAATCACATAGATGCCCATTAATTTACGTATCGACCCATCGACACACACACATAGACCCACAGACGTGCAGAGAGGCTTCCATCAGTCACATAAACACTCAAAACTTAAATGACAGGACCCGTGGTAGCAGTGGTCGCACTGTGGGCGATTCCTAAATTATCGATGAGCGAGTGAGTGTCTCTAAGAGGAGGGGGTAGGAAGACCCCCCCCCCCCCAAAACTGCCGAGCGAATTCACTGCGCTCGGTGATGAGTATTGGCGGTGGTGGTGGTGACTGCCAGTACTGTCGTGAAACGGTGAGCGCGGTGTTTTAAAAGCTGGCGAGAGCTCGTCCCTCTGCCGCGGGAGAACGATTCAACTTGGGTGCCGTGGGGGTTTTCTCGCAAGTGAAATAGCAACAGCACAGAAAACATCGGCGGCCGCGACTTCGAGCATGTTCCAACTATGCGCAAAGCTTGAGTGGCACTGGGTCAGCAGCAGCAGAGAGAGAGGGAGATACTGTGTGTAAACAAAGCTACGAGGAAAACACACCATCATCACTCCGCGACGTGGCCGATAAAGCGAAACCACTTGAGTGTCTTTTTTAAAGTGACACCCGACATAAGTAGGAAAAGCCTCTCGCAGAGGAGTTAGTTAAACGTTTAGTGGTAGTCGCCTCTGCCAAGCGAGCATCCCACCCATCTAACGTTATATAACGTGCGCGTGTGTTGTGTGTGTTTTGACATGAGTTAGACGACACCTTAGGTTATAAACAAAGTTTGTTTGAAGCTGCGATTAAGAGAGCCCTCCGGCAACTGCTGACGTGACGAGTGTATTTAAGAGCATTGCGAGTGACACAATGAGTCATGCTAATGCGGCGCATCTCCTGGCGCTAAATAAGGCCCATCGCCCGAAACGTTAGCCTACGATGCACGTCTATTTTAAGGTAGCGAGTTCTGCGTTGATGTTTTTTTTACGATTTCAGTCAGTTACGGGAAGCGTTACACATCCACTACCATTCATCACCACTAATATCATCATCAGCCATGGTAAATCCACTGCTGGATGAAGGCCGCCTCATCCGACTATATCTTACATCACGAACTGAACACGTTTTGTTGCTGATACTGCGCTTGGCAGTGGCACCTACAACCAACAACAACAACAACAAAAACCCCCAAACACTATTCAATAACACTGCCCCGACACATTAAAACAGTATACAACGGGCGACGTTTCGGGTAACGACCCTTCTCTTCGTAGCATACAGACAAGACGTGCTTGTAGTATACACACACACACACAAGTTCGAGTACAGAAACACCGACGACCTGGAGACAGAATAAGAAGAATAAAAAAAGACGACCACTGAACCGAGATCTCAAAGACGTCTTACCCGGCTCGTGATGACAACATTGGGACCACCCATTCCGACCGCCGAAGGGTATCGATGCTCATCCGTGCCCTGCTGCCTCGAGTCTCTGTTGCTTGAAGTGGGTCCAGAAACTTCAGCTCGACCCCTGGTACATTCCCCAGCGCAACTCAAAACAAAACTTGCCGTCTCACGCGTGCCCGGCAAAGGTTGCCTTGCGTGTGTTTTGCTGGCTTGGTTGTCTGCTATTAACTCCCCTCCCCCCACTCCCTGTTGCTGATTCTGGCTCAGAAAATTCGAATCACTTGATGCGGGGAGAGTGTGGTTGGGGCACTTACGAGCTCTAACCCGGACAAATCAGCTCCTCACCCCCCACTGCTCCTCCGCCTGTGAAAGACAGGGCCCGTTCACGACACCACAACGCAACTAAGCAAAGACTAAGCAAAGAACGTCTCTCGTGCACCGAGTGAGTTGGAAGCGACCGCGCGTCTCTTATATAGGAGGCTCTGGGTGGTGAAGGGGGGGGGGGCGCTGGGCGGGGTCAAGGGAGGTTGGCGTGCGATGACGTCAGACGAGTCCGGGCTGTACCAACAGCGGCGGGGGTGTTTCAGCGAAAGTGAGAAAACGCGTCCAGAACCAAGCGGCTTTGCTCGCGCCGACCATGTCCATCCTGAACGCTTCGAACTTCAACGAAATTACGGCGCGATTGGTGTATCCCCCACGGTGCAGGGGAGCACAAAGCGGACGCGTCGTTTGGAGATTCGCGTCTTCACACAGACACATCCCACCCCCCCCCCCCTGTTTCGAAAGCGATAATGGTACGGCCATGTTGTGTGTGTGTGAGAGAGGAAAGTTCCTCTGACGTACATGCCCATATAAGGAGTCGTTGTCGTTCGGTGGTGATGGTGGGGTGGGGTGATGGGGGGGGGCTTTTCCGTATCCACAGCAAGTGGCGGTGACGTACAGGCGACGGGTCGTTCCTTCCGGCGGATTGTTGAAGCTGCTGCTCGCCGGAGAGGAAATGTTTTACTTCGCCACTCCGTGGTCTGTGGGCCCCCCCCTTACCCCCCCCCCGTGTCTCACAGCTCCTGTGTTGAGCCTCCATCATCATCAACATCATCGTCGTCTGTCTGTCTGGTTGACACGTGGTAAATTGGCCACACCTTGATAAATGAACACGCAGTCGTTTTATGTCTCGCCCCCGCGCGTAAAGTTAGTTTCGGTTTCAAATGCGAGGCGCGTTACAGCTCAAGTTTACACAACGGTGGTGGTGGGGGTGGTGTGGGGGACGCTTTAGTAAGAGACGCGGAGTGGCACTCGTGGAAGGATGTGTCGTGGTTAGAAGGAGAAGACGCTGGGCGCGGAATGGCACAGCCAGAGAAAGAGGACGAACGCCACGAGATCGCTGTTCATGGCGCCAGGAGGGTGGTGGAGTTGTCGCGCCGTGACCGCCGTGGAGAGGCTTTCATCTAGCAGTGGATAGACCACGGCTGGTAGTGATGATTGTGATTAGGGGGCCGAACATCAATGACATCACGGACCTAGGGGGGGGGGGGGTGGGGGGTTGAGAGATGTGACGTCACATCAAAATGCGCAACTTTAAATAAATATAGACAAACACGTTCAATTTATTTAAATAGACTTTTTAATAAATGTTTTCTCCTACAACATCAGAGTGCAGCGGCACATTAATACGCACTACAATGACAATAGTTTAAAGAGATTTGAAGCATGTTCTATTTGGGGGGGCAGAGCTTTGTGATGTCATATTTGAGGGGGGGGGGGGGTCTGACTTTTTGTGACGCCGTGTGACGAGGGGGATGGGGGTCATAAATCGTCCAAAATCGCGTGACGTCATTTATGGACGGCCCCTTACGTCACGTGGAGGCATCCATCCAGCATTGAATAGACACTGGCTGCTGCTGCTGATGATGAATGTGAAGGCGTAGTGGGAGTCCTTCATCCAGCAGTGGAGAGATTATGGCTGACCGTGATAGCAATGGGGGAGGCTCTCTGAGAATCCAGCAGTGAATAGATCATGGACCGTCATTCCTGCTGCTTGCTACTCGTGACGATTGCGTGGGGTGCTCATCCAGCAGTGGATATAGACCACGGCTGCTGCTGCTGATGATGATGACGACGACGATCGCTGTGTACAACTGAAGCAGAATGGTCCTCTGATGAATTATTCAGGACCCCCACCACCACGTGAACTCGCCCCGAAGTGAGTGACGTGGATCGGGCCGAGAGATCAAAAGGCCAAGCGAGTGAGTTGTCTCGCTGAGCTACGGACCTTTGCGAGCCCCGGTTCGATTCCCGCTCACGGCCACCACCAGTGAGGCTTATCTGAACCGGTCCTGGCCCTCTCCAAGGTCGACTCAGCCTCAAATGAGTACCCGGTTGCGGTGTGTTTAAACATCGCCACTGGGGAGACAAAGGCGGCGTGGTGCTGGTCACCCACCCCCTCGTGTGCCGTGCCAGCCTTCATAGGTGCTCGCTAACAGCACTTGCCCCAACAGTGTGTTAAGGCTATACGGGAGATCTTTGTCTAGAAATTAACACCATGGGCCGAAGGGCACAAGAATCACCACAAGAAGTTACGCCTTACATTCCTCACTCGGTGTTTTCCGGAACGCTGCTTGGCTGGATTTGAGTAGGGATTGTCGGCATTAGGCACTACGACTACTGCTAGAGGACAGGGCATATAATACACCTGTCCACAATCTGATATTATTATGGTACTCAATGAAACTACCCGTGGAATACTACGGGAAGGGGGAGTAGAGTTAAGGATGTTAACGATGTTAATGATGTATGGACAAAACTAAAACGAAGCGGGGAAAATTATTAGAAATACGAGGGAACGCGTGGACAAAGAATTGAACAACTGGAGCAGAGGGTTGGGAAAGACTAGGATGAAGATGGATCGCCGGGCAGGAATGGGAGCAGGGGGAGAATGGTGACCGGGCCAAGATTTTTGGGGACGGGAGGGGAGAGACGAGGAAGGAGGAACCGAGGGTGAGCTGCCCGGTTCGGCGTCTGTCTCAGCAGGGTTCACAGTGGGGTGGCCACACAGCGGTCGCGTGATTTACTCGAGGAATTGGCTGATTTTGGGTGCTGCGGTGGCGAGATGTTAACTACCTCGCGTGGTATACAGGAGGTCGTGGGTTCGATCCCGACCCTGACTCCTGCTGTATACAGTATTTGGAGTTTGCATGTCTTTGTCCCCGTAGTCGCGTGTATTTTTATCTGGGTCCTCCGGGTTTTCCCTACACATTTAGAAACGTGCATTTAGAGTCCTGTTTTTGGCTATAATTTGTGGCCAGGTCGCGTCTGAAAAAGAGCTATATAGCTCAGTGGGCTTTACCTGGTAAAAGAAATAAAAGTTTAATTTATAGCTTAGTTCATTAATTATGCGAGATGGATGTGGCGTGCGAAATTCATTCCCGGTAACAGCGTTCCGGACTCTACCAGCTGACATTAAACACTGACCACAAGACATTGCTTATACCTAAAGCCAGTCAGCCACGTGTAAACGACTAAAACACGAAGGCAATGCGATAACATTATCGACAATCATCAGCCAAGAATCTCTCCACTTCTGGACGAGGCTTTCCCCAATCCACCGCCATCTCTCAGTGTTCGCCACATGGAACGTTTCCAATCTCGCGCCTTCACACGAGCTGATTACATCGCTGCCATCTCCACGGTGTTCGTCATCTCGGGACGCGTTGCCCCCCACCTACCTTCCTGACTTTGGCTGCCACTCCGTCGTTTGGCTCGACCAGCGGCGCGCCATCCCTTCTAGTCATGACGTGGCCTGCCCGAGTCCGCTAAGTTTTCTTTGAAACAATGTTTGTTATTGTTTTGATTGATACTGCTTTGGCCGCGGTGCGTAAGCACGGGTAACGGGCAACGAACTCAACATGTTAGTAAATGCCACGAGTGTGTATGGTGCTGGTCACCTCCCCCCCAGCCCCTCGTGTGCCGTGCCAGCCTTCATAGGTGCTACTCCCTAACAGCCCTTGCCCCAAGTGTCTGTGAAGGCTATGTATGTACTGTTTGTGTGTCGAACTTCTTTCGCACCGTACGTAGCCAACCGTGTTAATCGGAGGTGCTATACGGGGGGATCTTTGTCTTCTTTTGTATATATTTAAAACAGGCAACATTTCCGACAATGATACTTCTTGCACAGCCCTCCCTTATTGAATGAAGAAGTGACATTTTCAGAAACGTCTCCTGCTAGCTATATGTATATTTTTGTCCTTGCCATTTAGGGCAGTGTTCTTGACAAACGCTTTGACTTAACTTTCTGAACGGCGCGCGCGTGATGCCACTGACATGCGCACGTTATCTGTCCGTGTTCCTCTTTCTGTTCGCGTGGCTCGCAGAAGCTCACCGACCGCTCTGTGCATCGTGTGCGTACTCACAGCTGTTGTTTCCCGTTTCTTTACCATTGTCCGAGTTTCGTTACCAGTCGACTCGGGCAAACGATGACGATAGCAAGCCAGAACTTGGAACCAATGTAAGTCGAGGTTACAATGTTTATGGTGATGGTGACGAGCACACAAAATAGCGTAAATGAACCCGAAAACCGACATTGCGGTCACACATCGTGAATTTAAATTCTGACGCAGCTCATCGCCCGTGCCAGATTCGATAAACATGGGTGGCCCGCTTTGTTGGAAGTCAACATAAAAATATATTTTAATACTTAAAAAAAACACGCTTTAATGAAATGTACTCGTAATGGCAGAACTCCACGACTCCAGGAAATGGCCCCGCAGCTTGCCACAACGTAAGGGCCAGTGGTGATTTACAGGCAACGTGAGTTGAGCGTGGGCAATTAGACCCGTAAAAAAGATTGTTTAAAAATATATATTTTATGTTTTATGATATAATATATTATTATCATCAGTATGAAATAAGTATACCAAGTTTGCAGTCGATACCACATTGGGAAGTGGGTAAAAATTGAGTTACAATATTTTTTTAAGGATACGACAACAGACAGCGTGAGTTACATAAAATCGTGTAAAAGGGGGTTTGTTTCGTAGAGAGACGAGGTCCTCTCGTGTTAATGTCCCTGCCATATCGCCGGTGGCGATTCTATAGAGGTTGTGTGGGTACCCGTGTCACCCCCCCCCACCCCCTAATGATTAGCAGTGCCCCCCCCCTCTCCACAACCCCCTTTGCGTGGCTTGTGGTGGCCGGAGATTGCACTCAAGTTCAAGAGTTTATAACGGTCGGTGCCGTGTACAAAACCGCACCATCACTTCCTTCCTTATGCCAGATGCCGCAGCAATAGTGCAGTCGAAAATCTCCCCCCCCCCCCCCATACGTAATATTTACGTGTTGTCTCGCTGAGTATCTTGTGTTTACTGGATCCTGCAATGATTGACAATACTTCACCACGCTGGTCAGTGGGTGCTGATTGAGTTGTTGGACTCAGCACCGGTTTAGATGTCGCTCGGCACTGATATTAACCGCCGCGTGGGTCGGGTGTCAAACTCAGGTTCTTTTGTGAAATGCGCTCACCACTGCGCCACCGCTCCACCCGGGTATGTTGCTAGTGTAATGATGATGATGGCCAGATGATGGTTGGCGGTCGAGACTAAGAACGGAGTGGTAGCCAGAGGAGGGAACGCACCCGAGCTTACAGCCGCAGTGGAGATGGAGTGATGAAATATATCCCTCTTCTTGGTTCTTTCGGTAAAGTCACGTAGATGGGAAATAATAAAATAATAAAAATAAAACATAATAAAATACAATTCTCACGACGTTTCGGCCACAACGCAAGCAGCCGTCCTTGCGTTGTGGCCGAAACGTCGTGAGAATTTACCGAAAGAACCAAGAAGATGAATCCCTGTAGTCACGAAAGCTTTAAATCGAAAAATAAATCCCTGTGCACGGATGATTACGTGGCAGAACCGTGGGACATTGGCAAACAACCGTGTTGGCAGCCCGATATCCAGCAGTGGATTGCCCTCCGATGATTATGATGCAGAATTTCACGAACCAGTTTTGGGATAACTTCATCTTTACCGAACTCGCACTTGACCACCGTGGTGAAGTATGATCAAGCAACCCACGCCAATGTTGCCCTCGACAAGGGATGCCTTAATCCAGCAGTGGATTAATCTTGGCTGATGACGAGGACGATGATGATTGTGAATAATGCTGCTGTAATTATTTGAACCGTGCCGAGTTAATATCGAGGTCCTCACAGCCCATCATCATCATCATCCTTCCTTCTCCAACCCTTACACCTCCGCGGTCGATAAAGTACCACTTCGTACAGGAAGTCAACAGTGTCCGTCGCGTATTGACGGCGGAACTGTGAACGTGAGCACGTGAGCTCTCGGCACGCCGCTTACATCACAGGCTACGCTCGATGTTGGCTCATTAGCGTTCTCCCTCTCTCTCCTGGCGTCTCTCGCCTCGAGGGGTGATTGTTCGGGACGGAGGGAGGGAAGGGTTTGGTGGGTTTTAACCAGTGCGAACGAGCTGCGGTCGGCTTGCGCGTGCCTGTGCGTGAGTGTGAGGGCGGTGTAGGGGTTTACAACAATGCTGCTCACCTCGTCCCGAGCGGCCCCTCCCCCCCTTCCCAACCCATCCCCTGCCTCCACTACCCTATCCCCTCCCTCCCCATCCCCTTCTTCACTTTCATCCGCCCACACACGTATCCCCCCCCCTCCGTCTGTGTTCATTCTTTACATCCGTCCGTTCTCCCGATATCCATGATTCCATTTCCTTCCATCACTTCTTCACCTCCATTCACTCACGCACGCTGTCCCAACGTACTCCCTCCTTGAACTCTCCCCACCTTCCCACACCCTACCTCCCTCTAGACTCCCTATTCTTCCTCTAACTCATCCCGACTCACTCTCCCCCCCCCTCGCCCTCCGTCCATTCATTGGTCACAGGGAAATTCGGATGATAATTACGATCCATATAAACAGCCAAGTCTCATCGACATCATCATCGTCAGCCATTGGCAATCCACCGCCCCCTCCCATCTCTTCCGAGACGCCGGGACTACCCCACTTAAACATTGGAGCCGCTACTGCTCACATCCGAGTATTCGGCTACTACCCACGAGGGCAGTGGCACCCGTTGGAAGGCTCGCCTAGGGCACCCTCCTTGCCCTTCCTACGACGCGAGCTCCTTGTACTGATAACACCTTAGCGCTCACTCTGTATCCCCCTCATCGCGAGGCGCCACGGTGGCGAGATGTTAACTACCTCGCGTGGTATACAGGAGGTCGTGGGTTCGATCCCGACTCTGGCGCCTGAATATTTGGAGTTTGCGTGTCTGTCTCCCCGTGGTCGCGTGCATTTCTCTCCGGGCCCTCCGCACCCCCCCACCCAACACACACATTTAGAATCAACGTGCATTCAGACAGAGTACATATTAAGCCGCTTTGTTGAGCTATAATTTGTTGCCCGGTCGTTTCTGCAAAATAGCTAAACAGCTCAAAGGGCCTTACCTGGTAAAATGAAACATAATTCAGTTGTCAGTGTACAGCACGAGTGGTGCTAACACCGCGATGTAAACACTTGCTCGGATCGTTGTGTCTTCAGAGCAGAAGGGCGCAGGGCTCACAAGGGATCACGGGTGTCTACAGATGGTTGTGATTGAGTGCGGTGTCAGCCAATCAAACACGAGTACGAGATAGGACGCCAACCAACTATCCAACTGAGAGTTACTCGCTTCACTAACCCTAACCAGACTAATCAACCAAACACTATCTCGACCTTTATACCTTACTACAGCATAGACGTCACGCGTACTACTCATACAACTAATCAACGAGCGAACAAGCCACTCGTATAAGCTGTGACCTTAGCCCGAACCAACTCTCCGTTCAATCACAAGGACCGTATTAGCTCTACTCCTAACCCTAACCAACTAAACGACGAGCCACGAGTAGCAGCAGCCCTCTCACTCACCACACCCTGCACCAAATCCGTTCAATACTTCTCGTGTCAACAGATTGTGTCCTGGGGGGTGGGGAGCGTGGTCAATGACGCGCCCCGCGCACTCTGCCCCCTACAGAGGCGTGACCTCTGGCCGAGAGGGAGACAGACGAATGTTTTCACTTCCAGTGGCTCCTCTCTCTTCCCGTGGCATCTCTTAATCCACTGTGGCTCCTTGCTCTCTGCTCTTCTCTTTCCCAGTGATTCATCTCTCTCCCAGTGATCCATCTCGTTCCCTGTAATTCGTCTCTGTTCTCCGTGAGTCGTTTCTCCCCGTGGCTCCTATCTCACCCTGCGTCTCCCCTCTCTCTCTGTGTCTCATCTCTCTCCCCGTGGCTCATCTCTCTCTCCCTGTGCCTCATCTCTCTCCCCGTGGCTCATCTCTCTCTGTGTCTCATCTCTCTCTCTGTGTCTCATCTCTCTCCCTGTGTCTCATCTCTCTCCCCGTGGCTCATCTCTCTCCCTGCGTCTCCTCTCTCTCTCCCCGTGGCTCATCTCTCTCCCCGTGGCTCCTCTCTCTCCCTTCGTCTTCTCTCTCTCCCCGTGGCTCATCTCTCTCCCTGTGTCTCATCTCTCTCCCTGTGGCTCCTGTCTCTCCCTGTGGCTCCTATCTCTCCCTGCGTCTCCCCTCTCTCTCTCTGTGTCTCATCTCTCTCCCCGTGGCTCATCTCTCTCTCCCTGTGCCTCATCTCTCTCCCCGTGGCTCATCTCTCTCTGTGTCTCATCTCTCTCTCTGTGTCTCATCTCTCTCCCTGTGTCTCATCTCTCTCCCCGTGGCTCATCTCTCTCCCTGCGTCTCCTCTCTCTCTCCCCGTGGCTCATCTCTCTCCCCGTGGCTCCTTTCTCTCCCCGTGGCTCCTCTCTCTCCCTTCGTCTTCTCGCTCTCCCCGTGGCTCATCTCTCTCCCTTTGTCTCATCTCTCTCCCTGTGGCTCCTGTCTCTCCCTGTGGCTCCTATCTCTCCCTGCGTCTCCCCTCTCTCTCTGTGTCTCATCTCTCTCCCCGTGGCTCATCTCTCTCTCCCTGTGCCTCATCTCTCTCCCCGTGGCTCATCTCTCTCTGTGTCTCATCTCTCTCTCTGTGTATCATCTCTCTCCCTGTGTCTCATCTCTCTCCCCGTGGCTCATCTCTCTCCCTGCGTCTCCTCTCTCTCTCCCCGTGGCTCATCTCTCTCCCCGTGGCTCCTTTCTCTCCCCGTGGCTCCTCTCTCTCCCTTCGTCTTCTCTCTCTCCCCGTGGCTCATCTCTTTCCCTGTGTCTCATCTCTCTCCCCGTGGCTCCTGTCTCTCCCCGTGGCTCCTCTCCTCTCACCCCGCACAGAGAGCCGCTTCCTCCTCTCGCTGCTCGACCGCGGCTCGACCGCGGCTCCCCACACCCCGGGCGCGCTGAGCGAGGGTCGACATGGCTTCTGCACCTGCGGAGATCGTCGTGGTGGGCTCATGCATGACGGATCTGGTGAGGTGCGGAAAGCCCTTTGCGCATGGCGAGGAGCCGCGTTTATTCCCTGTGCATTTTTTTGTTCCTCGCTTATTATGATGAGCGGTGTCATACACCGCCTGTGCTTTTTTTTCCCCATCGTGCGTGATTTGTGATGAGCAGTGTTGTGCCCTTGACTTTGTGCTGCCCAACGTGATGAGCTGTGTCGTCCTGTGTGTTTTGTTGCATTTGTAATCGCCATGAGATGTTTTTTGCGTTCTGTGCGATAGGCTGTGTTGTGATGCCCCCCTCCCCCTGTACTTTGTGTTCCACGTTGCGACTGTGATTAGATGCGTTTAGTGCCCTGCGATTTGTAATATGTTCTGATGAGGTGTGAAATATCAAACAAATTAAGGCTGCCTCTCCCTTACCTCTAGACCAGTGGTTCTTCTTAACCTGGGGTGCACGCACCCCTTGGGGGTGCGAGATGTTCTTTCTGGGGGTGCGAGACGTCGTCAGATTTTTTTTCGAAGGTAAATAATCGAAAAGACAAATTAAGCACGGGGCCCGTTAGACCCAACCACTTTGTTTTATCAAACCGATGTGTGTATTAACATTATCATTTTTTAACGGTTGTGATCCAAAGTGGGTACAGGCTGCAGCAAAGGGTTTACAAACCACTGCTCTCGATCGAGATTGACCGTGTTCACGGTGAGACGGACTTTGATTTACTTATCGTTTTAACCGATGACCCTGCACGACATCACACGACCAGACGTTTTTTTTTATTTTTTTGAAAACTAACGAGCGACAAATCAACACGTTCGTCAATGACACGTGCCATGAAGAAGGGGCCATTGCCCGAATCGTCACCTATTATAGATCTTTTACATAAAAGGCCACAATGTCATTGACAATTGTGTTGAGTGTTTTTTTGGTCTTCGTGTCAGTGCTGTGCGTTGAGGAGCTGTGTTATGCCCTGTGCCTTACGCGCGATGAACTCTGCACTCAACTTTGCTGGTCGCTGTGTGATTGGCCTGGCCGGGTCATGTGGGGGCTGTGCCTGCCTGTGAATCAAGGCCGTATGCTCAATATATCGCTATAAAATAGATTCATGTGTATATGATTGTGGTTCGGGTTGTACTTTATTAATCCCTAATCTCTGACATTATATACAATGAAACAAGAAAAGGTAAAAAAATAGCAAAAACAGAGCAATGTAATACTATACACTATTAGACATTATTGTAAAAAAATTATAAAAAGTCCATCCTATGTGTTAGTGATTTTTAAAATAGTTTAGGCAGGAAATGAGTTTTCATATTGAGATTTTTTTCTGGGGGGGGGGGGGGGGGAACCCAGACCCCCTGGAAGATTTGGTCCCCCCCCCAATGTTGACTCCATGGCTACGGCCTTGCTGTGAGCCAGTGCTTTTGGGGTCAAGGGTTGGCGAATCACCGAGAGATTTGTCTTGAACTTCCGAACCAAATAAGCCACGATTTGGCCAGGACAACTGCAGTACAGCAAGTGGGTTTATGAGCCAATTTTATAAGAATCTTTGTGTCATCATCCTCTTAGATGAATGGGTTTCTTTTAATCCCACATGACAATTGGCTCAACATTCCATTGTGGCAGGACCCTCCAGAAAAAAAAACAGTATTGAGACTCGATAATGCCTCAATGGATACATAAATAACACTGTAAATGTGATTGAAGATTATTGACCAAACATCTGTAATCACAGTTTCCTGGTTCCTTGTGTTATGTTCTTTAGTAAAATTATCTTTTTCTTGGTTCTTTCGGTAAAGTCACGTAGAAGGGAAATAATAAAATAAAAAAAATATAACATAATAAAATAATTCTCACGACGTTTTGGCTACAACGCAAGCAGCTGCTTGCGTTGTAGCCGAAACGTCGTGTATTATTATGTTTTATTTTTATTATTTTATTATTTCCCTTCTACGTGACTTTACCAAAAGAACCAAGAAGATGAATCCCTGCAGTCACGAAAGCTTTAAATCTAAATAAAAATGTTTTGTCGAGACCTTCGTTATAACCCCACTTGTTGACACCACACTCTATAGACACGCTGTGCCCTTCTGCTTTGAACACCCAACGATCCCATGCAAACCCCACGCCCCTTCTGCTGCCCCTTGCCCAGCTACGCCCCGCGGCTGCCGCGGGTCGGGGAGACGGTTCACGGACACCGCTTCGCCGTGGGCTTCGGGGGCAAGGGCGCCAACCAGTGCGTGCAGGCCGCACGGCTCGGCGCCAGCACGGCCATGGTGGCCAAGGTACAGGGCCGCACGCCCACGAGGTCACCAGCGGTTCACTCTGTTCTGCCAATGCGGCGCTGCGGTGGCGAGATGTTCACTACCTCGCCTGGTGTGCAGGAGGTCGCGGGTTTGATCCCGACCCCTGACGCCTGCTGTATATTTGGAGTTTGAGTGTCTCTCTCTCTCTCCCCGTGGTGGTCGCGTGGATTTTTCTCCGGGGTCTCCGGATTTACCCTCCACATTTAAAATCAACATGCGTTTCAAGTATTTGGCTGCTGTACACTTACACACGATGAGACACTTCGTAAGAGCTATCATTTGCTGCCAGGTCGCTTCTGAAAAGGAGTTGCATAGCTCAGTTGACCTTACCTGGCAAAATAAACATTGTTTGATGGTTTAGTTTAGAAATAAAATAAAATAAATCACGACGTTTCGAACGCAACACAAGCGTTCGTCTTCAGGTGAAAATCGTGATAGCTGCGATGTCTGCTGCGAGCAGCAGACGACTTTCACCTGAAGACGAACACTTGTGTTGCGTTCGAAACGTCGTGATTTATTTTATTTCTGCCTACGTGACTTTACCGAAAGAACCAAAGAGTATGGATTCCTGCAGTCACGAAAGCTTCAAATCAAGATTGGTTTATCTTCTTGGTTCTTTCGGTAAAATCACGTAGAAGGGAAATAATAAAATAATAAAAATAAAACATAATAAAATACAATTCTCACGACGTTTCGGCCACAACGCAAGCAGCCGTCCTCAGGTGATAGCCCTGCAGTCACAAAAGCTTTAAATCGGAATTTAAGATTGGTTTAGTTGAGATTAGATGAATGCGAGCGTGGCCCTCGGTCGTGCCACGTGTTGAGCCTCTCCTCTGTCTCTGGAGCTGCTGCCACACACTGCTGGCAGGTGTCGTCGGCAGGAAGCGATGAATCCCACCTGGTCACCACCTGGAGTCACACCACCCGTACCACCGCAGACAAAACCAAGACGTGTTTCTCAAGTCGGCGCTCGGTCTGTTATCGAAACAACATTGTGCACTGCGCTACCCGCAATAAAGTTCAACGCAATGCCAGCACCACTTCTGGGCACAAATCGATTGCTGCCACCAGACCACAGATGCTAATTCTCGAGACAGGTGGCAACCATAGTGCCACTGTTGTTGTCTCCTGTCTCTTTCATCTCGGCTAAAGTGTTGAACCCCGGGACAAAGTGGCTTGGGGAGGCCTTCATCCAGCAGTGGATTGACCATGGCAGATGATGATGATGATGTAGATTTGGTAGTGGCTGCAAGGTTCACATCAACTATTGACATTTGCCGTAATAATAATAACGAAGCATTGATTTGTTGAATTAAGCCGATTCTTAGGCCCACGATACACGCATCGAAGTGTGTGTGTGAGACTCAATTATTATCAAATTGTACATAATAGATGTGAATGCTGCAATATGGTCAAACCCTCATGAATTGGCACGGAGTGTGGAGGCCGTCATCCTGCCGTCAATTGACAAAAGGCTGCAGACTAAAGCTAAACATACAAGCCCTGTAGTCTTCTCCCTGTTACATAACTTGAAATGTAAATATTACAACTGTACCTTGCTCTGTCACCTTCCAATATGCCTGAAAAATGTTACTTGCGCAACGCGCATTTCCCAAGAGCGGTTGCGGAGCGCGGTTGCCAAGGGCCCTGGTGCAAGGACTTAAAAGGGGCTCCCTGTTCAACTTTGCGTAGCCCCGGCACCAACAAGCCCCCCCCCCCAGACCCACGGGGAGCCCCGGTGCAATTGCACCGCGTGCACACTCGGTAGTTGCGCGACTGCCCAAGCCAGGAGTCAAGGGATGATCCAGGAGTCAGGGCCAAGCAGGGAGTCAGGAGCTGAGCCAGAAGTCAGGAGCTGAGCCAGGAGTCAAGGGATGATCCAGGAGTCAAGGGATGATCCAGGAGTCAGGGCCAAGCAGGGAGTCAGGAGCTGAGCCAGAAGTCAGGAGCTGAGCCAGTAGTTGGGGCCGAGCCAGCTCACGTCCTCTCTCTCTCCCCCCACCCACCCCTCTCCTGCCTCGTCCTCTTTTCCACTCCACCCTGCGGCGCGCAGGTCGGAAAGGACACATTCGGAGACAACTACATTCAGAATTTCAAGGATAACGGAGTGAACATAGGTGTGTGAAGACCCGGTGGTGCCATAGCGTGGACGGCGTGGGTCCCAGTGCGAGGAATGAAATGGGGGGAGGGGGGGGGGGGGCGGCGGGATCCCCACCTACACGATTCCTTCCGCACTATTCGTAGCCACGCACCTGGTCTACTCTGGCCCATGGCTCCCGGTGCAATTGCACCGCCTCCGCACTCTCGCTGACACTGCAAAAGCCAAGGGTTCTGGCAGCGGGGAGCAAGTGATGTGTCGAGGTGTGGTGGCATCAACGCAATACTTTGTGTTGATTTCTTGGGTGTGTGTGATTGTGCAATTGTGGGGAGCGGTGGTGTAGCGGTTAGCGCGCCGCGCTGTGAACCCGGCGATCCGGGTTCGATTCCCCGCTCACGGCCAACACCAAGTGACGATTATCTCAACCGGTCTTGGGCCTCACCTAGGTCGACTCATCCTCAAATGAGTACCTGGTGCGGTGTGTAAACATCGGCACTGGGGAGACAAAGGTGGTCTGGTGTGATGCTGGCCACCCACCCCCTCGTGTGCCGTGCCGGCCTTCATAGGTGCTCGCTAACAGCACTTGCCCTAACAGTCTGTTACAGGCTATATAGGGGATATTTGTCTTTTGTGCACACTGCGCTACGAACCCGGCTAACCGAGTTTGATTCCTGCTCATGGCTAGGTATCAATATCAGAGACAAATATCTGAATCGGTGCTGGGCCTCCTCTATGTCGACTCAGCCATCAATGACTACCTGGTGTGGTGTATAAACACCACCATTTAAATGGCAAAGGTGGTCGGGCGTGGTGCTGGCTACCTAGCCCCTCGTGTGCCGTGTCTGCCTTCATAGTTACTCGTGTAAAGCACTTGAACCAAAAGCCTGTTGAAGACTACATGGGGGATATTTGCCTTTGTGTGTAGAGTGATGGCGCAGTTGTTTGCTTTCTGCCCTACATACATACCCGAGGTTCAATTCCCGTGCGTGGCTATGCTATCTGAAGGCTTTAACTTTTGGCCTCCCCTAGGTCGACTCAGCCTTAAATAAGTACTTGTTAAACAGCGCTGCGGAGGCAGGAGGTCGACCGTGCGTGGTGCCATTGGCCACGCCAGCCCCTCATGTGCACCCTGCCAACCTTGACCCTCTCCCGTTCTGCGAGTGGCAGAATTTCAGAACACGCAAGCGGTTCAGCGTCAATTTTAAATCAGAGTCGTAGTATCGCCATCGTTTTTAAAGACATTGTACTCACCACTGATTACCATAGCAACACGACCAATCTCTGTATTGGCTGTCGCCAAACCGTGCCCCACGCTCTCCTGGCATGGCCTTGTGGGAGCCTCGGTATGTCTATCCGACCTGAAGACGTACTGATAAAGTAAAATATATATATAATCCGTTCTGATGACGTACACGTACGTAATAATTTCCGATGACGTACATCACAGCCGCTCGCCAACAGCACCGGCTCGCTGTGTAGTCTCCGTGGCTTCGCGTTGCTCAGCGGGAGGCTGTGTGTCTCTTCCTGTGTGCGGCGCGAGCACACAGATTACGTGGGGCAAGTTTCCGAGGCGGCCACCGGCGTGGCTCCCATCACGGTGGACGATGAAGGTGAGGTGCGCCCGCGTCGCCTCTCCGCAAGTGCCCGCAGGCTGCTTCCCATATATATACATAGATATAAAACTAAAAAGTGCCGGTGTTTGCGTCGCTGACAGATGTTCGCTGTTTCCGTTGCAATGCGTTTTAGAGCTTTTTGGAAAGTCGACAAAAAGTCGCGCAACCCGCGGCTCAGGAGCCGCACGTGGTTCTTCAAGAACTGCTTGGTGACGTCATTTGTTAAGGACCACCATCTCGTATTCGCATGCATTGCCGCTCTTGAAATATTGAGTTTTTTTTTAATCGAATTAGAAAAAATTTTGGGCCTGGTTTGCATCAGAGCTAGTTGGGCAAGTGCTAAAGACTGGTTGGCCAAACCCGACGGGAACGCCGGAGTTAATTCACGCGTCTCATCGTGCCGGCACGTTGAGCTTTCGCGTTATTTCGGGGGTGGCAGCCGAAGGAGGGGAAGGCGTCCAAGGAGGGGACATTCGTCCAAGGAGACGGAGCGATGAGATCGCCGCGCTTGCAGGTGCTCGTCGCTCTCCGTCGCATCGGCAGAACCGTGCCGGACGGCGACGGGAGACACGAATGCGCCAGCGGTGGATTGATCGTGGCAGACGATAATAAAAAAAACGAAGTCAGAAGTCGCCAAGGGGTTCCATGAAGTCTATTGAGGTAGAGTAGCGCCTGCCACCCTGCCCCTCTCCCTGCCTCTTGTTCAAATGTCCACGTGCCCCCCCCCCCTCGGCCGTCATTGCTGGGCAACATACGGTGAATTAATTTGCGTAATCAGATTTAGAAACCCAAATTACTGGACTAATTTGTAATTGAGATGCATGTTACCAGTTGGATTCCAATTACAAATTACAGCTGTAATGAAACTACATATTCTAATTACACGTGTAACTTGAACTTCTTTCGCACCATACGTCGCCAACCGTGCCAGTCGTAGGTGCGGGATACTCGGCTACCGATCACAAACCGCAATTTGTAATGGGGGCAACATATTTGGAATTTGGTGGGGGATACCGCCCGTCTCTGCGTCACGTGTCAGGGAGGAACGCGATCGTCATCGTGCCCGGAGCGAACCTGTCCCTGGGCCCCGAGGACGTTGCGCTCGCGCGGGCGGCCATCGCGGGCGCTCGCGTCGTGCTGGCGCAGCTCGAGGTGCGGCCCGAGACCACGGCGCAGGCGCTGCGCCTCGCCCGCCAGCACGGCGGTGAGCGGCGCCCGCACGTGCGCACCTCACCGGCACCTCGCCACAACTCACCGCACGTGTGCACCTCACCACACCTCGCCACAACTCACCGCACGTGCGCACCTCGCCACAACTCACCGCATGTGCGCACCTCACCGGCACCTCGCCACAACTCACCGCACGTGCACACCTCACCACAACTCACCGCACGGACGCACCTCACCGGCACCTCGCCACAACTCACCGCACGTGCGCACCTCACCACAACTCACCGCACGGACGCACCTCACCGGCACCTCGCCACAACTCACCGCACGTGCACACCTCACCACAACTCACCGCACGGACGCACCTCACCGGCACCTCGCCACAACTCACCGCACGGACCCACACCACGCCGCAACTCATCACGCGTACCTGGAAGGTGTCTGAGGTTCCTCATCAAAAGTAATGGAATTAAATACTTAAATGGCGTGCACTTTAGATGCTGCCCGTGTCTGCTGAGTCACTGCACAAGCCTACACCGCCCCGTGCATCATCGTGCATTCCTGCTCCTCCCTGTAACTCACGTCCCGTTTTGATGGATGAGGTTGGCGATGATGACCACCACCAACACCACAATTATTATTAACCTCACCATCATTAGCACTACCACCGTCATTCTAAGCACCATTACCAATGCCACAAAATACAAATATCACCGATATAACCTTAACATACTATTGGGGCAAGTGCTGTTCATTAGCACCTATGTTGGCCAGCACGACACACGAGAGGGTGGGTGGTTGGCACCACATCCGGCCACCTTATCGCCCCAGTGCTGATGTTTACACACTGCACAAGGTACTGAGTTGAGGCTGAGTGGACCTAGGAGAGGCCCAGGACCAGTTCGGATATTGGTCACAGGTGTTGATGGCCGTGAGCGGAAACCGAACCCGGGGTCGCCTGGTTCGTAGCACAGCGCACAGACCGCTGCGCCACCGCCACCACCACCACGCTCCAGGCGTTGTGGGACAATCACACACACACACACGCACGATGCGCGTTAGTGACTGGGAGAGTCGCGCGTGTGGCTGGGTGGGGCTGACGATGTTGCAATGTGCTGGACCGTCCGTCCCACTGTGACCTCACTCCGCTGTTCCGCCCCGCCGCTGCTGTCCGTGGTGCCGGCAGTGAGGACCATCCTGAACCCCGCGCCCGCCGTGCCGGACCTGGACCCGGAGCTCTACGAGCTGTCTGACATCTTCTGCCCAAACGAGACCGAGGTTTGTGACGCCCCCCACCCCCACCCACCCAACCCTTGAATAAGCATTGAGGCATTGCTGCTCATCTCCCGTTTACACCCCTGAGCCGGCGATGGAAATTTCACATTGCTATGGTGGCGGAGAGTCACTCCGTAGGAGAACCGCTGCTCACTTCCCCACAATGACCCCGGAGGAATGATGGGACAACTCCACCCCCAACCGGGATTTGAACTCTCCCAAACTATGGCTGAGCCACCTGCTCATTGGCGTGGGAATACACGGGGT
This sequence comes from Lethenteron reissneri, assembly GCF_015708825.2. Taxonomy (NCBI): domain Eukaryota; kingdom Metazoa; phylum Chordata; class Hyperoartia; order Petromyzontiformes; family Petromyzontidae; genus Lethenteron; species Lethenteron reissneri. Next base: position 10,329,113 of record NC_083789.1, read on the forward strand.
AGCAAGGGACAGTGCCCCCCCCCCCCAACGTGTTTACTGCTTATGTATTTAATACTACTTCTTCTTGGTTCTTTCGGTAAAGTCACGTAGAAGGGAAATGATAAAATAATAAAAATAAAACGTAATAAAATAATTCTCACAGGTCTGTCTTTCCAACAGACCTGTTCTTCACCTGAGGACGGCTGCTTGCGTTGTGGCCAAAATGTCGTGAGAATTATTTTATTATGTTTTATTTGTATTATTTTATCATTTCCCTTCTACGTGACTTTACTGAAAGAACCAAGAAGATGAATCCCTGCAGTCACGAAAGCTTTAAATCGAAATTTAATACTACTTGTTTATATTCTGGTTGCTGAGTACAATCCAGAAGTCCTGTGACCGGCGCTTGGGGTCACTAATGAAATGACAAGACACGTGTCTTGATTTGGGCAAGGTTATGTACGTTGTCTGTGTGTTGAACTTCTTTCGCACCGTACGTAGCCAACCGTGCTAATTAGAGGTGCTAGGGAATATAGGAACTGGGGAATGTAGACAATTGGAGTGGTCAATTCACTGTTGAATGTAGGGCTCCCCAGTTCACCACAACTACTCACAATTATAAAAACTAATATCGGGCCGGTGTGGGGGTGCAGGCGAGGCTGCGTTGGCTGGGGCATGTAGCCCACATGCTCCGCCACCGCATGCCCAAACAGCTTTTGTTTGGCCTGATAGAGGGCGCTAAATGGACACGGCATGGGCTAGAGAGGAGATGAACTAATGCCGTACAGAAGGATGTGTAGCTGAGTGAACTTGCCGATGACCGGTATCAACGGTGTCAAAATCGGCCTCTGGGGAGGAGGCTCGTGAAGGATGCTACTGGCCAGTTGGAGGCAGTCGCCCTCCAACAACAGCAGAGAGTAAAAGAGCGATGCTCACAACACCGACCGAAGCGCCGGGCGGATAAATGCAAGTTGGCACAGTGGGGAGCACAGGTGGTGCATCTTCCATTCATCTCAAGTTAGTCAACCTATGGCGCCTGGGTGTCCTGTGACCTCCTGCCAGCAGCGAGCCTTCCACGCTTCACGTGGCCTCAACGTGCACCTACGCTGGCACGAACAACGTGGCGACGTCACCGCCACTTGGTGGCGAACGGCAGCTGTTGCTGCTGCTGTTGTTGGTGGGGGTAGCTGAAGCTGTTGCTTTTGTTGTTAGTGGGGGGCAGCCGGAGCCGCTGCTCGCTGCTGTGGTTGGTCGGGGCCAGTCGGAGCTGCTACTGTTGTTGTTGTTGTTGGTTGGGGGGCAGACGGACCTGCTGCTACTGTTGTTGTTGTTGGTGGTGGGGGGCAGACGGACCTGCTGCTACTGTTGTTGTTGTTGGTGGGGGGCAGACGGACCTGCTGCAACTGTTGTTGTTGTTGGTGGGGGGCAGACGGACCTGCTGCTGCTGTTGTTATTGTTGGTGGGGGGCAGACGGACCTGCTGCTGCTGTTGTTGTTGTTGGTGGGGGGCAGACGGACCTGCTGCTACTGCTGTTGTTGTTGTTGGTGGGGGGCAGACGGAGCTGCTGCTACTGTTGTTGTTGTTGGTTGGGGGGCAGACGGACCTGCTGCTACTGTTGTTGTTGTTGGTGGGGGGCAGCCGGACCTGCTGCTACTGTTGTTGTTGTTGGTGGGGGGCAGCCGGACCTGCTGCTACTGTTGTTGTTGGTGGTGGGGGGCAGACGGACCTGCTGCTACTGTTGTTGTTGGTGGTGGGGGGCAGACGGACCTGCTGTTACTGTTGTTGTTGGTGGTGGGGGGCAGACGGACCTGCTGCTACTGTTGTTGTTGTTGGTGGGGGGCAGCCGAACCTGCTGCTGCTACTGTTGTTGTTGTTGGTGGTGGGGGGCAACCGAACCTGCTGCTGTTGTTGTTGTTGGTGGGGGGTGGCAGGCAGAGCTGCTGACGGGCGTGGTGGTGAGCGGAGTGGAGGAGGCGGGCCGTGCCGCCACGCTGCTGCTCGAGCGAGGCTGCGGCGCCGTCGTCATCACGTTGGGGTGCCGTGGAGCGGTGGTCGCGAGTCGATCCGATCCATCTCCTCGCCATGTCCCCTCGCCCAGCGTCACCGCTGTGGACACCACGGTGAGCCGGATGCTGCTGTTGCTCGCACGCTCGCGCGCTCACTCTCACCCGTCTTTATCACTGCCACTGGATTTGGAGCGGTGGCGCAGTGGTTAGCGCACTGTGGTGCTAGCGTGGCGACCTGACTTCAATTCCCGCACACGATCAACAAGTGGCGAATGTTTGAATCGGTCCTGGGCCTCCCCCGAGTTCCGCTCAGCCTTAAATGTGTATCGGACGCGGTTGCTGGAAACACCTGCCTTATGTATGGTGCTGATCCATCCAAGCACTGTGCAGGCTCAACCCTGCTTAGCCCCTGAGATCTGAGGAGATCGGGAGAATTCCAGGCGATTTGGTCAGGGACCATTTAGATTGTAAATACAAAGAAAGAGACACGCGAATTGTTTGATGCTCCAGAGACCCCTGGCGTTAACTGCGACTGACTTTGTTTGACTCTCTCCTTCACATCTCCTCTTCCGCCACCCCACCATCATCATCCCCCTTCTCCCATCATCATCTCCATCATCATCATCATCCCCCGTCTCCCATCATCATCGTTACCATCATCATCATGATCCCCCTTTCTCCCATCATCATCATCATCGTCGCCGTCGCATCCCAGGGAGCCGGAGACAGCTTCGTGGGCTCGCTCGCGTTCTTCCAGGCGCGTCTCCCGGGCCTCCCGCTGGCGGAGGCGGCCCGGCGCGCGTGCCACATCGCGGCCGAGAGCGTGCGCTCGGCCGGCACGCAGAGCAGCTACCCGGGGCGCGCCGCCCTCCCCGTCGCGCTCTTCCAGGAGCAGTGACGGAAGCGGAGGAAGCTCTCCCAGGCCGGTCGCTCGCTCAGTCAACCGCCCGCCCGACTGCTCGATCCATCCACCGCACGCTCAACCGCCGCTTGCTCGCGCAAAGGGTGGATTGCGAGGATGGAAACATTATCCTGAGATTTGAGGAATAAATGTCAGGCGCAAAAGCTTGTTCTGGTGCTTTTGTGAATGTATCAACTAGAAGGGAAATAATAAAAATAAAACATAATAAAATAATCTAATATATAATTTATTCTTTTATTATTTCCCTTCTACGTGACTTTACCGAAAGAACCAAGAAGATGAATCCCTGCAGTCATGAAAGCTTTAAATCAAAATGTATCAACTGTTTTTGTTGACCTTCCCCCGCACCCCGGACGAGCACGGTTGGCTACGTACGGTGCGAAAGAAGTTCAACATGCATAGATACATTACAAGTAGGGTTGAAAGTGTCTGTGTGAGGTGGGGGGAGGTTTGCCATCACGTCACTCTCCGAACGATGGTTCGACATGAACAACGCTTTAGTTAGACGTGTCACTCATGAGTCACACTTCTTACCCATTATCAATGGTCTATCCACTGCTGGATGAATGCCTCTCTAAGCCGCCACCAACTCTATAGATCCTGTCATTGTAGCAATCCACGCAGCACCCACACACGAGCTCATTTCATCATCTTCTTGGTTCTTTCGGTAAAGTCACGTAGAAGGGAAATAATAAAATAATAAAAATAAAACATAATAAAATAATTCTCACGACGTTTCGGCCACAACGCAAGCAGCCGGCCTCAGGTGGAGAACAGGTCTGTCAAGAAGACAGAGTCATTCAGACGTCGTGAGAATTATTTTATTATGTTTTATTTTTATTATTTTATTATTTCCATTCTACGTGACTTTACCGAAAGAACCAAGAAGATGAATCCCTGCAGTCACGACAGCTTTAAATCGAAACTCATTTCATCACTCCATCTCCTCGGAAGTTATGGTGGGTGGAATGCTAAAAACGATAGGGGAAGGGCACTAAACGAGCATGAATCATTTTAAACTAAAGAGTAAACAGTAAAGGGTAAACAAACAGAAGAGGTGTTCACACGAAATGGAAATGTGTGCTGAACTTCTTTCGCACCGTACGTAGCCAACCGTGCTAATCGGAGGTGTGCACCAGGTACTCATTTGAGGCCGAGTCGACCTAGGGGAGCCTCGGGACCGGTTCAGATAATCGTCACTGGGTGTTGGCCGTGAGCGGAAATCTATTGTTTAGGGGCCGTCCATAAATGACGTCACGCGATTTTGGACGATTTTTGCCAACCTCCCTCCCCCCTCAAATATGACGTCACAAAGCTCTGCCCCCCCCAAATAAAACATGCTTCAAATCGCTTTAAACTATTGTCATTGTAGGGCGTATTTAATGTGGCGCTGTACTCTGATGTAGGAGAAAACATTTATTAAAAAGTCTGTTTAATTAAGTAGAACGTGTCTATATTTATTTAAAGTTACGCATATTGATGTGACGTCACATTTCTCAAGCCCCCCCCCCTCGTCACACATCGTCACAAATGTCTGACCCCCCCCCCCCCAGGTACGTGACGTCATTTACGGACGGCCCCTTACACAAATGTTAGACGAGAAACGGGAGCTACAGAGAAGACAGAGATTAGATGAATTCGTTATTTTGTTCATATTAATTCTGCTTCGTAGGATATGATGTTGAGCTATTTGACGCGAATCCTCTTGAGCTACCTGGGGCGCTTTGCTTTAGCTTACTTTACTCAAGCTTTCGGGCTACCGTTGATCCTCCTGAACCCGTATCCCTGTCACACCCCATGCCCCCCCCCCGCGCCCCCACATGACCGAGTGACCCCGGTGCCCTTGCGTAAGACGCCAGGCCGACAGGATCCGGGGGCCCTGCCCATGGAGGTGTTGGCCAGGGGTTACTCAGCCCTCGGTGGTTGCGCAAAAGTCCCGAGGAAGAGCTCCAGACTCCACCCCTCCCCCTGTGCCCCCCCCGCCCCCCAGGGGGAGAAGGCGTAGACGTTTGCAGATGAGCACGGTTGGCTGCGTACGGTGCGAAAGAAGTCCAGTATGCAGTACGTACCTCACCTGTGCACTCACCTGCCCGTAGCGGAAGGCGGTGATTCATGTACAGACGCCGTGAGCACAGTACCACGGTTGGCCAATTGCGAAACAGTGAACCAAGTTCGGAAGAAGAAGAAGAAAAAAAAAGTACCTTCATAGTCCACGCGTAGTTTTACGTAAACGCGTTACATAATAGTCAAGGGATGATGGCCGGTGGTCGAGACGAACGATGGAGTGCAAGGCCGTAATTATAATATATATTGGGGGACACACATATCCACCCCCCCCCCCCCCCCCAATATTCAAATATGCTCAAAATGTCCCCCCCCCCCCCAAATATATTGCTATAAAAAATTGTTGCTGATTTGAAGCTTTCGTGACTGCAGGAATCCACACACAGGCGTCCGCAGACTGTTTTAAAAAGTCAGCATCAGCAGCAAACCATGCTTTCCCACCTGATGACGGACGCTTGTGTTGCGCCTGAAACGTCGTGATTTATTATATTTTATACCTACGTGACTTTACCCAAAGAACCAAAGAGTATAAAATAATTGCTATGCTATGTAAATAAAAACAACAATTTACTAAACCTTGGCCACAATATCTGGACTTGTCTTCATATAAATCAATGCACAGATTTCTGTTTATATGATTGTGGTTATGGTTGTACTTTATTAATCCCTAATCTCTGCAATTACATACAATGAAACTAGAAATGGTAAAAAAAGTCAAAACAGAGCAATGTAATACAATACACTATTAGACATTATTGTAAAAAATAAAGAAAAAGTCCATCCCATGTGTTAGTGAATTTTTTAAATATTTTAGGCAGGAAATTAGTTTTCAAATGTAGATATTTTTCTGGGTTGGGACCCCCAGACACCCTGGAAGATTTGGTCCCCCCCCCCAATGTTGACTCCATGGCTACGGCCTTGATGGAGTGGCAGTCAAAGGACGAGCAACATGCCCGCGAGAGACGGAGCTTGACGCATCGCTGTTTCTCGGGACGGTGCGATGTTCGCAACGGTTTGGGGGCCTTAATCCAGCAGTGGATATTAGATCGTGCACTGAGCGTGACAAATTACAGAGGCAACCTTGAACTGCATAACACCTTAAGGCAATCGTGTCTGTCAAAACGGAGACAATTGCTGCTGTTGTCTTGAGGTTCGTGGGCGTGGAGCAGAGGGAGGGTTGCAACGTGCAGAGAGACTGAATTTCTCTGCGCGCGTGTTTTTTTCATCTCAAATGATTCACCTCCCCATCCTGTCCGCGATGTCTCCGCCGTTTCCGCCCGATCACTTGAAACTAGGGCGTGGTGGTGTCGCACGCGGTGATTTCATTCGAGCTGATCGCGTAGCATGCACTTACTTAGGGGCCGTCCATAAATGACGTCACGCGATTTTGGACGATTTTTTACCGCCCCCCCCCCTCGTCACACGGCGTCACAAAAAGTCAGACCTCCCTCAAATATGACGTCACAAAGCTCTGCCCCCCCCACCAAAAAAATCTAAAACATGCTTAAAATCGCTTTAAACTAATGTCATTGTATTGCGTATTAAATGTGGCGCTACACTCTGATGTTGTAGGAGAAAACATTTATTAAAAGTCTATTTAATTAAGTAGAACGTGTTGTCTATATTTATTTAAAGTTGCGCATTTTGATGTGACGTCACATTTCTCAACCCCCTCTCGTCACACATCGTCACAAATGTCTGACCCCCCCCCCCCCCAGGTGCGTGACGTCATTTATGGACGGCCCCCTATTGGGAAATATAAGCGCGGCGTTGTAGATGGTAATAACGAATTAATGGATTGGGAGTGGTGGGCGCAGCTGCTATGAACTGTTCCAAATGAGGTTTGTTATCGGTCACGGTCAACATACGTGGCAATTTATATCTGAACTGGTCCTGCCGCCACCACCAACCCCTCCCCACATCCATTTCACCAATCAGCACAGGCCACTCACGTGATGGACAACGGTCAAACAAATAACCCCAATGGACGAATGTTGTGGTCAACCAGGGCGTGGTACATTAAACGAACATTGCTGACTTTCGTAACGCCAGGTGGCCGCGAGATGGTTGTCGAGACGTAGATTCCTAAATCTATTTGTGTGGAACTTTGAGTTGTATCATCCAGAGTGTGGTGGGATTCTCCGTGTACTCCTGTTTCCTCCAAAAATGCTCATGAATGTAATTTGTCAAGCATCCTGATGAAGGAAGACCATCCTGAGCACGTGTCTTGCGACTCTGTGAAGCTTTTCTGGATAAACAGCATTACGCTTTAGTATTATTGTTACTACTACAGGGAAGAGTCATCCACTGGCATTGTTGTATTGAAGTTGTTAGCACACCACCTAAATGTGCCAAAACTATACTATTATCAACGTCGTTTGAAGTCCATTAAAAATAAAGTGAATTTTGTTTAACTAGGTGAGAACTCAGGAGACGATAATTAGTCTAATTTGAAAGAGTGACCTGAGGCATGAGCCTACTAGTCAGGGGCGGTGATTGCAGCTATGCATAATCCAACTGGAGTAATTTGCGGTGTCATTCTCGAATTTGGAAAATTAGGACTCTGACGCCGGCACACACCAGGCCTCCTCTTGCAAATGACGTCAACGGATCTTTAGCGTCCAACGTGAAGCAAACGGCGCCAAGTACTCCACTGTGATCATTACACCCGCAGTAATCATCGGGGCGGCCGCGCGATTCGAATCTGCCACAAGTGGCGAACACGCTATCACTAGGACCATGTCAGGGCGCCACGGTGGCGAGATGTTAACTACCTCGCCTGATATACAGGAGGTCGTGGATTCGATCCCGACCCTGACGCCTGCTGGATATTTGGAGTTTGCATCTTTTCCCCGTGGCCGCGTTGGTTTTTTTCTCCGGGTCCTCAGAATTTTCCCTCCACATTTAGAAACATGCGTTTAGGGTATTTGTCTGCTATACATTTCCACATAAGCCACTTTGTTGAGCTATTATTTGTGGCCAGGTAGCTTCTGAAAAAGAGCTATATAGCTCAATGGACCTTACCTGGTAAAATAAAGTTTTTTTAAATCTTAAAAATACGTTGTAACCATTTCGCTGTTATAATCCACACGGTTGTGTTCAATCGCCCGCGACGAACTCACCATGAATGCCCCCCCCCCCGCCTCGTCACATCTCAGAAGCTAGGCAGGTTTGAGCCTGGTAACGTTTGGACGGGCCATCACCATGCATCACTGTTGTTGTTATAGAATGCAAGCCGACGCTGTGGGCAGTGCAGCAAAATCCATTGTCGTATTTACGTCGTTTCGCAAATACGTCGTCACGGAGGGCTTCACAATCATTTAGCAGTTTTAATTTAAATATAAAAACTCACCTTTTTAAACTTGCTTTTACTTAAGATAATTTAATAGTGTTGTTTTTTCATATGCCTTCGATAGTAATTCATTATAATGCAATTTTGTTTTGTATGGAATTTGCGTTTATTCTTCTTGTGCTTAAGTCTATTAACAATGTGTTTTTGTTAATCTGTACAGCACTTTGAATGGCATCCTTTGCACGAAATCATGCTATAGAAATTAAGACTTGAGACTTGATTGAGTTTATTATTAATACCTGATGTGCACTGCCTCAACCCCACGCTTGCACGTCCGCTGACGGCATCATCCGCTCTTTCTCGGACCCGTGGCCCCAACCTTCGCCTCCACCCATCCTGTGGATTGCTTTGATTTACGTCGTTTTGATATTCGTCACGACTTTTTTAGGAACGCATACCCCGACGTAAACCAGGGAATTACCGTGCTGTACTGCTATGCACCCCCCGCCTCCAACAAACCCGCACCGAAGACCGCGGTGAAGTGTGATTAGAAAGCTGTAAAAGTCACGCGACTTATTTTGGACAACTTTTCATTCGAATGTGGTCGGATTTTCTCAAAGGTTGGGAAATTTTGGCTGAAGTTTATATATGGCAATACCGCCACCTGCTGGCCAAAAGAGGTCATAAACTAATTATATCGTTCGCTTTGCCACTGCATATGGTTCCGTTGAGCTATTCAGTTCCTGGAGAAGATCCCGAGCATGTTAAGTGAAACGTCGGACATCATGCCGAACAACACGCGATAAAACTCGAACACACATCGGAAAGCTATGCTATGAATCTTCATCAAAGCACTTGCCGATTTTACAGAGCTCAGACCTGTGTTGCTCTCTCTATGTATCTTGGTGATATCTGTCTGCTAATATGTCTGTCTATAGTTTTCTGGTTAGATTTTATGTCGCTATTTCATTATACCTGATGATGATTGCTTGTGTTGCAATCGAAACGTCGTATTCTATTATTTAATTTAATTTATTATTTTATCTTTAGACGTGACTTAACCGAAAGAACCAATTAATAAGAGCTCAGACCGTTGATTAAGTTAAACGTACTGTATCGGGGCCTTCCATAAATGATGTCACGCACCTAGGGGGGGGGGGGGGGTCAGACATTTGTGAAGATGTGTGACGATGTGTGACGAGGGGGGGGGGGGTGAGAAATGTGACGTCACGTCAAAATGCGCAACTTTAAATAAATATAGACAACACGTTCTACTTCATTAAATAGACTTTTTAATAAAGGTTTTCTCCTACAACATCAGAGTGCAGAGCCACATTAAATACGCACTACAATGACAATAGTTTAAAGAGATGTGAAGCATGTTTTTTTTTTGGGGGGGGGGGGCAGAGCTTTGAGGGGGGATCTGACTTTCCGTGACGCCATGTGACGATGGGAGGGGGGTGGTAAAAAATCGTCCAAAATCGCGTGACGTCATTTATGGACGGCCCCATACCCCTTTGTCAATCTACTGCTGGAAGGCCTCGCCACGCATTGTTGGTGACAGGAGTTGTTTGACCATACTTCGCCACGTTGGTCAGGGCGGGTTGGTAGAGATGAAGAGCATGTGTCTAAGACCACATCAGGTGTTCGCCGTGACCGCGACTCAAACCCAGATATCCTTACTCTTTGTATCTTTCGGTAAGCATGCTTTCCCACATGATAACGGACGCTTGTGTTGCGCCCGAAACGTCGTGATTTATTTTATTTTCTCCCCACGTGACTCTACCGAAAAAACCAAAGAGTATGGATTCCTGCAGTCACAAAAGCTTCAAATCAAGATCTCAGATATGCTGGTCCATGGTGTAAACCCAACCACAATCCGAACACCAAAGAGGTGTAACGATCCGTCGATTAATAATCAGTTACTATTGATTACGCTATGTAACACGATTTTTGTTCCTGGGTAGTCAGTGTTATTTTCTAATTGCTTATGACTCAAAAGTATAGAAAATGTCTATGATTCCCACAAACTTTCTTTTGTGACCAGGACTTTATGTGAACGAAAAGATAAAAATGCACACCATGTTTTCTCATTGAAAATAGGAACATTTCAAAACATCACTGGCCTGGTCACAAAAGCAAAGTTTGTGGGGAGTCATAGTCATTTTCTGTACTTTTGAGGCATAAGCAATTAGAAAATAACACTTACTACCTAGGAACAAAAAATATTGTCTTGTTACACAGTATTTATTAAGCTCCTGATGAAAGCATAAAAGTAGTTCGTTTGTAAAGTCGGTCTTTTTATGTCGTATATGTTACGCGATTATGGAGTTCGCGTAACCTCTCCAGCCACTAGAGGCCGCCACGTTAATCGGAAATGCATTCGGATCGTTACTTAAAATATGTCTTTTGAAATTCAACTTTAAAATAATTGAACATCCAAAGATACGTGATGTCCGCTCGTAACAAAGTATTACTGCCAACGTTCAATGTTATATATTTACAAGTTTTTAAGACAAATTACAGGTTGGTCAGTCATTTATCTAGACAAAAAATAGTTTTCTTGTCATGTGTATCAATCTTCAGCTGCGACGTGATGTATCGAACCCATATAAGGGAATCAGTTATTATTTTGACGGCAGGAAATTAGTTCGCATGTATTCGACAAGCAGTCGGCAACCAAAATAACAAGAAGAGCCATCTTTGTTCTAATTCGGTAAAACATTTTTTGTAAATAATCATTATTTAAAGAATCGCAATGCCACGTGGTCAATACGACGAGACGGTGGTGGTTCTTAAAGAGCCGCATGGTGACTCCGGAGCCGAAGGCTGCCGACCCCTGGATGAGACGGACTTAAGAAACGTAGAATTAATCAAACTATGTCAACGCCATTATTATGTTTTATTTTTATTATTTTATTACTTCCCTTCTACGTGACTTTACCGAAAGAACCAAGAAGATGAATCCCTGCAGTCACGAAAGCTTTAAATCGAAATTTATGTCAACGCCTATTTGATCGGAGTGGTGGCGCAGTAGTTGGCATACGGCACGACGAACCTGGCAGACCTGAGTTAGAGTCCTGGCCACGGCTAACGCCAGTTGCGAGTAATGTCTGAACCGGTTCTGGGCTGCCTGCTCGACCTTTCACATTCACCAACCCGTTACCGGCCAGCGAGGTGAAATATATGGTCAAACTAACTCTCATACTCTTTGGTTCTTTCGGCAAAGTTACGTAATTCCTGCAGTCACGAAAGCTTCAATTGAAAACTAACTCTCATCAACCGACACGGCATGGGGAGGGCTTCATCCAGCAGTGGATTAACAAAGGGCCGTAGATTGTTATTGTCCTCTGCAATCCAATAAACGTCGGCTTTTAATTCCTGAATATGTTTTGTTAACCACGATTCCTGTTCAAGTTTATCAATTAACAGCCGCCCGCAGTGCGTAATTTGGCACTTAATTTGTCTCAGTTTAATTACCGCATGTGTTTTTTTTATTTTAATAAACGGTAACGCCGTTAAATGGCCTAATTAGTTCCATGACCTAAGTAGACGCTTGAATTATGCTCGAAATTAATAAATTTCCCCGACCATGTGTTTTTGTTCATGGTGGCTGAGTCTACACAATCCCCACCGGCCTTTTTAGGCACACACACACATTTGTTTACCAATTGATAATGGACGCCAATAATTGCTCTGCGCGGTTGTTGGTTGTTTTTTTTTGTTATTGTTTAATTCCGGACAAATTGGCACCCTTTTATCAATTAAAATCGCCGGAAATAATTCGACCGAACGCAATTTGCTTCTGTTACTGCTGCTGCTGCTGTTGTCGTTAGGCGACGCTGACGGGTGTGATTGACGCGCGTGTGTGTCGGCTGTGGATACCGTTATTATTCGCATTAAAAGATGCACTAGGAAAGAAAGACGCGTTCCAAACTCGTGTCAATACAATTATCCAGGTCTGGTTCGACAAAGATTTCTCAAATCCCCCCCCCCCCTCGTCACATATCGTCACAAATGTCTGACCCCCCCCCTAGGTGCGTGACGTCATTTATGGACGGCCGTCTAACTATATATAGTACACACTTGACGGGATAACTACTCAATCGGACCAGAACAGCAGATTTCTTCCCAGAGATGAATTGCCCCGATCACTCTCGGGACTCGACCTTTCCAGATCCTTCTCGGAGATTCAGGGCCCACATCACGTGTCCCTCTCACCTCCTCTTTGGCCGTCGTTAGCCACCTCGCCCGGTCACGTGCCCTCTCGGGGTCACCCAGACTGTTACGTCCTCACCCGAACTCTCTCTCTCTCACTGCCACAGGGACTATGCCTTCTATTGAGCCCTTCCATGGCATACTTACTTTGGGGCCGTCCATAAATGACGTCACGCGATTTTGGACGATTTTTTACCCCCCCCCGCCCATCGTCACACGGCGTCACAAAAAGTCAGACCCCCCCCTCAAATATGACGTCACAAAGCTCTGCCCCCCCCCCCAAATAAAACATGCTTCAAATAGCTTTAAACTATTGTCATTGTAGTGCGTATTTAATGCGCCGCTGCACTCTGTTGTAGGTGTGTGACGTCATTTATGGACGGCCCCTCTGATGCTAGAGAGAGGCTCCACACATACAGTAACACTCTTCACTCGGTACTGTCGCTACAGGTGTAGTGACATCATTTATGTCACTACACCTGTAACCCAACATTTAATCTAAGGGATTAATATCGCCCATTAAGCCGACGATACATGGTGCCTGTCTAAGGATCTACGTGTTTTTTTTTTCAATTGGTAAGGAATGATAGCCTGGGGTCGAGACTAAGGACGAAGTGGCAGTCAAAGGAGGGACAACCATGCCCGACAGTACATCCACCGTGGAAATGTAGCGATGAAACGACCTCGTGTGCAGGTGCAGCTCATGTGCAAGGGGCGCTGTGGTGGCGAGATGTTAACTCCCTCGCCTGGCATGCAGGAGGTCGTGGTGGTCGATCCCGACCCTGACGCCTGCTGCTGTATATTTGTGTCTCTCGCCCCGTGGTCGCGTGGATTTTTTTCGTTTCATTGGATTAGCCTCCGATTTTCCCCTCCACATTATGAATCAACATCACGCGTTTGGCTGCTATACATTTCCACGTGATAAGCCACTTCGTTGAGTTATCATTTGTTGGCCAGGTCGCTACTGAAAAATAGAAATATAGCTCAGCAGGTCTTGGTAAACTAAAAGATATATTTTAGTAAACTAAAAAACTAAAAAATATTTTAGTTTATAGTTTATTTATAGATGAAGTGACAGGTGGCAGCGGTTTGGCAAGGCATTAAAATCCAGCATCAACCTTAATCCAGCGGCAACCTTATATTCATGACCAGCTGATGATGAATATGTTGCACGCATGAAACATGTTATTGCAATCCACGGTCTATAATTACACTGAATTTAGATTGCATAGTCTAGATTGCCATTCAATCAGAGTCTATAGTTTAGACAAGGGGGTCAGTAGCCTTCAGCTCTTTAAAAAGGACCACCACCGTCTCGTTTTCGTGTGCATTGCGGCTCTTGAAATACTGAGTTTCTTACCGAATTCGAAAATAAATTGGCTCCTCCTGTTTAGCTTGGTTGCCGAGCCCCTGGGTTAGAGTAATCAGTAATAAAAACAGATAATGCAATTCGATTCCACTGCACATTAATACGCTGCGGCAGTAATTAAATTGCACAATGCGCATTAACATCAGTCATTAGTTGTTAAGCTGTCACTCAAGAGCAGGTAACTATTCATAATTATTCCAATCGAAAACAACTTACTATCCAGAATTGAAGCTTTCGTGACTGCAGGAATTACTATACTCATTGGTTCTTTCGGTAAAGTCACATATGTAGAAATAAAATAAAATTTAAATAAATCAGCCCAGATGATGAACACAAAATTTTGCAGTCTTTTGAAATACGCGGTCAACCAGGTTAGTGTCTAACTGTGTTGTTGGCCGACTGGTTTGCATCGCGTTATGTTTCGAATGTTTGTTGAGTTCGCGTCTCCCATCTTCCTGTTGTATTTGCCTCCGTGCAGTTTGCCGTTCTCTGTGTGCTCTGTGTGCGTGATGTCCCTCTGTGTGTTCCCTCGCTCTGTCTTGCCCCATTTTCACCTGAATGAGCGCTTGTGTTGCGTTAGAAACGTCGTTATTTTTTTTGGTGATTTATTTAAAATTCATTTTATTTCAACTTACTATCCGTTCGTACACATTTTTCAAATAATGAAAGTTTAAACAAGTGAAGTGTCCACTCTATCTCTCTGCTGGCCTCCTTATGTATGTGCTCTGAAGAAGGGCCATTTCCCGAAACGTCAACTGTTATATTCATACCTGTCAAACCATACGGCTTATCCGTATTCCTGTACAGGGAAATTGGGTTTTCAGGTCCTTACGGCATACAGCCGTTTCAACACGGACAAAACATATTTTTGTATTTATTTGTTTGTGTTTCTCTCTTGTGATGGGACTTTCTGGGATGAACGTCCCGTATAAAGGCACGGGGGTGACCAATAAGGTCGGAATTGGTCTGTAATAAGCTAGGCACTGATAAGGGGTTGACAGGTATGGCTATACGTTAGGACACACAAAAAAATAAGTGAAGTTCCAACCCTTGTGATTCAGTTCAACACGTAAGATTTCGCGACCGATATCCATAACAGAGGGTTGTTTTGCATTAAATCGCGTAAATATGAAAACAAATGTGTCTGTCCACCTAATGATGCTAGTTTTAATTACTGGCGAAACGTCGTACTCAGATTGTAAATATTGTGGCTTTGTGGATTTGCTCTCCAACACACCGGTGTGCTGTATTAGGAACGAATTGGCCACGTTCTGCTTACGTGACAAACCCTTACTTCTTGGCTGTGTCGGGTGGTGGCGGGTTTAACGACAACATTTATATATTTACGCCATCTATCCCCAAAAACAACATCTTACCTATAATTATGGACTTTATGATTCATCTCTATCTCTCTGCTGTCCTCCTTACGCGTGTGCCCAAAAGCAGGGCCATTGCCCGAAACGTCGACTATATAAATTTTATAGAAAATTTTTTTATACATATTTTTTTAGTTTTTATGTTATTCACGAATGTTGTTGCTGTTTGGTTGTTGCTGCTGTTTTGGTTGTTGTTGTTGCTGTTGTTGTCTCAACCGACTTCCTTCCCACGTGCCCCTGCCAAGGCTCAAGGCCATGGAGGAGGAGGAGGAGGCGGCGGCGGCGCGCTGAGTCCCGCGGCCCCGAACGATGCCTCAGCACGGCGGCGACCTGGCGCGTTTCTACACCGTCACAGAGCCGCGGCGACATGACAAGGGTCACACGGTCTACAAGGTCACCGCCCGGGTAAACAACAACAACAAACAACAACAACAACGAGTGGACGGGGGGGGGGGGGGTGTTTGGAGGTGTTGGGAGCACTCACCCCGCCCAGCGCATCCTCGGTCTTGCCTAGACCGGCCCTGCCGCACAGGGGCGATGTACCCCGGTTGGGGTGGCTAGGCAAGCCCGGGGTGGGTTCGGTGGGCCGCGGCAGGAAACGAGAATTCCGCGAGGATGATTTACACGTCATTTAATGCAACGATTTAGCATGCACTTGCACTCTTGATTAAGGTTGATGATATTGCAGACCGGCAATAGTGGATTGTAGAATGGTGTGATAAGGTATAGCAGCGTCTTGGAGAGAGGCCTTCCTCTAAAAGTGCATTGATGATGGATGCTAATGTATAGCCCGTTGTCGATCCACTGCTGGGCTAAGGCCTCCTCTTGTCCTGTCACAGGTTATAGTTTATCCATACTTCTCTACGCCGGTCAGTGTGGGTTAGTTTATTAGGGTTTCCGAGGTCAGCTTCAGACGTTACTCGCCACTGATGTACGCCGTGAACAGGTATCGATCTCGGGCTTGCAGCCCAGTAAACGAACCACTGCGCCACTATTTCGGGTGGTAATTAAGCATCTTGCGCATAATGATGTTGATCTCTGTGTCGGTCCACGCTGGTCATTGCTGGATGGTGAAGGGAGATGGGGCGCCAAAAACCCAGTTCAGATATCAGTCGTCACTCTGGTGGTTGTGAGCCGTGGCCAGGATTCGAACCTTGGCTCAAATCGCAAGTGGCCTAGGTCACCGCATCACCACTCCACCCTGCCACGAAACAAAACTAAAACATCTGCACTGCAAGTGGCGATCAACATGCAGGGAAAGATTGACATGTTCACTGTTCAAAACAAACAGGCTTTCTTCCTTCACTCGCGAGTTTGCGCATCTACGATAGATGTCAACCCATCTTTGTTTGATTAGTCTGTGTTTCCATCCTGTGTGTTTAATTCCCGAGGTTCATTACCCTGCAAAGGGGGTGTTAGTGTCACCAGAAACTTGCAGCATCGCGTGTCTTGTCCTTACACCCTGTGTAAATGTATCTGTTGCACCGTGACAGATTGTTTCAAGAAAGAATCCGGAGAAGGTTGAAGAGGTACTGTATCGGTACACCTCTGCGTGAGCTCTCATCCTCTTTCAGTACCACACCGTGTCTGAGTAATTTCCAGGATGAAACTGGTGAATTTTGAGTGCTGTCAATCCACTGCTGGATAAGGGACCTCCCCACGCCATCTGGGTTGTTTGATGATATTTTATTATGTTGGTCAACTACGCTGGTCAGTACGGATTAATTATATGTTGTTACATAGAAGTGCGGTACAACATTGGACTGTGTTGCACTGCCTATGGATTCCATATTTAATGATTTGTTTGCCAATGCATCCACTCGTTAGATTATGCAGTTTCTATACGTGGGTGTCATTATATGGCATGATGCACTCATATATATATGCATGTATGTTGAACTTCTTTCGCACCCTACACAGCCAACCTTGCTAATCGGAGGTTTGCGGAAATTCAAGTTGTTGTATTTGTGGTTGCAGATAGTGGTGTGGAAGAGATATAATGATATTAAGAAGCTGCACAAGGAGCTGTGTATGATCCATCGAAACCTTTTCCAGAGGTCTGAAGAATTTCCACCTTTTGCAAAAGCAACTGTTTTTGGTGAGTATAAATAATGTTGACTTAAACCGTGGTAATATAATGAGCGATACATTGATTATGTTAAGTCATTATGCTCATGGTATATGCATAAAATAATGTCTAAGAATTGATGATTGATTTTGATAATTATATACTATTTATGTATGAAAATAAGAATTAACAAGCCAGAACATACTATACAAGTGAGACCAGACGAGACAAATTTAAATGAATCTTCAACTACATCACGAACATGAATCTTGACAAATCATGAGATTGTTTTACCTAGTCCATTAACTTTTGTAGTCTTCCCCTAATCAACTAATTAAAATTGTTTGATATATATAGAAAAAAAATCGTTATCGGCAGCTGAGTTCTTTTTGTAATACATTGTAAGTGAATTGCCAGGCTATGAGCAGCCTTGCTTGCACAGGACGCTTTGAGGATTCCGTGATTGAGGAGAGGCGACAGTGCGCCGAGGACCTGCTGCAGTTTTCAGCCAACATCCCGTCCCTCTACAACAGTCGGCAGCTGCAGGAGTTCTTTGAGGTGTGCGGCAGATTGATACGGAAATGCTTCTGATAGATCGGGGGTTCTTCAAATGGCGGACCGTGGGCCACATGTGGGCTGCGAAAGCTCTTGGTGTGAACCCGCTGAGAGCAAGGGTCCTTCAAGAGATACGTGTGGCTCGCCAGAGATAGAGAAATCCAGATGAGTGCATTAAATGATAAATAATCAGGAGGTAGACATTAGAGAGGTGTAGTCGAGAGATACAGACGAGTGTGATGATAGAGTGGTAGTCGAGATATATATTCAAGAGCTCTAGACGAGATATGACAGACCTGGAGTTGAAATACAGATCAGCGGTCACGTGTTTTAGGTGTTATAACGTCACTTGATGTCATAACATCTCTACACATGGCATATTACGTCACGTGGCCTACCAGAATATGATAATTTATTGTGGACTGCTGGAATAATAGTTTAAGAACCCTGTAATAGGGGAAAAGTGTATCTTGTGGAGCCTAGACAGTGTTAATGTATTGTGGAATAAAAACATTACGTTTAATCCTGTAGGGCTTTTTAAACTCTGTCCTTACTGTTTGGAGACGTCCAGTGATTTTGAGGCATCATGTGCTGATTTGCATCATGGGTATCTGATAGGGTGCGAGTGCATACAAAATGTAGTGTTCACTATTACCGAGTATTTATGTAATCCTCTTGCTAGTTTATGCTCCCTAAATTAACAAATCCATGAAGTCAGTAATGTAAACTAGAGCACGTTTTCCATTAACAGGGTGGTGATAAGCACGAAGGATCGGACATAATTGGTCCAGCCGACAGCCCAACCGACTCTTTCTCTGAATCTCTACACCAGGGACCCGAAGACTGGCTACAGGTATCACAGGGAATGCAACAACTGTAATTTTGCAGCTTTGTAATTGTCATATCAGCATCAGCCATCCACTGCTCAATGAAGGCCTCCACATGCCATCTCCGTCTCTCACGGTCTTGTGATACCACAGTCCATATCGCTCTCTCGCGTGGGTGGATCACATCGCTCCATCTCTCCGGGAAGTGGTATTCTTGAACGTGTTCCCTCCCCTGGCTGCGATTCCATCGTCAGTCTCGATTATCTGCTGTTATCCCTTCGAGTGATATATCCTGCTCAAGTTAATTTTTCATAAGTCAATCGTTGGCTGTGATCGATGATGCCCCCAAAGTTGGCAGCATTTCTTGGTCTCGCCATGCTACAAGGAAATACTGGTTGGCAATGTACAGTGCAAAATAAGTTCAACATCCTGGTCTGCCTTCAATAATTGTCCGAGGAATATGTATACTAACATGCTTTCCAGTTTTGTCCCTCCAACCAGTATTTTTTGTTTGTTATATGACCATACTTCACTACACTGGCCAATGTGGGTCGATGAAGGCCGGGTACACGGACGTGGGAATATAGACTTTACAGTACAGCAATTATTTTTTTTGTACCGCCTTCAGTTGCCAACATTGCAGCATAATTTCTGCGGTATGCCTTAACGTCACATCATTCCGAGCTCAGGGCAGATAAGTGCCCTTGCAAGAACAGGCTCAGTCCGCCGCTTGAACGTAATTCATCAGCAGAGGGCGTCACAGCGACACTGTACTGGATAAATAATGCTCGTGCTGTCGTCTCCTCTCTGATCCACCAAGGACAAGGTCCCGCTGTCATCGCACGCGAGGGAGGACGGCGGTGATCGAGACGAAGAGACGGAGAGTGTGGACACGCTGCCCGACCTTCCCGACATCTTGTTGACCTCCCCAGCGCCTGGCGCGGCAAGCGGCACGGGTGCGTTGGCAACGACACCTTGAATCCCAGGGTGAAATTGAAAACAAATCGAGCAAAAAGTCACGCTTTATTGTCAGCATCGATCTATGAATTGATTGACAAAACCAAAGAGCAAGTGCTTTTTACTTAACGAGGGAGTGCCACATTGCAGGCTGAAATGTAAGCTTTTCTACTTTACTGATTTTGCACGGATGCCAATTCTATTGATCGACTTCAGCCGCAGAGGAAAATGCCCCATGGTGGCTGGGATGGAAAATTATTGTATCTGCTTTTGGAAACTGTGCCAGCCACTGTTTCAAATTTTACTGAGCCCTGATTGCAAATATCAAACATATGACATTTTCATATTTGCACACTGTATACATTGTGTGTACAGTAGAACCTCTGGTCACGACCATAATTCGTTCCATAACTTTGGTCGCAACTCGAACCTAATTTCCCCATTGGATTGTATGTAAATACAATTAATCAGTTCCAGACTCCTACGAGAACTGTATGTAAATATTGTTTTTTAAAGATTTTTAAGCACAAAAATAGTTAATTATGCCATAGAATTCACAGTGTAATAGTAAACTAAATGTAAAAACATTGAATAACACTGAGAAAACCTTGAACAACAGAGAAAACTAACATTGCCGCGTCAAGGTTTAAAATCGTTCAACAAGTTGATTGTTTCGTCTACTACATCAGTCGGTCGATTCTGAGAGAGAGAGAATATTCATGAGAGCAATTCATGTTTCTATTGAAAGTAAGTTAACAGTAAAATTTTGGTACAGTATTGTTTTTGGAAGCATTCACCATAATATCGTATGAACATTTACTTCACCGCATCATCGTATGAATGATGTGAGAAGAGATTAACGAGTTCTTATGTTAGCGATTTACGTACTCAGCGCTTTCGCTCTCTAAATTACGGCTTGAATGAGGGGGGAGGGGTATGACTACACTCACAAAATTAATATCTTACTATGAATTTTATATAACAAAAGTTATATACATAACTGTTACGCTTTGTGTTGTTTGTAAACAAACAACAGGAAATTTGGCGCTTACAAAAAGATGGCGCGGAAGGGGAAATCAGCCGCAGCCGTGTTTGATCGCCACCCGAGTTTGTGTTCGTGACCAGATTAAAAAATGTTGTGAATTTTTTGGTCGTAACCCGATTTGGTCGTGGTCAGAAGCGTTCATGACCAGAGGTTCTACTGTATATGAAAATTTTAACACCTCGGGTTAGCATGGTTTACTACGTAAGGTACGAAAGAAGTTAAACATACATACAGTAAACATTTACACTATTTACACACAAAGAAAGTACGGTACCTACCGTTTAAGAAATACACCCTTCAGTTGGTGTTTTAAATATCGTGTGTGCAGTTCGTTCCCATCGCGTACTTTTTACTTCCCTGTATTTTTTTGTTATAAGTGTTAAGCAATTCTTCATCGCAGGACGTGTTGTCATTTCCGCTGGCGGTTTTTGCACGTGGCCATGTTGCACAGGGTCCGGCTGCAGTGGGCTGGATGTGTGCGGCCCGGCGACGGGAGGCGGGGTGAGTGAAGCCACCGCGGACATTCTCCTACCGAACCTTCCCTCAACCGCCGGGGAGATGGAGCCTCCCGCCTCCCCCTTCTCATCGCCGTTATCTCCGGACGGCGTTCCCGGCGACGACCAGGCCGATGATTGGCCAGACGGCGCCGGGGCTGGGAGGCCAGCCATGGGCCGGCAGGACAGCCTGTTCAGCCTCTCCACTGCCGGTCGAGGGAAAGACGACTACCTGGTGGTAGCCAGTCAGCAAATCCATCTGGCGCTAGCCCAGGAGGTGCTCGGGAACTACCAAGGTGCCTTCGATGCCTACAAGATGGGCGTTGACCTACTCCTGCAGGGCGTGCAAGGTACGCTGTCTGGCAGGAACATACGTGTGTATTTCACGTTGGCTTTGAATAACAAGACGGTGATTGAATGCAGATGTCACCAGCTCATTTTGCTCACTTGGCAGAATGTTTTTTTAAAGAGTGGGCAAAGTGCATCTCTCTCAGTAAGGTGATATTGCCCATTGTGCTGCGCGAAAACATGGGGATTTAGAAAGGATTTATCAGGGACCCCTTAGACTAGAGGACACCTTTATTTTGTGTACCACGCGCAAATGTATATCTAAATACCGGTCGCGGCCCCTACAATATATTATTTTATCAGCCATCTGTCGTCTCTTTTTCGAGCCAAGAACTCTGATTTATTAAAATATATATTTTTCCCTCCTCTTGACAGCACTGATCAAAATAACGACCGTTCGAGGAAGGTGATAATGATGCCAACTTTCTGTCAGCCCACATTAATAGCTCAATTGTCGGTGCGTGGTCGAAGCGTCGGTGGTGGGTGAGACTCGTCGGTGGGTGGTGCGTGTGTGCAGGTGACACGAACACGGTGCGGCGCGACATGGTGAAGAGGAAGACAGCGCAATACCTGTTGCACGCCGAGGAGATCTACACCAGCCACCTGCAGGCCCTGCCGGAGACGGGGGCCATGGCACAGGCTGACCGGGTACATGCCCTGCGCGAGTGTGTTTTTGTCGCTCCTTTCTTTCTGACACTGCGTATGTGATGATGATGCCTGATACTGCCTGATGGATTGATGCACCGCCCCCCCCCCCACAATCAATTTACTTGTCATGATTTGTGGGTCACAATATACAAAATCATAATGATCGTCATCAGCCGTGATCTAACCACTGCTGTCGCCAACGCACAAGGTCGCACGGTGGAGCAATCCATCTCACTCGTGCGCATTGACCGAGTCATCCTTCCTTCTGTGTGGTAGTTGTAATGTGTTCCCTCCTTTGGCTGCATTCAGTCGTTAGGCTTGACCACAGGCCATCATGTTTTTTGGCAACGAAGGCTGCCCAAGTGTGCTTCTGGTGTAATTCGTAGCATGCACCTTTCCCTTCGTCTTTCCAAACTTTTCAATCTACCTTTTGATCTATTTTAAATGAAGCAATGTTCCCGGCCTACAGGGCAGCGTTTGCATTGCCCAGCCTCTACATTTTTTATCCCAGTGTTCTTTATTTGAGTTTTATTTTGGCCACAAACCCCCCCCCCCCCCCATTTCAATCGCAGGTGGACGCAAATGTGGGTCATCGTCGGCTTAACTTTTGTACACTTGTTAGACATCGGCTCCAATGTTTAAAGTGGTTTTTGATTTATATTACATAGCATTACAATTTTGGTATGTGGAGCATTACACAGGGTAAACATGCGGTATATAACCCTTGCCTTCTCGTAAAACTGAAAAGCCTACCGTTCCTCAAACCTTCGTCTCGACCAATTGGCTCGTGGTGAATTTGTTGTCTCGTTCACTCTCCGTTGATGTGTGTGACAAGTGCGGAATGGAGACCCGCGTAGAAAGTAGGTCGAAGTAGAACAGGCCACGTCTTGTTAAAATAATGACCATTGTTTGACATGAATAAGAAGTTTTTCAATGCGCCGACTGTATTAAGAAGGACGGGAGGGACAGTGCTGTTTGTGGGTGCACATTTTTGTATAGCGGAGTAAACAGGCCAGCGTTGAAGAAAAGCCACCTTATGTCCTGCGATTGGCGCATCTTGTCAAGACAATTAGTAATGAATGGGTGCTTGCGCTTAAGAACAGAACACAAGTAACAGTAATTGGCGAGCATGGGCTCTAATCACTGGATGCTGCTCACAAACGGGACACTGAGAAGACCTGCCCAGAATTGTCTTTTACGTGGGCACATGACCTGTGCCTCTTGCTTTTCTCTTGCTTTATGCTGCTGCTGCTTCTGCTGCTGCTTGCCTGTTTCCACGTCTCATCTTCTCCATGAACTTATGTTGTATGTACAAACGCATCTACTCGGAATTTTCACGAATGTTTCTTGGTCTGGCACTGTGCACGCAATAGTTGGGCAAGGTCCTTAACACAGATGTAAAGTGTTCAGGTGAGGTCCTTTTTGGCCGTGTGCAGAAATTGAGCTGTTCGTCTTGTCTACAGTTTGCACTTTCGCGGGCTGCACCATAGCTGTTTGTCTCCTCTTTTTTTAGTGCAGGATGTTTTACGTCCCCACATTTGATATTTAGCGCCGTTCGGTAACACGCGGCTTGTGACTGTAGCATCCAGAATACGCCCGATCTCATCGGATCTCAGGAGCTGAGCACATGGTTGGGCCTGAGTAGCGCCTGGGTGGGCAACCACCATACACACGTCAGGTTGCGAGGCTACATGGTGGACACCATAAGGGAAGTGCAATAAAAAATGGAATACTGTACCATAGTGCTGCCCTCCACCAAAAATATCGGAAGGAAGCAGTGGATTTGATAAAAAGATCCGCACATGCACGTGCAATGCGCATCGACCAGTTTAGTTGTCGTTCTTGTAACTCATTGGCTCTGAATGCGCGTGCGTTGAGATTCAGGTCGCCGGTGGTGATTTTAACGGAAGCATCTTGTTTCAGCAGGGTTTGAGCTTTGGACCTCCGAACCTCTGTGCTTCGCCATTGGAGGAGCTAAAAAAATTCCGAGTTCTTGGCGTCATAGGCAAAGTAAGTCGTTATTTGTGACGTACCACATTCACTTAGGGTCTGCATTATTTATCGTGTACGCTGGAAAAATATACGTAGTGTTCTATGATCGTGCAGTCCCACGTTAAGTAAATGTGACGGAACGCTTCAGCATCAGATGCAGTTTTCGACTTTTGCTTTAGGGCTTAAGGATGCATAGCTATGTGTAAAAAAAAAATCTAATCTTCATACTTTTGTTCGTTGTAGACAGATGGTTTGAAAAACATAATTCACATTCTTTGCCTCCTTTTCATAAAGCATTTATATTAAAACATTTTATGCCTACGGATAGAGTTTGCAAATAAATCTCTCCATCAGCAGCAGCAGAGTGGAAGTGCTTTTAGATCTAAATGCGGATTAATTCAAATCTCCAGGGACTGCATAACATGGAATGTTAGTTACATGTAGTAAGCTTGAGTGAAAACCATAATTTCATGTCTGCATTCATGTGAGGTCTCTTCAGTTCAAGAGCCTCACTGAGCAATCAAATTAATGCTTGGCAGCCGGCAAAGCTTTCCAAAGTGAATGTGGATTAGTCCAGGCTGCTTGCTTGATTCGGTAAGGCATCATTAGACTGAGAGACTCACGGTAAGTTGCAAAAGAACATCTGTGAAACTTGGGGAGGGTGTGTATATCGCAGTGCGCCAATCAATATGCGCGCACCTCCGTTGAACGCGCTCGCACGTGATGTTTTCCAGGGCTGGTTTGAGTCCGCTCATATGCATTGCTTGGTAGTGGTGATGCATTGCTGAAATGGTCAAATGCATGCTAAATGCTTAATAGTCAAATATCTGGAATAGCGTTGAAATGATTGGTCGAAGAGATTGATTAATGGATTATACAAATAATAATAGTATTTTTTTGTTAATGATAGATTGATTTGTGTCCAGGTGGCTCAGCGGTAGAGCGAGCAGCTCGCAATAGGAAGGTTGCGAGTTCAAATCCTGGTTGGGGGTTGACTCAGCCCATCATCCCTCTTCAGCCGATAACATAGGCACTATTTTGTGGGGACGTTAACAGTGTTTGTCCTATGCATAAACACACCCCTGCCATAGGAACGCCAAATTTACACCAATGGCTCCGAGTTGTAAACAGGAGATGAGCACCGATATGCCTCATTGCTCATTTGAAGAGGAAATCACTTGAACTTTTTTGACTGTGTGGAAATATTGCACGCTGGGCGTCCAGCCTCCGACATGCGGGGAACTCGGCGCTGTTCGCATCCATCATCGCTATGGTGACATGTGACGAGGGCGATGTGCTGTTGGCCATGCACTGTGAACCTCTCCAGCGGGGGAGAGTGGTGGTGCAATCGCTAGCGCACTGCGATATGAACTGGCGCCCCAAACCAAATTCGATTCCTGGCCGCTGCTAACATCAGTGGCGAGTGTTATATGAATCGGCCCGCCTTTACCAGCCTGCACTGACCAGCGTGGTGAAGTATGGTCAAACAGCCCCAACGACTGAAATTCTTGGCGAGCCCTTCATCCGACAGTGGATTGACAAAGAGCTCTCTTCAAGAATTCTTAATACAATGTGCATATTGATCCATCTTTTTGAAGTAAATTTTTTTCTTTCTAATAAATGGCCCGCTCGTGTATCAACATCTTCTTCTTTTGTACGGCTGATGTAGATGCTGAGCAACAGCTACAGTTTCACGTTCAGGTGGTCAAGCCAGATAACCACGTCAGGAGCAATGGAGTGTGTATCACCATTGGAGAACCTCCTTTGCCAGTAGCAAAATATGATAATTGTTTTTTTACCCTTTTATCTGGCAACAAAACTGAAGCCTTTTTTTATGCTTACCCCGAGCTCTCATACTCTGATGGTGCATTGTCTTTGAGTTGTGTGCCTTTTGGCGTCATCTGGTCCAACACCATGTGAGATTAGGCTCTAAGAAAAGCTGTCTCGGGTGTGGACCAATCAATTTCAAGGACAGTGCATACATGATCAGAGTTGTGTTTTTTGTTTGCATTCTGACCGCAGGTAATGTGGTCAATGCAAACATGACTCCTTGTAAAAAAGGTGTCATATTTCGATTTAAAGCTTTCGTGACTGCAGGGATTCATCTTCTTGGTTCTTTCGGTAAAGTCACGTAGAAGGAAAATAAAATAATAAAAATAAAACATAAAATAATTCTCACGACGTTTCGGCCACAACGCAAGCAGCCGTCTTCAGGTGGAGAACAGGTCTGTCGAGACTTTACCGAAAGAACCAAGAAAAGGTGTCAGTTTTGTTGCCAGATTAAAGGGTAAAAAAACAATTATCAGAGTGTGTATCGCTATGATGTCTTCTTAGTATTTGTCAATTGGGCATGGCGTCTTCATATGTTGTATGGTCTCTGTTCTGGATGACCACAGTCGTATACTACTGGAGAGTTTTTTAAGTTTCCATTTGTGGATCAGGTATCCGCATCTGCCATGGTTTGTGTGGAGCGGTGCATGGCAGACGCGATTACTCGCGCTCGCGGCCTTTTGGTATCTTGGTGGATCGGGGCTTCTGCCTAATTTTCTTGAGCAATGAGTTAACAACGCTACGAAAGTGCGAGGACGTTGGTGCCGTTGATGTAAAGTAGGTGAGCTGTAATTGGCGAATTCCTGAAAGAAATTCAGAAAAATTAAACAAATAAAGCACACGCGCGGAAAAAACTCCACCGTGTACTTTGTGCTCCAATTCACTTTCGGACAGTTGTTGCCCAGAGCTGTTCCTGAGTGAAATTGATTTAAATGTTTTGTCCGAGTCTCATGTGCTGTTGCCCATGCAAGCGGCCGCATTAAGCCACGTGTCCTTTCAAAGTTCACCCTGGTTTTAAAGAACGTTTAACATCTTCTCTTATTGTCATTTTAATAAACAAGTCGTCAATTATTGATGGCTGCTTTTAATCTGCGTGATCTACAACTCGGCTTATTTTCATGCGGGTGAATAAAGTGACCGTATGGTCCATCCTAAAGATGCATGTCATTACACCGCGCTTACATTATAATAATATACAGTAGCCGTGTACATATTAACATTTTCTTTTTACAAATCCCTGGCAGATACAAAGCACGGTCCAGATATGCCGTATAGGATAACAGCTCGTAACTTTAAAATGCAACGTTCACCGGGTCTAAAGTTGCGAATATGGATGAGCGCGCATAAAGATGAGGGGAGCAGCCAGTACTTGGAGGGTCAAGGTTTGTCTCCCCAACGGTCACAACATGTTCCCTTTGTGGCCAGGTGCTGCTTGTGCTTGACCCGAAAAGCGGGGAAACGTTCGTCATGAAGGTAAGACAAAGCGCACGCTGGCTGTGATGACGTGGCGTATTTCATTAATGCACGATGTTTCGTTGTTTTGTTGTTTTGCCTCCGTCTTGAACGCAACGTAGCCCATGCTCGTCCTGTAAGTCCGGCAGGTTTGTGAAGCAGAATGACACGGGGCTTCTGCGGGGTCGTGCTAAGCGTTGGAAACTTTCGCAGTCATCTGAATGTCTGTTTTTTTGTGGGTGCGTTTTTTTGTTGTTCCTAGTGGTAGTGTCGTGGTTAGCGTGCTGCGCTGCAAACCCGACGATTCCTGCTCATAGCTAACACCAGTGACGATTATATTATCTGATCCAGTCCTGGGCCTCTCCTAGGTGGATTAAGCCTCAGTTGAATACCTGGTGCGATGTGTAAAAATATTGCCACTAGGGAGACAAATGCGGCCAGGCGTGATGCTGGCCACCCACCCCGTTGTGTGCCGTTCCGGCCTTCATAGGTACTCGCTAACAGCACTTGCCCCAACAGTATATTAAGGTGATACTGAGGGATCTTTGGCTTTGTTGTTTCGAGCGGGCCTGTTTGTACGAGCTATGGCAAGGGGAGAGTAAGGCCACTGCCTGGCAGGTGAAGTTCAGTTGAGTCTAAAAAGGAGGGGGTGAACAACTGCGACTACTGATTCCGTTGTCATTATTGATTGGTTGATTAAGGGCATGGTTCGGGTATGAAAAAAAACCATTCACGTTGGGCACTGGAATACGCTATTTTTGAAATGCGCGTTGCGCATGCCAAATTGTAATGAACCCGCCCTATTATGAACGTTGGGGTTGTTATTGTGTTGTCCGGGCTTTAGTGCCTTGATATAATGCATATAATGTGGGCTTTGTGGACTCGCTGACGACCTGCTCCTTTCTTTCCTTCGCGTTTACTCCCTTTCCCAGGCGACACCGGCTGCGCTTCTGTCTGTGTTGCCATGTTTTTTCCCTCCCTCCCTCCCTCCCTCCCTCCCTCCCTCCCTCCCTCCCTCCCTCCCTCCCTCCCTCCCTCCCTCCCTCCCTCCCTCCCTCCCTCCCTCCCTCCTCTCCCTCCTCCACCGTCTGTCCTTGTTGAGCCTTGAACATCTCCTCGCGTGACTTTGTGCTCTTGTCTTTATGTAAAAAGGCTGCTGGAAATGTTTTTGACGACCGTTTTGTCAATCCACTGCTGGGTGAAGGCCTCGCTACGCAGTGTCGGCCACGACCATATTTGACGACTCTGATCAATGTTGGTAGGTGAAGTGGTGCACCTAAAATGGTTCATATATCGCTCGCCATCCATGGTAGCGGTGGCTAGGAATCAAAATTCGGGAAGCTTGATTTGTTAGCGGAGTGCGCTGACCACTGTGCCACACACATTTAGCCTAAATTGAATAATAATTAAAATGTAGAAGTGAACCAAATAATTCATGAACGAAATCAGTGCGGGCATTGGGTGGATCGATGCGTCGCGATCGTGGGATTGTGAGAGATGGCAGCAGCTTGTGGAGGCCTTCATCCATCAGTAGATTGACTCAGACTGGTGATGATGATACTGATGGTTTCACAGTGCCCGCGTCCCCTGACCTCTGGAAGTGGGGCAACTGATGCTTGCGTTCCACTCTAGGGGCTTAGGAAGAGCAGCCAGATGAGCCAGATCCAGAAGACGGTGGTGGTGCGCAGTGTGCCCTTCTTGGTCCATCTCATCCGCTACTTCTCCACCGAGGACTCCATCTTCCTGCTGTTGCGCTACGCCACCGGTTGGTAGTGGCATCGCTGCATGCCCCCTCCACCCTTGTATATACATATATTTCAAGTATATATTTTTACACTTTTTTATCCAGATTTTGCTATCGGTGTCGTGTCACAAGAGGAAGCATCCAAAATATTATTAAGATTCACGGAGGCTTTTCTGGCTAAATTAAAGGGATAAGTAA
The DNA here is from genome assembly GCF_015708825.2 of Lethenteron reissneri. Lineage (NCBI taxonomy): Eukaryota > Metazoa > Chordata > Hyperoartia > Petromyzontiformes > Petromyzontidae > Lethenteron > Lethenteron reissneri. The sequence continues at coordinate 10,358,497 of NC_083789.1, forward strand.
AAACCCGTGCAGTGGCCTTCACAGCAACATCGGTGACACTCTTCGCAAGCCTGGCTTTTCGCGTCATTTCAGGAGGACAGCTGTGGTCCAACGTGAGCGGATTTCTGAACCGGAGCCCCGAGGAGAGCGTGGAGTACGCGAGGGAAGCCGAGGCGGATGGCACAGACTCCAGCAGGGATTCGGACGGGCAGCGAGCAGGCGTCGCCGCACTCCTCGTCCCTCAAGTGGCCACGTCCTCGCCGGCCTCGTCCTCCGAGCCGCCCCAGGCCCCGCTCGCTGACATCACCGAGATCAGCAAGGGCAGCTCGTACGACGACGGTAGCACTTCCGAAGACGGCGACGAGGAGGAGGAGGACGAGGAGCTGGATGACTCGGAGGTGAAAGGTGACGACCGCTCTCTGTCCACAGACTCCGGTGAGAGAGAATACTCCAACAGCTACCTCAGCTTGTTCCAGGAGTACCAGCAGGAGGCCGAGCAGCGGGTGACGGAGGAGGTGGCTCAGCCTGTGAACGCGTTCTCCGCCGCCACGGACGGGGCCGACTCGAACTCTCAGTGCCAGGAGATGAGCGGACAGTCGATGTCGCATCTGAGCTCGGACAGCCTGTGCTCGCCCGCCACGCTGCAGGAGCACGTGTTTTTCCCGGCCGAAGGCATTTCGGACGTCTTCGCGGAGCCACCCCGCTCTGGCGACCACCTGCGCGATTCAAAGAGCAGCCCGATGGAGCTGTTCAGGATCGACAGCGGCGACAGCGGCGGCGACTTCCCCTTCGTCGACAGAGTGGACAGCTCGGAAAGGATGTCGGCGGCGCAGGCGGCCGATGGCCGGGACACGAGCGACACGATCGAGGACGTGGTGGCCCAGAACGAGAGGATGATGAAAAGGATGCACGACGAGCTGGACGTTTGCGTGGACGCTGGAGTGATTGACGACAAGTCTGACTCCGCCTCTGAAGTCATTCCCATCATTTCCTTCAGAGAAGCTGCCGAAGAGGACACTTTCAGCCACGGCAGTGGGAGAAGCGATGTGGGAACTTTCTACGCGAGACCTCGCCCGGAATCGGCGGCGAGCGGAGCGCAAGAAATTATAGGAACTCCGGACTTGTTCGCGACGGATTCCACGCTACTCTGTGTAACAGACGGTGTGGAACAGAGTGAACAGGAGGACCGTCACTCAGGGATGATAGCCGTTTGTGGTGAGAGCGACGATCATGTTACAAATGAAATAGAATCTAAGGAAGACAGTAATGGAGTTGTGTCCGGTGCCGACGTGGCTCTGGGCGCCGCGGTTGACGCAACAACGGAGGTGAGCAGAACAAACGACGAAGGGAGAGTCGAAGCAGACTCCGACCTCGGCACGGTGGTCGACAGTGTCCGCGAAGGAGACAAAAGACTCGAGAGCAATTCTCACGATCACTCCACCAAGACGAACGTGGACAACGGCAATGCCACGTTTGGAGACGTGTACGCTAGTCAGGGCCTGTTGGAGAGCGCGGCGACGATGGCGATGGCGGCGGTGGCGCTGCCTTGGGTCGACGCCACCCGTGCCGAAGCCGAGGCAATCGCCACTGCGCCCACCGCCACTTGCCCGGAGAGTCTGCCGGTGTCGGAAGTACGGCGACACGCCGACGAGGAGGACGACGGTGACGACGACGTTGATGCGTCTGCCGTGGCGGCGACGCGGTCTCGTGACGTCTCTCAGGTCTTCCGGGAGCTGGAGGAGGCGCGTTCGCGGGCGACCGAGTGCCGGACCTGCCTGCCCGAGGGCTGCGTGCGGCAGTGGGCCGCCGAGATGGTCATGGCAGTGGATGGCCTCCACCAACACGGCCTCATCTGCCGCGACCTCAACCCCTCCAACATCCTGCTCGACGACAGGGGTCCGCACTGAGCTCACTTTAACGCCCCTGCACGTGACCGTTTAATTTGTTTGGCCGTGTCGAGCGGTGTGGGGGGTTACGCGAGAGAATGTTGGCCAAATCGCTCCATGGCCTAACCCTTCGATGAATTATTAACTTGTAGCTGTTAGTAATGACTCTGACTCGGTCACCGTAGAATTCAACCAATTTTGTCAGCTCACTGATGCTAAGCAGAGGTTGAGCCTGTATAGTGCTTGAATGGGTGACCACTACGCTCCAGTTTGTTATTGGTGGCTGTGTGTCTTTGTTTTGACAGCAGAGGGCAGTGCAACAAAATCCATGGTTGTAATGTACTCCTGTGCCCCACGACTATGCTTCCCAATTTCACCGACCCACAGTGACCCCCACGACCAGCGTGGCATAGGGAAGCCCCGATCGAGCAGTGGATTGACAAAAAGGTTAATACATGTGTTAGTAGTAGTTGTGGAAGGATTAAGTTCTATTTAAGTTAAAAATGTTCCGTGTGTTCTAGCACAAGCAGATTCTAAGTATGTTGTTGCTGTCGCTCAACAATGTATACCCATTATAGTAAAACTGTCACTTGGACATTGGACTTGGTTAATCAGCTCCCATCTTGGGTTCGAACCCAGGCAGGCACGTGATTTAAACGGGTTCTCAAGTGTTGCACGTTTCTCGCCCAGTCGCCAATGATTGCACACGAAAGAAACGGCCCGTTAAATTTGGTTTTCAATTTAATTTGGCTAAAGTACAACTTGACTGCCATGCGGTGCGCATTACCCTCCTGTAATAATAATAATAATATTCATTTCTCCAGGAGAGTCACACACAGTCCAGGGACTTGTTTGCAGGAGGTTCCTGCGTTGGGTTTTTATTTTAAGATAGCCAATTTGACTGTTCATACAAGTGGGAGGGAACCAGCGCACCCAGAGAAAACCAGCGCACCCAGAGAAAACCCTCGCACGCAAGATGCAAACAGATCTAAATGAGTCTACCTGCTCTACTCCTTTTTCTTGGCAAGCCAGGGTATCGCACCACCTTGACACCCACAGGAAGGGAGTTTCACAACATTCGTGTGATCCGCCAACCCTCGCTGCCTCCGCAGTGCTGCGATCACAGCCGTCGAAATGTGCTGCCTTTCCACTATAGCGCAATGAGCATAAAACTCGGGAGGGGGGGGGGGTGAATTCCGAAATATATCTATAAAGGTGCAATACGGACTTTCTGCGGGAAGCTCAATAGGCTGCATACTAAACGGATACTTGCACAGTAGTCGCGCCGCACAATACAAGGTCAAATTGTAGCATCAAAGGAAACTCTGATCTCAGCGGGGGGGCGGGGTGGGGTGGCGGAGGTGGCTCCTCTGCCAAAATCCGACACGCTGCCAGACGTCTCCCAAGTTCGCATGGCTCCGTGGCGGCTTCGCCCTCATCTCGTACGGAGCGGAGATGTCACTTGTCCTCTGTGCGTCACCCGGGTATTAAGTTCGTATAAAAAAAACCACGTCGACCTTTGATTGAATCTGGAAGAACTACGAGGCTTCCTCTTTACCGGAGGTGTCCTGACAAGGCTGGGGATCGGCGATGGCAGAAGATTGCAGAGGGAGTTACGTAGATAGACACGTTAGACAATTGTAGGGTTGTCTTAACGTATCGATCAAAACAATAGAATAATTTCGAAAAATATGCAAACTAGACGAAGCTATTTTTGTTTTAGCAGGCAAGGTCCACTGAGCTATGCAGCTCTTTTTCAGAAGCTGCCTGGCCACAAATGATAGCTCAACGAAGTGGCTTATGTGGAAATGCCTAGCAACCAAATACTCTAAATGCATGTTGATGCTGGATCTGGAGGGAAAAACCTGAACACCCGGAGAAAATCTATGCGACTGCGGGGAGAACATGCAAACTCCATATATACAACAGGCGTCAAGAGTTGAGATCGAACCCACGACCCTCCTGTATACCAGGCGAGGCAGATAACCTCTCGCCACTGGGGCATCCCATATATGACGGCAATGATTAAAAATAATACAACGAAAGGATACATTTCACATCTGAAAATTCACAGATGTCAAATCACAGTTTGCATTTATGTCTGTAATTGACATCGAGCATGAGTTGAAGAGCGTCTCCTGATGGTAGACTCCCCAACTTGAGAGAGCCGAGGACACAAGTGGATTCCAGAAAAAATTGGTGGCCGTGACAGCAGAAAGATAACGGCCGTAGTTTTTAACAGCCTGCAAGAATTCAGGTGTCACGTGAAAATCATGCGTTTCAGGTTACGGTGTGATTTTAAAACGAGAAACTCGATTGAAATGCGCAGTCACGATGCCGCAATTAAAATCTATTCTTTTGCTCATTTAATTGTGCACGTAAGAAGCTGTCATTCATAAGCTACTGTAACTTGTTGGAAATTAATAATTTGCTCATGTAACGAATGAGACTGCACACACGAGACTGATAAAAACACAAAAGAGATGGTAAAAATTTTACTAAAAGGAATGGATTTTTAAAAATCTATTAATGCTAATTGATTATATTGCTGTGTTAGGAGGGGCTGAGTCTGTCAGGTGGTTACATGACCTATTGGTTATGTTTAATCGAGGTGTTTCAGTCCGTCCCGCAGTTCATTTAAGAGATGAATGTCCTTCCACGCGTTGTGCTTTCAGGACACATTTTGCTCACCTATTTTGGCCAGTGGAGCGAAGTGGACTGGAGCTGCAGCAGCCTTGCACAGGAGCAGTTCTACTGTGCCCCGGGTGAGTGCCGGGTGTGACCTAGACAGACACGAGCCACTCGATGATCGCTGTATGTATGTATGTGCATGCGTGTGTGTGCAGGGTAGTGGGGAGCGGTAGTGTAGCGGTGAGCACGCTGGGCTATGAACCCGGCGACACGGGTTCGATTCCCGCTCACGGCCAACACCAGTGACGATTATCTGAACCGGTTCTGGGCCTCCCCTAGGCCGACTTGGCCTCAAATGAGTACCTGGTGCGGTGTGTAAACATTGCCACGGGGGAGACAAAGGCGGTCGGGCGTGGTGCTGGCCACCCACCCCCTCGTGTACCGTTCCGGCCTTCATAGGTGCTCGCTAACAGCACTTGCCCCTACAGTCTGTTAAGGCTATACGGGGGATCTTTGTTTGTGCGGGGTAGTGTAGCAGCGCACCGCACTATCATCCTGTCGACCTGAGTTCGTTTCCCACTCACGACCAATAACTGGAGAATATTTGAACCGGTCCTGGGCCTCACTGAGGTAGATTTACACCTAGTGCTGTGTGTAAACATCGCCACTGGGGAGACAAAGGCGGCCGGGTATGGTGCTGGCCACCCACCCACTAGTGTGCCATGTCAGCCTTCATATGTCAACGCTAACAGCACTTGCCCCAACAGTGTTAAAAGGCTATACAGCAGATATTTGTTTTTGTGTACAGGGGAGTGGTAATGTTGGGCTGATGGGAGGGTAATGTGTACCCCCTTGTGCATTGTCGGGCAGAGGTCGGTGGTATTGCTGAGGAGACCGAGGCCTGTGACTGGTGGAGTCTTGGTGCCATAATGTTTGAACTCCTGACGGGACAGGTTTGTCAAAACATTCCCTTGAACATCCCTTTACTCAGAGGAATGCGCGCTATTGTTTTAATCGACCGATAACTTTCTTCAAGATCGCTTATAAGTTACGGGAAAGGGTCCTTGCCTATAAACATCAGGCAGTTCACTGGCATTGGTTCAAGCAAGCCTGACTGCTGATGAGACACTGAATGTGAAAACCGGACAAGAGTTTGCGTCTATTGAACCAGTACTGCTGATAAGATGAAAGGGTTTGTGGCCGATGGGTTGTATTTAAAAAAAAAATATGCGGAGAGACGAATGTGGGAAGGCGCAATTCTATATTTGTTATACTTAAGCTCAAACTTAAGTAAGAGGGGAGAAAATGTTATTTTATATGGCTTTCACTGACGCAGGCAAGGATGTTGGTGAAAGTTATGGCACGGGGTGGACAGCGGATTTTCAATTCACTTTTTTGTTTCAAATCGGTGCCGTCTATTCGATTAAACGTTGAACAATCGATAAGACGGGGAGAAAAGTCTGCGTCCTTCCAAACAGCAACTCGTGCTGCCTGTGAGCAAGATGAACGTCCATATAGGCCCTTATATTTTGTCTAAAGAATACATTTCGGGTTTGTTTTAAGTCGACATATAGCCACGTCTGCTGAACGTCTTTCATTACATTCAAGAACGTTCTAATTCGAAGCGTGCTGTGTCCGGTAGGGGCTATTGAAGGGAATGAATACATTTTTGGAAAATTACCTTTCTGAATTTTCATGAATATATTTTGATTACAATGCATGCATGTACAATCCGCTGCAAGATGAGGGCATCGCCACACCACGCGGGTTATTGGAGGGTTATTTAACCATATTCTCCCACGCTGGTCAGTGTGGGGTTGGGGAGGGCGTGGAGCATAGACGTGGGACCATAGAAGCACAGCACAATAATAATGGATTTTGCTATAGTGACCTCTGCTGCCCACAATATATCTCCGCAGCACCTATGGCAACCCGATTGTGCATTGACATTCTGGGTGATTTGTTCAAAGCCTTTTATTTCATTAAGTTCAGGTCTTTGTCTTTTGTCTTCCGTTTCTTAATGTTTCTTAGCGGAAGACCCAGCAAGCGATGGCGCGCGAATATTTTCATGACTCCGCTTTTTTTTTTTGCGAGCGTCCGTGCAGGCACTGCACATGTGCCACCCGACTGGCATCACAACGCACACTACGCTACACCTGCCCGAGCATCTCTCCCCAGAGGCTGCCTCGCTCCTCCGCCAGGTGAGATTAACTTCAGAATAATACTTTTTTTATGATTAAATAAATAAACCCACACTACGTGCGCGCAACCATAGGGTGTAAAGTCATCGCGTTGGCGGTTTTGCCATGCAACTAGCCATGCAATATCCATCTGTTTAGTTTGCACTTACATGTAGAGTGTGTGTTTGTATACGGATATTTATTTGGCATTCAGCCATTTAAGCCTTATGGACGTGTTTGGCGATGCGGGATGCTTGCCCATGTTTTGTGTATGTGTCGTGGAGAGTGGTGGCACGGCGGTTAGGTAATGCATTGCGCTGCAATGCCGGCGACCTGCGTTCGATTCCCGGCCACGGCCACCGTCAGTGGCAAGTGATCTCTGAACCCTTCCTCTTGGTCGAATGAGTAGCTGCTGCGGCGTGTAAACATCCAACACTGGGGAGAGAAACGCAGGCGGGCGTGTTGCTGGCCACACTGTTGCCCTACCCCCATTGCCCCCGCACACGCCTTGCCGACCTTCACTACCGCTCGCTAACAGCCCACTCCGCCCCCAACGGTCTACGTAGGTTAACACGCAGGATCAATTTTTTTTTGTGTGCGTGCTGTGGAGCAGCTGCTGCAGTTCAACGCGTGGGAGCGGCTGGGAGTGGAGGAGATTCGAGCGCACCCCTTCTTCTCGACGGTGCAGTGGGGCCGGCTGGCCGGTCACTGAGAGCCCACGTAGAGCCCAGGCTGCTGTCGGCCAGTCACTCCGCCGCACCACTACTCGCCTTGTCTTGCCCAGATGTGCTGCGGAAGCGTCAAGGGCCGACACTCTCCACCCCGGTTTGCGCCACGAGCAAGGTGTCCCGCAATGCTGCCGTGGCCCACGGCGGGAGTGGTCAACTACAATTTTGATGGCTGCACTTTAACAGCGTTGGTCCGGTCGAAATGTTGCCAACAGCCAGCGCGATTGTACGTTCTTGTTGTTTTCACTGGTATGATGTTGTTGGTTCGTGTTGTGTTGTTTTTTTTTTTTGTCGTATGAAGAACATTGTCCTTGCACAGTGTCTGGTGAAACGTCACTTCAGGTGGGTCGGAACAAAATAATAACGTGGAGATGTGGCTGCCTCTGAAGACAGATGATTAGCTAAAGGCTTTAGAAGAGTGTCTCTGCTGTGATTTTCTAATGACTCCCAGTCACTGATTCTGAACATATCTCATTGGGGGGGGGGATAAGGTGATCTCTGAAAAACTTTTGATTGTTTTTATTATTTGTGTGCCATGCGCGGGTGCTGTACGTGTAACCTCATTCCTGAAAGAAAGAAAAAAAAATGCACTCAGATTTGCGCGTGCAATATTTTGTAACTTTGATTTTTCCGCGGCTGCGATTGGTTGGGGTGGGGGGGGGGGGTGCGGGGCGGGGTGGGGGGGGATGGTTACGATGAGACGCGCGACGCCCGTTAAAAGTTCGCCCCCCCCCCCCCACCGCCTCTTGTCACGTTTTGGCTAAATGGCGATGACGTGACGCGTGCAGTGTGCGCCGCCTCGATCGTTGTGTGTCCTCAAAAGAGAATGTGAGCAGGTGTTTGCCTTGTCCCACATCACAAATGCGACGTCGCCTTGTTGTTAGTTGCGCAGAAGGTATCACGTGCCAGGCGGTCTCAGTTTAGCACTGTACTCTGTAACTGCTGTAGGACTGGATTACATGTTCCAGAATTGGCCTGTGGCTTTCGGTGGTTTTATATTGCTTTTCATGATTGTATGATATGCAAAACAATATATATGTAAAGCATTACAGGCTATAAATGGGCAAAAATGCTGTCTTCGTGAAAATACTGGGCTTTTCCAAAGAAAACGGATTCATGAGGGCACCCCCCATTCGTGAATTAGCCCCATATTTTAAGGGCATGTCCTATCTTGTGAGAATATCTGAAAGGTCCGTGTTGTAACGCTAACCGACGCTAACCTGACGCAGTACGTGGTGCCGGGAGCTTGGCAATTGCCCGCAGGGTGATTTCTGCCCGTTGAATTAATTTAAAGTGTTCCCATGTTTTGGCGCTTTTTTTATCTGCAAGCAATCGGCACCTGTGTTAATTATAAATACCTTGAAACTTGGTACTTGCTTGGGCTTGGTGACTTTAGGGAAGTGCATTTCCTGGCACGGTGGCAAAGCCAATGCATTCTTTTGAATAGAACTCGAAATGCTGAGAATCTGAGATTTAGCCATGCAACGATTTGCCTCTTCTGCAATTCAATGCATTGTAATATTCATACTCTTTGGTTCTTTCGGTAAAGTCACGTAGGTATAAAATAAGGTGATGGGCGCTTGTGTTGCGCCCGAAACGTCGCGATTTATTTTTTATTTTATTTTACCGAAAGGACCAAAGAGTATGGATTCCTGCAGTCACGAAAGCTTCAAATCAATGCATTGTAATGTTCGTTTAAAGATTCGAATTACTATTTAACATTGTGGTGCATGGAGGACATGTGTTGGCTCCAAGGGTCACGTGAACATCTCGCATACGAGGGTGGCACCAAGAGTGCCGAGCCTGGCGCAGAATGATTTAGCGGAGATCACTGATGCTGCTACAACTGCTCACAGTCCATGGTTGAGTATAGCCATAGAGCCAGGGTACAATATCCATCTATTGCAGGTAGACCATGATGGATGCTGACGATTATTAAATTAAGCATTGTGCTCTCCCGACATTTTTGACACGAGAACACGAAACCATGATTTAATTTCCAAACACAAGTGGAAAGTGTTACAACGCGACAATGCACCATCATACGCGACAACGGACATACTGCAGGTTGCTGATTTTCCGTCGTGACAGAACGGACCCTTGAAGATGACCGCAGGGTTGGGGCGGCCAGCGACTGCGGTGAACGAGGGAAATATCAAGGCTGTGCGACACGCGGTTTTGTAAGACCGCAGCCCAAGTCAGCTGACACCTTTGGCATTGGCGTGGGATCGGTGGAAACAATGAACCAGGCAATGAAACAATAAGAATAGGTTTTGATTTATAGCTTTTGTGACTGCAGGGATTCATATTCTTGGTTCTTTCGGTAAAGTCACGTAGAAGGGAAATAATAAATAATAAAAATATAAAACAATAAACATTCTCACGACGTTTCGACTGTAACAAGCAATCATCAGGTGTGAAATCCACAGCAAGAAAATTTGAAAAAAGTGGCGGTTTTTCCTAACATCAGCACCAAAGACTTGGTGCTGCTGTGGATTTCACACCTGATGATGATTGTGTTGCAGTCGAAACGTCGTGAGAATTTTTATTGTTTTATATTTGTATTATTTTATTATTTCCCTTCTACGTGACTTTACTGAAAGAACCAAGAATAATAAGAATAGGCTTTACCCTTTCCAGCAACACCGCAAGTGTTAAGATGTTCAAACACCAAATAAGACATCTATCGTAAGGCATTAAGTCTGCATTTACCACACGTGTTGCCACAAGTATGTGGGGTGAATGCAGACTTTTGATGCCTTTTAATATGTACGGTGCAAAACAATTTCAACATTCATGCACCTCTGATGGGCATGGTTGGTGATGTACGGTGGGAAAGAAATTCAACATTTGAACATCTCAAAACCTGTGTTATTGCCAGATATGGTAAAGCCTATTACACTGGTCAACACACTTTTTCTGGCATAAGGTATTCCAACGGTTTTAAGGTAATTTTGGGATGCTGATTCCAAATCTGGCATCAGTTTTTGTCTATCACATCAGGTTTTTGATATATCAAATATTGCATTTTCAATAAAAACTGCAGAAGAAAAATATTAAATAAATGTGGATATCTACATAAAATGATATTATAAACACACTATCCTAAAAATACAGCACCATATTTTAATACTAAAGCAGTCACTGACTCGCAACAACTTGCAATCATAAGTGACAGAGTTAATTTCGGGTAAAATCAATGAAGATGGGGTATGCCGATAGAAAAAAAACGAGATGTGATAGAGCAAATCTGAGATCAGATTTGGAATCAGCACCCTGAAATTAGTCTAAAACAGCTGCAAAAGTCCAGGCCAGAAATTTTTTTTTTGTTGACCAGTATTGTTTAATCATTTCGATACAGGCAAAAAGTGTCCCATAGACAATGTGTGCACGTCAGGTTGCCACGACACCGACACGGCATCAAGAGCGATCGTCAAACGGTGACTTCCCCTGACAATCTTGTCCGGGCGGAGAATGACTGGGGCATAGTTGTAAGTAGGCGATTCGCTACCGGCGACGAGGCCTGGAGTTTACCGACACGACCCCGAACGGCAGTCGCTCCAGCTTCTCCCAACAGCCAAGAAAATCAAGCCAGAGCGCCTTGCAGGGAAGACCTTGCTCGCCACTGCATGGGATTCTGCGAGGAGTGTGGTGCACGTGTACTTCATGGCCCACAAGCAGCCGATCGCAGATCATTTTACAGACTGCCTCTGTCTACCTGCATTGGTTAATAAGCAAAGTGCTCTTGGAAAGGTGAGCGTGACTCACTTGTTGTTGTGCGCAACAACGCTCCAGCACACACTGCAAGAGTTGTATGCTGATGCCGTCAATGAGTTTCACTTGTGAAGTATGGGAATTGACGGCAGGAACTTCTTGACGGGTAACACACTTTTATTAAATCCTTTAGGTATCACAATACAACGTGTGGTCTCTCTTCTTCCTCCGACACACTCCACTAATCTCGTGTAAGCTCTAGGCCTCTGGCTACACCCGATACACTTGACTCGTGTAGACCCTATGCCTCTGGCTACACACAATATACTCGACTCGTGTAAGCCCTATGCCTCTGGCTACACAATACACTCGACTCGTGTAAGCCCTATGCCCTGGCTACACATAGTACATTCGGCTCGTGTAGACCTATGGCTACACCCACTACACTCGCCTCTGGGTTACACAGAGTCCCGGTCCCCTTAGGACAGCGGGGCTAGGTACCGCAGGGCTCTAGGTCTTCATCCCCGTCTTCCTTCTTCGCTGGTTACACACTGCCCTTACGCCTGTGTGCATCCCCTTTTATAGCCCCTGCTCACGAGGGACGGAGCTGATGCGGCGTCGACGTGAGCGTCGTTCCTTAATGACCCAATCACGACGCACTCTCTCTCAGCGCGTCACCGCCCACAGCCAATCGGTACCCCGTAACCCACGACCCCGCGCTGACCCCTGATCCTCCACCGTCAGCGCGCGTCACCACCTACACAGCCAATCATCACGCACTGTGCATACGATCCTTAATCCCAGCGCGTATCACCTCTACATCACCCCCTCCCACATAGCTTGCAGCCGGCCCGGCTGTTAACCTACAACACAACATAACGCAACGCAGTAATAAAGAACTCCACATCCCAGTGTGCCCCGTAACACAACAACAACAACAACATAACACAACCTTAAATATGAAGCAATATACAGCCCGACGAACAACACAATAAAAGCGAACACCGTAAAACGAACGCGCCAAGTGTCACTGTGACCCACGCAGTGCCGAGGCGCTCCGGCTGCCTCGACTCCGCACGTGGTAGGTTACACAAAGTAGCGCGACCTAGCGCGAGTCCGTCTGGCCGGTCCGTCGTATGGAACGGGACGTTGGCGACCGTCCGGTGTCTCCGGCAGCTCTAGACGGCACGGGTCGGGCCTGGAAGGACCGGCCCCGCCGTGAAGATCCGGCCGCCGGTGGTCGGCAGCAGTCAGTTCCGAGACACCTGGGAGCGGATCAGGCGGAGACATGTGAGGAGCAGGCAAGGACAATTCCCCCTCAGGGTCGTCGGTCACGTCACATGCTCGGCCCTCACGACACAAGGGGAGGCCATACGGAGGCGAGAACGGTTTCAGTCGGGAGGGGTGGACGTACCAACGGCGTTTCCCCCATTTTATCTGAACGCACTGGGGGCGTGCCACCCGCACGACCTCCACGGGTCCCCGCCACGGCTTCAACAATTTAGGCGACGTGGCCAAAGGTGCCTGAGGGCAATGCAGCCAGGCCTTGTCACCTGGTTCCCAATTGTGCACGGACACCTTCCGTGCCCGCAACCGCTCGTTCGCAATTTGGCGAGCCCGCGAATTAAGCCGTGCGGCCTCCCTTGCCTCTGTCAGTTTATGAATATTAAATTTAATATGCTCTGCCAATTTAGAATTAGTTCGTGGTGCGGGCAGACCCAGCTGCGTTTCCATGGGCGGGTCGGCTTCCCGACCGTACATTAGAAAAAACGGGGAAAACCCCGTAGCTGCATGGGGGGCCATTCTATACGCGGCAAGGACCCCAGGGACCTGCAGGTCCCAATCAACCTGCGACTCACACACCTGCTGGCACAGCATAGAGGTCAATGTCCTGTTAAGCCTCTCCACCATCCCGTCCGTCTGCGGGTGGTACGGGGAGGTACGCACCTTTTTGGTACCCAACAGGTCGCACACCTCCTGCAGTAATTTACTCGAAAAATTTTTCCCTTGGTCAGTCAGCAAGCGTTCGGGAGCCCCCTTGTCCAGGACGTAGCCCTGGACAAAGGCGTCCGTCACAGCCGCCGCCGACTGGTTGGCGAGTGGCCACGCCATAGGCCACCGGGTAAAATATTCGACCCCCACCAACAGGTACTTATTACCCCTAGGCGTGACCGGAAAGGGCCCCAGAATATCGAGTGCAACGAGCTCGTTAGTGCGCGAGACCTGAATAGATTGCAGCGGTGGATTAGCTGCCACGGGCGGTGGTTTCCGTCTGGCGCACTCAACACAACCCTTCAGAATATTCACCACGTCACCCCCCATTCCCGGCCAATAATAGTCACGCTGAAGCAGGGCAAGCGTTTTGTTAACTCCCAAATGCAAGAGGCGTTCGTGTGCGGCCAAGACAACCTTCCCCCTCACAGCAGAAGGCACCACAATCGCATGCCGCCGGGACAAACTGTCCCATCTCATCAACAGGCCCTGCTTAAGCTCGTAGGAGCCAGTTCGGTCGTGGCTACCTTCGGAACCCTCCGTCTTTCGGCGCAATGCCAGCAGGGAGCTGTCCGCCATTTGGAGACGGCCCCACTCAATCAACGACAGTGAGAGCAGCGAGTCCTGACCCCCTGGGGTAGCGGGACCATCCCCAATTGGTGTGCTCGCGGTCGCAACCAACGCCTCCCTACCTTCCGTAACCGGAGGTTTACAGCGCGCCGATCCCGATAAGCACGCACATTTGTGACAAGGCAACAACCGCGACAGGGCATCGGCATTCGTGTGTCGCAACCCTTTACGGTACGTAGTCGTGAACTGATAGTCCTGGAGGACTTCCAACCACCGCGACAATTGGCCCGAGGGCTGGGCAACCCGTAATGAATACTGGAGCGCCGCATGGTCCGTCCGGACCGTGAAATGACGACCATAGAGATATGGCCTGAATTGTTGTACAAAAAAAACAATGGCAAGTAGTTCACGACGGGTGACGCAGTAGCGCTGCTCTGCCGGCGACAACACCCTGCTACCATAGGCGACCACCCGTTCGACCCCTCCAACGACTTGGGACAGCACTCCCCCAATGCCCGTGTTGCTAGCATCCGTGTCTAGCAAGAAGGGACTCTCAAAGTCTGGATAGCACAAGGGTGGGGCCCTTACCAAGGCGTCCCGGAGGGAGCAGAATGCAGCCTCCTCCTCCGGTCCCCACCGGAACTTCACTCCTTTTGCCGTTAGAGCGTGCAAGGGCTTTGCAATGGTGGCGAAGTGCTCAACGAATCGGCGATAATACGAAGCAAAACCGATGAAACTGCGCACGTCTGACACTGACGTGGGCGTCGGCCACGAACTGACACAGTCCGTCTTCGCAGGATCGGTAGAAATCCCCGAAGAGTCGACAATGTGACCCAAGTACCTCACGGATTTACGAAAAAGATGGCATTTGGCCGGTTTAAACTTTAATTTAGCCGATCGCATTCGCAAGAACACCCCTCTCAATCGCTGGAGGTGTTCTTCGAACGTTTTACCAAAAACAATGACATCGTCAAGGTAAATGAGGCACGTCTCCCACTGCAAGCCCGACAAAACCAATTCCATAAGACGCTGAAACGTCGCAGGAGAGGAGTGAAGTCCCATGGGTAACCGGTTAAATTGAAACAGGCCCCCTGGAGTCCGGAATGCAGTCTTAGGCTTAGACTCCTCGTCGAGTGGCAACTGCCAAAATCCGGACAATAAATCAAGAGTCGAAAAGTATCGCGCACCGGACAATGCGTCGAGAGACTCGTCCATCCTGGGGAGCGGATACGCGTCGGCCACCGAGATCTTATTCAGGCGGCGGAAATCGACGCAAAATCGCAGGGACCCGTCCTGCTTTTTAACGAGCACAATAGGTGCTCCCCAAGGACTGGAAGAAGGCGAAATAATGTCGGCTTCCAGCATATCGTTAACTGCCGACTGAACATGTTCCTTCTCAGCAGGACTCAGTCGGAAGGGATTTTGCCTGACCGGTGCCGCATCGCCCGTTTCAATGTGGTGGCGTAGCAGGTCCGTGCATCCGATATCATACTTATGTTTACTGAAGACATCCGAAAATTCAATCAGCAACCCGCGCAACGCACCCAACTGTAGTGCTGACAAATCGTCAGAGTCCGCGCACAGCATATCAATCCAATCTAGGTCCTCCTTTGATGGTACGCTATTCGTGGGGCTCGGATCAGCCTGCGCAACCAGCCTCTCCTCCGCAGGGACCCGTGCCGCGTGAGCCAGCACGGTGCCCTGCTGAATGACGGCCGGCCGCGCCCCAGCGTTTAAAACCATGACAAACGGATCCCTGTCTGCCCCAACCAAAGTGTGAGCCACCGATAAATCGAGACCTCCAACAGCCCTATTAGAAGGACCCAAAAGCATGGCCTGTTCCGAGGCCTCCTTCCCCCATGGCTTCCGTAACCGGAGGGGAATCAACATTTGTGAACCCGGGGGCACGTGCACGGTCTGTGTTGCTAACGCCTGAATGGTAGCGCACGCCGTCCGAATTACATTAGGGCTCGTCAAAAATGAAATACGGCGACCCGATGGTAGTTCAATGCAACGCTGATCAATGAGAATTTTGATGGGCATTTTCGCCAAAAAATCAGTGCCCAATAGGCAAGGAACCGCCAGGGAAGATGAAACGAAAACGGGTCCCGACAATTTGATATCACCAATGCAAATGGACGCCCTAATCTGACCGATAATGCCCAACGATCCCCCGTTTGCGGCGTAAAATGGCACATCCACCGGAAGAAGCGGACGACATTGTACCGGGAGAATATTATAAATGAGATCCGAAATAATAGTTGCCGATGCCCCCGTGTCCACTAACACCCTGACCTCGACCCCATCAATCGATCCGGTAACGACGGATGAACCCGCTGAGGCAGCCACTATTCTGTGCCCCAATTCCGACCATTTAATGTCTCCCCGGTCCCGGCCGAACCCCCCTCTCCGAACCGAATCCCCGAACTCTACTCGGCTCTCCCTCGTCGCGACGCGACGACCCATACGTGTCGAGTATGCGGGCAAAGCATGTGAGGTGCCGCGACTTGCCCGGGTTTGCAGTGATGACTTGGGGCCTTGGTCGTCGTCCAGCCGAGGTCCCATGGCGCGCTGACGTGGGGCGCGGCAACCGGAGGCCACGTGGCCACGAAGGCCGCAGTTATAGCAGGTGATGACAGTAGTCGGAGATCTCGGTTGCTCCAGCTTGCGGGCCGCTCGCAGAGGCGAACGACCCCCCAACCTCCAGTCCCCCGCTCGTCCCACGATGAACGCGTCCTCTCGTGGGCTGACGACTTGGGGCACGGTGTCAACCGGACCCGGAGTTGAGGCCACGGCAGCGTTGCAGACGACCCCCTGCTTTCGTTGAAGGACCTCGTGCGCTTGCATGCTCGTGGCGACCCGTAATGAAGAAATATCGGTGTCGTCGGCCGTGTTGATGGGGACCCCCAGGTCCTGCGCCAACTTGAGCAGCTGCTCCAAAACCATCGCATCTTGGCCCTCCTCGTCCATACGAGGGAACGCGGCGTCAGCGAGAGCGAGCAACGCCGTGCGGTAGGCGAGCACGGTCTCCGTGTCCGCCTTCCGTCTTGCGTAGAAATGATGGCGGCACGCCGAGGGAGGACCGTAGACTTTGGCCATGAGAGCCAGCGCATCCTTGAGCGTGGAGCGGTCCGACCTGCGTGCGGACGTGAAGGCCGCGAGCGCGTTGTCGTCCAGCATGGCAGGCAGTGCCCGCAGTGCCGTAGCGTCGGACCAGGCGGACATCTCTTGATGCGCCAAAAATCTGCGCTGAAATTGGCTCCAATCCCCGCCTTCCGCCTTGAATGCTGACAACGTGGGAAGGCGCTGCTGAAAGATAAAGTCGTCCTCCTCCTCGTGCTTCCTCTCTGCCCCCCCGTCGGTGTGTAAGATGGCGGCCCCAGTGGCGGGTGTGTGATGGCGGTCCGCCGCGCGCGTTGGTGACGTCAGCGGCCGCGCATGGAGAACCGCTGCCACGTGGTGATGGCCGTTCCCGCCAAAAGTTGGAGCGGATGAAATGGCGGGAATCGCCAAATCGTTTTGGCGGGAATCTGCAGGGCGATCCTGTAGCACGTCGGCCGCCGTCCCCGCTCCTCCCGACGAGCTGATCTCCGCCAAGATGGACGCGGCGGCGAGCAGCAGCTCCGCCAGACGGGAGTGTGCCTCGCGAAGCACGGTGTCAGTCCCCCGTCGCTCGACCGGCGCCGTCGGTGGATCCTGCCCCGTGGGCAGCTCCTCTTCCTCACCCCCTGATGCCCGCTGGCCCGCGTCGTCGAGGTTGTCCTCGTGGTCAATCCCGTGGGTCCGACGGTTCCTCCTTGTATCCATGCTTGGAGGACCGTTTCACTTCTGACGCCAGTTGAAGTATGGGAATTGACGGCAGGAACTTCTTGACGGGTAACACACTTTTATTAAATCCTTTAGGTATCACAATACAACGTGTGGTCTCTCTTCTTCCTCCGACACACTCCACTAATCTCGTGTAAGCTCTAGGCCTCTGGCTACACCCGATACACTTGACTCGTGTAGACCCTATGCCTCTGGCTACACACAATATACTCGACTCGTGTAAGCCCTATGCCTCTGGCTACACAATACACTCGACTCGTGTAAGCCCTATGCCCTGGCTACACATAGTACATTCGGCTCGTGTAGACCTATGGCTACACCCACTACACTCGCCT
The DNA here is from genome assembly GCF_015708825.2 of Lethenteron reissneri. NCBI lineage: Eukaryota > Metazoa > Chordata > Hyperoartia > Petromyzontiformes > Petromyzontidae > Lethenteron > Lethenteron reissneri. The sequence continues at coordinate 10,376,340 of NC_083789.1, forward strand.
CTGGGTTACACAGAGTCCCGGTCCCCTTAGGACAGCGGGGCTAGGTACCGCAGGGCTCTAGGTCTTCATCCCCGTCTTCCTTCTTCGCTGGTTACACACTGCCCTTACGCCTGTGTGCATCCCCTTTTATAGCCCCTGCTCACGAGGGACGGAGCTGATGCGGCGTCGACGTGAGCGTCGTTCCTTAATGACCCAATCACGACGCACTCTCTCTCAGCGCGTCACCGCCCACAGCCAATCGGTACCCCGTAACCCACGACCCCGCGCTGACCCCTGATCCTCCACCGTCAGCGCGCGTCACCACCTACACAGCCAATCATCACGCACTGTGCATACGATCCTTAATCCCAGCGCGTATCACCTCTACACTTGTATAAACTCACATCACTGCCTCTTCTCCAGACCTGGTTTCCAGTGATTTTCTCCGGTGTCCCAAATTGAATGAGCATCTGCATGGAAAAGCATTTTGAGAATGATAATGGTCTTGATGGTGGTGATGATCTGAAAGAAGCTGAGCGGGGGAATCTGAATGGAATGGAAGAAAACTTATTTGTGGGTAAAATTGAAAAGGTTTAAGAAAGCGCACTTGTTAAAGAAGGTGAGCGAAAAATTACGGGGTTCTTATTGATGTGCATATTAACCTTATTGTGGGACCCCGGGGTCCCGAATAAACGCAAGTCAAAATCGTAATTAATTAATTTATTTTTGACGACTCCATCCCACCGCGCACATAAACGCCGCGATCCACCTGGCGCGGATCATTCTCTTGTCACGTCATGTCCAAGCGCAGCAGCGAAGACGAATGCGCAGAAGAAACAGCTTTGAAACGTGTAGAGCTCGTCGAGAGGAATAGATTGCCGTGTCGTTCGCCTTCAACAGACATAAAACGACGTCGCATCGCAATTTATGCGAGAGCCGGGGGCTTATGGGACCCCGGGGTTCCGCCATAAGGTGCATATGTTCAGCTCAGAACCTTTCAAATCACCCTCGTACAATGTAGATTTGAAAATAATTGATTCTTGCATGTGCGATTGGTTGCATGTAATGAGAGTGTGAGAATCAATTTGATGTGTCATTTCTTGCCTATTTGGCATGAAAATGATGTGAACAAAATAATGCCAGTCCGCCAGCAACTTTACACTCACTGCCTAGCAGATGGGATATGGCTTTGCATAATTGTCTTGAAACATTTTTAAACACACAGTTGTTGCCTTTAAGACAGTCTTTTCCATGCCAAGAGCGAACTTCTCATGAGTTACCCTTTCCGTACGAACTGGGAGCCATCCCTGGGGTTGAGATTAAAGCACTCTCCCAGTTACCATCAATTGCCATGGTCATTAATGGAAAAATACTTACAAATCAGAAATTCTGGCAAATGATAAAATGGCATTTTCACTTCCCTCTTACGCAAAAATCAATGAAAGTGGCGTGGAGATCAGCCCATCTACTCCAAATTTAATGCAAATTGTATATCTGCGAGGACGTACCACCGAGTGTAGTGATAGGGGATTGTTACGCAAGTGCAGTGGTTCTCAAACTTTATGGTAAGACGGCCCCCCAATCAAAATCACCCCCCCCCATCCCATCATCAGACCCCGTCACCTCCCATGTTACCAAAATACACCGATTAATCGTCGACACGGTGTTAGCAGGGCATTTGCTGCACGTTGTGTATTCGTCTGTGTTGTCACCATGGCGTTGATTGGTTCCCCGACTCGTTTGAAAATGTATCCTGCACGGTACCCATGCTGCAGCCTCAGCCCCCACCCCTTGCCCCAGGGCGAATGGGTTGAGAACCGATGCCTTGGTACCGTTGCACAGAGGGAACTACCAAAGAAGTTGGCTCGTCTTAATTTTAGACCAAAGCAAATTCCTTGAAAAAATGTTATACGAACTTTAAGCTCTAAATTAAATAATAAACGCTCACTTTCGATGACCTTACGTCTGACATTTGTAATGTTGTTAATCTTTGTTATGAAAATAAAATGTTAAAAATCAATTATTACATTGCAATTATATTTTGATGGGGAAAAAACACGCAAAGATGGGGGTCCAAACAAACCTCTATCTCGGTGTAACTTCCCGGCTGAAGTTGTATTCAATGCCCGGGAGAAATGTATTTTAAACGAGCAGACAACATGAAAAAAATACAAAAACCCGGAGATTTGCTTTCAATTGAAAAGTAAAGTTCGAAATTTCAGGAATGTTTCTGCAAAAATTATCCAAGGCTACAAGTGCAAGTTCACCTACAGTTTTTTTTTTACAAATAACATCGCCGAGGCATTTTTCAGGGGCATTGCGTATACAACCGCTTCTCGTATGCAATTTGTTTTGTGTTGGCGTATGCATTTGCAGTCTTGCAAACAGTGACGAAGGGTGGAATGGCGAAAAGTGGTGCCCTGCGTTGTTTAGATCCGCGTGGTGGTGCAGACGGTGCATTGTGTTCAGATGTGGCGGTTGTGTGCTGCAATTTTGTTTTGCCAAGTGCCGAGGCTTTTGGAATCTGTTGAGCTCCTGTATGCATGCACTTACCGCCATGTGGTGCATTAGTCCGTTCTAAAGGCACTGTATTCAAGGTGCAAGGATAAATAAACTTTCCGATTTGAAAAAGAAAGAATAAATTATCGTCCTTTATCAAGGGGGGTTTTTTGGGGTAGGTCGCGTAAAAAGAAATGTGTCGTTAAACCCGCCACCACCCGACACAGCCAATTGGTAAGGTTTGTCACGTGAACAGAACAATGCCAATTCGTTACTCGTACAACACACCGGTGTGTTGGAGAGTAAACTCACAGCATTGACAAATCGAGTTGACGACGTTTCGCCGGTGATTACAGCCAGCCTCGTCGGGTAATTTAGCCAGAATTGTCCGACTGCCTCTTCGTTTTTGTTGTCAATCAAGAAGTGCAGCCAACACTTGGTCCAACGTGACACACCACGCACGCTCCGTGGACGTGCTCGTCGACGGACCGTGCGTCGCACGCTCCCAGTCGACGAGTGGGGCCCTGTCTGGACTCGATGGTGGACTCGGTGGGGTGGGAGGAGGAGGGGGTGAGGGGGGCCCTCCTCATCCTCCTCCTCCACGCTGCTGATGGAAGAGGCCGTCGCCTGGCTCGGCAAGACGGCCGTACGATTTAAAAATATGAAATGAGGAAGAAGGGAATCAACCAGGTGGGGTGTTGACTGTTATGTTAGCCGACTCTCTGTGTTGTATTGCATTGGATTTCTAAGTTTGCTAGGTTTCATGTTCTTAGGTTTTTTCGGTAAAGTCACGTAGGTAAAAAATAAAAATTAATAAAAGTAAAATAAATAAATGAATCACGACGTTTCGGAGGCAACACAAGCTTCCGTCTTCAGGTGGAACCGTCACAGCACGATAGCTGTATCAAGTGAGAGAAATTCCAAGAAAACAGTCCTTGTATATATACTGGTTGAGGGTGGGAGGAGCCAAGCTTGTGTTGCCTCCGAAACGTCGTGATTTTTATTTTTATTTTACTTTTATTAATTTAATTTTTTTACCTACCTGACTTTACCGAAAAAACCTAAGAATATGAATCCTTGCAGTCACGAAAGCTTCAAATCTAGAATTTACTAGGTTTGTTTTCTTTTTCATTTGTGCCTGATGATGATTGCTTGTGTCGCAATCGAAACGTCGTATGCAATTATTTAATTCATTATTTCCTCTTTCTACGTGACTTTACCGAAAGGACCAAAGAGTAATTGCTGCAGTCACGAAAGCTCCAATTGAAGTTTGAGAAGTTGTAGTTGCCCAGTCTCCGGCGAGCTGACGTCGGGAAGGCGCTGCGAGGTTGCGTGCAGAGGCCGCGTTAGAACGCAATAGAGGCTCCACACTAATGCCACCTTATTTCAGCTTCTGCTTTCTTAGTGAAAGTGGATGTTGTATAATAGGCTTGTTTGTGTGTTTCGGAAACGTGTGCGCGTGTACCGCACGTGTCTATGCCTATATAAAACTTTGATAAGAGGAGGAAAAAACGATTTTCACTCGGCGTTCACCCGCGTATACACGTGTCACAAGTGCCCGTTGTGCATTAATAGGTCAATGCGCGTAACGACACGCGTTTGTTTCGGCTTAAAGCGTGTTTACCTCCAACTGCTCCCGCTAAACAGTGATAATTACAGCGTCTGTGTCATTTAAAGTCACTCTTTACACGATTGGAGGCTGAGCCTTGCCTTGTCAAATTACGCACGAACTCTTGGCTTGTCGGCAGGCTGATTTCACACAGTGCGCTAAACCCCTTTCTTTTGACTAACACGAACATGGTGGGGAGGGGGGGGATTGACAATTGAATGGCGAACAAACACGCACGAGAGTTGTTATGTGTGTGTTGTTTGCGCTTCGCTCAGTTAGCGCTTAATTAAGTTGACGTATGCCATTCGTCTTTGCGAGATGTTTACGCGGGCATGAAATGCCTCAATCATGGGCGGATGCCTCAATCGTTGCACTCGTCCAAACGAATGATGACACCGATTCGTAATTCGTGTATTTTGGGTTAGGTCGTGTTGGTTTCTTATTTTTTTGTACACACTTTATCCCTCCACGACCCGACAGTCATTCAAATAAAGTTGCCACGTTATGGGCAAATGTGCCCATTGATGTTTTTTTGTTTTCTTCAGAAAACCGGAATGTTGAAAAACAATGTTTCAATACTGCCTCTGTCGCGTGGTGAAGAGTTCTAGTTTAAAAAAATATATGTATTAATATATGTAAAAAAAAATTATTGCGACAAAAAACGCGAGCCCCCGGTACAAAGCGTCGATATCCAATAGGAGGAGGTGGAGGTGGGGGAGGAATCCGCGAAATTCCCGATCGGCGCGTCTAAAACATTCATAGGAGGGGTGACGTAGGACCCCACTGCCCCAAGCAAGTGGGGACCCTTCGTAGGTGGGAGGGGTGAGATAGTGTAGGTTTACAGGGGAGCGGTGGTGTAGTGGTTAGCGCGCTGCGCTATGAACCTGGCGATCCGGGTTCGATTCCCGCTCACGGCCAACACCAGTGACGATTATCTGAACCGGTCCTGGGGCCTCCCCTAGGTCGACTCAGCCTGAAATGAATACCTGGTTCGGTGAGTAAACATCGCCACTGGGGAGACAAAGGCGGTCGGGCGTGTTGCTGGCCACCCACCCCCTCGTGTACCGTTCCGGCCTTCATAGGTGCTCGCTGACAGCACTTGCCCCCACAGTCTGTGAAGGCTATACGGGGGATCTTTGTCTTTGTATTGGTTACAGTAACAAAAAAATCGCATTACACCTCCACGATCTAACCCAAAGTAAGCGAACGTTGGTCGTGAAAGATTCACGTGCGCAATCGATTACAGATCCAATTCGCCTCTTTTCACGCGCATATGCTTCGTCCGCAACCATTATTTGGGGAACAGAATGGCATAAGGTGTTGAGGCTAACCAACGACACGAGTAAGACAGGTTTAGAGAAGGGTTTTCTAGCATAGACCACAAACGTGCCGTTAGGTTATGGAAAAGGCTAATGGTAATCAAACATCATTACGCCTAGCTTCTGTAGACTACGAAAAGCCATTTTGCCTTGGTGAAAATTGATGCAGCCATCCATCTACATGTATCTATCACAAACCAAGGTGTAAAATTTAATTTAAAAAACTAGAGTCATGATTAAAACCACGTACAAAAATGGAAAACTGGGCTTGCTTGAAGACAGCTAAACTAAACAATTTATTTTATTTTACCAGGTAAGGCCCACCGGAGCTTTGTAGATCTTTTTCAGAAGCAACCTGGCCACATGATAGCTCAACGAATTGGCTTATCGTTTAGAAATTTCTAGCAGGCATATACTCTAAACGCATGTTGATTCGAAATGTGGAGAGGAAAACCGGAGGACCCGGAGAAAATTTTACGCAACCACGGTGAGAGAGAGCATGCCCACTCCAAATATACAGCAGGCGTCAGGGTCAGGATCGAACCCACGACCTCCTGTATACCAGGCAAGGTAGTGAACATCTCGCCACTGTGACACCTGATTGAACCAGTAGCCGGAGGAGGAGACACGCTTTCGCCAGAGTTATTCACGGCAACATTACAATGTGATCTTTGATCATTGGATTGGAGATATAAAGCCATGGACATGAATGGGGAAACAAAGTATTGACACTCCTCATGATAGCCAATGGAACTGAATTGCAGGAAATGATTAAAGAACATTAAGAAGGCTTCAATGTTAGGCACAAAATAAATGGGAAAATAGCTAGCCCGGACATGCATTTAAAGTGTCTTTTGTTGTTCACTCCCACCGATGAATGGTATCAATCTAAGCTGCTAATGTTTACATAAAACAAAACAAGAGATCCAAACTAACCTATATTAAAAATTTATGAGCTGCGCTGACAGTGGTGCATAAGCACAAGTAAAAAAACAAACCGCTCATCGCTATGGTAAGTGTCGCTGCCTCACAGCGGTGAATATGTAGAAAGAATACCTGACGTTTTAAGCAACGGCCCTTCGTCAGCGTAAAGAGAGCTGACTGACCCATAGTTGGAATTCACGCTTTTTTTACACGGTGGTATCTGGAACACTTTGAAGTTGACGAATGAACAGTTTTCCATTCGTCAGAAAACTGTTGGTTCGTCAATGTTCACAGTTTTTTTTGGCACCGCAGTGTTAAGAGTGGCTAATGCAAGAAGGTTGGGCAGCTGCCGAGCATAATTGACCGAGGTTTTAATGCTACAACGGATCCTGGTAGGCACGTGGACACAGGATGAGTACCACTGCGTCGGCTTTCGCGGTTGTGTTGTCGAAGGCTCGTACAGCACAAACTCTCGAGTGATAGATGGCTCAAGACCCTGACAAGTGGAGGCGTTGGGAGGCATCGGCTGCGACAAAAGACGGATTAAAATAACAAGTACCGAGTACAGTGCAACGTTTGATCGCCAACCCAACTAGGGGGATACGTATTGCGAATGTTTCTGGCGTCGGCACGCGACTCGTAGCCAGAGTCACGGTGAAACGTTATCGAGGTATACTGGATGTGGTGTGCCAGGTGCGGAAATAATTTGCAAGTTACCCACCCTAACAACAACAACAAAAACCCGACTGGAAAGTTGCCTCCGAAACGTCGTGATTTTCATTGTTTTATTTTATTATTTTTTATTTCATTTTTTACCTACGTGACTTTACCGAAAGAACTAAGAGTATTATACTGCAACGTTGGTTATACTGCAACGTTGGTTATACTGCAATATTGGATATTCGGCAGCGCTGGTTGTACGGCAGCAGCTGGCTATATGGCTGCGTCGGCTACATGGCAGCGTTGGTTTTATATGGCAGCGCTGGTTAAACGGTGTTATTGACAAACCGTGGTGATTCATCTTCTTGGTTTTCTCGGTAAAGTCACGTAGAAGGGAAGTAATAAAATAATAAAAATAAAACATAATAAAATAATTCTCACGACGTTTCGGCTACAACGCAAGCAACCAAGAAGATGAATCCCTGCAGTCACGAAAGCTTTAAATCGAAATTCAAACCGTGGTGAGTTTCATTCCGACCGAGTTGAACTTTGTTGGTGTAAACACCAGACTGTCTGCGTAGTTGTTCCCGTCACCCACCCTGTTCTGCCGGCAGACAAGAGGTTTTTTTTTTTTTTGGGGGGGGGTGGTTTTTCACACGTCGTCGTGTCTTGCTTTGGACCGAAAGTGTTGTCGCTTATGCACTCAGCATTTGCGCTCTGGGCCGCGCGATCACTTTGTGTTTTTTTAAATAAATAATTGTGCTCCGTGGCGTAGATTTTTTTGTAAATTATTACTAAGCGTTTTTATTTATTTTTTAACACGTGTATGGAAATAACCCCCCCCCCACCCCCCGCTACACACTTCACATCAGCACCTACAATATTGTAAAAGACCTTAAGCACTCCAGTAAATTGGGTTGTCTGTTTGGGAGAGGCCAGCGAGCACTTACCAACATCCGTGATGAGAAAATGAAAGCAATTATTCTTTCCGTTGTTTTGCGCATTCACCGAGGCAGTCTATCTCGGCCGTTAATTGACAGCGCTGCACACAGCGCATCTCCCAACACTTGCGGCGTATTAAAGGCCTTCAGCATTGGTCAGCCGAGCTCATCACCATATAAATGCTGTCTATAATTAAAATAAGCAAAAGGGTTCTTCCATTAAATTGCATTAACGCTTTATTAACTGGAGGCCTTCAATTTTAATTTCATTTAACAATCGTGTCAGTGGTCTTATTGCACATGCCTCCTTTCCACTCGGAGCTTCCAAAGTAGCAGCAGCAGCAGCAGCGTGTAATTATGTACACACAAAGCTGAGTGATGTTCTACATTTCTGACCTTCAAATGCGACTGCCTTTTGTGGCGACCACTTTCATGGCATTTTTCTCTTCTCCCCCCCTCGCCCCCCACGGAAATTTTATATTTTCCCATCCGCCGCGTCGCGAGTGTAAGTAACGTTTGTCGCGCAGACCGCCTCTGCACCGCATTTGCAGTCACGGTTTAAGAAGCAACGTTTCGCCCGCTCGTTGGCTGGCCGACTCTTCAAGTCGAGAACAATTTCGCTTCTCAGTGGGCACTTTTCTTTTCATGCAGGCCTAGTTGTTTTGCCTCCGTGATTCATGAATGAATGCCTGCCGAGACTGCGCACCGCGGCACGATGAGCAGATTCTAGATTTGAAGCTTTCGTGACTGCAAGGATTCATATTCTTAGGTTTTTTCGGTAAAGTCACGTAGGTAAAAAATTTAAATTAATAAAAGTAAAATAAAAATAAAATACAATTATTTTATTTTATTTTACTTTTATTAATTTTAATGTATTTTCTTTTTATTTAACTTTTATTAATTTTAATGTTTTACCTACGTGACTTTACCGAAAAAACCTAAGAATATGATTCCTTGCAGTCACGAAAGCTTCAAATCTAGAATTAATACCCTCTACGGGGAGGAATTCCACCTATCTGTTCCACCTGAAGACGGAAGCTTGTGTTGCCTCCGAAACGTCGTGATTTTATTTTATTTTTTATTTTACTTTTATTAATTTTAATTTTGTACCTACGTGACTTTACCGAAAAAAACCTAAGAATACGATGAGCAGAGCCACACCATTTAACAACACCGAGGGGTACATTTTGCCGCAGACGTTAACACGTCCAACAACAACAATAATAATACAACCTGTTCGCCTATAGCGCGCTAGCCGTTGCGTTCCTGAACAATGCCGCGTTACGGAAAATCGTGTTATAATAAATAAATGTATAATATAGGCTGTAAAGCACAGTCCGTGAAAACACGTGAGATGCGTACGCAGTGCGACCAAAGACCGAGGCGTGTGGGTAGCATCTAGAACAGCGGTGCTTAACCTGTACTGCAGCCTGGCACCCTTTGACTCTCAATCGTAAACAATGTACAATGTTCTATGCTTGCCCCGAGCTCTCATACTCTGATGGTGCATTGTCTTTGAGTTGTGCGCCTTTTGGCGTCATCTGGTCCAACCCATGTGAGACTGGGCTCTAAGGAAAGCTGTCTCGGGTGTGGACCAATCAACTTCAAGGACAGTGCACATTATCAGAGTTATGTTCTTTGTTTGTATTATGACTGCAGGTATTGCGGTCTATGCAAACATGACTCCTTGTAAACAGGTGTCAGTTTTGTTGCCAGATAGAAGGGTAAAAAAACAATTATCAATGTACAATGTTAATACATACATAGGGGTTGATGGATCAAAGTAGTTGTGACTTACGCGCCCGTGCTTCATTTGTGTTTCGATTATTTATCTTCTAGAAAAATCTGGCCACGTCTCGCACCTCCATGGGGGTTGTATGCACCCCAAGTTAAGAACCAATGATCTGGAAGCATCGAGCAGCATCCCGCCTTGTACCGATGCTACGCCGAGGCAGCCGTACGAGCGCTTATTCCTACTCGCGCATCGTAGTTCACTCGATCGCGTTATGAAATAAAATGTGCTCCCGAATACATTCATCGCGTTATATCCAATTCGCGTGAATCCATAGACTGGGGAATAGGATAAACAGCATGTTGAGCTTTAATGATTGATACTATTAATGTACGGCACTTTGACAATTCACTGCTGGATGGAGGCCTCCCCACGCCGCATTCAATCATGGGAATTCGTTGGACCGTGCGTCATCATGCTGGCCAGTGCAAGTGGGTGATATGGGTGACCGGTGTTTCAGTTTCATTTCAGTTTCATTTATTAGGTATAACCCTGTGAGCCATGCGGCTCTTAACTCGGGTGCAACCGCAACAAACAAAGACATGAACAAGAAACATCTTAAAGTGACTGGGCAATCGAAATCGAGATTGTGGGTTAATAGCGGAATGAACGAACAACTGAGACGCCGCTACACATAGAGGTGTGTTTGAATTGGGAAGCGGCGTGGGTGTTGCGTAGAGACCGGTTATCGCGATCGAATGCGTACTTTCAGAGAGCTCTGAGAGAACAGCTGGGAGTATGACTAGGATGTAATATGATATGCGATGGATTCATACACCATCTAAATGTGAGCGCGTCTCGGAGAGGGAAAGAGGCAGTGAGTCAGTCATGGGAACAACAGCAGCAAAGGTCTTGAGCCTGGGCTCAAAAAGGGGCAGGGAGTCCAGAGCACAGATGGCTGGGGGAGGTGGGAGGGGGAAGAGAGTTCCAGACAATGTGGGACAGCAGAGGAGAATGGGTGACCTCTCACTGAGCACATGGTGACTGGGTGGGGGGTGGTGGTGGTGGAGGGGGGGTCCCAGATAAAGCCTTAGTTGGCACCTGCCTCGACTCATTCCTTACGCGGCATTGACTCATTGAATGCAGGTGCAAGGCGCAGTGTGTCAGGGCGTGCGCGCGGTGTGGGTCAAAGGTCGCCTGTCGTGCGGGGAAGAGGCTTGGGGCGTGGGGGGGGTCACTCTCACTCTTGTCCCCCTGACCTCACCCCACCCACCCGCCCACCCGCCCACCCCACCACCACCTCGCTCTTCGGTGACGGATGTGGCCCCCTCCCCTCCTCCCTTCCCCCTCTCCCCCCCCGCATCATCTCAAGGCGGCGTGGCCCCTTTTGTCAGCGTCACGGCACGGCGTGCACGGGAGGGCCGCCTGTGGCACGGAGACTGATAATCTCCCGGGAGGAGAGGGCCATCAACGTCCCCTTGTCGTCGTGGGATGAAGTGAAGAACATCAAGACCCACACCTGTCCCATTAGGAGACGCCTGTGTATTTGTATATAATTTGTTTTATTGGTTTAAACAATGAGGAGCTAACGGCTGAATTATAGCGGCTTTAACAAAAGATTTGCCGTTTTTCTTTGTTTCAATATACGGTGGAGGTGGGGAGGGGGGTAAGACTTTGTTTTGTTAGCAGTTGCCTAGTCGAAGAAGTGATACAAAATTGTAATAAAACCATTTTTGTTCCGCAATTTTAAACAAGATGGGTTAGGTGGTCATTTGTGTGTCAGTGCGTGTGTGCGTGGTGCCATCCCCTTGTGTCCCGTACCGGCCTTCATATGTGCTCTCTAACAGTGCTTACTGAAAAAGGATGTTAAAGTTTTATGAGGGATCTTTGTGTACGTGGGGAGCAGGAGTTTAGTGGTTCGTGCACTGCGCTACGAACCCAGCAACTCGAGTTCCATTCCCGCTCGCGTCCAATAACAGTGGCAGCCAAATATTTTAACCAGTCCTGGGCCTCCTCTAGGTCGACTCGGCCTTGAATGAGTACCTGATATACTGGGGAGACAAAGGCGGTCGGAAGTGGTGTTGACCACCCATCCCCTATTTTTTTGTGCGGGCCTTAATAGGTGCTCGCTAGCAGTGCGTGTCCAAAGAGTCTATCAAAAGGCTGTACGAGAGATCTTTGTGCGAGGGTTCATGTCCATTTTTTATAAAGTTAATGGTGATTATCACTCAGAGGCTTTGTGATGATTTCGCTTTGTGTAAAAATAGCTGAGCTCGCTGTGTGCACGAAGGCGTTCTTTCATGGTCTCACACGATGTCCGTGCGTTTGTTGTTGTTGGTCACATCATTTATATAGCCACCTGTATGCACAATTTTATTTCCCTTAATGTGAGCGTAAGAACATCGAACGATAATAAATCATCATTATTACCATTGCTTTCAATTATGGACGCGTTTGACAATATGCCATTTTAATAGTACAGCAATACAATTATGTTATTTAAATGTGTCTCTTCCATACAACAGGTAGCCACCGAAAAATAAGATCTTCAACTGAAAGAAAGTTACCACCGCTACCAACGACCATCAGCCGTGATAAATCCACTGCTGGATGAAGGCCTTCACAAGCCGCCGCCACCTCCTGCGATTCAACGGTCCATCTCAGCACCTACACACCAGCCGATGTGAACTCTCCATTCTCCTCCGCAGTGAAGGGGCTCCACCAGGGCACGTCGTTCAGTCATTTAGCTGTCACGCCATCCTCTCGTTCTTGACCACTGGCCATCCAATCCTTCTCGAGAAGCGTCCTGGCCACAGCCCACCACCACCACCACCAACCACCATAACTACCCAAGCGCAGCAGGAGATCACGTGGCTTAAAGGTTTGCTAAGTGGTGCAAAGGGTACTCCTTAAAAAGTGAAGTACAATTTGGCAACACAGCTGGCGTTTGCACATGTTGCAGCCCTTTTGCCAATCCTCTGCTGGACAGGGGGTCTTCATGGGGTGGGCGGAGAGATTGCTTGGCCATACCTCACCCCTCTGGTCAGTGCGGCTTGGTGAAGGCAGGGAAAGGGTAGCATAGAGGGACAACACAACAATGGAGTTTGTTCTACACTGCCATCTGCCCACAACGTAGCACACAGCGCCTGTTTGCCATGCACCGTAGTGATCGCCAATCGACATCGCTGTGCGGCTGTCGTTGTAGCATCAACATCAACAGCAGTGGTCTATCCACTGCTGAATGACGGGCTCCCGACACCCGCAAGCAATCTTGCGATGTTGCAGTCCACCTTGCATCTGGAGAACTGGTGCTGACCACTATTAAATATTACATATTCTACGCCGACGGGATTGCACGCAAGTCAATAAAGCGTGGACACACACAGATGGAGCCTACTGGGCTCCAATTTGCCTGTCAGAAGAGAGTAGAGCAATTAGGTTGTTAACCTCGCTGCTGAGTTTCTAATTTTATCGGCATAATTGATTAAATATACCCGAGCAGGAACATCGTGAGAATGATCTTGAGTCTCGGTGACGCTGTCCGCCTTAAGAGTTGGCAATTGGGATACACAACTTCGGTGGGTGACGTGCATCGAAAATTGTGAGTGCATCGCGCTATTAACCCTGGTGACCTCAGTTCGAATCACGGCCGCGGCTAACATCAGGCCATCGTTTTCGTATGGCTCTCATCGATGTTGAGCAACAACTATGATTTAACATTAATGTGCCTGAGCCCCAGACGATTGCGTCAGGAGTAGCGGCCGTTGGCGGTGCATCTTCGCCGCTGCGCCGATGCCTCCTCCTCCTGCTGCTGCTGCTGCTCCTGCTGCTACTGCTGCTCCTGCTGCTGCGTGTTTGTGAGCCGCGTGGCGAGTTCGACGTTGCACGCTCCGCGGTTCCGTTCTGGTTGGTGACCACTTTCTCCGCGCTCTCCGCACGCTGAAATATTCGTGTTTTGTTATAAAATATTTTTTTTGTATTTATGACAATTCAACGCCAGCCCGGTACAAAGCGCCGATCACCGAACGGGGGTTGGAGGCTGGGAGGGGCTGGAGGGGGCTGGGAAGGCTGGGGGGGCTGGGGGGGACAGAAATTCAGCAAAGAGCAACGCCCAAGTCGGACGCGACAGGGCCCCGTGAGGAGCTGAGAGAGGGGAAGTGAGGGGGGGGGGGGGGACCGAGAGGAGTGGGGGGGGGGGGACGTAAAATAAAACACCGTAAACAAAAGAATAGACACACGTGACATGTGAACTTGTGGGTTAACGTCCCACAGAGCAGCACTCCACTCCCGCCTGTTGCCGGCAGAGGGGAGGCAACCCCACCCGTGTACCCACCCCCCCATGCACCCCCCCCCCGTACCCCCATCCCCTCCACCCGACCTCTTCGCCCACACACCTCTGTTTAGGCTCCGCAAGAATGGGGGGACCATCTGGTCTCGAACTCCCGTTCCCTGCCTTGAAGCACGTGGCTTAAATGCTCAGTTCCAGCCAGGGCTCGGAGGGTGCGATGCATGTGCGTGTGCTGTACTAATCGGAGTGCTGAGTCGATGGGCATGTATGTCTGTTGAACTTCTTTCGCACCGTACGTAGTCAACCGTGTTAATCGGAGGTGCGATGTCACTATTTTCACGAAGAGGGATTCATGGTTTTTCCAATCGGTCAATTGCCCGGAGAGTTTTTTTTTTAATGTTTAATTTGTTCATCATCGCGCTCATTACACACAAAGTGCTTGCCACAAATGAACCACAATACCTTGCCGAGCATAAACCATCACGCGAACTCCGCTCATCCTCGCAGCGGCTTTTGCCAAGCCATCGAATCAAAGACGGTCACTGCATCGCGCGCTTTCAGATGCGCTTCTGCGGCCGTCTGGAACGCTCTTCCTTCCGACATTGGAATCCACTAGAGTGTTGCACTTTTAAATCATCATCTAGATTGAAAATAATTTCCTTAAAACTGCATGTTGTGTTTAGTGTGTTGTCCTTCCCCCGCACCGCCAATGAGCAAGGTTGGCTACGTACGGTGCGAAAGCAGCTCAACATTCAGTTCGTAACATGACCATCACCAAGTATATGACATATACGCTCCAAGCTTGGTGGTGTTTCATTCTTCACCTGAGGACGGCTGCTTGCAGTTGTGGCCGAAACGTCGTGAGAATTATTTTATTATGTTTTATTTTTATTATTTTTATTATTTTATTACTTCCCTTCTACGTGACTTTACCGAAAGAACCAAGAAGAAGTATCACCCATCATGGCATCTGCTGCCACCATGGTTTGCGTGCGGATGCGGTTCAGGGAGTTGTGGCCCATGAAGCTAGGCGGAAGATAGGAGCCACAGGGATCGTCTGCGTGGTCGGCTCGTACACGAGGAGGCGTTTGTTTGTGACTTCTTCTCAACTCCATTCGTCCTCCCAGGCATCACCAGGGGCTGTAGTCGCATTGTTGATCGCTAAGCGCGTGGGTCAATTAATGGCCCGCGCCACATCAAGCGACTTCACATTGTGCGGCGAGTGATAGTAGAACCCGGTCCTGCGGTCCCCACCTTTAACCAGCCGGTACTGACCAGCGAGGTGAAGTATGGTTAAACAAAAAAAAACCATGTCCGACATGACGTGAGGAGGCCTTCATCCAGCTGGGGATTGAACATGCATTTAAATGCGATTGCAGGTCCACTCAGAGACAGAAAGAGGAGCAGAACTAACACAATTCAGAGACGTAATGTTTACTTGACTTATAAAAAATGCGATTCCGCAAGGACGCATCACCTATCGGGTGATGATGCATAAGGTCGGGACGTGCTCCTTGGACGAGACCGGCGACGGAACGGCAGCTAAAGGTCAGCAGCGAGTTGGACCGCGTTGCGGCACGATCACGACGAGAACGTGAGAGGTGGCGGGCAGCCTCGGGCGCCGGATAGAACCACCACCACGGCTGCTGCTGTTGATTGTTGATGATGCCGAATGACACCGAGACGGACGTCTCGTCATTGGCACGGGTGTCCCGCATCGCCCTCGATGAAGTGCGCTCCCCCCACCTCCCCCCCCGTGAAGGCCAGCGGGTGGAGCGTGCGAGAAATCGGAGGGGGGGATTTGAGAATGTATGGGGGGGATGGGGAACAGAAGAATAACTGATTAGGACATTAACGAGGGGTGAGGGTGAGCTCGGCGGTGGGGCGAGCGAGCGGGAGACTAATGCTGACCATCATTACAAAGACAAAGAGCACCCGGATAGCCTCGACAGACTGCTGGGGCAAGTGCTGGCACATGTGAAGGCCGGCACGGCACACGAGGGGGTGGGTGGCCAGCACCAGGTACTCATTTGAGGTTGCGCCACAAACACACACACGCTTGTCAGCTAATTCCACCGTTCTATGTTTTTTTTTTATTTTTACTCCTATTTTGTTTTTTCATTGTTTGTTATTAGAACGCTCTGACCTGCCCCTCCTGGACATATGCGATAAAGAGCTTTACAGCTCATCTGATTCCTCCTGCAGTATAAATACACATTCTGATCATCCACACGTACAAAACGAGTGGGGCCACGTGTGTATCGCGCATCAGTAAACATCGCACAACAGTGAGGCACACAAGATGAGTGAAATCAAAGCGAGTTCCTCCTCAAATGAGCAATGAGACGGGGCCGCATCCTCCGGTTTACAGGCCTTAACGAGCGGTGGAAATTCCACGTTCCTATGGCGAGAGGTGATTCTATCTATAGGCCAACCACTGTTTTGGTGGTCGTTTTATCGACCCCGGTGGGATGATGAGTCAATCTCCAACCGGGAGTTGAACTCGCAACCTTCCTCATGGGAAGCCGCTCGCTATCCCATGCTTGAGGCGCTTTAACCGTTTCGCAACCCGAGAGAAACTTTACATCATCATCGTCATCAACATCTTAAACAGCGTGGGCAACCGTCATCCATCCACCTGCTGGTTGCAATAATTATCATCATCAGCAGCAGCACGTCGACATTTCACACCATCCTTGCGATGTAGAGATGCAATAGCGGCTGGAGTGGTAGCGCATCGCACCTACGATTAGCGCGGGTGGCTAC
This sequence comes from Lethenteron reissneri, assembly GCF_015708825.2. Lineage (NCBI taxonomy): Eukaryota > Metazoa > Chordata > Hyperoartia > Petromyzontiformes > Petromyzontidae > Lethenteron > Lethenteron reissneri. Next base: position 10,393,057 of record NC_083789.1, read on the forward strand.
ATACGGTGCGCAAAGAAGTTCTACACACATACCCCGTGGGCAACATTCACGATGTCAACGTGAACACTTAGTATACCAACAGACAACTCTCATCTAATGCTTACCAGACCCGTGTGTGCCGAGCTATCGCCGCCGCTTCGACACCACCGCGTCTACATGGCAAACGTGCACATTGACAACGACGACAACAACTACAACAACAAAATATAACAACATAGAACCAGAGCCGGGCGGTGGTGCCTACGCTGCACGTGGTTGCTGCCAGTGACCCAGCACTATGGAGGCAGTGGCGAGGGTTGGTGGGTCACCACCGCACTGATGTTGTGGTGAATCTCCCTTTCCGTGGGGGTCGAGGAGGAGCCATTCCCTGGCTGGGCCAGGGAAATGCGGCACAGCAAACAATGTGGACTCCACACGTCCCGTCCGTATAGGATACAGCGTTGCCCCCCCCCCCTCGGCACGCGTGGGGTCTCTCCAGGTGCTCCGGTTTCCTCCCACACGTAAACACTAATTCATTGGCCGAAAACACAAATTCATATATATGTAGAGGACCGCAGAGCTTGGTGTGTGTGTGGTGGGGGGAGGGATTTGCCGTCGGCTCATTGCGTGACTGCTGCCTTTCCATGCCCGTCTGTGGGCCCTCCCTCCTTTTCTGTGGGCAGTGTTAGCCTATGGGCAGTATGTATGTTGACCTTCTTTCGCACCGTACCTAGCCAACCGTGCTAATTGGAGGTGCAGTGTCGAGTCTATGGGCAGTATGTATATTGAGCTTATTTCGCACCGTACCTAGCCGACCGTGCTAATCGGATGCAGTGCTGAGTCTATGGGCATGTATGTATGTTGAACTTCTTTCGCACCGTACCTAGCCAACCGTGCTAATCGGTGGTGCAGGACTGAGTCTATGGGCGGTGTTAGTCTATGGGCAGTATGTATGTTGAACTTCTATCGCACCGTCCGCAGCCAACCGTGCTCATCGGAGGTGCGATGCAGCAAGCGACCATCATCAGCTCGTTCAGCAGCAGCAGCAGTGATGAGGGTTGCGCCATGGCAGGGCCGTGGTATTGGTGACGGCGTGTGAAGGAAGGCCCCCGTCCATCAGTGGATAGAACATGGGCTGATTTCGACGACTTTGATTCGTCCGCGACGGCTACGAGCGGATGTCATCGGCTTCGCATCGATATCATCGACATACACGGTATGAGGGTCTTCATCCTGCAGCGGATTGGTCGTGGCCGGTGATGATGGTGACAGTATTAGGATAGTCTTTTAATTTGAGTGGGGATCGAAATTGTCGTGATGAGCGCGCCGGGCTACGAACTCACCCACCAGAGTTCGATTCCCGCTCACGGCCAACACCAGTAACGGATTATTTGAACCGTTTGATCGGCTTCCCCATAGGTCGACTCAACCTCAAATGAGTACCTGGTGCGGTGTGTAAACATCGCCAACGAAGGGAGACAAAGGCGGCCGGGCGTGGTGCTGGCCACCCACCTCTCGCGTGCCGTGCCGGCCTTCATAGGTGCTACTCGCTAACAACACCTGGCCCAACCGTATGCTAAGGCTACGCGGGGGATCATTGCCTTTGTTTTCTCTCCGAGACAAAAGTTTTTTTTTAATTGAACACGAACACACTTTACTATATTCGATGGCAAGCAAACGAAGACGTGAGTTTAAACCCTCCCGAAACCCTCCTTGAGCTTTGTAGTTATACAAATATTTTGACCGTCTTTGCATTTTGAACATGATTTCATGACAAGCACACCGTTTAGCCTCTTTACAGACGATTGAGACGAGTGCGAGCACCTTTTAAGGCCGGCCACGGCACACGAGGGGTGGTGTGGTCAGAACGACAGCTGGCCCCCTTTGTCTTCCTTTTGCTGATCTTTGATACGAAGCAATTGGTGCTCGCTTGAGGGCTGAGTCGACCCGCTCCTTGTTCCATTGTGTTAGATACACACGACCAACCTCACGCCCGAGCGCCTTTGTCTCCCCGATGCGAATGGTTACATTACGCACCAGGTACTCATTTGAGGCCGAGTTGACCTAAGGGAGACCCAGTACTGGTTCAGAAAATCGTCACCGGTGTTGGCCGTGATCTTGAATCGAACTAAGGTCGCCGGGTTCGTAGCGCAGCGCGCTAACCGCTGCACCACCACTCATACTCTCGTACAAAGATCTTCCGTATCGCCATAACAGGCTGTTGGGGCAAGTGCTGTTAGCGAGCACCTATGAAGGCCGTTCCGGCACGCGAGGGGGTGGGTGGCCAACACCACGCCCGGCCGCCTTTGTATCCCCAATAGCGATGCTTGTACACCGCACCAGGTACTCATTTGAGGATGAGTCGACCTAGGGGAGACCCAGGATGGGTTCAGATAATCGTCACCGGTGTTGGCCGTAAGCAGGAAACGAACCCGGGTCGCCGGGTTCGTAGCGCAGCGCGCTAACCGCTGCGCCACCGCTCCCCACTCACACACACAGACACACTCACACACACAGACACACTCACACACTCACACACACAGACACACTCACACACACTCACACACACAGACACACTCACTCACTCAGACGACACTCACACGCCGCTTCGTTGTTGTGCGACGCTTGACCTTAATCTCGGGTAATGAGGGTGACATGAACGTGCAGCCGTGACTCTCCTCGACGAATCCTCATCGCGTATCGCACTGTGCGCGTGACGCCTTCACGGGGGGGTGGGGGGGTGGGGGGGGGCCCACCGCTCCCTCCTCTCTTCTCACCTTGTCGCATCCCTTTGCCTGACGAGGTGTACACCTCTACCCAAGAGAGTAATGTCACAAGCTGTTGACATAGCTGGCGGTGTTGCGTCGTTGTAAGTTGTATTGAAGCCGGCGAAGACATGATGCAGCAAATCTGGCTGTGACGGTCCCACCTGATGACTGAGACTTGTGTTGCCTCCGAAACGTCGTGATTTTTATTGTTTTATTTTTATTTCATTTTTCACCTACGTGACTTTACCGAAAGAACTAAGAATACGAAGACGGGACAGTCGGTGGCTCTCAGGACAGGGACGTGTTTGCGGATCGTAAACCGCGCGTCGTTCGGCGCGATGTCCGACGTTTCGCTCCACGTGTCGGGAGCTTCTTCAAGAAGCCACTTCGAGAAGAACTCAATTCAGTTCCTGAAGACGAAGAAGACCAAGAAGCAGCAGCAGCAGTAGTAGTAGTAGAAGAAGAAGACGAAGAAGCTCCCGGCAATTTCGATTTAAAGCTTTCATGACTGCAGGGATTCATCTTCTTGGTTCTTTCGGTAAAGTCACGTAGAAGGGAAGTAATAAAATAATAAAAATAAAACACAATAAAATAATTCTCACGACGTTTCGGCCACAACGCAAGCAGCCGTCCTTATTTTATTACTTCCCTTCTACGTGACTTTACCGAAAGAACCAAGAAGATGAAGCTCCCAGCAAGTGGAGCGAAACGTCGGACACGGCGCGTTCGCGGCACGGGTTCGCGGCGCAGTGCGCTTACCGACCGCTGCGCCACCGCTCCACCAACTAACCGTGCAGGTTTCCTTTAACCGGCGAGCGCCAAGAGCCGAGAGCCGAAGTCATCGACTTAAACGGCGAGCGAGCGAGCGAGCGGGCGGGCGGATTAAACAAAGCGCAGAGAACAGCAGCGGCAATTTGCAGGGCATTACGCGCGCGCTCAATGTCCTCGTCGGTGCACCGCGTGGGAAGTTCTGATCCAGCTGTACCACGCCATTGCCATAAAGAGCGTCTCGCCCAATTAATTACCCTGACAACCCATTGATAACCCGTAATTAGAGCTATTAGCATGCTGGTGCAGGTTAGGCAAACAGGCCCGAGAAGTGGCGGGTCCCCCGAGGGTGGCTCGGTTTCTTGTCATCGTGATGATCAGCCGTGGTCTATCCACCGCTGGATGAAAGCCTCCTCCTCCTCTTCCTGCTGCTGCCCTTCCCCTCCTCCCACCCTACGTCTCTCTCGCTGCCGCCTCAACCCCCACGCCTGTTGCCCTCACTCTCTCTCTATCTGTCTTTCTCACGTATTATTGCGATGCAACAATCAATCCGTCCAGATCCCGCTGCATTCGAGCTGATTCCATCGCTCCATCTCCGCGCTCGGAGGCCTCGCGAGTGGGTTCCCTGCTGCCGTTGCTCGCGAGGTTAACAGACCTCCGATTAGCAGGGGGCTTTGCTGCTACGTACGGCGCGAAAGAAGTTATACATTCACCGTACACACACACACGGACCACCGGCTACCGTCCCTCTCGGCAACGTGCGGTGTTCCTGCCCGTCACTACGACGCCTCGAATCTGCGTATGGGGCCGTCCATAAATGACGTCACGCGATTTTGAACGATTTTTGACCCCTCCCCCTCGTCACATGGCGTCACAAAAAAATCAGACCCCCCCTCAAATATGACGTCACAAAGCTCTGCCCCGCTCCAAAAAAAAGATGTTTCAAATCGCTTTAAACTATTGTCATTGTAGCGCGTATTTAATGTGGCGCTGCACTCTGATGTTGTAGGAGAAAACATTTATTAGAAAGTATATATTATTAAGTAGAACGTGTTGTCTATATTTATTTAAAGTTGGCCATTTTGATGTGACGTCACATTTCTCAAACACCCCCCCTCCTCGTCACATCGTCACAAATGTCTGACCCTCCCCCCATAGGTGCGTGACGTCATTTATGGACGGCCCCTATGCTCTCGAATCCACGTCTCTCAGCAGCGTCGTCCCAAGCGTGCGCCCTTCTTAGTTTGCGTTCCACTTTCTTCGTCAAACGTCGCGATGTTTCTAATCCATTTGTCACAGCAGATAGTGCGCACTCGTGAAACACCTTGGTATGCATGTACGGTGTGTTGCACTTCTTTCACACCGCGCGTAGCCAACTGTGATAATCGGAGGTGCGGGGAAAGGGCGACAAACCAAACACAACAACCAGTTTTAAGAAATCAGTTTTCAATCTAGGTGACTTAAAAGTGCATAGCTCCAGTGGCGTCCTAATATCGGACGCAAGAACGTTCCAGACGGCCGCAGAAGCGCATCTGAAAGCGCGCGATGCAGCGACCGTCTTTGTTCGATGGCTGATTAGGCCACATCGCTACCTTTCCATGATTAAGTTCCGTTTTTAACCCCCCCACCCCTCCCCCAAAAGCACTCAGTCACATTCAGTCGACGGCCTAATCAAAAAAATTAAAACACCACGAGCAGAACTGAGAGTCACAAAGAGGAATACTGCACGTCGATTGGCTAACACACACACGCACGCAGGTCAAAGGGCACCATTCAAACCTCAGGAACGTAAGTGGCGCTTGGGTCGACAGGACACGTGGCTCAAAAGGGGATGGGATGATGACCTCCGGTCGAGCAGCCCGATGACAGCCCAGGAATGGAGCAGCGTCCCCGGAGGGCCACCGGCCAGAAGATGGCGCCACCCAAGTCGAGGTCATGGGCGGGTGCTGGCTGGATCGCCCAGACTGGACCCCCCCCCCCCTAATGGAACATCTTGGCCGGTTAGAAACATTTAGGCTGGCCTGCCGACGATCCACCCTGGGTTTTACCAGGCTGGATTGTGTGAGCTCCTCACATATCCTTGAAAGATCTGGACAAAGTCCCATCGGTGAGCTCCTCCAGCAGGGAAGGATGCGTTGGCTGGGCCATGTAGCCCGCATGCCCAGCCACCGCATGCCTAAACAGCTTTTGTTCGGCCGGATAGAGGGGGATAAATGGGCACGGCACGGGCTAGAGAAGAGATGGAGTGATGTGGTACAAGAGGACGTGGAGCTAAGTGGACTTGCCGATGACTGGTACCAGCGGTGTCAAGATCGGTCTCAGTGGAGGAGGCTCGTGAAGGACGCTACTGGGCAGTTGGAGGCAGTCGCCCGCCAGCAACAATGGAGGACAAAGGAGCGACGCTCACAACAACGAGCGGAGCGCCGGGTAGGTAAAGCACAGCAAGTTGGCACAGTAGGGGGCACAGGTGGTGCATCGGCCACTCATCTCAGTCAGTCGACCCGTTGCACCTGGGTCTGTGCCCGTGATCTCCTGCCAAAGGGCGTCAGACACTTCACGTGGCCTCTACGTGCACATAGCCTGGCACAAGTGCCGTGGTGACGTCACCGCCACTTCGAGGCGAATGGCGCTTGTTGTTGTTGCCCATCCTGGACATCTACTTATAAACCTAAGTTATAATAAACATTGCACAATCGCTATAATAATCGCCTAGAACCAAATATAGCCAGGCATGCCCCCAGAGCTTGGAACTTAAGCAGGTTTGAGCCTGGATTATGTCTTTCTGAACAATCGACCACCATGTATAGTATACAATGCATGGTATACAATGTAGATTGTATAACATGTATTGTGCACACGGTATACATTGTATACCTCCTGCAGCCTTCACCAAACCTGCACTGCCCGGCGTGGTGAAGTATGATCCAAAAAGGACCCCATCCGCACCCCCCCCAACTACGACCCGCACTGCGTGGGGAGGCCCTCATCCAGCAGTGGATTGACAGAAGGTATTGGGGCTGTTCGCTAGGCACGGACACAGCCTCGCCACTCGTGCTCTGCCGAATTCCGCGGTGTATCAAGACGCGTCTCAGACGTGTGCCTCCCGGTGTCGATAAAGATATTCAAATGTGGTCTCTCTCTCTCTCTCACATACCGAATAATAATTATTAGACGCACTCAACACGTAACTTTAAAACACAGGGTGGGGGGGGGGGGACAGCGCGTCTCGTAATCCGGTGAATACGGCATTGTCATCGCGTTCATTCCTCATGCCATCATTTACCGGGGGGTGGGGGAGGGGGGTGGGGGGGGAGCATTGATAGATATTTTCCGCAGCTCAGCCCGGGACAGCTGCGGGGGTTTACCATGAATGCCCCTTGTGATGATGATGATGATGTTTACAAAGTGAACACGCTGAGCCGGCAGGGCTAGGCTTCACGGGGGGGGGGGGGGGTCTGGGAGAGACTGCGTGAGGCGAGATATGATGGTGCTTAGGATGATAAGTGGAATAAACCCGAGGAAGCAGCGGCAAGAGATATAACTAATGAGGACATTAAAAAGCCATTAGAGTGTAAAGGAGATTCCTTCATAGCAAGCGGCGCTGAGCAGTCAACGGCTGCCAAGGAAGAAGGGCAACAGAGGCACGTGGCTTCATTGGAGAAGTCGGGGTTCGGGATCGAACTTGGCTCGAAACACCGAGACACGCGTGTACAGTCCGCGTGTGTCTGTGCGTGTGCCGTACCGGCCTTCAATCGGTGCTCGTTGACGGCACTTGCTCCTGCAGTCTGTTAAGGCCATACGGGGGATTTTCGTCTTTGCGTCTGTGCGTGCGTGTCTGTTAAGGGGGCCCTTGTCTTGTTTGTGCCCAGCGAGGCTGCGTTGGCTGGCTCATGCAGCTCTCGTGCCCAGCCACCGCATGCCCACGCAGCTTCTGCTTGGCCTGATGGAGGGGGCTAAACGGGCGCGGCTAGAGAAGAGATGGGCCGATGCGGTTCGGGATGATTCAAAGCTGATCGGACTTGCTGGTGCCAGTGGTGACAAGACTGGCCTCTGTGGAGCAGCCTCGTGAAGGACGCTACTTGGGCAGTGGGAGGTGGTTGCCCTCCATCAGCAGCGGAGGGCGGAGGAGCGATTGCCCACAACAACGAGCCGAACGCCGGGCGAATAAAACGCAGCAAGTTTGCACAGTGGTGGAGCACAGGTGGTGCATCTGCCAGTCAGCTTAGTCGGTCAACCCATGGCAGTCTGGCTCTGTCCCGTGGCAGGAGCCAGCAGCGAGCCTTCGAAACTTAACGTGGCCTCAAAGTGCACCTAGCCTGGCACAAGCGTCGCAGTGCACGGGGGCTGCTGACGTCTCCGCGCTGCGCAACGAATCCCAAGCAGCCGAGTTCAAATCCCGGACACGGCCATCATCAGTTGGCGAGCCGTATCCGAGCCCATAATTCGGTGCCACCTTCTCGGTCGACTCACCACCCCCCCCCCCCTCATGACAATGAGCACCGGGGAGACAAAGGCGGTCGGGTGTCGACGTCTCTCATAAGCCAACTCCCCCGAAATAAGGACACCTGTCCCGAGCATTCGCACAGGGACAGGCAACGCCTCGATTCTCTAAGAGGCTTCGGTGTCAGCTGAAGAACCGTCACCTTAAGCCTCTTTCCTCGAGAGAGAGAGAGAGGGAGGGAGACGCGAGGGGAGGAGGGAACTGGCCTAACTGGAATGGTGGGGTTTTGATAACTCGTTCGTGGCTTGATAATATACACACGCGCGCATGGCATCTGTTCCGTACGGCAGGTGTCTCGGGGCCCGCTCATTATTGCTATTGTGAGTGTCTTGTGTGTACTTGGTAATTAATAGCTCCCCCCCCCACCCCAGCACTTATGAGCAGAAATCTCCTAACAAGGAGTCTGGAGAAGACGCAACGGTGGCTGGCGAGGGTGAGTGCCACGTAGCGGAACTCACGGGTAGGAAAACACGGACGACAAAAATGACATTTCAAACACGTCCGTCAATAATAAGAGGGCTTTTGTTTGTTTGTTAGATCGCGTAAATATATAAATGTGTCGTTAAAACCCGCCACCACCCGACACAGCCAAACTCGTAAGGGTTGTCACGTAAACAGAACGTGCCGGGTTTTAACGGCAATATTTACGCGATATAACCACCAAAAAAAACCATCTTACGGATGATATTGGTCGCGAAAGTCTACGTGTTAAACGTTCGTCCAATAGCGCTGCGTGTTGGCCTTCAGAGAAGAAGAGACACGTGAACGGGTGACGTTTCGGCCAGTGAGCGCGGCAAGTGTGTAGATTAAATAAGTCGGCGTGCTGAGCCGAGCGTGACGTTGGGCGCTCTTGTGTGTAAACACAGCGATAGGAATCAGTGCGGGGTAAACGCGGCGCTTCTGTGTGTGTGTCTGTCTGTGTGTGTCTGTGTGTGTCTGTGTGTGTGTGTTCGGCACTTTGAAGAGTTCCTCGACCGCGCGGGTCGTTTGAGTTAAGTGACCAACGCGTTACGCTCACGAATTATTTGGCTTTGGTCATCCCCCTCCTCCTCGAAGACAACGACCAGACAACGACGTTTCGGTCGCAACACAAGCGGTCGAAACGTCGTAGTTTTTTGTTATTTTCTTTGAACCTATCTTTGAACTTATCTTTGAACCTATCTACGTGACTTTACCGAAAGACCCAAATGATATGAATTCTTGCAGTCACGAAAGCTTCAAGTCAAGATTTTACGGACCCATATCGTAAACTCATGGAGATACGCAGAGCTATACAGAGACAAATAGAGATACATATAGAGAGTCTAGATTTGAAGCTTTCGTGACTGCAATGATTCATATTCTTAGGTTTTTTCGGTAAAGTCACGTAGGTAAAGAGTTCGCGGTGTGATTTTTATTTTATTTTTATTTTACTTTTATTAATTTTCATTTTAATGTTTTACCTACGTGACTTTACCGAAAAAAACCTAAGAATACAAATAGAGACTCACAGAGATACATCGACAAATATAGACTCATAGATATGCATAGAGCCACACATAGATACATAGAGATACACAGACACATAGAGACTCCTAGAGATACATAGAGACACACATATTGTATATCTATACACACCTTGAAAACAAGCCACAGTTGTTGCGATCGTGGCCATGTAACCCGGACTATGGACCGATCGAGTGCACCCAGCGTCATCTGCGCACCTTCAACGGAGGAGGAGGAGAAACAGCAAAACGACACGAAGTCTGTCTCTCTCCCTCTCTCTCTCTCTGACCTGAAGCCATCTCTCCGTGCCTCGCAGGGGTTAAAAATGTGCATTTATCTCCCGGACACATTGCTGCCATAAACAAGAAAGAGAATAACAGAATGGAATGCGGTGATATTGCGTTGGCAGTGGTGCACCAGACACAAATCGTAGCAGCAGCAGCAGCAACAACAACAACAATAACAACGTCGCTCAACACACCCGTCAATTACACTGCGCGGCTTTGAAAGGAAAACGACGTCATGATAAGCGACGTTCCACGTAATGGCCCTGTTTCGCAGCACATACTTTGCGCCACGTACCGCGCGAAAGAAGTTCGGCGTACATGCATTCGGAGGCGGCATACGCAGGTCGCGCTCGACAACGACGGAGATTTGTTTTTCTCTGCGTGCTACTGCTGTTGTTTTCTCGCCAGTCAGCTGAGCAGTAGCCCCTGCTGGTGTGCGCGTGGCCATCGCTCATCCAGGCGTTATCCAGGCTCAACCCCCAGCCCCCCCCCCCCTGCTTAGCTTGCGATATGCGGTGAAGTCGGGCGGAATCCGGGTAAGTTGGTCATAGGCAATGCGCTTATTATACTCTTAGGTTTTTTCGGTAAAGTCACGGAGGTAAAAAAAAAAATTAAAGTTAAATAAAATAATAAATCACGACGTTTCGGAGGCAACACAAGTCTCCGTCATCAGGTGGGACCGTCACAGCTTGATGCAGTAAATTTGGCTGTGACGGTCCCACCTGATGACGGAGACTTGTGTTGCCTCCGAAACGTCGCGATTTATTATTTTATTTAACTTTTAATTTCATTTTTTACCTACGTGACTTTACCGAAAAAACCTAAGAGTATGAATCCTTGCAGTCACGAAAGCTTCAAATCTTGAATAAATGCGCTCTTTGCTTAATCTCTCATCTGGTCGTCATACTCAACATCCGTCTCATCGATCCGTCCCATCTTACCGTTGCGTGGGCCGCAGGGATAGTTGCAGCGGTAACACTCGTGCCTCACAGCAATAAGCCCCTGGGTTTGAGTTCCTTTCTCCGTGTAGCTCGTATGTTCTCCTCCTGTTCTGAACGTGTTTCCTCTGGAAGTTCTCCGGTGATATTTTCCAAACACCCCAATGCTGAGAAACTACCGGGAAATTGCTCAATTGGGATGATACACACACAGCGGCAGTAGCAGCAGCAGCATTGCCTCCTTCTGCGACAAACGTGGCAGGACCCGCCTGAACAAAGATCCACGAGGCTTTTCTGGGTAAACAAACGTAATAACACGTAACAATGATAGAGATACGTATGTACTGTACGTATATATTCTTAACCAGCTAATTGGGGACGCCAAGCTGGCAAGATGTGAATTACCTCGCCTGGTTAACAGGAGGTCGTGGGTTCAATCCCGACGCTGACGCCTGCTGTATATTTTGAGTTTACATGTCTCTTTGCCCGTGGTCGCGTAGATTTTTCTCCGGGTCCTCCGATTTTTCTCCCCTCGACATTTAGAATCAACATCATCATGCGTTTCGAGTGTTTGGCTGCGATAAATTCCCACACGACGACGAGCCACTTTCGTTGAGCTATCCATGTGTGATAACCAGGTTGCTTCTGAGAAAGCGCTGCATAGCTCAGTTGGGGCCTTACCTGCTAAAATAAAATAAATATATTATATTTCGATTTAAAGCTTTCGTGACTGCAGGGATTCATCTTCTTGGTTCTTTCGGTAAAGTCACGTAGAATGGAAATAATAAAATAATAAAAATAAAACATAATAAAATCATTCTCACGACGTTTCGGCCACAACGCAAGCAGCCGTCCTCAGGTGGAGAACAGGTCTGTCAAGGCGCTCTTCGCCCCTCCATCCCAGCTTAAATAGTCGCTCCAAGCCTGGGGCTTGTCATTCAGACTGTCTTCTCGACAGACCTGTTCTCCACCTGAGGACGGCTGCTTGCGTTGTGGCCGAAACGTCGTGAGAATAATTTTATTATGTTTATTTGTATTATTTTATTATTTCCATTCTACGTGACTTTACCGAAAGAACCAAGAAGAGGAAATATATTATAGTTTAGTTTCATTAGCGCGCCATGAATTCAACGCTGACCCCATGCATACCTACCGATTTCGCCAGGGCCTCTCTTTTCATTGTGTCTGTTTTTTGTGTGTGGTTGTTCTTTTGTCAGTGGTCGCAGCGCCGAAACATCGGGGCCGTCTGTCCATAGAGAGGACAAGCCACCCCCGTGCGCCAAACTCAGCAGAACTCGCAGAGCCTTTGACAAACAAAGAGTTTGGCTTGGTCAAGGACTTTCTCTCGCGCGCTGTTTGTTTCCGCCGAGCTGCGCGAGAGCACGCGGCTTCTCTCCTTCTGCGATTAGCATTTTATTTAAATATATACTTTATTTACTACTTTGTGCCACTGCGGCTAGGTCCATGTAACCCCATCATGTACGTGCCTGTCATGTACGTGGTTGGGCAGCGGAAGGCAAGTTCGGCAAAACAAGTCCATTGTTGTACTGTACTCCTATGCTGAAGGATGACACATTCGGTAGATAAATAGATATGAGATTGGTAGATGAGATTTATGAGTCCCAACATTCCTTTTATGTCTGTCAGGAAAAAAATCGCGAAAGGCGCAGCCCTGCAATTGCTCCCTCACGCCACTGCTGGTGGACAGTAACCTCTCCGTGAGGAAGCTCCAGAGAGCCTCTCTAAGGAGGATTTTGGCCTACGTCCGGCAAGGAGTTACATTGGTGCTAGATTTCATTTGATGGAAAAGCTGCCCGTTTTCTAACTTACATCTGCGGGTTAATTTGTTAACTTTCTTAAAATGTCGCGGTTTTCTCAAGTCCCCTACGGTGTAAAGTGCATCTCCGGTTAATTAAAAATCAAGCGTTAAGATAATATGTATTTAGGAGGGCGAGACTCATTACACGAAGTTTTTTCCCCCCCTCAAGCACTCTGACTATCGTGTAAATGGATACACAAGTGAAAGTAAAGGTGCAGCCCTTGCAACTGCTTGCTCACTCCACTGCTGGCGGAAGAACTCGACTTAGAGGGAGCTCTGGAGACCACCCCTCTGGTAGACGGTGGTATTATTCCTGCTCTTCCACGACGTTGAAACGTCTTGGAAGAGCTGAGAGTAGCCAGGCTTTACCCCACCCACAAGCGACCCGCTGATCTACTGGCTAACTGTGGTGCATCCATGTATGCTGCTGGGTGGACAGAGGCGGCTGGGGCTTTAAAGAAACGTTCAACGGATGCCGACGAGTGCGTTATAAAAAAAAGTAACCCGTAAAAACAAAGTTTTTCACTATAAATCCTTTATATGCGTGGCGGCTAGAGTACTCTCGTCCTCTGGCTTGAGATGGCTGCCACCTATGAGTCAGATGATTGCCTGCCACCATTAAGCAATTGGTAATTAAATATAAAAAAAAATTCCTAAAATGTTGAAAATTTTGGAAAAAAAAATTTCACGAAAATAAATTGTCACGCACAACGAGTCTGTGTGCAAAATGTCAGCTCGATTGGATCACGGGAAGTGGGTTAAAAAACGACCGAAAGATTTGCACGGTCGTAAGCGCGCAAGCAAGCACGCAAGTGAACTTAATATAAAGGATTTAAAAAAGAAACACGTGCGAGGTGACTCCAAGATTCACGCGTTCGTCCACTGTTCACACTGGGACTTTCTCGGGGTCAATTACTCACCCAGCACAACCCCAGTGAGTCCCAATGCCTTATTTCAAGAGGGCCTTGCAACCTTGCATGGGAGGTTTGGCCAATTCCATTTTACGCGTGGCTTCGATTCGCGTGGGATGATAACCGGGGAATCCCGGAGACAACCCACCGACGCATTCGAGCGGGAGACATTCAAAGCTCCGCACAGATAGACTCAATACGGATTGTTGTTTCAGATTCGAGAGGCAATCAGATCACAAATCTTCCCGGGTAGACCACTTCTCTCGGACGCGTTCCATTCCGTGGCTGCCACTCCGTCATTATTATTCATATTCTTAGGTTTTTTCGGTAAAGTCACGTAGGTAAAAAAATAAAATTAATAAAAGTAAAATAAAATAAAAATTACGACGTTTCGGAAGCAACACAAGCCTCCGTTTTCAGGTGGAACAGTCACAGCACGATAGCTGTATCAAGTGAGAAAGCTTTAAATCTAGAATTCGTCATTATTCTTGTCCATCGGTCATCATCACTTGTGTCATTTTACATCCAGGTGGTTAAGCCCGACTATTGCGCCGTATCGCCAATGTCATGAGGCCCCACTCCTTCCTACGCGTGGATCGGCCATTGTGATGTCTCCGTTACACGTGACGCGGCTCTTGTCTGGGTGGTGACCGCAGTCTCCGCACAACTGAGTTTTCAACCTTCCATTTGTGCATCATCATCATCATCGTCGTCGTAGACGTCGCGGAGTATTCGCGCCTGTTGCTGCCGTGGTTTGTGCACTGGATGCGGTTCAGGGGGTCGTGGTTCAGCAGTTGTTGCGGTGGAGATCGACTGCCGGGGAGGGAACTTTGCTCTTCGCGTCTCTCGCGAGGCGTTTTGTTTGCGACTTCTTGCGAACCCCATTCGTCGTCACAGGCAGCGGCAGGGCCAACCGTAATGATGATCGCGATCGTTTATCCTTTAACCGTCTGTGTTTTTCTGCCTCTCGATGTGAATCCAAGCGCGGCGAACGATATATAAAATGCACGCTATCGATTCATTTATTTGCATTTGAACTTTGCACAGTCGCTCTCGGGTTATGGCCTCCTTTATGGGACGACGTCGCGCCGTTGATATTTTAATAATATTTCTACTTAAAAATAATTATATTACTGTGTTCCCCCCGCCCGCCCGCCCCCCAGCATCGAGTTTCGCAGCCATCCAAAGCGCCGCGACGCGCGGGGAGAGTGCGGCTCGACACGCGGTTCGCTCTGCGAGACGGGAAGTTGAGGTGGGTGCACGGGTGGCACGGGGAGGTGGGAGCCAGGGTGGGGCTCGGGGGATGGTGGCACGACCTTGGAGCGCTGTGGGAGCCAGGCGAGTGCGAGGTGCGTGAGTTAAGTGTTCGCAGGGCGTGCGAGGAAGGGTGGAGTCGCGGGTGGGAGGGATGAGGGACCAAGGTGGGATCAGGTGGGAGCGAGTGGGAGGTGGAAGCAGAGTGGGAGTGAGGTGGGAGCAGGGTGGGAGTAGAAGGGAGGTGGGAGTTAGTGGGAGGTGGGATCAGGTGAAAGTGAGAGGGAGGTGGGATCAGGTAGGCGTGAGTGGGAGGGAGGTGGAAGCAGGGTGGGTGTGGGAGATATGTGGAATCAGGTGGGAGTGAGTGGGATCCAGCTGAAAGCGAGTGAAGTGGAGTGGGTTAAAGTGTGGGTGTTCGGTGGGAGGGAGTTGGGTTCAACAAAGGTGCAGGTGGGATTGTCGGAAGGAGATGGGTGCAAGGGTGGGTGCAGGATCGGTGGTGCGAGGTTGAGGCCGAGTGAGCGCCAGGTGGAAGCAACGCGGGTGCGAGTAAGGCGTGAGATGACAGCTGCTGCCCGCGATGATGGTGCCGATGATGACCGTTGTCTTGACACTGCGCACATTCGCAACACCGCGTATCGACGCAGAACCGCACGAACACGTTTGCAGATGTCACGTTACAACCCCAAGACAGTGGCGATGAGGATGACAGTGGTGGTGGTGGTGGAGACGCACGGATCTGTATTGTGACGCGTCGTACGGCGAAAACATTCGGACGACGGCGGCGGTGATGATGATAGAGACACGATTGTGGTTGACGCTATCCATAATCTCTGCGGCCACAACAAAGTTGCTGCAAAGACAGCGCGCACGCTGCGCGTAATGCGCGCCGCCTTTAGGATCGGAGAGCGCCGAGCGCATTCATCACGCACGCTGCATAATGTGGTTATCGGCTGCCCGATTTATTGAGTTGTAAAACAAGCTCCTCTCTCTCCCCCCTCTCTCTCTCTCCCCACTCTCTCGCTCCCCTCTCCCCTGCTCCCCCTCTCGCTGTCGCAACGCGCCACTGTACACGGGAGCTTTGTGGGCCCGACCTAATCCGACCCACAAACTTCTTGGTTTGAGTCTGGGTCCCCACTCCCTCCCCGCCAACTCCTGAACCCGTTCCGTCCCGTTCTGCTGCTCCATCTCCTCCCGGTACACGTCTGCTCGAGTTTCGGGTCCCCGTGCTGGTGCTCCCTCCCCTACATCTCCAACCCCCCCCCACGCACTCCCCACCCCATCCATCCACCCCCATCCTCCACCCTCGCCACCACCACCACCACCCTGACCTCCTCTCCTCTTCCTACCCGG
Organism: Lethenteron reissneri; assembly: GCF_015708825.2. Taxonomy (NCBI): domain Eukaryota; kingdom Metazoa; phylum Chordata; class Hyperoartia; order Petromyzontiformes; family Petromyzontidae; genus Lethenteron; species Lethenteron reissneri. The sequence goes on from NC_083789.1 coordinate 10,409,123, forward strand.
TCGTCCCTGGCCCCTGGGGGCCACGGCGCTCGGGGTCCGCCTCGCCGCTCCCATTGGCTCGGGGAAGCGACGCCCCGTGACGCCTCCTCCCTCCTCCTCCTCCTCCATCCCTCCAGCGCCCCCCCCTGCTCCCCCATGTCCCTTCATCCCGACGTCTGCGGGGAGGAGATCTTTGCTGCTCGCCTGTCTGGGTAGGGCGGAGCTGGGGCGGAGAGCAGAGAGGAGGTTGGGTGGATGTGTGGGACGGGTGCGTGGCGGTGGCGGTGGCATCAGCAGTAGTAGTGGTGGGAGGAGCGCAAGGGGGGGGGGGTGTGGGATAAGGGGGACTCGGGGTGGGAGTAGGGGGGTGGGAGTAGGGGGGAGGGAGGGAAGGTGGGGTTGGGTGGGAGGTAAGGGGGAGCTAAGAGGGAGGGAGGGAGGATCCTTTATTTTTTTTCTTGCTTGAAGAGCCGTGAGCTGGGTCGCGTCTCCCTGAGCGCTGCGGAGAGCGGACGGCACGGATAGTGAGAGCGCGAATCGCACTTCACAAGCGGCCGTTCGGAGACTCTTCTTCTTCCTCCTCCTCCTCCTGCTCCTCCGCTTCATCATCATCCTCCTCCTCCTCCACTCTCACTTCTTGTTTGGCGGCGAGCTGAGGAGGTAAGGGGGAGGAGTCACTCGCCGGGACTCGTTAACTCCATGGCGGGCCGCGCGCGATGTCTCGCGTATGGTTCTGATGCTGTTGTTGTGTTTCCCTTTAAACAAAACAAGGGGAACAAAAAACAAAACGAACGGCTGTTGTTGTTGTTGTGGTGTCGGTGGCAGTGGTGTTGTTAAAGGTCGCCGCACCGGCGTAAGCGTTTGACGATGATATTTAAAGTCTTGGGGATGTGGACGATGGTGATGGACGGAATGAATGATGAGTGCAATTGAAATATGGAAGAATTGAATGATGAAGGGGGGGGGGGCACATCGGAGCGAATGAATTATGGAGGTGATGGATGATAGAAGGAATGGTAGGATGGACGGATTGAGGATGAAGGGATATAAAAACAATTAATGATGGAGGGAAGGAAGGAATGATCGTGCGGTGGGGGCGGTTGGGGGATGCTGCGGTCAATGAATAATGAATGATGAGGGAGGGATTGTTAAAGATGAACGATGGATGGAAATCAATGAAGAACGGCGGAGGGGAACGAACGAAGGCTGCTTGCACCTGCCATCGGCTTCCTCTCCCAGCACACCCCCTCCCTTACCCCCCCCCCCCTTACCCCCCCCCCCCCCTTCGCACGCGGTGGAGTTTCCACCAAGGGCGCCGCTTGTCTTTGAGTTTATGGCGCAATTTGTGCTCCGCGCGCACCAATTATTACCATAGTGCTCTCGGACATAAACTGGTGACTCATAAATGAGAGGCGGCTTTTTGATGTTGTTGTTGTTGTTGTTGCGATGAGCTTCGGATACGGCGACATCAACAGCTGTAAATTACACGCCGCGCCGTTAATGCGCTACGGCTCCGCGTGTACCCCAGGTATACTTTGCGTGCAGCTTTCTACACGTGTATGTGTGTGAGTGTCTCTGTGTGTGAGTGTTCGTGTGTCTCTGTGTGTGAGTGTGTCTGAGTGTCTGTGAGTGTGTGTCTGTGTGTGAGTTTCTCTGTGTGTGAGTGTCTCTGTGTGTCTCTGTGTGTGAATGTGTCTGTGTGTGAGTGTGTGTCTGTGCCTTCATAGATGCTCGCTAACAGCACTTGCTCAACAGTCTTTTAAGGCTATACGGGGGATCTTTGTCTGTGTGTGAGTGTGTGTCTGTGTGTGTCTGTGTGTGAGTGTGTGTCTGTGTGTGAGTGTGTGTCTGTGTGTGAGTGTGTGTCTGTGTGTGAGTGTGTCCTGTGTCTCTGTGTGTGAGTGTGTGTCTGTGTGTGAGTGTCTGTGTGTGTCTGTGTGTGTCTGTGTGTGTGTGTCTGTGTGTGTCTGTGTGTGTGTGTCTGTGTGTGTGAGAGTGTGTCTGTGTGTCTGTGTGTGTGTGTCTGTGTGTCTGTGTGTCTGTGTGTGTGTGAGAGTGTGTGTGTGTGTCTGTGTGTGTCTGTGTGTGAGTGTGTGTGAGTGTGTCTGTGTGTGAGTGTGTCTGTGTGTGTGAGAGTGTGTCTGTGTGTGTGAGAGTGTGTCTGTATGTGTGAGAGTGTGTCTGTGTGTCTGTGTGTGTGAGTGTGTTTGTGTGTGTCTGTGTGAGAGTGTGTCTGTGTGTGAGTGTCTCTGTGTGTATGTGGGGAGCGGTAGTGGAGCGGTTAGCGCCGCTGCGCTACGAACCCGGCGACGCGGGGTTCGATTCCCGCTCACGACCAACACCCGGTTACGATTATCTGAACCGGTCCTTGGCCTCCCCTAGGTCGACTCGGCGTCAAATGAGTACCTGGTGCGGTGCGTAAACATCGCCACTGGGGATACAAAAGCGGTCGGGCGTGGTGCAGGCCACCCGACCCCTCGTGCGCCGTTACCGCCGCTACGAGAACTTGCCCCAACAATAGTCCGTTAAAGGCTACACGGGGGATCTTTATCTTGTGTTTGTGTGAGGAGCGGTGGTGCAGCGATTAGCGCGCTGACCGCTCCGAACCCCGGCGACCCGAGTTCGATCCCCGCTACTCGTCATGCGCCTCCCCTGGTCGACTCAAGCCTCAAACGAGTACCTGGTGCGGTGTGTGAAAAACACATCGCCACTGGAGAGACAAAGGCGGCCGGGTGTGGTGTTGGCCACCCATCCCCCACCACGTGTGCCGTTCCGACCTTCATAGGTACTCCTCGCTAACAGCACTTGCCCCAACAGTCTGTCAAAGCTACGCGGGGGATCTTTGTCTTGTGTGCATTGAGCATTTTGTGCGATGTGTAAACATCGACACTGGGGAGACAAAGGCGGCCGGGCGTGGCGTTGGCCACCCACTCGGTGTGTCCTTGCCGGCCTTCATATCGGTGCCGGCCTTCATATCGGTGCTGGCGAACAGCAACTTGCGACCAACCCTGTGTAGGCTACACGCGTGTCGGGGGGGGGGGGGTGTTTGTCATTATGATGTGTCTTTGTATGTCATTATGCACGTGTCTTTGTACGTTACTGTGCGGTGTTTGTGTTTTGTGTGCGTTGTGTATTTGTGATCGCTCACAGAACTACCAGAACCTGCTTCGTGTCTAATATTTAGTGGAGCGGTTGTGTCGGAAGCCCATCGCGCTGGAAACCCGGCGACCCCGAGTTTAATTCCCGCTCGTGCCAAATCGTGTGGGGCGGATATTTGAACCGGTCGTGGGCCCTCGCCTAGGTCGACTCAGCCTTAAACGAGCAGTAGCTCGCGTGGCGTGCCGGCCTTTATGGGGTGCTGCAACTCGCGAACAGCACTTGCCCCAACACTCTGTTCAAGGCTATATGGGGGATCTTTGTCTTTTGCACGCTAGCTTGCACGGACAGCCCGTGTGGGCTGTACGGGGGATCTTTGTCTTTGTTGTGTAACGTGTCTTTGTATTTGTGCGCCTGTGTGTGTATTATGTATGTGTGCCCGTGTGCGTAATGGGGAGTGTGTCTGTGCGGTTATATGCGAGTGTCTGTGTAAACGCGTTCATGCGCAATTGTTTATGCGAGTGTGCATGTGGGGGGAGAGGTCGAGGAGCGGTAAGCGCGCAACGCAACGAACTTGGTGACACGAGTTCGATGCTCGCTCACGGCACAACAGCATTGGCGATTATCTGAACCTGTCCTGGGCCACCCATAGGTCGACTCGGCCTCGACATGAGTAGCTGGTGCGGTGGGGAGACAAAGGCGGTCGGGCGCGGGGCTCACCACCCACCACCTCGTGTATCGTTCCAGCCTTCATAGGTGCTCGTTAACGGCACTTGCCCAAACAGTCTGTGAAGGCTATAGTAGGATATTAATCTTAGACTTGTGTGTAATGTATCGTTGTATGTATCTGTAAATGCAATGGTTGGGGGGGGGGGGGTACAAAGATCCCCCCGATAGCCTTCATCGTGCTGTTGGGGCAAGTGTCTATGGTGGGGAGATGGTGGGGAGCGCTAGTGTATATGGTGGGGAGCACTAGTGTCTATGGTGGGGAGCGCTAGTGTCTATGGTGGGGAGCGCTAGTGTCTATGGTGGGGAGCGCTAGTGTCCACGCGAGTTGGAGTTGCGATCACGGGCAACATCGTTGGCGAGTGATCACCTGAACCCGTTCCTGCCAGCCCCCCCCCACCCCCTGCCGAGGTCGACTCAACCTTTTAATGAGCACCCTGGCGCGGTGTGAACATCATCAGTACTGGGAAGACAACGGTGACCGGGTTGTGGGTATTACCCACCACCACCAACCACCCTTTTTTAGTGCGATTTTGTCCCCCAACAGTCTAGAAAGTCTTTGTGTGAACGGGGGAGGGGGGGGGGTGTAGGGGTCTGCGCGCCGCGCTACGAACCGCGGGGACCTGATCTCGATCCCCGGTCACGGCTGACATCGGTGGCGAGTGCTGGGGTGGGCCTCCCCGCTTCCAAGTCGACTTCACCTTGTGATGAGAGTGTCTGGAACTGGGGAGACAACGGTGGCCGGCCGTGGTGTTTGCCACAACACCCATTCGTAGTGGCTGTACCAGCCTTAATAGGTGCTCGCTGGCGAGCACTCGTCCCCAAAATTCTGTTGAAGGATCGTTGTGGTTGTATATGTGGTGATGAGGAGGAGGGTGATTATTGTGTAAACAGACGAGGCAGTGTGTAAAAGTACGAGGTTAAGATATTGTCGTAAACGAGGGACTTGCTTTTATGACTTAATAGGTGCTCGCTAGCAACGCTTGCAAGAACAGTTTAACACGTCGGCTTTCGCGACCAATATCATCCATAATATAGGTTTTTGGGGGGCTAAAACAACAACCTCTTATGGGCTTGCAAGAACTGTCTATGTAGGCTAAGCAGCGGATGCGTGTGGTGTGTGTATGCGTGCGCGTGGCTATAATGAACGCGTAAAATTGGGAACGTGTAAAATCGGCAGCGCGTAAAATGCGACGTAAGATATCGTCGTAAAACAAAAACGGGCTCCACTGGCTTTGATGAAATTATCGACAAGTCGGATCGATTCTCGCCTTTCAAAACCACGCCGCAGCTGCGTCACACGGGCAGGCCAATGTCAAACGAAGAAGTGTAACGCCACCGTGGAGGGAGAGTGACCGTGTTTTTATTTTACATCCCCATTGTCGGAATGAGTGGAAAAACCCCCTTCCAAAAAAAATCGCGCACGAAAATTCGTTCTAATCGGCGCTAAAAATGACCTCTTTAGGAGGCGGCGGTGGGGCTAAGTTGAAGGCGGTTCCTCTTATTATTATTATGTGTCAGAGGCATTTACGTTTTCAAAAAAAGACAGGAATTGAAAGCTTAGACTAAATTATAAAACGCACACACACACACGCGCGCACGTACGTACACAGCACGACGCACCGGCTGCATGACACTGGGGCCACACAACACTGCTTTCGTTTGCTAATGCGTTAATCCGGTAGCTGTCTGAAATATCCCCAAATGTTGTAGCTTCCACCCCATCTCGCCACCACCCCCCACTCACCACCACGCCCTGTCATGCAAGATGATGAGGGAATGGATCTGGTAATAACCGGGTGTGTTTTCTCTCTCTACCCCCACCCACCCACCACCACCACCACCCCCCCCACCAACTCACGCGGTGGGTGATGGCTTTAACGAGGCCAGATGAGTGACGTGGGTGATTACGAGCAATTTTCCAGCATCAGCGCTCTGGATGCCCCGTGCGTAAGCCGAGGCCGAGCCCGCCGGGTGAAGCGACGCGTCGACTCACCACACACACACACAAAAAGCGGGCGCCTCCGTCCATTGATTTAATTACGGGGCTGCTGGGCGGGCGTGGAGGAGAGTTAAGTCTCGTAACGAGCCGCGTAACACCCGGGGCTCTATCGTTGTGTGGCTCTGAATCCCCCCCATCTACCACCAACCCCTCTCACACGGCGCCCCCCCCGCCCCCCACCACCTAAACTAGCACCCTCTTTGTGTTTCCCCTTCCGTTTGCATGAAGCAGAAAGTGCGGCAGATTAGCAGACGGCTGCGCAGGCACAATCGCCTGTCAAAGCACCTTAACGCCATCGCCACCAACCACCACCACCACTGCGCTCCCCCCTCCTCCTCGACCCCCCCCACCCCGTTCCGCCCCGCCCGTGTGAACGGCATCTTAGCGATGTTTGTGTGTCTGTGGGAGCGGTGGTGTAGCGGTTAGCGCGCTGCGCTATGAACCTGGCGACCCGGGTTCGATTCCCGCTCACGGCCAACACCAGTGACGATTATCTGAACCGGTCCTGGGCCTCCCCTAGGTCGACTCAGCCTGAAATGAGTACCTGGTGTGGTGTGTAAACATCGCCACTAGGGAGACAAAGGCGGTCGGGCGTGGTGCTGGCCACCCACCCCCTCGTGTACCGTTGCGGCCTTCATAGGTGCTCGCTAACAGCACTTGCCCCTACAGTCTGTCAAGGCTACACGGGGGATCTTTGTCTTTGTAGCGGTTAGTGCGCTGCGCTATTAACCTGGCCACTCGAGTTCGATTCCCGCTCACGGCCAACACCAATGACCGGTCCTGGGCCTCCCCTAGGTCGACTCGGCCTCAAATGATTACCTGGTGCGATGTGTAAACATCGCCACTAGGGAGACAAAGGCGGTTGGGCGTGGTGTTGGCCACCCACCCCCTCGTGTGCCGTGCTGGCCTTTACAGGTGCTCGCTAACAACACTTGCCCCTACAGTCTGTTAAGGCTGTACAGGGGATCTCTGTCTTGTCGGTGTGATATACAGGATATGGTAGTTGTAGCGGTTAGCAAGTTCGATTCCCGCTCATGGCCAACGCCGGTGACGATTATTTGAACCGGCTCTGGGCCGAAGATCGACTCGGCACTTTAAAAAGAAATCTACGCTGGTGCGATTGGTAAACGTCAGTGATGGAGTGATAAAGACGGTCGGGTGTGGTGCTGGCCATACCATCATATCGTGCTCGTGAATGGCACGAAAAGCCTCTTGAAGTCTACACGGGGATTATATTCATGGAACCCCTCGATAGATTCCCCAAACAGGTCGACAATAAGGTCGACTCAGCGGGTCGTGGGAGTCATTTGACCACGCATCACCACGCTGGTCAAATCATTATGGTGGTGGTTACCCGTTTTTCTTTACCGGGGAAAGCCTCGCAAAGTTTCGGAACTCTTTTTCAAAGAGGGTCCTTGCTTCATTTGAGTCGTTAGGATTCGCTCTGGATAGATTTAAGGCTCCATTGCTTGTACTGCCATGTGTCGGGCACTTTATAGCGCAAGCCTCTTACGACAGCACTTGGTACAATACCCGGCGTTCGTCAGCACTCGTCGCCAGCTCGGCTTCCCAGTGTCGCGCAGACTCGGGTGTGATCTAGACGCAGGCTGAGAGGTTGACCCCATTCGTCCCAGTGAAATCTCACCATCTTCGTCAACAGCATTGCTCTGAAAGGAAACATTATATTTTAGCAGGTGACTTTCCGGCCATTGCGAGGAGAGCAGAGATTGCGTGAATCATTTGTCCGCCAGAGTAAACCTGATTGTAAGTTCGTTATATTGGTTAGAATGGTCAGTGGGCGTTGTTCGGAGGCAGCAGAGAGCGTTCAATATGGCTGAACGATTCGGGGAAAAATATCTAATTGCGATTTTTCTGACATTGCGATTTGATTTGCGATAACATTTTAAAGTCAAGCTTCAGTTCAATATTCACTGTGTAATAGATTTAAAACATGTGATGGAGCTTAACTTAAAGCTTTCGTGACTGCAGGAATTCATATTCTTCGGTCTTTCGGTAAAGTCACGTAGATAGGTTCAAAGAAAATAACAAAAAATATTTGTTTGTAATTTTTTTGTTATTTCCTTTGAACCTATCTACGTGAATCTTGATTTGAAGCTTTTGTGACTGCAGTAATCCATACTCTTTGGTTCTTTCGGTAAAGTCACGCAGATGGAAAATTGATAGATGATGACGTTTCGATCGCAACACAAACAACCGTCATCGGGTGAAACAAACACAGCAGGAGTCAGCTGATGTCAGCTGACGTCAGCAGTTTTCCTGCTGTGTTTGTGTCACCTGATGACGGTTGCTTGTGTTGCGATCGAAATGTCGTGATCTATTAATTTTCTATCTTTCTATGTGACTTTACCGAAGGACCCAAGAATATGTCATGGAGCATCACCACCATGATACCATCAAAATATAAACTGCTCTATATATTCTAATGTAAGGATGTGAACTTAAAATGTATAAATTGCTTCCAACATGTATTTATTAAAATGTTTTAATTGAAATAGAACAATCAAACATAAAACAATTGTTAAGTTAAATAAATAAAGTTATAATAATAAAAATAAACAATTCTAATAAGAAAGTAACAAGACTTTTCAAATCGAAAAAATCGCAGCCTTTCCGATTTGCTAATCGCATTGTTTTAAATTGCGATTTCGATTTGAAATCGATTAATCGTTCAGCCCGAGCGTACAAGGGGATGAGTTAAACTCCCGGGCCATCCCGAAGCAAGGAACTCTCCGATCCGACTGTAGGATGAAGAGAGTCGCTGACTCTGATGATCCAGTGACAAATACATCCTCGCAACCAGTTCTCAGCCACTGTTACACATACCAAAGACAAAGTTCCCCCGTGTAGCCTTCGGATACTGTTGGGACAAGTGCTGTTAACGAGAACCAATTAAGGCCTGCGCGCGTTGGCGTGCGAGTGACTTGTGCCACGCCCGCCTGCTGCACGTGTCTCTCCAATGCTGGTGTTTGCACATCGCAACAGATATGCATTTAGGGCCGAGTCGACCCAGGCGAGGCCCGGGAATGGTTCAGATTATATATAATTGCCTCTGATGGTATAAGTGGCTGGCAGTCGATCTCATTTGTGAAGGGTTTGTGGCGAAGGGGGGCTAACTGTTGCGCCACCGCTCCCCACTCTATAACGCTAATAGACCAAATTAAATCCGGTTTATAGTGAATCATACGCACAGCATAAACTGACGGCATAACACACGTCTTAAAGATGTGCGTAAAAGAGGAATGAATAAGTTGCATGCCATTACCAATTCACTGCTGAGTAAATGCTCCATCCATCTTGCTCCGTCGGCCATGGTGGCTCGTTTGACCATACTTCACCGCGCAGGTCAGTGCGGCTCAGATACCACTCGTCACTGATGTCAGCCGTGACCGAGAATCGAACTCTCAGCTCGCCGGTTTCGTCGTGCAACGCGCTACCCGCTACGTCTCCGCTTGATCGCACAACAATAATCCCGCAGAGCAAATCAAATCGGGGGGGGGGGGGGGTCTGTCGTTAATAGCCTGGACACACGGCACGAGTACAACAGCGTATAGATGTAAATAGACTTCGGAATGACAGGAGGGGAGAGTGGGGGGCCAGGCTTCGGATGGTCTGTGTCTGACAACCGAATCACCCCCCCCCATAACCCATAAATCCCCCCACCCCCCCACTGGGTTCCTCCATCCATCATCTCCCTCCTATCACCTCGTGTCCTCAGCGCTATGTCCGAGTGTGTGATGGTATCATCATCATCATCGCACGCTGAAATGATTACCCGCTCACGCACGCGTGTGTTATTTGGGCAATGGTGGTAGCGGTTCGTGCGTTGCGCTACCAACCACGGCTAACAACAGGTGACGATTATCTGAACCGGTCCTGGGCCTCCCCTAGGTCGACACAGGACTCAACATGACTACCTCGTGTGGTGCGTAAACATCGCCACTAGGGTAACAAAGGCGGCCGGGCGTGGTGCTGGCCACCCACTCACCGCGTGTGCCGTGCCGGCCTTAATAGGTGCTCACTAACAGCACTTACCCCAACAGTCTGTTAAGACTACACGGGGGATCTTTGTCTCTGTGTGTTATTTGGGCCTGGTTTATGAATACATTGTTTTCATTTCCTAAGCGTAATGACAATTGACCCCCCCCACCCCATCCAGCTATTCTTGTTCAACTTTCTCATTGTTAGTACCGTAATGCAGGCGACTGCCGAGTATAAGTATTTAGCCCTTGGTCAATCCACTGCTGGATGAGTGATTTGATGCCCGTGTGGGGTACGGGGGGCGGCGGATGTATAACATGAGTGGCTGCAAGTTTAATGTAAAAAAAAACGTATTATTAAAGAAACAATAGTTTGTCATTTGCAACTTTATAGGCATAAACCACGAAATGATTTTGTCTTCAATTCACACTTAGAGAGTGTGCCCGTAGTTCGGCTTTGGAGCATCGCTATGGGACTCCAGTGACGTCGTCCCAGTGTTCCTCGGCACGGGGTTTAAAAGCCGACTTTGTGAGCGCCACGGTGGCTAGGAGATGTTAACTACCTCGCCCGGTATACAGGAGGTCGTCGGTTCGATCCGGATCCTGACAATGCCTGCTGAATATTTCAAGTTTGCGGTGTCTCTCAACCCCGTGGTCGCGTGGATTTTTTTCCCTTCCACATTCAGAATCAGAATGCGTTTAGAGTATTTGGCAGTTCTATATTTCCTCTTCACGTTGAGCCATCATTTGTGGCCAGGTCGCTTCTGAAAAGAGAGCTAGCTATAAAGCTCAGTGGGCTTTACCTGGTTAAATAAAAAGTTGCGTTTATTTTATGTACCCCCACGGTCGTGCTCCTAACCACCATGATTTTTAAAGCCTTTTATTGTTTTAATGAACGACGCTTTAAAACTCGTGGGTAAACACTGGCCTCTTAACCTATATAATCCGAGCTGTTTGTTTTTTATTGTCGCGTGTCCCTTTAAGTCCTCCACATGTACGTGTCCCTTTAAGAGGGGTGCACGTGTACAATTATTAATGTACAAGTTACATTCACCTTGTAGCCCGATAAAGGTATGGCGACAGAACAGAGTTACAATAATGGCAACAATGATGCTGTTATTGTTTTGATGAACAAGAGTAGTGGCGTGAATAATACGATAATGATAACGGCGGCGACGATGGTAATGATGATAATACGCTGCCTATGATTACGACGATTCTTCAGAACTTAATTTCACACGGGATACTTTTTGGGTCCCCAAATCCCCTGAACCCCCGAACCCCACCACCCCTCGAACTCAGCCCCTGACAGCTTCTGCTGCAACGAAACCCTGATGATGCCAGTGACACAGCTGGTAGCACCTTCGATATGCTCCCTACCAACTCACATTCTCTCTAACCATGTCCTCTATCTCTCCCCACTCGTCTTTTCTTCCCCATTTGGATCCCCCCCCCGCCCTCACCCCTGCAGGACGCTTCATCTCCGCGGTGCCGGGTAATGCTCGCTGGCTCCAGCGCCGCGCCGGAGCGGCTGAGCGCGGCTCGGCGCACGTGAGATGCGCGGCCCGGCGCGCGCGCTCCCGCACGCCAGGAGGACCAAGCGGCGGCGCCTGCAGCTCGCGGCGGCCGCCACCGCCACCGCCATGATGATGATGAACGCGGCGGTCGGCGACACCGCCGGGGCCTCCGCGCCGGCGCCCCTGGCCGCGGTGCCGCTCCCGCCCGGGGTGGCCGAGAGGGACGTCGACGCGGAGAGCTCGGCCGTGCTGCGCACGCTTCTGCGCGGGGACGGCCGCGGAGGGCGGCACTTCCACGATGACTGCTCGGCGTACGGGGCCCACCTGGCGCACCTGAAGGCGGCGGCGGCCGCTCGCCGGGCCGTCGGAGTCGAGAACGGTGACGGCGGCAACGGCGATGGAGGGGCGGCCGAGAGGAGGGCGGACGCGGCGTTCGCCGGGGCCGACGATTTTGCGCGACGGCCGGTCCCGTCGTCGTCGTCCCCCCCACCTTGCGCGTCCCCCTCGGACAGAGACCGCTCCCCACCGGCCCACGGGGCCCAGCCGCCGGGGGCCTTCGCGGAGCCGGGCAGCCGCACGTACGACGAGAGGCTGCACCAGGTGAAGAGGGCGCGCGTGGAGAACATCATCCGCGGCATCAGCGTGTCGCCCGGCGCCGCGCTCAGGGACCGGGACGTGGCGGGGGCCGCACGGCAGCCCCCCCAAGAGTGGGAGGTCGGGGCGGGCGACGCGGCCGGGGGTGGCGTCTCGTCGATGGAGCAGGATGAGGAGGAGGCCTCGGGGCAGCTGAGCCCGCACGATGGACAGCAGCGGGAGAATAAGCGCAAGCAGAGGCTGCCTCAGCAGCAGCAGGTTCAGCAGCAGCAGCAGCAGCTTGAGCAGGCCCAACAGCAGCAAAAGCTGGAAGAGCGCCGGCGGCTGAAACAGCAGCTGGAGCAGCTTCAGAAGCAGCTGCGGCACCTGCAGGAGCGCTTCCTGCAGGTGTACAACCACAGCAGCGAGTCGGACAATGAGGAGGAGGAGGAGGAGAACGGCGACGTGGACACGTCCGACGAGGGCGTGTCGTCGGACGTGTGCGAGTCGGCGCGCCGCTTCTCGGTGGACACCACGTGCCACGCCGGCGGGCAGCTCAACCGCACTCGCACGCTGGTGCCCGTGCAGGGTGTCGTGCGCGAGAGCGACCGCAAGGGGCCCGGCGAGGCCGGCAAGGGGCACGTGCCCGAGGGTGGCGCCGGCGGCGGCGGCCGGGGCTGGCAGCTGGAGGACGGCAAGGAGTTCGCCGAGACGCTGAAGAAGAAGCTCACCAACTCGGTGTCGCAGGTCGTGGACACGGTGGTGCACATGTTCGCGCCCAAGCAGCCCGCCGCCGGCGTCGGAGAGCTCGCCGGCCCGCAGAGCTGCGCGCCGCTCAAAACGCCGGTCGAGACCTCCGCCGGCCCCGGAGCCGTCGCCGCCAACGGCAACGAGCCCCCCGGCTTCCTCGAGCGCCGTGGCCTGCTGCAGCGGCTGAGCGACGCCAACACGGTGGCCGGCGCCCGCCCGGGGCTCCCGCCGCCCGCCCGCGCCGGCTCTCAGCGGCACGACGACGACGACGACGACGACGACGACGACGTGGACCAGACGGAGGCCCTCTCGCTGGTGGTGCGCAAGCTGTCGCCAGAGCGTCCCTCGACCGTCGTCGCGTACCACCACCACCAGCACCAGCAGCAGCAGCAGCACCAGCAGCACCGCGGCGAGCGGCTGCCATCCCCGGCGATCCACCACGGCGGGCACGGCTACCCGGGAGCGTCGCCGCTGCACCACCTGCCGCCGGGCTTCCCCCTGCACCACCACCACCACCCGGGGCTGAGCCTGCCCATCCTGGCCTACACGCTGGCCGGTGGACTCGACCGCGTCGGGCCGGGAGGCGCGCCGCCGCCGCCGCAGCCTCCGCCGCCCTCGTTTGCGACGTCCAAGCTCGACTCGCCGCCCCTGGAGCTGGTGGAGGGGCTGTCGCGGGAGAGCCACCTGGGGGGCGGGCGGCTACGCGGCTACCATCATCATCACCAGCAGCACCATCATCATCATCAGCAGCAGCTGCAGCAGCATCATCAGCAGCAGCAGCATCATCATCATCACCAGCAGCAGCTGCTGATGTCGCACGGGCAGAATAACGCGCCGTCGCCGGTGCTGACCACCGCGTCGGGAGACGCGCTGTCGCTCGCCATGGTCAAGTCGGAGTGCGGGGAGCAGTCGGACTCGGCAGACGTGTCGCCCTACTCGGCCACCACCATATCCTTGGATTTGGCGATGCTTGCTGACGATGCCTAGAGCGTCGAGGCTTACCGGTCTGTTTGTGTTGATGATGTGCACGTGTGTGTGTTGATGGCGTGTGTGTTGCTGATGTGCACGTGTGTGTGTGTTGATGGCGTGTGTTAATGATGTGCACGTGTGTGTGTGTGTTGATGGCGTGTGTGTGTGTGTGTGTTGCTGATGTGCACGTGTGTGTGTGTTGATGGCGTGTGTGTTGATGGCGTGTGTGTGTGTGTGTGTTGCTGATGTGCACGTGTGTGTGTGTGTGTGTTGATGAAGATGAAGCACAGGTGTGTGTGTGTGTGTTGATGGCGTGTGTGTTGATGGCGTGTGTGTGTGTTGCTGATGTGCACGTGTGTGTGTGTTGATGGCGTGTGTGTTGCTGATGTGCACGTGTGTGTGTTGATGATGTGCACGTGTGTGTGTGTGTGTTGATGAAGATGAAGCACAGGTGTGTGTGTGTGTGTTGCTGATGTGCACGTGTGTGTGTTGATGGCGTGTGTGTTGATGATGTGCACGTGTGTGTGTGTGTGTTGATGAAGATGCAGCACAAGTGTGTGTGTGTGTGTTGATGATGTGCACGTGTGTGTGTGTGTTGATGAAGATGAAGCACAAGTGTGTGTGTGTGTGTTGATGATGTGCACATGTGTGTGTGTGTGGATGAAGATGAAGCACAGGTGTGTGTGTGTGTGTTGATGGCGTGTGTGTGTGACATTTTGTGATTCCCTGTGTATAGCCTCTTGGCGTGCAAAGTGCTGGAAATTATGTGTGTGTGCGTGCATGTATGTATGTATGTGTATGCGACTTGATTCTGTGTTTCAGTTGCGTGTACATGTAATGGGTTTGTGTGTGCGGATATGGCATGCAATATGTGTGTATCGTCGCAGGCTCTGTGTGTACATGACACGTATGTGTTTCCATGTTGACAGTGTCATGTGTGTGTACACAATGGGTTTGCGCGTCTGTATGTGACGTGTAAGTGGTTCTGTGGGTGCTGTGGTTGTGGGGAGCGGGAGTGCAGCGGTTAGCGCTCCTGCACTACGAACCCGGCGACCCGAGTTCAATTCCCGCTCACGGCCAAAACCAGTGACGATTATCTGAACTGGTCTCCCCTAGGTCGACTCGGCCTCAAATGTGGCCGGGCGTGGTGCTGGCCTCCCACCGACTGCGTTTGACACTCCGGCCTTTATAGGTGCTCGCTAACGGCACCTGCCCCAACAGTCTGTTACATGCTATACGAGGGATCTTTGTCTTTGCCGCGATTGTCTAAAATATCGCGTCTTCAATTGTTAGTTGGTGAGTGCTTTATGAAGGTAGGCCGGCGTCGGTTTTCCTCGTAAGGTGGCAGTGTTGTTGACGAGCGCGTGTGTGTGGGGTTTTTAGTTAATTGCGTTTGTGCACCACTGCCAATATAGCAGCAGCATCATCATCACTAAATAATTCGTTTAATTCTAAAGCAAGGATGTGTGAGTTGCACGCAAAGTAGGGTGATGTCACGTGCAGGGCAAAGCCATGATGGTGAGGACTGATCCTCTGGTCGGAGTCGTGTTCATTAATCCCCCATCGTGTGTATTACAACTCTCACTTTCTGCTGTTCGTATACATGACACGCGTGTCGAGTCTTGGTGCAAATAAGAAAATGTTTTACCCTTTCCAGCAATAAAACAGGTGTGAACATATTAAAACACCAAACTGAAAACTTTTTTTAAGGAATCATGTCGGCATTAACCACATATACTTGTGGTGATCGTGCAAACAAAAACATGTTCTGGTGGTATATGCTGTATTGTCTTTGAAACTGATTTGTCCACACCAGATGCATATACTACCAGAAGCATGGTTTTTGTTTGCATGTTCACCACAAGTATATGTGGTTAATGCAGTGACATGGTTCATTGCAAAAGGGTTCAGTTTTGTGTCCTAACATCTTAACACAAACTGTTTTATTGCCAGAAAGGGTAAAACTTATTCTTATATTTTGATCCTGGCAAGGGAGGTCCCATGAGGTCTCCGTGCACATTGCACGTGTGTTGAGTTTTAACTCTCGTAGCTTTCTGTTGTTTAAACCAGGGGAGCACTCGAGAGGCCAGGATGAGTCTCCTTTGCAAGAGTGACCCATGGAATTAGTTTGCTGCTCTCTGTGTGTGCAATCCCAATAATAATTAGAATAATTATTTTTTTCCCGTTTCAATTTCATAATTTGCCAAATACGGAATCCAGTGCCGCCAGGAAACGGAAGAGACGCGTGGAAGTATTCCCTCTGGTTAATGCCAGGATATTCTGTCTGTAGCCTGATGAGGCTTGTTGTAATTAACGGCAAAAACGTTTTACTCGAATGGTAATTGTTGTGGGTTTACTCTCCACCACACCGGTGTGCTGAACTAGTTACTGGTTGGCACGTTTGGCTTACGTGACACATTCATATTTACGCGATCTAACCCCAAAAAATAACCTGTTGTGGATAACATTGGTTGCAAAAGCTCTACTATGTATTAAACTAATACCGCACCATCGCAGTATTAACCAGGGCGGCTGCTGGAATTGAACCGAGTCGATTCTGTGTTGGTAGCTGTGAAGCAAGCGGTTCGCCGTGCTGTGCCAGGAACGTCGATGCCCCGAGTTCGCGATTCCCGCTCACGGCCAACACCAGTGTCGATTATCTGAACCGGTCCTGGGCCTCCCTGAGGTTAACTTGGCCTCAAATGAGTACCTGGTGCGATGTGTAAACATCGCCACTGGGGAGACAAAGGCGGCCGAGCGTGGTGTTGGCCACCCACTCCCTCGTGTGCTGTGCTGGTCTTCATAGGTGCTACTCGCTAACAGCACTTGCCCCAACAGTCTGTTGAGGCTATGTGGGGGGGAACTTTGTCTTCATAACCTATGTAGTATTTGAGCTGTGATTCTGTTTGTGCGGTTTCTTGTGCATACGGCACTTTGTGTTTTTGTGATTTTGTGTATACAGAGTGTGTACTTTATGTGTGTCTGTTTTCAGAATATTTGTTCATGATTTTCAGTTATTGCTATGTGTTGGATACGACATGTTGTATTGCCATATGTGTAGCCTGGGTGTACATAACATGTGTTGTGTATCTGTTGTATGTGTGTGTGCATGATGTGTGAAATCTGCTACAAGCCGTGTATTTTGTATAGCCTGCTTGTGTATGTTTCTGTTAATTACATGTGGTTTTTCAATGTGTTTTTTCTGTCTGTATGCATGATATGTTTTTGTTTGTATAAATGCCGTATATCAGTGTGTCTGTGTAGCTTGTGTGTGTGTTTACACGATATTCGGTATTCTTATTTCACTCTTAATGTTCATGACATAGAGAGTTTGTCAATATTTTTTTTTATTTTGACCATGATCTATTTACCACAATGCACTTCTTCAGGAAATGCCGATGAATTATTTGCATCGTGCACAAACGCTGTGTGCTTTTTACGCATTTGTGTGCCCCATTTAAACACTATATTGTACGCGTGCGAGTGTACACGTGTACAGAAGCAATACGTATCATGTCTGTGTGTGTGTGTGTACGTATGTATGCGCATCTGTAGCATACTGCGTTAGGATCTCGGTGGCCTGTCTTTGAGCAATCAAATCGGGTGATTGTTATCTGCCGCCTGGGTGTGCCCTCGGGTGACTCAGCCTAAAATTAGTATCTGATATAATTTAAATTAATCAGCAATGGGGGGGGGGGGGGAGGGCTATGAAGAGGGCTGCGTATGCGAGGTACGGTGTTCCTCTTAAGCAGGCCTCAATAGGCGCTCGCTAACAACCCATGTGTGGTTACACCAGGATACAATCCAAACATCATCGCTGGTTGTCGCACTGCGCTTGGAACCTGCACGCTCTCGAGTTTGATTGCCGCTCGTGACCAATTACGCGCCTCCGATTACCATGGTTGTCAACATACGGTGCGACACAAATTCAACATCGTGCGTACATACAACACCAGTGGGACATACTTGACCTGGTCCAGGCTGTCCCCGAGATCGACTCGGTCTCAAATGAGCCACCTGCTGTGGTGTTGTAAACATCAGCGCTGAGGAGACAAAGGCGGCCGGGCGTGGTGCTGACCCACACTTTGGTAGGCGCTCGCGAACGGCACTCGACCCACCAGTCTGTTCGAGGCTATGTGGGGGGATGGCGGGTTGTTCTTTGCTTTCTGTTCACATTCTATCTGCCCACATAGCTGCGGCGCAGTTTATTAATCATTTACGTTGTTGTGTAAATCCGACGGGGATGACAAAGAGTTGCGCGCAACGGCACAAGTGCGTTGGCCAACGGCGCGCGGCACGGTCTGGCATCGACCCCGCCGGGGGGGGGGGGGGGGTGCCGCTGGCACGAGGTCCACGCGGCACGAGATCCACGCGCAGTCTTTTGCTCGCGGCCGCTTGGCGCGATCGGGAGTGGATTTCGCGAGCTTGATGGGTCGGGGGGTGCGACTTCAACTTCTGTCAAATTGTAGAAAAAAATAAGCCGGTTGCGGTGTTTTGCCAGTGTCATTAATCCCAAGATAATATCGTGGGAGGTGGGGTTGGGGGAGTTTCCCTTTTTCGTCTGGAGTTTAAATTGCGGGGGTGACTCACGAGAAAGTTTGCGATCAGAAATAAAAAAAGACGCGTCTCCCCTTTGCGAGCGTTACTAGCCGCCGGGAAGTCCTTTTGCGTGTGGTTTATGGGTGTAATATAAGATTAATTGTGCCGCGGGAATTAGGTCACCCACCGCTTTCGGGCAGCTAAAGGGCAAGTGATGGGAGCGGAGAGTGGCGGCATTGAGAGAGAGTTGCCCTGTCGAGATCCGTCAGGATTTAATTCGGTTAAAATCTCCGTCGTAAAATTCTCGCTCTGCCGAAGCCACGCGCTCGTGTGTGTGAGAGAGAAAACAATGCCCGTGGGCCAACGGCCGGGCGATACCGCTCTGGTAACCTGTACATCTTAGTTGGATTCGCTTGAGCGACGTAAATCCAAACGGCAGGCAAAAGCGCGGCCCCTGCTATTGCCCGACCACGCCACTACCGCTGGGCGGAAGATCTCATCGGGAGCCCGACGCTGGAGGGCGTTTGGCCTGCTGCTCTTTCCAGATGTCTCAGAAGAGGTGGGAGTCCACCCACACTTTGCCCCACTGCCAGTCGACTCACTGCGGCGGTTACCCATTTATGCCGCTCGGCGGTGGACGGAAACTTTCACCGTCGTCTTGACTGCTGCGCTGCGCCCAGTGATCTCTCGAAATTCTTGCATTTTTCCAAAAACCCGGAGCGTTAATTTTCTCTGGCATCTCGGAACCACGGTGATGTAATTGTCTTTGCCGCGCTCGCGTTCAGGAGACTGTATCTTGTGCACCTTGAGGATCCCGCGCGCTGCTATTGTTTTTCCCAAAGAAAGAGACATCTGAAAAAAAAAGCAGATGGTTGGCATTTGCGGTTTCCTCCATATTCTTCTGGGGACCCCTTTGATGTTGTGATCTTTAAAGGAAATATATTGCCATGGGCATAGTCTGAAGCATCAGAATAGTGCGGGAGACAGATTTCTAAAAGTGTGGGGGGGGGGGGGACGTGGGAGGGGGGGCTGGTGGAGAGAAAGAAATAATTTTCAATAGATCTTAGAGGGAAACCGTAGCTATTTGAAGGTCTGGTTTGTTCTGTTTTGTCAGTTTAAAAGAAACCGATTCCGGGGCGGCTATCAAATTGCCAGGAGCTCCGCGTCACTTTTGCGGCTTTGGAGGAGACGGAGGCGCTCGACACGGCGATGTGTATCACAGGGCCCAAGGTATTTTTAATCGCTTGAGAAGGCGGCGGGGGGCGGGGGGGGTAAAGACAGGAAAGAGATTCTTGTCGCGCAGTCGGACGAAGCGACCTGTCGACGGCAATGATTGGCCTTTGTCAATGTCGTGCGCGGCGGTTGAGCGGCGTGAAAAACATATTTTAATTCAGGTCAAGTGCGCGTGTTCGCCTCGGCGGATCCGCGTTTGCGCGTCTCGCCCCCCGGTGCCTTTGATCCCCGTAAAAAGGTTTGAAGAGAGTTTTTGAAAAAAAAAAACAACCGTTTGTGCGTGTTTTTTTTTTTTTGCTAATGATGGCGCCAACTGTCGGGAAAGGTAGCGAGCACACCTTTCATCTATCAGTTATAAATCCACCGCCTCTGAGTAAGTCTGTTGGCTTGTTAGGATGAAAGAGCGGCACACACACACACACACATGCGCGCACCGTGCGTGCGCGCCCGCACGCAGGAAAACGAGTGATTATAAACCCACCGCCGAAATGCTTCTGTTGATTTGCGCTTCGGTATGTTGGCGGAGTCGCAAATTAAATTTCATTTACATCATTAACTCCGTCATTTATTTATTAATATATTTCGCTGCCGCTACGGCGGCGCAGGTTCCATTACCCGCGCGTCAATGCCATTTACTTCGCGAACGATTAAAAACAAATAATATAATATATTAGTTTCCGATTTGTGTATCTGTGAAGAAAAAATACACGCAATAATTTCCGCGCCGCTAAACTAGCGTGCGGCGGCGGTGGCGCCGTCGCTTGTTCAGCTAACTGGGAAATGAATTGAGGATAAGGACCTCTTCATCTCCTTAGCGTTACCCCGCCGCCCGCTGCCGACGGCAGACATGGAGATCTGCTTGGTTGGCGGCGAAGTCTTCTGGTGCCGTATTCCGTGCCGCTCTTTCAATTTCATTTATGCTTCTTAAGCGTTTGGGTATATTTCCACACCCCCCACCCTCTCCGCCAAAGTTGATCTTGATTGAGCCGTCGGTGTTCATGAGGCGGAGGACTCAATCGAAAATCTCGCGTAGCAGTGTCATTGCACGCACGGTAGAGAGAGACGTTAGAAATTGGTGCCAGAACGATGTGGCACTACTTGAACACATTGGCACACGGTGGAGGAAAGGTGGAAACAAATGACGAAATGTGCAGTGGACACCTCATGGGCTATCTGCCCTTGGATCGTGATGATGATGAGAATGGCACTGTGTAAGTGGATATCACAGAGCTACCTCTGAGATCACTTCACGCGACCTCGGGTCCACACAGTAAGGGGCCGCACCTTCCCATCTGCTCATTTATTCCTCTGGATGGAAAGAGGCGGCGGGGGGGGGGGGGGTCACTTCAACTCGAGAAGCCGGTTTCGATCACGGCTGAAGCCTGGATTTGAACCCTGGCTTCTCAGCGGTGCCGGCTCGGGCGTCTTCTGCTCTCGGCAGCCGACGCGGCCACCTCCTCGGTGCTTCTTGCGCCGGCGGCTTCGAAACGTGTGCAGTCCGCTCGCTGGGCGCGACCATTGTCGTGCTCTCGTGGTCACTGTCGTGCTCTCGTGGTCGTTGTCGTGTTCTCGTGGTCACTGTCGTGCTCTCACGACCGTTGTCGTGTTCTCGTGGTCGCTGTCACGGTCACTGTCGTGTTCTCGTGGTCGTTGGCGTGTTCTCGTGGTCACTGTCGTGGTCACTGTCGTGGTCATTGTCGTGCTCTCGTGGTCGTTGTCGTGCTCTCACGGTCGCTGTCGTGGTCTCACGACTGTTGTCGTGTTCTCGTGGTCGCTGTCGTGCTGTTACGGTCACTGTCGTGGTCTCGTGGTCGTTGTTGTGCTGTCACGATGCTGGCGAGGACTGTGACTTGGGAGGCGGCGCTCTCATCGGCGGCGGCTTTGCTATTTTGCGACGCGTCTAAAAAAGGGCGGAGTGCGCGCAAGCAAGAAAGGGCACTTTCCCCCGTGAAGTTTTGGCTAGCCTTAGATTACCGTGCTTTCTCGAGCAAATGGCCACCATTCAGCTCTCTCCGGCTTTTGTGCGCCTGCGATGGGCCCTTTTCTCCCTTTGTCTGCGCTGCACCTGCTTGGCCATCTCATGTTTCAGGGGGTTGGGGGGGGGGCATTGTTTGCTTTATCAGTGCCTCGGAGAGTGCTGCGACCACTGGTTCCGCGCGCGCACCGGCTTCGGGGCAAAAACAAGCGGGGGAAAAGGTGAAGCCTTCACGGTCGGCGAAAATTGACATATTTCTTCCTTTATGTTCCCATTTTTCATCAGTGCAAATTCACTTCTCTTGGCCTTGAAAGCTCAACAGCGATAGTTTTTTTTCCACCACCCCCACCCAACCTGCTGCCTGCCCCCCCCCACATCTCTCTCTCTCCGCGTTCGCTCTCTCCTCTCGTCGTGCCGTCTTTGCCGCTGCTCAACAATGACGCGATGGGCGAACGAGCGAGCTAGCGAACGAGCGAACGAGCGAGCGAACGAGCGCGAGCAAGCGCGGCCGTGAGTTCTTTTTGGCAAGCGTGAGAGTCGCCCATTTATTTCGCACCCGGACCCCCTACAACCCATGGTGGTGCGCGACGCGTTGCAATAATTCTTCCCACCTGGTTCGAAAGGCGATCTCAGTTACCGCCGCCAGATATTAAATTATGGCCGACCATTCTTACGGTTTCCAAAGGGCGGAGGGAAAAATTACCGCAGTAATTAATAAAATTTAATAACGTTTAAAATGTAAAAAAAAACGAATTCGTGTTGGTTGAACACAACGGCCACGCTGACCCATCTCAGCAGTCAAGGACATATACAGTATATATCGCTGTCAAAATAAATATTTATTTGAAATAAAATTTTATTCCACGAATGGATAATAAGGGATTTAAATAACATTCATAAAAATGTGCCAGTTGTTTCACGAGTGAGATGGATAGTTGCTACTTACGTGCAAAATAGTTTGTATGAAATATTTAATGCTTCATTATAGTCGACGCCAGTTCTCGCGCACAGGTTCCATATGGATTGTAGCATCGCAGGATCTCTCACGGCTTGGGGAAACCTTCATCCAGCAGTAGATTGATCGTGCCTATTGACGATGACGATGTTTCCGCATCACTGCATGCCGAACTGCCTAACGGCGCAGAATCAGAATCAGAATAGTTGAACTAGAAGTGTCCGATGAGCTATGAAGCTCTATTTCACAGATGTTCCAGTTGGGGTGGGTTAGAAAGTTTCTACTGCTACAACAACAACAAATAATACCAAAACGGCAAAGTGTAGGAACGCTAAGCAAGTCACGAAATATAATATCTAATATATATAAGTACAACATGCATAAGTACATCAACAATAAGTGGCAGAGAAGACAATTGTGTGATCACAAATCTCAACAACACAATTCATATGCAAGTCCCACTGAGTGTGCAGTGCCTGAATCTTCAAGGCTGGCTGCAATTGATGTTTAAAATCAGTGTTTAAGCACAACATTTACCTACTGTGGCACACTCCCCTGTCAAACTTGATCACATTTGCGTTTTTCATTAATTTCCCACCACCAGAGGCAGACGGACTTGCTCCTGCCATGGGATTAGGGAATTTCCACCTCGGGCTCAGAGCTGCTATCGGGAAATACATCACCACCTCAAATTCCATGGAGCTGGGAACCCACTTCGGCTTGCGGTTTTTTTCTAAATTTTGTGCCACTTTTGAATTCCCTCCCATCGTTTCTCTCCCCCCCCCCCCAAGTTTTTTGCAGCCCTTGCTCAAATCGATTAACGTCTTGACACCTTCAATAGTGCCGTTTGTTGCTGACCTCTTGGAATTTTGAACCGTTGGGCCAGTGGTTAAGAAGAGAGGGGAAAAAACACATCCGGTTTAATTGTGACATCAACATTTGAGGTGCGTTTCGCAATGGCGTCAATTCGCCAGTCGGGCGATCTCGTGTCGTCACTCCGGCTCTGATCGTCCTTTCTCACCGACTGCTCAACTCTTCCGCACTACCGTTGGCATCGTCCTCTACCAGCCCTGTAAATGGGGGGAGGGGGGGGTGTGGGGGGAGGACGATGACGATGCAACCAGCATTAAAAATACTTCAAACATATTTAACGCTAAACGGAATGAGTAATGCCCAGAACCGCTTTTGTCCCGTCGTGCACTCTGCTCTACAGCTCTCACGGCCTGTGTGTGTGTGTGCGTACGAGGAGGACAGGCTGATTAAACATGACCGACGGTGTTACATTTTTAACTAAGACTTTAAAAGGGGGGGTTGAACCTTCACCGGGTGGGGGGGGGGGGTGAGGGGGGCTGAATCCATCTTCAGCCCCCTTTCAGCCCTGTCTTCGCTTCACGGGACTCCCCTCCACCCACGCCCACCATCGTCTTCTCTCCCACACTTCAGATGTCCTCCGTCCACGCCCAATCCTTCTGAAATCCCCGCGACAAGTCCGTGCACATCGGCAATTACTCTCCCCGGGGAGCACCGCGCCCGCCGATGTGGCTGTTTGGTGGCAGATAAAAGTCACCGTGGTGGCGTTGCCGCGGTGGCGCGGCGGTTTGCGCGGCATGCCGTGACCGCGGTGGGCCTGAGTTCGATTCTCGGTCATGTTGAGCGTCTGTGACGTGTACAGCTTCCCTGGCTTGTGCGGATTTTTTTTTTGTTAGGGTTGCTTCCGTTTGTTGGCTCTGCACGATGTCTGACGTTTCCGCTGCACGTTCTGGGAGCTTCTTCAGGAACCCCCTCCGGAAGAGGCTCCCAAGCACAACGGAGCGAAAGTTATCGTCGGGCCGTGAGCGTCAAGAACAAAAAACCCCCTCGGTGTGGCGAGCGCGAGATATCCGAACCGCTCCCGCCAATCAGCACTGACCGGCGTGGTGAAGTACGGTCAACCGTGCCCCACATGACCACCCCGGCGTGGAGAAGAGTGAGCTTCGCCGCAAAAACGTTGTTTACTCGCACGGGCGAAGGTTGCAGTTGCATCGCGCGTTAAAATACATCGGTGGTGGACTATTTACAACCGAACAATAATAACGGCAATGGCCTTAAACTTTCAAACTGTTAATTTCTCATCTTCGCGCTCTATTTTCATTCGCGCCAGAGTTCGCAAGAATTACACTTTCAGAGGTGGCATTATAGAATGCTAAAAGCATTTGAAAGCAAATAACTGGGATTGCGAGTGCATTGTCCTTCAATGGCATTTTCCGAAATGTAACGTTGTCTCCGACCCAAGGCGATGCAAAGTCTGCATGAGAGCGCGTCCTTGAAAATGACCCATGTTGCCGTGCGCATCTTGTGTGTGTGTGCGTGCACGCGTGCACGTGTGCACGTGTGCACGCGCGCGCACACACGTTTATACCTTAACAGATGCAGGCAGAGAAATGTAAATGGGTCACCAGCTGGGCAGGCCGAGAGCACGAGACATTTAATCATAGCCTGTTGGAGAGCCACCTGTCCGTCCACTGGCCGTCGTCTTGGCGTTGCGATTCCCCGTTCGAGCGCTGGGGGCCGGTTCGTTCCGCCGCGCCCCCCCCCCCCCCCAGCCCACGTGCGCCGTGGTATAATGCAGTTAGGGGCTTGGGGTCTGCGCCTTAATCCCTGGTGCCTGCGCGTGGAGCGGAGTCGTTCGGTGAGGTCGGGAGTTTTGCAGGTGACTTGAACGGGGGTGGAGGGGGGGGTTTGTCTTCGAGCGTTGATCTCTGCGACCTCTGTGACCTCTGTGACCTCTGCGTGCTCGTGTCCCGTACTCCCTGCTGCCTCCTGCTCTTTCACCTCGTCCTTATCAGCATTGTCCTCATCATTCATGAACGGTGGTGAGATGTTAACTACCTTGCCTGGTATGCAGGAGGTCGTGGGTTCAATCCTAGACCTGACGCCTGCTGTATGTTCTCCTCGTGGTCCCGTGGATTTTTCTCCAGGTCCTCCGGATTTTCCCACCACATTTAGAAACATGCGTTTCAAATATTTGGCTGCTACACAGCTTGCTTCTGAAAAAGAGCAATATTTCTCCGTGGGCTCTACCTGGTAAAATAAAAGTTTTTGAAAGTTTTGGCTTTAATCATCGGCCATCGTCAAGCTGCTGCTGGATGAAGTGCCGCCACCATCGCATCTCACGACCCCGCGCTGTAATAATTCACCCTGCACACGTCAAACTTCTGTTTTTATTGCATATCTGGTTGCAATCATTTTTTTGTTATAGTCGTAGACAGTCAGCTTTGTAGCCCTTCCGGAACATGTACATGAGTCACTCACGGATGGAGTGTGTCTTCATGTATATTTGTATGCTGTAAAATCGCCACTGTGCAATGAGTGTACGTCATCATAAATGCATGCATATGTAATGTACACATGCACATTCTGGATGCACGAAATGTATTGGCCACAACTGCCACAAGGCAATACTTGGCATTCACGATGTTGGTGCTGATCCCGTGAATGTGAGTGTGTGTGCAGTGGGGAGCGGTAGTGTAGCGGTTAGCGTGCTGCGCTACGAACCCGGAGACCCGAGTTCAATTCCCGCTCACAGCCAACACCAGTGATGATTATCTGAACCGAGTATGGGCCTCTCCTAGGTCGACTCAGCCTCAAATGAGTACCTGGTGTGGTGTGTAAACATCGCCACCAGGGAGACAAAGTCGGCCGGGCGTGGTGTTGCCACCCACCCCCTTGTGTGCCGTGCTGGCCTCCATAGGTGCTCGCTAACAGCACTTGCTCCAACAGTCTGTTTAGGCTATACAGGGGATCTTTGTCTTTGTGTGCAGGTTATAGCTCAATAGGGTAGCAGTTAGCACATTGTGCTTTCAACCCACAAACCCGAATTCAATTCCTGTTAATGGCCAACATCAATGAAGAATATCTGAACCGGTCTTGGACCTCTGCTAGGTCAACTCAGCCTTAAAGGGGATCCTGGTGTGTAAATGAGTACCGGCTCGGTGCGGTGACGGCAACCAACACCCACCCTCTCGTGCGTCGCTAACAGCACTTGCCCTGACATTCTACGCAGCCTACAAGGGGGACGTTTGTCTGCGTGGGTGCGTGCGTGCGAGGCGAGTGAGCGCGAGTGAGGTGCAGTGAATCGACAGTGTTGACCTTCGCCGCCGACCTTGTAGCCACGCGCACGCACCGTGGGTTAATGTCGTCGTCGCCCCCCCCCCGCGCCCCCACCCCACCGCCCCCCACCCCCTTATCCGAGACAAAAGGGGCTCAATCGCATTTCGTGAGCTCTCGCGGTCTGCTGTCGTTTTGAGATCTTTGTCCTTGACTCTGGGGGACCACCTCCAGGAGGGCCTCACTCCGAGCCACCTCAAGAAGGCCAAGCTCATGTTCTTCTACTCGCGCTACCCCAGCTCCAACATGCTCAAGATCTACTTCTCAGACGTCAAGGTGAGGGCTCGCGGTGACACGCGTGGGTGGCGGGTGGGGAGGGCGGGCGGGCGGGGGGCACGGGCTGGGGGGCACCCCCTCAAGATGGACCCACTCCGGTGGCATTCATCTCATTAGGACGCTCACAAAAGGACCTCTCCATAGTTGAGAAGATTTTAATTTATGGAGATCAAACAGTTTATTTTTTTAGTTGACTACATTTTGGCGTAGCTGAGAATTAGTTGAATCATCAGCTTTAAATGGACAGAGAGAGAGAGAGAGAGAGAAAAAAATCTGGCGCTTCATGTTGCTCTGCTGGGCGAACGCAACTCTAATTTGATGGCGCTCTCACGGGACCCTTCCAGAATGTGTTTGTTTGGATAAAATGTTATCGCTTAAAGAATGTTATTACCACTCCGCGACTCTGCAGGGACGATCGCTTGTGCGGGTGGCCCCCCTTGCTCGCTGCGGAGACGCACACTCAGCCGTATTGTGCGGGTCTGCAAATTCAAAAAACGTGCTGCCGTAATTGGCCAATTTGTTTTATAGGGTTTTTTTTTTTGCCAGAGCGAGAGCTTTCATTTTGCAATACTTAACATCTTTGCAAGATTTGGCACCGGTGGGGGAGGGGGGGGGGATGGCGTTCACGACGGTTTTTGGCAGGACATCACGCTGCCCAAACGTTATGGCGACTTTCGTTTCTCCGACTTTTCTCACACGGACTTTTTGTTGAGGGCACTTTGTCGCACGCGCATGCACGCGGCATTGCGACGTGCGGCGTCGTTACGAAAACAAAACAGAAAGCAACTTCCACCTTGGAATTCGTGCAACTTTGCAGATCACCCAGCGAGCGTGCAGCCCGCGATCGGGGCGCTGCGAGTTCAAATCCCTGGTTCGGGGTTCGAACTCCGGCACATCTTCGTCTCCAGGGTCGGCAAAAATTTTGCATCACTTTGTTTGGAAGGTCACCAGGTGGGGGGTGGCCCAGTGGAGAGAAACTCTCGCCATGGGATGGTGGAATTCCCACCACTGGCTCAGGTGTGTAAATTGGATGTTGAGCACCAATGCCTCCCATGCTCATGATGTCACTTGGACTTTTTAAAATCATTCTGCGATTGAACTATTTGACGAAAAGCGTGCGTAGCATTACTTGGTGGCTGCTGCTGCTGCTGGTGCGTTGGCAGTGGTGCACAAGCACAGCTGAACAACAACAACAACAACAAACTCGTCGATCTCGCCGTGGTGGCCTTAAACGTACAGTGGCCGACGACAGCTCTTCTTCATTAGCACGAGCGATTATGTTTACGCTTTGGTTTTTGTTCGGACCATGGTTGGTGGTATTTTCCTGCGCGGCCGTTGCGTAGCCGTGGCCACCGCACGTGGCCGGTGTCGCCGCGCGGTGCGCTGGAACTCCGGCAGGAGTGGGATGTTGTTGACGCGCTGTCGCACTGGCCGTCTTTATGCGCAAATAGCAGAATCTGAGCGCGCGAGCCCGTGCCCTCGGAAAAAAAAAATATCTGGCTGAGTGCAGCAATTTTGCGCAATAAAGATGCAAGTGATTTGAGAAGGCAGCTGCCTTGAAGGTGGCTGGGTTGCCCCACCCTCTCCGACCCCCAACCCCCCTCCCTTGCCATGCCCCCCCCCTCACCCCCCGCCCCCTCCCTTGCCATGCCCCCCCCTCACCCCTCGCCCCCTCCCTTGCCATGCCCCCCCCCTCACCCCCCACCACCGTGCCCCTCTCACCCCTCTCGCCGCACCCTTCTCAAACACTCGATCCCTTTCAATTAGAGCCGCGAATAAAACCAGACTCATTTCTCACCACGGCCAAAAGCGACAGCGTGATCTGTAATTATTTACAGATTTCGCCCCCCCGCCCTTCCCCCCCATTTCACCCTCTAACGCTGTAAAACAGAAGGACCCTGTGAAGTGAAATGGATTAATTTTCATGTTTAAAGCAACTGAAAAAAGCCAGTAAGTTCACCAGCAAACTGGCTGGTTAGTAGGAATAAGTTTAGGATTAAAACATCTCGGGAGTTTGCATTTTGAAGGACGGTCTCAGATCTCTGTTTGGTTTTCGTATGTCCGGATCATCTTCACGATGTAATAACAGACTGCCATGTGCCCTCGTCCTCATGAAAGTCACATCATCTGATGATGCCATGTGACATCACTTGTGGCAGGCAGAGCAGTGCTTGAGTGACCTGTACGTATGTACGCTGAACTTCTTTCGCACCATACGTAGACGACCTTGCTGATCGGAGGTGCGGGGAGGGGGGGACAACGAGCAACGTCACTTCCCGTGATGTCCCGTTTTTGGAGACAGCCGGTCGGAAATAACAAAACATATTTTGGCTTGCCCGAAATTTCCTAGCTATGCCGAATCTTTGGATTTTTTTCCCGAATCATCCGAAATTCAGGAACGCATCCCGAGCATTTGAGTGAGCGAGCGGGCGAGCGAAGGAGGGGGGGGAGGGGTGGAGCAGGAGAGCAAAGAGACAGAACGACTCGAGTCCTCGCTGTCGTATCGCCCACGGGCTGACAGGCAGCACGCAGTGACACAGCGAGAGACGCCCGGCCATCGGTCTGTGGAATTAAGATGTCAGTGTGATTGTTTAGTGTGCTCTTTCGATAGGCCCGCGCTGAATATGTATCTTCGGGAAGGTATAGAAAAAAATGAAAATGAGGGAGGCGAGAGAATGGGAGACGGGGGGAGAGAGAGAGAGATGGGGCAGTCGCGCAGGAGAGGTGGATTACGGAGGTGGGGGCGGTGGTGGTAGAGGCGGGAGGGGGTCCCTAGGGGGGGACCCACCGCTTCTGTTCGGCTCAACAAAAGCGGGCTGCTTGAAAGAGTACTCGTTTTGCTGTCATATCAGTGCCAGGCACGCATCTTTAAAAAAAAAACCACGGGCACCAGATTTGTTTGGAGTGCTTAACAAGGGCATCGCTATTAAGGCATTTTACCAGGATGTGCGTTGCCTTTTGAAAAGGAGAATGATGAATACACAAAAGGCTTAGTGCAGCACATTCTACTGCGCCTGTTCGTTTAGATCACAGAATTACGCCGGTTTTCAGGGGGAGAGAAAAAAAAGCCCCTTTGATTGACAACACACTGGCAGGATTTCATTTTGAAGCAGAGTCGAGTTTTCTCTTTTTTCAAATTAGGCCACACTGAATGAACCGTGTATATAAATGCCAATTTCATCCAAGGGATGATTTGGAATATAATGATTTACTTTTGACAAACATTTGAAACTTTTAATTTTTTTTCGCCCGGCACACGCGCACGCGTGTTTTAGCGAAAGTGGTGGATCTACACGACGGCACTGTACGCGGAACCCCGGCCGTTTCACTCGCAACCCCCCCCCCCCCCCCCGCTTGCTCCCTCGCCCTCCTTCTCCTCACCCCACCACCTCCCTCTTACGAAAATCAAGGGGGGGGGAGGGCGGCGTCGAAACAGTGAACAGACGGAGCAAATGCAGACAAGTTGGAATGAAACTGGATACACGTGCTCGGTCAAAGCCACTCTCAGTCCCCGCTCTTAATCAGATCCGTGCGGGCATCTGGCGGTGGCGAAATCGGACAAACAAGACGCGAGCGCGCTGGGTTAAGTGCATGTTTGAACCCCCACGCGCAGTCGAAGCAATTTCTGGTGACGGCCGTCCACTTCTCCTTTTAATTAGCTGCGGCAGAAGCCCACGCGCGGCACAACAAAACAGCAATTACAACGCAGATGCGGAGTTTGGGCCAAGCCGCTGCTGCCCCCCCCCCCCCCCTTGATTGCACTTCTTGCCACTGCCATTTCCATCCATTACCCTCTGGCCAATGCATTTTGACGCATTAAAACTCCTTAGAATGCCCGCACAAAGGGACTCAAGTACCGGCTCTGTCATTACGCCCCATTAGGTTGCGTTGGCCTCAGCTGGCAGCAGCGATGACACTCAGCTGCGAATAATTTTTCATAACATGGACGTTTTCCTGGAGATAAGTGATAAGCGGGGGGGGGGGGGGGGGGTTGAAGGAGCATGGTAATAGCACAGACAATGCAAATCGCCTCCGAGATGGCGTATTTAGAGTTCGCTGCGAGGGGCCAGAGGGAGGGATGGGGGGCAGGGGGCGGTGAGTGGGGAAGGGAATACGTAAATGAAAGCACAACAAAAAACTTTATTTCGCAAATGTGGTCATTGGCAGGGTTCCATGTGGTAATGAATGCTTTAAAATCAGGCACTATGAAATTGCTGCGTTTTAAATCAAAGTAAAAAACAAAAACAGACCCGGAGCAAAACAAACCAATATATTATGTAAATATTGCTTATCCAGAGGAAAGTATTCATCAAGATGCGCTTTGGCTCCGGAGTCCTTCAAACACCTTACATCACCGCAACCTCCAGTCGTCGTCATCATCGTCGTCGCGGTCGCGTCGCTCGCGGCTCGCGTGCCCCGCGACTCTCGTGCTACACACGGCGCCGTCGCCCTGTGGTTGCCCCGCCTCGTGGCGCACCGAGCACAGCCAGCTGATGGCGCACGGCAACGTCGAGCCTCCGGCTCTTCCACCGCCAATGCTGCTGCCGCCAATGTCACCGCTGTCGCCGCCGTCGCCACCAACACCACCATCACTGCTGCCACCAACACCACCATCACTGCTGCCACCACCAAGACCACCACGACTACCGCCAACACCAAATGCCACAATCACTGCTGCCCCAATCAGCGCGACGGCCCCCAACAACACCATCGCTGCTGCCACCACCACCAACACCAACAATGCCACCTCCATTATTACCACCACCACTTCAACCATCACCGCCGCTGCCACCACGATGATCACCACCACTGCTAACAAGCAAAAACCAACACCACGGTCACCAACACCAGCACCGCTACCACCTGCCGAAAACAGCCCCAAACACCACTGCCACCGCTGCGGTGACCCCCCTGAGCCTCCTCTCTCTCTGCGCACTGTGCCGAGGGACGCCGGGGGTCCTCCGACGCTCCTCGCCGGGAGGTCCTCGCCATTAGTGTCTGAGCCCACCTCGGGCGTCCGCCAGCGCCGGTGTTAAGCCTCAAATACACCGGGCCTCCCGGGAGCCGTTCTGCGCAGATAAAATAGGAGACTCATTTATAGCCGCGCAGATTAGATAAATGGAAAGCGGTTATAAATCGGGCGCGGAGGCACAGCTGGCGCATGTAGCGCCGGCGTGCGTGCGCGAGGAAGACCCGGTGGTGGTGTACGGGGGGGGGGGGGGGGGGGGGGGCGTCTTGCGAGTCGCGGCTCGGAGTGCGTAAAATACGAGCGACGTGAAAGATGCGCCGCTAACTCGGTGACGGGCCTGGCGTAATAACCGTTTTCGAGGGGTGTCACTCCTTGTTTGTTCGTTCGTCTGTCCGTCTGATCGTATTTCCAGGTAGCCGGGCGCCGCGCGCGTCGTGTGAAAGCGGCGCGATTGTTGTCGCGAGATGATACGGTCCACAATAAATGTTTCGCGGTGCGAAAGAAATATTCTTTTGCACGTGCGTGCATAAATGTATGTGCGCGTATATAAAACTGCGCATTGTTTTTTTTTGGCCCATTTTTGTCTGGGCGCAATTAAATTACACATCGTTTTGGTTCCTGTCTGGGAATAGTTGGGTGCTTATCTGGTGACATCAGCCTTGCTGATGCTGCTGATGATGCCGATTTTAACTGGGCCTGTACCAATTCACGTCCTCTGCCGCACGATGAACTGTCGTGGGTCAGGGGGTAACTCTTCCATTTCCGAATCGACTCTTTGTAGCGTTTGACCCAAGTGACCGATAGGGCGAGACCAGTGGCGTTAAACTGGAGCCGAATCTGAAATCGCAATCGTTGCATGATCTTGCTTGATGCAGACCTTCCACGGGCGCGATCATTGTTTGATTAATTTTTGGCCGATACTTTGTAAAAAAATTGTCTCAGTCAATGAACCTATGAATCACTTCTGTCCCTTCGACTTCGACTCTCTGACCAACCCAAGCTTCAAAACCGGTCCCGAGCTTGCTTGCATTGAACCGATGCTGCTGCCGCTGACATTCACTCCCAGAAGGCTATGCAGCGCGAAGGGTTGCGCGTACACATTTTTTTTTCAACT
This sequence comes from Lethenteron reissneri, assembly GCF_015708825.2. Taxonomy (NCBI): domain Eukaryota; kingdom Metazoa; phylum Chordata; class Hyperoartia; order Petromyzontiformes; family Petromyzontidae; genus Lethenteron; species Lethenteron reissneri. Next base: position 10,441,940 of record NC_083789.1, read on the forward strand.
TAATTTTGTTCCATTCTGTGGCCGCACAAATATACGTAAAAGAGGAGGCGTCGTTTTACACCGTTACGGCAAACAAAAATCCTCCACAACGACGCGCGACAATGAATCGGCGTCGAGCGTCGTTGGAAGAAGAGGAGCGTGGGGAAGAGCGTTGGCGAGAGCAGAACAATGGTGGCTCGGCCGCTCGCGCTCAGCCGCGCTCCGTGCGCCGGGCAGCGCTGGCGGGGAGGGGACGTGGAGGACGGGGGCGAGCGTCCCCTGCCCACGCCCGGTCCCTGCGCTGTCTGGTGGGCATTTACCAGATGCCAGATGGGATGGCCCCTGGGGATTAGGGCTGGCAGGAATTAGTGCCGGCCTGGGTGGCACAAAGGCAAACCGTCGCCCTCCTACACCTGACCTCAATCCGCTCTCCCGCACGGCATGCCCACATCACACAGACAATGGCACGACGACGACGACAACTGATTGGGGGCAAAGAGGGGAAAAAGAATGTAATGCGAAAACAAAGCTACCGCGCATACGACGTGTTTTAGTCCTCATCGTGCTGTTGTTGGATTATTTTGAAAGAAATGTATATGATGGTGGTTGCGGTGATGATAGCAGCGGCCTTGTCGTGTTGTGACAGGTTGCGTTATTAATTGATGCCGCGCGACAAATGCGTGTCGTATTTTTCTCTTTCCGCTGCCTTTGAGGGCTTCACGCGAGAGAACACCCCATCATAATAATAACAGCGATACACCGACGCGTCTGCAGTTGTATTCTATTACTGCACGCGGTCTTTTGCCAAACGTCCGCGTTAATGAACATGTAATTATCTTTGTGTTTTTTTTTACAAACGAACACGTCCAATTTAGCGCGCGTCCCGGGAGCTCAAGGTTTTTTTTTTATTTCACGATAAAAAAATAAATTTTGCTCTCGTTGACGCCGCCTTGCCTCCCCCCTCCCTCTCCTCCGCGCCCGCAGTTCAACAGGTGTATCACGTCGCAGCTCATCAAGTGGTTCAGCAACTTCCGCGAGTTCTACTACATCCAGGTGGAAAAGTTCGCGCGGCAGGCGATCACGGAGGGCGTGACCAACGTCGACGAGCTGAGGGTGACGCGTGACTGCGAGCTCTTCCGGGCGCTCAACGTCCACTACAACAAGGCCAACGACTTCGAGGTGCGTGCGTGCGTGCGGTGGCGCACCTCCAGCGGCCAACCCGCGGGCCCGCCTCCCCCCAAACCCCCTCTCGGCTTGCTCCGGTCTCTCTCCCACTCTCTGTCACACTCCCACTGCCGCCCTCCTTAAATGAAGGTCGCACATTTCTCTCTATCTGTTACCTTTTATATTCCTCATCGTTCCCCCCCCCCCCCCCACCGGTTCTCTCCCGGCACCGCGTCACGAGACTAGACGATCTGTTTGTAACTCTCGCAGAACAGTGCAAGTCATTAGTGTTGAGAGAATGGTCCGTGGAAGCAGATACCACAGAGCTACTGGAGTAAGAGTTTCCTGCAAATGACCTGAGCCCCCCCTGCTGAAGGCTCGGCCTCGTATTTAGATTTTTATCACCTAAGGTTTTTCTTGGGTTGGCTGCGTCTTGCCCCCCTTCGGTTTGTGTACTCGCCCCCCTTTTAAACAAGGCTCTGCTATTGGGTTGCCTCTGTGCTACACAGTAGGAGCCAGAACCATCCCACTCGCGTGTGCCACTAAGGTTCACGTTCATCACGTGACACTAAACGGTCAAACTTAGAACATTTGAATTCTCAGATACGGATATTTGTGTAAGCCTTCATGTTTGCTGAATGTCATCTCACTTCCACTTGAGAACCCAGTTTAATCGCGGGCAGCAGCTGAAGCCTGACTTCGAAAGCCAGGATCTGAGCGACGCCAGTTCAGCGCTCCGGCCATCTCTCTTCCGGTTTCTATCGGACCCCTTGAGCCGGCTCGTCTATTCATTCATTCATACGCTTCGTTTTGTTTCGCTCACACGCACGTACGCGCGCGCACGCTCGCTCGCCTTGCAGCCGTTTGAATACAGCGGAAGGCCACTTGGCTCTGTGGCGAGGCAACTCGGCCTGTTCACGGCATCCAAATAATGATTTTAATCTAAAAGTATGCTGCTGTAGCATCACCTTTTTATGGGTGCCAAGGGGTTGAGACACCCCTACCCTGGCTGATTGTTGTTCATTGATGGAGGAGGGTGGATGGTGTGGGGGCGGGTGGCTTGGCTTTAGGACTGGATTTAAAAGCAATGTCGCTTTAAAAAAAAAAAATGGGGGTGGGGGGAAAAAACATAAGCCAAGGAGAATCGAATTATTAGAGAAGCGTTCCGCGCGCCGGAAAGCAAGGGCGCGCGTACGTGCGCCTGCGGCTACCGCACGAGCCCTCGGTCGCTCTCTCACCGGCGGTGTTGCGAAAGACGCCTCGCTTGGCGGCGCGATCCCCCGCGGGGACGCGCGACGCCGAGAAGGGTGTCTTCTTCCGATCGGCACCGAATTATTCCGACCAGAGGTCGCAAACGGGTTTTGATTCCTTACCTGTACCCGGCCGCACCAGGGTCGCAAACGGGTACCCGTACCCGGCCGTACCCGTAGGGTACGGGTACGGGTAGGGTACCCAGCCGGGTACGGGTAGGGTACGGGTATCGGGTACCTGATTGCGACCTCTGGGATGAAGCCATATTGCAGGCGTGGGTGGGTTGATTCTAGGAACTTGAATTGTGAGAAGAGACAAGACGTTGGGAAATGAGTGACAAACGGTGACTCACCAGTGACTCACGGTCTGCCCGTACCCGGCCGCACCAGGGTCGCAAACGGGTACCCGTACCCGTACCTGGCCAGGTACGGGTAGCCGGGTATCCGGTAGGGTACGGGTATCGGGTACCCGGTTGCGAACTCTGATTCCGACCGGCACAGAGTACTCCCGCAGAAGAAAGCAGCGGATGAGGGACGCGTGGCCGCCCTCTGTGTGTGTGCGCGCGTTTGCAGCCACGCGTCCGTGGCTTCTGCGGTTCGTGCGACGGTGCAGAGTGCGTGCCCGCTAAAATCAATGCTACTGGTGGGTGGTGTATTTCCAGAGGCCCACAGAGGTTGACGGCCCAACAACAACAGCAAAACTATTTCGTACGTTTGTGAGGACGGACGGACGGCCGTTGACGAATTATTTAACGGTCTTGCCGTGCTGCACGAGTTTGGTTTATGCTTTTCTGTTTAGCGCAAGTTTCTGTTATACATGACCTTGTGTGGTATTGAAGGTTTTGCAGCGTGGGGAGGAGGGTTAAAGGGCATTGCCTAAAGATTATGATTTATTTAGAAAATTAATGAATTCATAAAATTGCCTATTGAGGTCCTGAGACGTGGAAACCGTTAAGTGACATTTGTGTGCGTGCGTGCACGCGTGTGCGTGTGCATTTAGACCGTGTGCATGCCCCGCGCTTGGTGCTGCCAGAGTTTGATCGTCTGGAACGTCAAAACCCCCTCTTACTGTATTCTCTCCTCCGTAATCCTTAACGGAACGTCCTGTAAATTTAACTTTGTACGGCATAATCCGTACCAGCATAAAATCCATAAGTCAACTTTCTAGCTGTTGTATTTATTTATATATTTAGTTCCCCCCTCCCCCCCCCCCAGCAGATATTCCATGGATTATAATGCAGAAGCTAAATCATGGAAGATTTTTTTTCCCCCCCATGGCATCACCGCTAGGGTCTGCTTGGTTGGATTCACAGCCCCGCGGAGTGCAACCGGTTCCAGCTGATGACCTGGAGGATTTTCTCTCCCTCTTCTCCCCCCCCCTCCATCTCTCGCTGCCCTACCCTCCTGCCTTTAGCCCAAAGCACACAACTAGCACATCAAATCACATCTAATCCCTTCCCATCCTAATTCCCTTTCTTAATCAGTAGTGAGTGTCCTTAATTTCACCACAGACGCGCGTGACTGGGATGTTATGGCATGCAGCGGGACGACCCGTGCGCGATTCTAAGCTCGGTGGAGTTGGAGCCGTGTGTGTGTGTGTGTGTGTCCGTGTGTCCATCCGTGCGTCCCTGTCTGTCCTTCCGTGAGCGCGTGTGTATGTATTTCCGTTGCTCGATGGAGTGCCGGGCGGTCCCAGTGGCGTGGCATGACGTGGCGTAGCGCGGTTGGCATGCGCCAACCCGATAACTACGCCACTGCACTACCCACCACCATCGAAGTGGCGTCGGGTGGTTGGCATTGGCCCTGAGAGTAAGGAATTAAATATGGGTGGCCCCTTCCCCATTCCATCTAATCTCCTGCCCTTTTAGTAGCCCGGTGCCAAGGCCCCCACCGACCCAGTGTCCACCAGTTGCAGTTGCACCGCCTGCACACTCGATTGGTGCACCACTGGGCAGCGCACACCTCCATTGGCAGTCCACGGCCAGCGGTGGAAATTCCACATTCTGGCTGCAGGAGCCAGTTGTTTACTCATCGGACAGAATCCTGGTTTACTGCCCACAAAGTGGTACTAATTTTATCGACCACAAAGAGATCGTGTTGGTGGTGAGATAATTCGACCCGTGACCGGGATTCGAACTTGCGACCTTTCCGAACGTGACAGGCAGGAGCTCGGGGCACGCTACCGCAACCCCGTATGAACACAACGGCACGACCACAAAAAAATAATAGCGAACCACAGAGAAACCGAAATCAAGAAACCGCGCGGCACCTGAAGTGGTCCTCGCATGCAAGCACTTTAATCTTCGTACATCGCGCGCGCGTGACAAATATACGTCCGCGAGCCGCTCAAAAGCCCCGGGAACGGCCACTTCGTTCGGAGAGACCCGCGCGGACCCCCCCCGCTTTTAGCCGTCCCATGACGCTTGGCACGAAGGCTTTCGTCGCCACCCTCCCTGCAAAAAGGGACCCATTTCATCCGAGTGACACTTTGGAGCCCAAGCCGGTTCTTTGAAGATGCGGATGTTTTTTTTTTAGCCCTTTGAAGGCAAAAGGACTCTGCTATCGTTGCCTGCGCGGTGTCTCTCGCCGGTGTGACCTTGGTGTTTGTGGCAAATTGTTCGCGACAGTGAAGCGAAGTGCCTTTTTCCTATTCTCACTGTCATATCGCCTTCCCCTTAAATAGCCTTGATAATAGAACGAGGGGGTGGAGGAGGAGAGAAAAAAAATATTTTTTTGAATGTTTTTTTTACATTCACTCATGCAGCAGACCAGCCTTCTGCCACTGGTGTCCTTCAATCCTGACTCACCCGCATGTGCTGGTCAATAATTACCTTGGAGAGGGGGCGGGGGGTCGGGGGGAGGGGTGCAGGATGGGGGGGGCGGGCGGGCGGGGGGGACAAAAAACAACAACACGGAAAAAGTTTTGACAAACGGCAAGGAATAAAGCCAGGACCCATATCAAACGGAGAGGGCCCTTGCCTGTAAACATCTGGCAGCGCACCAGGATTGGTTCCAGCAAGCTTGACTCTGTCGACGAGACGCTGGATGTCGAAACTGGTCCACAGTTTTGGCTGTATGTGAAATCCAATGCTGTTGAAGTGATACGCACTCCCATAAGGCTGTGCGCCCGAAGGGAGGCAGTAAAAAAATTGTTTAACGTGCGGCGAAGGAGGCGAATGATCCACTTATTCATCACCATCAGCCATTTTCCATCCACTGTTGGATGAACGTCTCCCGCCACGCCGTCGCTATCCCTCCACGGTCCTGCGTCGCCAGCGTCCACCTCTCACCCTGCACGCGAAACCAAATGTCACCACCACCCCGCCTCTCGCAACGCGCTCTCCCGCACGCGCCTGCCACTCCGTCACCGGCCTCGTCCGTCGAGCCATCAATCCCGTGTCTTGAGCCAAACCAAGCACCCCCCCGCCCCCGATTGCCCGCTCAACTGTTACATTTCTCTATGGCTCCATCCGTGCGATTTGTTTGAAAAAACACGTTCCAAACGATCGTCGCGTTCTGTGCCCATCTAACGTGCCCCCCCCACCCCCGTCGTCAGACCCAACGCGGCCGGTGGGATCCGTCCGTCGCATCCCCTTGATCTCCTCTCCAAGTGCCGTTTTTTTTTCTCATGGGCCAGCTCCCCCCAAAGGCTGCGTAATTAGTCACTGCTCAGATTATAGTGAGGGCGTTTCGAAGCCCCCCCCCCACCCCTCCCCAACGGACCCCCCCTTTTGCATTTGAGCCATTGTTTGTTATGCCCCTCTCTCAGCTCCAGGCGCTCCCACCGCAGAGCTGCCCGCGATGGTGGTTGTGTACAACAACAACAACAAAAGAACCCAAACTACGAATAATAACCGGAAGCGTCGTTACGCTTTTTAACGCAGTGGCAGTAATTCCGTCAGCAAACCGCTGTTCCCCCCCCGCCGCCCCCACCTCTGTCTGTCTACAAAAGAACCACACACACAAGATACGGAGGCGACGCAAGTGGCCTTTCTTGTTTTGGCCACGTGCGTTTCTTGTTATTTTTTTTTCTTTGAACCCCCAAACCCCCCCCACCGAATAAAGCCCATTGAGTTTAGAAGCACTTTTTATTTTCAAGGGCGACTCGGAACGTGTCAATTTGCCAATACGGCAGTCCCTCGCTTAACGTTTTTAATCCGTTCCACGAAAGCGACCGTTTCGCCGAAATAACTGTTACTAAAATTCACTCATAAGTTGAAAAATACAAAAAAAAAATCACTGAGTCTGCAAAAAACAGCAGTTTCTACTGCCAAAACAGAAAAGGCAATGTAAACAAACGCAGTCGAGCTCGAAACGCTCATAAATGAGCGTCGCTGATTGGCTGAGGGCATGGCTCAGCCCCACTTAGGAGCCCTCTGATTGGCCGATAATTGGCACCCGCGTGCATGACGTTAACATACCGTTAACCAACATTTTAACATTAATCGAAACAATGGGGTTCGATGGGAGGTGAAACGTTAACCGAAAAACCATGAATCGATGTCAAAGCAACATTTTAGCGTTCGTCAAAGCCATGGGGTCCTATGGAAGGCAAAACGTTAACCGAAAAACCGATTGCCAATGTCACTGTTAACCGAGGGACTACACAGTAATCTCTCGTAATTCACGAACTTGTTATCCGCCAATTGCATCTGGAACTACGTCTGTGTAGGAGCAGTAACGACATCGCATCATCATCATCAGCATCATCATTCGCTGCATCCTTCGATTGTGCCGCATTATCGTAATTTAAGGTTAGTTCGTATCCACGGCAAATTTCCCAATCGGCTATTTTGTTTCTGCCAAATCCCGCACCGGCGTTCGTTGCGCCTCTGATTAGCCATCGTTGGCTATGCACGGTGCAAACGACGTTTAACATAAACTATTATTTTATACTTTAATAATATTTTTTTATTTACTTCATGTTTAGTATAACCATTGTTGTGTCATGATCCATTTTTGTGTTATGATCATGTTCTCGTATTTAATAGCTTTCGTAGGCCAAAATCATTATCCGCAAAATTTGGTATGCATGACCATTTCCGGAACATATCCCTCACGAATAATGAGGGAATCCTGTAACAAGAATGATAATGATAATAACAATGAATCTGTGAACGTTGGCTCGCTGTATTTTCCCTCTGCTTCTGACCTCCAATATGTAGGGTATGGGCGTAATGACGCTTCAATTAAATTGATCAATGATTTGCAATAGATTATCGGGTTAGGCCGTGTGACAATAGAGACAAGCATTGTTGTGGTAACCCTCCACCACCCAACGTAGCCCGAGAAACGCGAGATTGTCACGCGTGCAAGCGTTTAACGTGCCAATTAACGATTGCCAGTTGTACGTGTGATTCGTGATGACTTGGGATGTGTGCGGCGAGCCGCGTCTGTACGAATCGATGCTTCTCCATGTGTTTACTCCGAATGGCTACAGCCCAGAACCGTGAGAGATGGCGACGACTTGGGGAAACCTTCATCCAGCAGTGGGCTGACAATTGCTTATGATGATAACGATGCTACTCGAATGCAATGAGTCACGTGATTCCTCCAGCAACTTGAGGCCGCTGTTTTCACCACAGTGTTACAAAAGGAATCGATTATTGCATTGGCTCTTAAAATAAATTGTGAACTTGTATAGAATCGTCTACATGTGACCGCATCTCAAGCGGCTGTGCAGAGGCAGAGGCATGGGCAGAGGAGGAAGGTCCTGAGCCTCGACTTGAACAGGGACAGGGAGTTGACAGCACAGATGGCAGGGTGGGGTAAGGGAGTTCCAGGCCATGGGGGGGGGGGGCAGTGGAGGAGAATGAGTGAGTCTTGATTTGAAGCTTTCGTGACTGCAGGAATCCATACTCTCCGATTCTTTCGATAAAGTCACGTGGATAGAAAAAAAAAGAAACACGACGTTTCGGTCGCAACACAAGCGTCCGTCATCATGGGTGATGACGCATTTCCCACTGAGCGAAGGTTGAGTGGGGGGCTTTGATGGGAAGCCTTGGTTGCGGGAGCGGGGAGTCGAGTGAGAAGAGAGAGAGAGAGTGGGAGAGTGAGTGGAGGGGAGTAGAGTGAGAGATGGGCGGGGAGGGAGGTCGTAGGCCCGGTGCAAGTCGATGGATGATCTTGAAGGCGGTGAGTGTGCGATCTTCAAAGCGATCAAGGGGGCTGGATTGGGAGCCGGTGGAGCGGCCGAGGTAACATCGTCACGTGGTCTCGTTCACGGGTGCCGCGTGAGAAGTCGTGACCGTGAATCGCGACACTTCATCAGCTCGCTGGGACGGAGGGGTCAGGGGTAGAGGGTTGAGAATCATTCCACCCTGGGATGTTTCGGGAGATGGGGGAGGGGGGTGGGAGACCACCACAGTCTCCGCACGAGTTGTCCTTTGTTGTTGACACCGCTTGACCGTGGCAGCATTGCCCAGCGCAAATTATGTCGCCGTTTTACCCACAATGCTCCCTGCAGCAATAGCATCTGTTAATCCTCTGAACCCGTGGTTATTCTCAGCCTTGTTTTGGCTCGAGGTGTACCCCCTTGTTGAATTTGGTCGGCAACCCAGTGTAGTGCCCACCCCCCCCCCCCTTGCCCTTGAGCCAAACGTGGTTTTGATAAATAAACGCATGAATGAATGAACATCAGTATTTTAACCATTGTCCATTTCGCGAGGTATCCTAACTAGTTAAGTGACTGCAAGCGAATAAATATATACAGTATTTTATTTTTTCTGATAGAATATAGTATTGTCATTGGTATGACATAAGTATACCAAGTTTGCAGTCGATACCACATTGGGAAGTGGGTTAAAATTGAATTACAAGATTTGAGGATACAACGACAACAACAACAGAGTGAGTTAAATGAAAGCGTGTAAATAAAACAAAGTCAACTGACGCTCTTGGCGCGTGACGTCATTTGGTTGTGCTCGCCGGTTACCCTTGGAAACCGCGTTGTTTACGTTGTTTACGTTGATTACCATCAATGGGTTTGTAAAGGTCTTTTTTTATCGTTCTCGGTTACCGTATTGATAAACAAAAAATATTTCCATACTTATTTTATATTGGCAGATTCGTACGTGATCGTTCACCAATGGCTCTCACGTATGATATAATTTCACACGTGTCAAATCACCTGACGTACCCCCAGGGGTTACCCCCCCCACCCACCCGATTTGATAACCGCTGCTGTAAACTAAATAATTAAGCAGACAAGACACATCCTTCACATATCCGTCCCGCAACATAACAAAATAAGAGAGTCTTGTTTACACGAGCCGATTGGTCACACGGCCTTCTGGGATTGCATAGTTTCGATTCAACACAAACCTACCCCCGTATCAGTGTCGGCATTCGGTTTCTCGTCAGCAGAGTGTCAGGCTTGCGCGAACCAACGCTGGTGATCTGCCAGATGTTTGTATTTGGCTGCTATAAATTTCCACGTGATTAGCCACTTCGTTGGGCTATCCACTTGTGGCCATGTCGCTTCTGAAAAAGAGCTATACAGCTCAATGGGTCTTACCTGGTAAAATAAACTAAATAGTTTACATTTCGATTTAAAGCTTTCGTGACTGCAGGGATTCATCTTCTTGGTTCTTTCGGTAAAGTCACGTAGAAGGGAAATAATAAAATAATAAAAATAAAACAAAATAAAATAATTTTTCTTATTTTATTATTTCCCTTCTACGTGACTTTACCGAAAGAACCAAGAAGAAAAATACTTTTGAGTTTTACGGTTTCATATGTGTGAACTTTTTTCGAACGTCACCAACCGTGCTAATCGGAGGTGCGGGGGAAAGACAACACGCAAATCACCAAAAGCAGGTCTAAAGAAATGAGTTTTCAATCTCGATTTAAAAGTGCATATCTCCACTGGCTTCCGAATATCGGCATGAAGAGCGTTTCAGACGTTCGCAAAAAGGTACGTGAATGCACGCGATGCCGTGACCGTCTCTATTTGATGGTTACCGGCAAGGGCGCTTACCCGTCGTAAGGCACCAGTGCTAATTTGACGCAAAACCGTGCAATCGATAACACACGATATTCCTGTAAACAAGTCGCTCGCCGTTTAACACGTAGGCTTTCGCGACCAATATCATCCATAATAGAGGTTTTTTTGGGGGGTTAGATCGCGTAAATATATCAATGTGTCGTTAAACCCGCCACCACCCGACACAGCCAATTCGTAAGGTTCGTCACGTGAACAGAATATGCCAATTCGTCACTAGTACAGCACACTAGTACACTCGTACTAGTGTGCACATTCTTAACTCGTACAGCACACTAGTACGAGTGTACTAGTGTGCTGTACTAGTGACGATTTGGCATATTCTGTTCACGTGACGAACCTTACAAATTGACTGTGTCGGGTGGTGGCGGGTTTAACGACACATTGATATATTTACGCGATCTAACCCTCAAATAACCCTGTAAGTCTCTCTCCCTTCTTCAACGTCTCCCTTTGCCTCTTGCACCCCCAGCAGCGCAGTCCAACCTCCCCACCAACCTCTGCCCTGTTCTTCTCTCTCCATGGAGCTCCTCTCTCCCTTTTCCACACCCCGGGTGGAAGCACCCCAGGTCACACGTCAACCCCACCACACTGGCCAGAATTCGTCGAAAGACAGTCATTTTTTTCTCATTGAACTTTTTTTTTCATTTCACCAGGTAAAGTTCTGTAGCGCTTTCTCAGAGGCGAGCTGGCTATCACGAATGATAGCTCAACGAAGTGGATTATCGTCGCGTGGGAATTTACAGCAGCCAAATTAATCTGAACGCGTGATGCTGATTGTAAATGTGGAGGGGGAAGTGGAGGCGGCGATAAAATCCACGCGACCACGGGGAGAGAGACATGCAAAGGGCTTCGTCAGGGTCGGGATCGAACTCGCGACCTCCTGCATACAAGGCGAGCGAGTTAACATCTCGCCACCGCCGCACCCATTTGGCGATCCTAGCACTCGCCCATTCACTCCTGCGGTGACTCGTTCACACGGCGGTCCATCAGCTGCTTGTTACTCTTCTGGCGCTACTACCGCGGTTGCTCTTCCTGTGAACTTCACTCCTTGATTCCGAAACCCACGTGGAGGACTTGGTCTACCCGGACACTGACTGACTTTTTTTGTATCATCTATAGGGAACTAGAGGTCAGACAGTCCTGTAAACGGGGTCACGTGACACTCGAGTGACACTCGCCTACATGTATGTTCAACTTCTTTCGCACCTTACGTAGGTAACCGTGCTAATCAGTCATCACTTAACCTTAATGTAGACGTTTACCGCTTTCATAATGCTCACCACTAACTTGTCGTCAACTGGTTAGTGGTGAGCATTGAAATATAGTGAATATGCGTGTCACAGTTAACATGCGTGTCACAGTGAACACATCTATAGTGAACACACGTGTTCCACAGTGAACACACACGTGTTCCACAGGGAAAAATCTATAGTGAAGAAACGTGTTCCACAGTGAACACACACGTGTTCCACAGTGGACACACGCGTGTTCCACAGTGAACACACGCGTGTTCCACAGTGGACACACGCGTGTTCCACAGTGAACACACGCGTGTTCCACAGTGGACACACGCGTGTTCCTCAGTGAACACACGCGTGTTCCACAGGGAAAAATCTATAGTGAAGAAACGTGTTCCACAGTGGACACACGCGTGTTCCTCAGTGGACACACGCGTGTTCCACAGGGAAAAATCTATAGTGAAGAAACGTGTTCCACAGTGAAAACACGCGTGTTCCACAGTGGACACACGCGTGTTCCTCAGTGAACACACGCGTGTTCCACAGTGGACACACGCGTGTTCCTCAGTGAACACACGCGTGTTCCACAGGGAAAAATCTATAGTGAAGAAACGTGTTCCACAGTGAACACACGTGTTCCACAGTGGACACACGCGTGTTCCACAGTGGACACACGCGTGTTCCTCAGTGGACACACGTGTGTTCCACAGTGAACACACGCGTGTTCCTCAGTGGACACACGCGTGTTCCACAGTGGACACACGCGTGTTCCACAGTGGACACACGCGTGTTCCTCAGTGGACACACGTGTGTTCCACAGTGAACACACGCGTGTTCCACAGTGAACACGCGCGTGTTCCACAGTGAACACGCGCGTGTTCCACAGTGAACACGCGCGTGTTCCTCAGTGAACACGCGCGTGTTCCTCAGTGAACACGCGCGTGTTCCTCAGTGAACACGCGCGTGTTCCTCAGTGAACACGCGCGTGTTCCTCAGTGAACACACGCGTGTTCCACAGTGAACACACGCGTGTTCCTCAGTGAACACACGCGTGTTCCACAGTGAACACACGCGTGTTCCTCAGTGAACACGCGCGTGTTCCTCAGTGAACACGCGCGTGTTCCACAGTGAACACGCGCGTGTTCCTCAGTGAACACGCGCGTGTTCCTCAGTGAACACGCGCGTGTTCCACAGTGAACACGCGCGTGTTCCACAGTGGACACGCGCGTGTTCCACAGTGAACACGCGCGTGTTCCACAGTGAACACGCGCGTGTTCCACAGTGAACACGCGCGTGTTCCACAGTGAACACGCGCGTGTTCCACAGTGAACACGCGCGTGTTCCACAGTGAACACGCGCGTGTTCCACAGTGAACACGCGCGTGTTCCACAGTGAACACGCGCGTGTTCCACAGTGAACACGCGCGTGTTCCACAGTGAACACGCGCGTGTTCCTCAGTGAACACGCGCGTGTTCCACAGTGAACACGCGCGTGTTCCTCAGTGAACACGCGCGTGTTCCTCAGTGAACACGCGCGTGTTCCTCAGTGAACACGCGCGTGTTCCACAGTGAACACGCGCGTGTTCCTCAGTGAACACGCGCGTGTTCCACAGTGAACACGCGCGTGTTCCTCAGTGAACACGCGCGTGTTCCACAGTGAACACGCGCGTGTTCCACAGTGAACACGCGCGTGTTCCACAGTGAACACGCGCGTGTTCCACAGTGGACACGCGCGTGTTCCACAGTGGACACGCGCGTGTTCCACAGTGGACACGCGCGTGTTCCACAGTGAACACACGCGTGTTCCACAGTGGACACACGCGTGTTCCACAGTGGACACACGCGTGTTCCACAGTGGACACACGCGTGTTCCACAGTGGACACACGCGTGTTCCACAGTGGACACACGCGTGTTCCACAGTGGACACACGCGTGTTCCACAGTGGACACACGCGTGTTCCACAGTGGACACACGCGTGTTCCACAGTGGACACACGCGTGTTCCACAGTGGACACACGCGTGTTCCACAGTGAACACACGCGTGTTCCACAGTGAAAACACGCGTGTTCCACAGTGGACACACGCGTGTTCCACAGTGAAAACACGCGTGTTCCACCGTGGACACACGCGTGTTCCACAGTGGACACACGCGTGTTCCACAGTGGACACACGCGTGTTCCACAGTGAACACACGCGTGTTCCACAGTGAAAACACGCGTGTTCCACAGTGAAAACACGCGTGTTTCACAGTGAAAACACGCGTGTTCCACAGTGGACACACGCGTGTTCCACAGTGAAAACACGCGTGTTCCACAGTGGACACACGCGTGTTCCACAGTGGACACACGCGTGTTCCACAGTGGACACACGCGTGTTCCACCGTGGACACACGCGTGTTCCACCGTGGACACACGCGTGTTCCACCGTGGACACACGCGTGTTCCACCGTGAATTAGTATGTATCCCACAGTGTATAACACGTCGTCTGTATCCACAGTGTATAACACGTGTTCTACATTCAACACATTTGTCCCCACGAGCCACCCCCCTCAGAGCTGCTTCCCTCTCCCCACACCATTCCCAACCACACCAAAGGCATCTGTACGCGTGATGTTACATATGGGCACACACACACATACACGCGCGCGTGCCCTCCTGCGCCTGTACGCACGCATTAGGTGCGCACACACGTACGCACGTGCGCACGTGGGGAGCGCTAGAGCAACGGGCTAACGCGCCGCGCAAGGAACCTGGCGAACCGAGTTCGACTTCCGCCCGCGGCCAACATAGGTGACGATTATCTGAACCGGTCCTGAGCCTCCCCTAGGTCGACTCGGCCTCAAACGAGTACACGTAAAAAGAAACATTGCTACTGGGGAGACAAAGGTGGCCGGGCAAGGTGTTGGCCACCCCCCCCCGCCCCCTTCGTGTGCCGTTCCGCCCTTCTTCGTCGGCGCTACTCGCGAACAGCGCTTGTCTCCCCCCTCAAACAGTCTGTTCACGCTGTACGGGGGTGAGGAGGGAGGGGAGAGGGGAGGGGAGACGGGAGGGGAGGGTGGGATGGGGAGGGGAGGGAGGGGAGGGAGGAGAGAGGAGAGGCGCGCTTCGTTTTGAGCTCCTGACTTTCTTATAATTTTTCTTTAAAAACCCGCTTCTAACTGCTTCTTTTCTTTACAGATTTTACTCAGTAAGAGTAAGTATTCTGCCTCTTGCACACACAGGTAGTCATATTTGTGTGGTTTTCTATTTTTCTTTACTTTCTGAAGCTTAACAGCTCGGGGGAGGCACAGCCTTCTGAAACACGCTGTGGTTTCTAAAGTGCGGTGGTCGAACCCATAGTTTATTCAAGCATCGTTTTCATACTTTAACTGGCTTTTTATACTTTGCTTATAGTTCCGGTATTCTTCTGCTTATGTTGTTAATCTCAGTTTGCGATTCTCAAACTATTTAAGATTTGTTATAACTTGTTTCTAGTGTGAGCATTTGCCGTTAAAGCACAGAGTTTAAGCCACACGATAATTTGAACGCTACTGTTGACTTTGCGGATTAGGAAGCCTAATGGTTAATGATTAACTATTGGGCTCCTTTCGCGCAGGTACAGTTTATTTATTTATTTATGACGTAAATTTATAATTCGATCTCCATTTATTATTTATTTGTACATTCTATTTTTTCTCAATAGGTTAATTTATTCAATAAATAATAAATACATCTAATTTATTCAATAAATTAATTTATTCCTTTTCCTAACTTTCTTTATTTTCTTCAACGAGGATTACTTCTTGATCCTCAGTTTACACTCTCGAGGGGAGCTCTATATAGAAGCGCTACACCACAGTCAGGCAGCGTTTGAGGGTAGGAGGCATTAAATGGCCACCTACGCACAGGCCGCAGCTGCCAATCTGCCCGGAGCCACGAGGCCCCCCACTCGGGCCTCTGCTCCAAGGCCAACCCCCCCAAGCGCGCAGCGAACATTTCCGCCGCGCGAGAACGGCATCCGCTGCTACGCCTCGAGCTCCGTCATGATCGAGGAGTACGTCATGGCCCTGGCCGCCATCGTCCCGCCAGACACCATCGCCCACGCCGCGAAGCTCAGCGGGAAAGCCGTCTTCTTCCTGACGACGAAGAAGGTGGCCGATGCGGCCGTCGAGAAGGGGATAACCGTGCGGGGAGTGTACGTCCAACTGGAACCCATCGTTTCGGTGGCGGCGCGAATCGTCGTTTCCAACGTGCCGCCCTACATCCCCGACAAGGACATGCTGGAGCACGTGTCCAAGCTGGGCACGGTCGTGTCGCCAGTACGTGGCGTGTCGCTGGGGTGCAGACACCCCACCCTGAAACACGTCTTTTGTTTCAGGAGGCAGGTGCAAGTCCTACTGACTCCCGGACAACAGGGGGAGGGATCGTTTGTGATTGTCTATGCAGGCGTTGCCCATAGACTGTACTATGCCAAGGATTGCATCAAATGCAATCTTTGCAAAGAAGAGGGCCACTTCCGAAGGGATTGCCCTAAACCGACGACGCCAAGGGTCGGAGAAAAGAGTGGGGAGGAGGGAGGCACAGCAGAGGGGGGAAAGCAGCAAGAGCCCCCACTGCAACAAGGCCCCCAACAGCCCACACCGGACCCGCCAGCCACGCAGCCTCCTACACCTGAGGTAGTGGCCCCAACATCGCCACCTCAAGCGACTAATCGCAAGAGGAAAAATACTGAAGAAACCGGATCGCAAGGGTCTAATTCAGAGGAGGAACCCCTCCCAGACCTCGAACCGGAAGAAGCGGTGAAACCTCCCACACCGGGGGAGGAACCAGAACAGCTGCCGGACGCCGACGACATGGTTTTCGCCATCCCGGACGCCACGCCGAGTGACGCGCGGGCGGCGAGGAAGAAACTCGTCATAAGGAAGAAGCAGCGTGTGTCTGGGGACGGGTTTCCACAGCAGGAGAGCGCGGACGATGAAGGCGACATCGCCACGGAAATCGACCCGTCTACTGCGGTGATAGAGACTCACTCCCCACCAGCTATGCATGAAACGATGACAGATCCTATTGGCTCAGCCCTCGACCAAGATGAGGAAGTCGGTGGAGAGTCATCAAGCACACTCACCGAGGATGAAATGGATGGGAATGACGAGGAAGGTCCCCGTCCCACTGCTGACCCAAAACCAGTGGAAGAAACACCCCGGGGCCATCCACCCGAAGAGCCTGAGCAGGAGACATCCCAAATCGTCCACGACACTGGGGGAGAGGATGCCGCTGGGCCATGCGCCAGCCCAGCCGCTGCAGCTCTTCCAGCAGAGACGGACGCCGGGGTAATCGACTCTGATCGGGACGACTGCCTCAGTGTGGGGAGCGACAGCAGCCAGGAGTCTACAGTCCTTGACTCTCAGACTTGCCTGGTCTCCTCGGAAGATCTCTGGAAATTCCTTGATGACACCAACCTGAGGAAGGACAGAGCGGACATGGCCATGGTTCGATGGAAGGACAGCAAGGCAATAAAGGCCTCTGTGACTCAAGCCGACAGAGTCCTCGCCAATCAGGGACTCAAGTCCCGGGGCAAGGAGAGGGCAAAGCTGAGATATTTCCGCAGACAAATTAGGAAGTGGGAGGACATGGAGGCAAGCAAAAACCAATGCCTATGTACATCGCCTCCCTAAATGTGAACGGCTGCAGGGAGGCAGTGCGGAGGTTTTCCGCGATGTCTCTTGCGAGGAAACACGCTGCCTCTGTCTTCTTCATTCAGGAGACGCATCTCACGGTCGAGGACGAGAATGACTGGAGAAAGGAGTGGGGAGGGGACTCCTTCTACAGCCACCTTGACAACACCTCCTGTGGAGTCGCGACCCTGTTCGCTAAAGGGTTTCATCCCGAGCTCATCACCCAGACCGAAGTGGTGAAGGGAAGGCTGCTCGCGGTAACGGTCAGGGTGGGCGATGTCACCACCCACCTACTGAACGTGTACGCGCCGGTCAACAACAAGGAGAAGATCCCGTTCCTGCACCTCCTGAGGAGGCACCTGGCTGGGATCCCGGACGACGAGTGCGTGATTGTAGGTGGCGACCACAACTGCACAATCGGCGCCCTGGATCGTTCGGGAAGGCAGCAGGGGGGAGTTGGGCCGAAGAGGGAGATGCAGGGACTACTGGAGGACGCCGCCTTGGTGGACGTGTGGCGCATACATCACCCTGGCCAACGCCAGTTCACGTACACGAGGACGAGGCGCGATGGCTCGGTGACACAGTCCAGGCTCGACAGATTTTACATCTCTAAGAACTTTGTGACGTGCGCCATAACGTCTGGCATCAGGGCGGCACCCTTCACGGATCACAACCTCATCGTGCTCCGTGTCAGGCTGGAGAGAGCCCGCGAGGGCGCGTCCCACTGGCATTTTAACAACTCGCTGCTGGGGGATGGCACCTTCATAGAGATGTTCGAGGACTTCTGGGAAGAGTGGAAAAAAACCAAAACGCAGTTCGACTCTCTGGCCCAATGGTGGGACATGGGCAAAGTGCACACCAGGCTGTTGTGCCAACAATACACCTGGGGGAGCACCAGACTGAAGAACGCGGACATCACCGACATGGAAGCCCGGGTCCTCGATTTGGAGAGTCGCCTCGCCGAGGACAATGACCCTGCTCTTCTCCGAGAATACGAGGAGATTAGGGAGCGTCTCAAAGGCCTACAGGAGGAGCAGACGAGGGGAGCGTTTGTGCGATCCCGGGTGAAGCTCATCACAGACCTCGACACGGGATCCCCGTTTTTCTACTCCCTCGGGAGGCAGAACGGGAGACGCAAATACATGGAGTGCCTTTTTGATGGTGACAGTGTCCTGGCGCACGAACTCCAGCAGAAGTCGACCATCATCAGAGACTTCTACGGCAGCCTGTTCTCCCCTGAAGAAACATCGGGAGCGGCCCAGGCGGAGGCATGGAGCGGTCTACCCACCCTGGAGGAAGACGGGAAGGAGCTGCTGGAGCTAAAGCTCACCAGGAATGACCTTGACGCAGCTGTAGGAGGACTGGCCCCAAATAAATCTCCAGGGTTAGACGGGCTAACAGGGGAGTTTTACGCCGCTTTTTGGCCATCCCTACGGGAGGACTACAGAGAGGTGCTGGAGGAAGCCTCTGTCACCGGGGTGATGCCTCAGTCTTGGAGGAGAGCGGTGCTCACTCTGCTTCCCAAGAACGGAGACCTGAGGCACCTACAAAACTGGCGTCCGGTGTCCCTCCTGAACACCGACTACAAAATATTGACGAAGGCTCTCTCCCTGCGACTGAAAGGGGTGATTGCACAAGTCGTAAACAGGGACCAGTCCTACACCATCCCCGGACGATCCATCCACGACGGCATCTTCCTGGTCAGAGACCTCATCGCGATGTCCCAGAGGTTGGGCATCCCAATCGCGTTTCTGGCCCTTGACCAGGAAAAGGCTTTTGACAGAGTGGACCACAAATACCTCCTGGGAACCCTCAAGGCCTTTGGTTTTGGAGATGGGTTTGTCCGAACGATCCGCCTACTCTACACCAAGGCGGAGTGCATGATCAAGATCAACGGCACCCTCACTGCCCCTGTCAAATTCGACCGAGGAGTGAGGCAGGGATGCCCATTGTCGGGCCAACTTTATGCACTGGCATTAGAGCCTTTCCTGAATCTCATAAGGCGGAGACTCAGCGGCCTGGTGCTCAGGGAACCAAATGTCAGTTTGGTCCTGACGGCATACGCCGATGACATCCTCCTCATCCTTCGTTCCCTGGATGATGTCGCCCTGCTGCACGAGTGTCAGGAGGTCTTTTCGAAGGCCTCCTCATCCAAAATGAACTGGCAAAAGTGCAGCGGCCTGCTGGTTGGAGCGTGGGACATGACCGAGTGTCCGGAGAAGGCAAAAACCATCAATTGGAGCACGACATCCCTGCACCACCTGGGGGTCTTCCTGGGACCAGAGGAGGAACCACCGCAAAGGAACTGGGTCGAGCTGGAGGGGAAGGTGAAGGAGCGGCTGGGCACCTGGAGTCGCCTGTGCAAGTTCCTCACCTTCAGGACAAAGACGTTGGTGGTGAACCAGCTGGTGACGTCCATGCTGTGGCACCGACTCTTCTCCCTGCACCCCCCCATGAGCCTCGTCAACGCGCTTCAGAAGCGAGTCCTCGACTTCTTCTGGTCGGGCAGAGGACACCGGGTCGCGGCTGGGGTCCTGGCCCTGCCACTGGACGAGGGCGGTCACGGGCTGGTGTGCGTGCGGAGTCAGCTGGCCACCTTCCGACTGCAGGCCGCACAAAAGTTCCTGCACGCCACCACCCCTGCACCAGCCTGGAGCGTCACGGCCTCCTTCCTACTCAAACAGCTGGGGGGTCTGCAGTGCTCCAAACAACTATTCTACATGGACCTGCAGGGCCTCCCACTGGGACAGCTGCCACCTTTCTACAGGAGCGTCCTGCAGACGTGGAGCTCCCTCGCCGTCAGGAGGCTGAACCAGCCGCAATCGGCCGAGGATCTGGTCTTCGAACCGATCTTCAGGAACCCGCAGACAAAGCTGCCGTCCACCACCGCCACCCCCGGCATGGAGAGGCGCCTCACCAACGCGCGGCTCACCAGGATGGGAGATCTGGTGGAGCCTGGAACACGGGGCCGGTGGCTCGGACCAGCAGACATGGCCGCAAAGACAGGGCTGCAATCGCTCCGGGTGGCTGCCCGGATCCTGGCCGAAGCCAAGGTGGCCTTCTCAGCGGCAGCGGGGAGAACGCCCCCCATCGGCGTTGGGGATGACGAGGCCCCTCTCGGTCCCCCTCCACCGGAGCTCTCCGTCGTGCCACTGCGTCGCCAATGCCGACAAGCGAAGGCGGATCACAACCTGTGCCGGCTGGAGGACCTACCAGAGGTGGCCTTCGCAAATGTCAAGAGGAAGGTGCTCTACTCCTACATGGTCCGGTTTCACCAACAGGACACCCTGAGGAGCCATAAGGACCATGCCTGGAGGAAAGCCCTGCCCTGCATCTCTCCGGAGAGGCCTCGCTGGAGGCAACTCTACTCCAGCCCGACGTACAACCGCATCGGCGACCTCAGCTGGAGCATCGCCCACGGCACCGTCACCACCAACGCCTCCCTGGCGCGCTTCACTGACACGCCCCCGGAGTGCCGGTTCTGCGGAAAAGTGGAGACGGTGGCGCACCAATACGTGGAGTGCAAGAGCCTGGACTCGCTGTTCAAGGTCCTGAGAAACATCCTCCTAAAGTTCAGCCTCCACTTCTCCCCGACGGTCCTCATCTTTGGATACCGAAAGGGCGACGGACCCCAACATCTCCAGGGGCTGGTCAACGTGCTCGTCGGCTACGCCAAGCTCGCCATATACAGGGCGAGGAAGGTGGCCCTGGAGGGGAAACGTCCGGCCAGCAGCCTGGGCATCTTCCGCGCTCTGGTCGGAGCCAGGGTGTGGCTGGAGTTCCGCCACGCGCGGCTGACCCACGCCGTGCCGGCCTTCAAGGAGCAGTGGGCGATGGAGGAGGCCGTGTGCTCCGTGGCAGATGACGGGGAGCTCTGCATGCTGTTATGAGCTACCCGTCGGAGGCCATAGGACTGCGAGGGGGG
This sequence comes from Lethenteron reissneri, assembly GCF_015708825.2. Taxonomy (NCBI): domain Eukaryota; kingdom Metazoa; phylum Chordata; class Hyperoartia; order Petromyzontiformes; family Petromyzontidae; genus Lethenteron; species Lethenteron reissneri. The sequence continues at coordinate 10,463,155 of NC_083789.1, forward strand.
CGGCGTAAATAACGAGAGAGTGAGCGAGAGAATGAGCGAGAGAGAGAGCGAGTGAGAGAGAGCGAGAGAGCGAGCAAGCGAGAGAGTGAGCGAGAGAGCGAGCGAGAGAGCGAGCGAGAGAGCGAGTGAGCGAGAGAGCGAGCGAGCGAGGGCAACATAAAGCCCCGTTTAAAAAAAAAAAAAAAAAAAAAAAAAAAAAATTACGAAATGATGACCGAAACAAAGTGCCGAATACACCGAGCATCTTCTTGTTTCCACTGATCGTAAAAAAAAAAAAAAAAAAAAGAGAGGGGAGGGAAGGAGGAGAGGGGAGGGGAGGGAAGGAGGAGAGGGGAGGGAAGGGAAGGAGGAGAGGGGAGGGAAGGAGGAGAGGGGAGGGTGGGGGGAAGGGAGGGTGGGGAGAGGAGAGGGGAAAGGGGAGGGGAGAGGGGAGGGTGGGGGGAGATGGGAGGGGAGATGGGAGGGAGGGGAGATGGGAGGGAGTCTTTGCCTTTGTGCGCGCGGCGTGATCTCGGCGAGAGTGCCAGCTGTGCCTTCCCTTTTCACCCCGGCGAGCGAGGAGCCGAGCGAGGAGCCGAGCGAGCGATTATTGTGGGGCGAAGTCGCTCGTGCCCCTCATCCGCATTTTCCAGACAACCCTCCTCCTCCTCCTCGGCTCTTCAGCAAGGGCGGAAAACCTGTTCTGTCGGAAACGCGCACGCGGGCTCGGCAAGGCGGCGGCGGGAGGGGGGGGGTCTCATTTGCGCCGTTTAATTATTCATCCGGGCGAGCTAAAGTTTAGCAGGCAAAGGCCACATTTTATCAAGCAAACATCAGCAGACAACTGTTTGCTTTTCTGCGGTTGGTTAGTTGACGGGGGCCTCTGGAATAAAAAAAAAGTCCCCCCCCCTTCTTCAAGCAGGTCACTGCAGCCTGTTTGAATATTAGCAAGAGGGCGAACGCAATTTCTTTTGAAGCCCTCTGTTTTTTTGACCTATTTTTACAAACGGTGAATAGTTTTAGCTGTTTACTCCGCGCTCAGATAGCTGTCCCTTCCCCTGGTTTGTGCCGAGCTAAGGAGGTAATACATCATCTGGTGGCAGCTTGTCACTTTCCAATACTCTCGCCCACGACTTTGCTTTACGATGTGCTGCGTGAAACCTCTAAATGGGCCATTTCCAAGGTTCTGACATCTGCTTCCCCACTCTAATAGATTTGTGTGTTTGTGAAATGAGGTTATATGCAAATACACCTGTTTTCCCACTGCTGACATTTTCGTCTAGGATTTAATGAAGCGCTGTCCGAACCTATAAGGGGCGATGTCACTTTTGGTAAAAATAATAATAATAATATGATAATGAACTTTTTTCTCCGTGAACATTTTTTTTCTATGGAGGAAACAAAGTGTCATCATCATTTGTAAAGCGTCAATTGGTGGTTTGGAGCAATTAACGTCGAGGGACGCGTTTTGAATAAACCCTTTAGAAACTATTCTGAACATTTGACGCAAAATTGCGTTTTTTTTTTTACATTTCGAACCCAAGGACACCTTCAGTTTGCGTGAAAAGTGTGGCCTTCATTTATTTGAATTTGCCCATTTTCAAATAACTCCCATCCATTGAGTCCATGGTAATTTCCCCCACAATTATCGGCTATGGAGGCAAAAATTCCAAGGGCTTCTCCCACCCCCTTAAGGGGCGTGATGATGGAGTGTTATTGTTTGCCATTTTCAGAAGCCGAATAGACTCATAAATACTGAAGGAGTTGTGCGCCCCGAAAAACTTAGGATGAACAATGCTACACACAGACTGCAAACTGCGTGTAAACAAGGGCCCGCTATGTTCTATTGGATGACCAGGGCAAGGGCGGTCATTTATTGCACGGATAGAGCCTGGAATGTTTTGAATTGCAAAACAATCGCCTGGACTGAGTGGCGAAAGAAAAAAAATGTGCTATTAAAAATTACACGTTTTTCTTTGGCTTGCGCGTGGCTGCCCGTTTGCCCTTCCTGTCCCGTTTCTCCTTGTGGATCTTTCTTAGCTCACAGTAACGGCCTTATATATATCACGCCTCCGGGCTGTGTTCGCTCTGTCGGCACAAGCGGCAGACACCAATCACTGGCGTCGGGACGCATCAAGGTTGCCGTGCGCCGCGTTGCCATCTGCTCCGCTCTGGCAGCTTTTAACCCTTCTCCTTGCGCCGGCCATCGCCGCCACCGCCACCGCCACCACCGCCACCACCGCCACCGCCACCGCCACCGCCGCCACCGCCACCGCCACCACGGCCACCGCCACCACGGCCACCGCCACCACGGCCACCGCCACCACGGCCACCGCCACCACGGCCACCGCCACCGCCACCGCCACCACCGCCACCGCCACCACCACCGCCACCACCGCCACCGCCACCACCGCCACCACCACCGCCACCGCCACCGCCACCACCGCCACCAACCACCGCCACCGCCGCCACCGCCACCGCCACCACGGCCACCGCCACCACGGCCACCGCCGCCACGGCCACCGCCACCACGGCCACCGCCACCGCCACCGCCACCACCGCCACCGCCGCCACCACCGCCACCACCGCCACCGCCACCACCGCCACCGCCACCGCCACCGCCACCGCCACCGCCACCACGGCCACCACGGCCACCGCCACCGCCACCGCCACCGCCACCACGGCCACCGCCACCGCCACCGCCACCGCCACGGCCACGGCCACGGCCACCGCCACCGCCACCGCCACCGCCACCGCCACCGCCACGGCCACCGCCACCGCCATGGCCGCCGCCACCGCCGCCACCGCGGCCGCGGCCACGGCCACCGCCACCGCCACCGCCACCGCCGCCGCCGCCGCCGCCACGGCCACGGCCACCGCCACCGCCGCCACCACCGCCACCGACACCACCACCGCCGCCACCACGGCCACCGCCACCGCCACCGCCACCGCCACCGCCACCGCCACCACCGCCACCGCCGCCACCGCCACCGCCGCCACGGCCACCGCCACCGCCACCGCCACCGCCACCGCCACCGCCACCGCCACCGCTCCCAACTCCGTGAGCCGCGCAAGGGACAGGGTGGCAGGGGCGGAGCCGTCCGTGGACGGGGAAATGAGCTGCTGCCTCACCCCCCCCCCAAATCTCCCCCAGCCACCTCTCCTCCAACCCCCATCACCCCTGCCCCCCCCCCTCACGTCCCCTTTCCACCCAGTTTGTTGCAGCTGCATCGAAGCCCCTTGTGTCGTCTGACCACCACCGTTAATTCCGCCGCTGTGCGATAACCACTTGGGGTTTGCTCCTTCGGCTGCAACTTTGTCAGAGCCTCCGACGCGACTTTGCAGTGTCGAGTCGGGAGGATTTGCGACGAGTGGCGGCGGCGGCGGCGGCGGCGGCGGTGGTGGCTGTGACGGCGTTTATTTGTGAGCCGTCATTAGCCGGTGGGCACGTGAACAAAAGCAATTCCGCGGCGTAACGTGCGGTGCCTACTCGTCTGGAGTGGCATCTGCAGATTAATGAAATGGCAGAAAGGTTAACATATGCCCGTTTGAAACAAAAGGTCAAGGGAAGGGAGGAGGAGGAGGTTGGTGAGTTAATGGTTAAGCTGCATGGCAATGCCTTCTGGCTGGCTTGCGGACAATGCCTGGAGTCAATACCACTGGTCGAGGGTGGCCAGGGCAGTGGGTTTTGGGGCGTATCATTTCTGACCCCTTTCTGCCTCTCTCTCTCTCCCCCCTTTTGCTGCCATCTGCCCCGTTTCGCAATACCCAGAGCACTATTGATCACTGTCTAAATCAGATTACTGCGCCGGCGAGCGCATGGCGGGCCAACAGCGAGCGAGGGGGGGGTGCGGCGTGCGCTGGAGACGCGCGATGTCGTTCCCAATTCTCGCCAGCGCCCCCAACACCATTTTTTGCCGCTCACTTCAATGCGAGTCGCCTTTAGTTTTGTTTTTTTCCCGTTCCGCACCCACCCCTCCCCCTGTTTTTTTCTCTTCTTCCCTGCCCCCACCCCCACTCCTCTGCTCCCCGTTCTTTATTTGGTACAGCATTTTTGTATTTTTACCCCAGGACAGGGCCTTGATCTCTGCTTGCTTGTTGCATGAATATTACATTGGGCACTTTGAACATGCTTTGACTGCGCTCATTGATGTGAAGGTCAGGAGTGCAAGGGCACTCTATCTGATACACTGCATTAATTATAAGCCCCGTCCATCCTTCCCCCATTCAGACGCGCCAAAGTTATTTAAAAGTTAAGATTCGAGGATGGTAGTAGTAGTGGTAGTCGTAGTAAAAAAAAAAGGCACTAACCCATGAGCTGCCTGACGGCGTCTCCGCCACGTGGGGTCGAGTTGTCCGGTGTCCCTCGGCAAACCTGCGGCCAACCTGCGCGCTACTTGTAGAGATTTGCTCCCCCCCCTCCCCCCGTTATAGATGGTGCACCGCGACCCCTTGTTTGCGGCGCTGCCGTCGTCAAAAACCCCGCAAATCAAATTGCAACCGTCTGGGTTTGGCCATTGCGCTGCCCCCCCTCCTCCCCCCTCCTCCCTCCCTCCACCAAAGTGCCATACCCGTGCATTCCGCGATATTGAGTATCGGCGGGCGGGGCGTTCGTGCGGATCGCGTGTTATTGCCACTCTGAACACGTGTTGTCGAACGGCGTTGGCAGAGCGCGGGGAGGAGAGCAAACGCGTGAACAGGGGGGGGGGGGGGCACGGGGCGTTGCTCAACCGCCTCTGGGGTGGGGGGGGGCAAAGGGCGCCGTCGGAATTCGCGGAGTCTGTGACGACGTCGAGGAAGAGTCTCGCGACCCCGCAAGAAGGGGGGGGGGGGGAGGAGTCCTGCCCTTGGGGTGTTTGGCCGATTTCCGTTTTGGTTGTGGAAACCTGGCGGGGCGGGGGGGTGCAGGGATATATATTTTATTGGAAATTACGATGGGGCAGGAATGTGCAGATGGGTTCGCAAACCCGCTCTCTGCACCGCCATCTCGTGGCCGTTCTGGGTTTCGTTGTTTAAACCAAGCGGCCGTGTGCCGCTGCCAAGAGCACCCTTGCCATTGAGGCGTGAGCCGCGTGTTACCCAGTCACGACGCGTCGCTGTGCACGTGGATATGCATTGGCTGATGTTGACAGCATTGCAACTGGGTCAACGCTTTTCTGGAAGCTTTGGTTTTGCTGCGTGGCTTGTCGGTTTGCATGCGTGTACCGCCCTTAATCAATCCACTGCTGGATGAAGATATTCCCATCCCATTAAGCTCATCGGGGTTGTTTTACCACACTTCACCCCACACTGGTGAACGTGCGTTGGTTAAGGGACGGTGGCTCGTACCCAGCTGCGATTTCATCCGCCACTGACGCCGCACCTCCGATCAGCACGGTTGGCTACGTACGGTGCGGAAGAAGGTCAACATACATACATACATACATGGTCGTGACTGGGAATTGAACTCTGGCTCGCTGGGTTCGTAGCGGAGTACCCCTGCGTGTCACCCGCTGCGCCCGGTTTGCATGTGCGGTACAGCAAGTAAACCCTCGTGGCTGGTAACAGCTGATGGTTGTTGTTGTTCATCATTCGGGCAACGAATATCGTCTGTCGAAGCCCTCGGTGCGTATGTGTGCGCGCGTCGCCCACACAGACATCGATGCGTTTTGATTCGTGCGTGTTTTCATTTAAACAGATTCACCCTGCAGCCACTGGAGGCCGCTCACATTCGCCACAATCTAAAGTAAAAAAAAATGTTTTCAAGAAAGATCATTGAAACTGGCAACTCTCCCGGAATCGTAAATAAAAAGTATCGAATCACCAGGGTAAGGGGTTGGTGGCGTGGGTAGGGGGGGTGCATCATGATACCTTGAGTGTTCATGGTCTCTCCTCTGTCTGTGAAAGCATTGCTATGAAAACACGGTAAAGGTGCGGCCCTGCAATTGCTTTCTCATTGCTGGCGGAAGGGCCTCCGCTCGAGCGAACTCTGGGGAGGGTTACTTGGCCTACTCTTCCACGTTGGCCAGACGTGAGCGAAAAAGCCACACTTTAGCCCACCGCACGCGGCCAGCCATAGTTGTTTTGCCGTGCCGGGATGGACAGAGGTTGCCGGGAGGGATTTAAGAAACTTTGCCCCACATCGTTTCAACTGCCATGGCCGGAGATGGAATCCAACTGCGGCGACACTTTTTGGCCCAGTTTTGTTGTTGTTGTTGTACTGTACTGCGTGTCGAGATGCGGTCACATTCCGCCGCAACGTAAATCGAAGTTGTATTTATTTATTTCGGCGCTTTATGTGGCCGTGAGTCATAATAAGTTACACATTATCAGCCGGCGGAGACGCGTGGAATGCCTCCGATTTAATTCCATTGTTGCTTTTACTTTTAGCACAGTGGCTTGTGAACACGTTATGAACCCAGCGACCCAAGTTCGATTACCGGCCCAAATTAACAACCAACTGGCACCGACTTGGCTTGTAGAAATATGGCCGAACAAACCCCAATGACTGACATGGCACGGGGAGGGCTGTGTCCGTCCAGCAGTAGATTGACCATGACAGCTATACGTTATGTTTATTCCCTCTTTAATTTAAGACCTATCTCGCCCCTTTATTACGTGAGGATTTAGGATTTCCATGTACAGTGCTCTTGCTTATGTATGTTGAACTTCTTTCTCACCGTACCTAGCCAACCATGCTAATGGAAGGTGTGTGGGGGAAGGACAACAAACTAAACACAAAAAGCAGTTCTAAAAGAAATTATTTTTCAATCGAGATTTAAAAGTGCGTTCCAGACGGCCGCAGAAGCACATCTAAAAGCGCGCGATGCGGTGCCCGTCTTTGTTCGATGGTTATCCAAAAGCCGCTGTCAGGGTGCCCGGAGTTTGCTTAAATGCGTGAGAAACTCAAAGCGCTTTGCGTCGCATCTCATCTCAACCATCGCAATGCCCTGCTGCGGGGGACTTCCAGCGGCAGCTGTCCCTGTGTGGAACAAGGCATTCAAAGTGTCGGCCTTGCAAATTGGCTTTCGTCTGCCAGTCGGGGGTGGGCGTTATTGATATGTATGGGCACCTCGCCTGGTATTACAGGAGGTCGTGGGTTCGATCCTGACCCCGATTCCTGTATATTTGGAGTTTACATGTTCTCCCCTTGGTTACGTGAATTTTTTTTCTCCAGGCCCTCCGGTTTTCCCCTCCACATATAGCATCAACATGCGTTCAGATTATTTGTCTTGCTATAAATTTCCACTCGATAAGCCACTTCATTGGGCTTTTGTTTGTGGCCAGGTAGCTTCAGAAGAAGAGCAAAATAACTCGGTGGACCTTACCTGGTAACGTAAAAATCGTTGATAGTTTTTATACTTTATAATTTCTTTAAAAATATATATATGTACATAATGTTCTTCCCAAGCGAGTAACGTATCGACTGCATCGATCTGCGTGCCGGTGCGTGCCCAGGTGCCGGTGCGCTTCCTGGAGGTGTCCGAGATCACGCTGCGAGAGTTTTTCACGGCCATCACCGCCGGGAAGGACGCCGACCCGTCGTGGAAGAAGGCGATCTACAAGGTGATCTGCAAGATGGACTCGGAGGTCCCTGACGGTTTCCGTCTCTCCGGCTGCTCGCAGGACAGCCTCCTGCAGTGACCTCCGGCGGTGACGCGCCCTCCCCACCAACGCCCCCCCACCCAACACCACCGCCTCCCTCCGCAAGGCTGGGGCAGGAGGGGAAACTCTGTGACGGCTGTGAGTGCAAGCTGCCTGGCTGGCCACGTGCTCTCGAGAGAGGGAGAACAAAACAAGCCCCCCCCCCCCCCCCGCCGGCTTTGTCCAGCCTCGTCACAGAAACCCCGAAACGAACCACGAGAAGTTACTCGGTAAAACACAACAGCGTCGGCGGTGACGGTCGTGTTCAAACGACCACGACGGCGAAAATACATTTTTTGTTCTTCTTGCAGGAATTAAAACTGCGGGACGAGTTTAGAATGGAAACAAACGACAACTATTTAGGGTTCTGCATAGGACGCAAGGGGGGGGGGGGGTGTGCGTCACCCCGCGAAAGATTGGACTCGTGTTTAGCAAAATGGAAGAGAGAGACAGCCGTCTGTGGGTCGAGCCGGTGGCCCCGGTCGGTCACGACGTTGTCGGTACCTTGCCGGCACGTTGGCGGCAACTTGGAGGTACGTTAGCCGGTACATTTTCCGGTACGTTGCCGCACGCTTGCCGGAACGTTGCCACCAACGTTGGCGGTGCGCACACGACCCCAACCCCCTCCCACCCCGAGAGGTAAACGTGGCGGCGGCCTCTTGCGCGCGGTGCCACCGTTGCCAGGCGGGACTTCCGACAAGCGGGAGGCTCCGCTGGAATGCCGTCGGGAGGCGAGGGGCCATCGGTGGCTGTGGCCGTGGCGCGAATGGACTGTTTTTATTTATGTGAAATGACTCAAGTGGGGGTTGGGGGGGGGGGGGGAAAGGCACTGCAAGAGTTTGATTTCTGAAGCTGCAATTGGGGGGATGTGCGGGTTGTTGTTGAAAATATTTTTGTTTCGGGGGGAGGGAGGGGAAAGTGTCCCCCCCCGCCCCCCGCCGTCGTGTGAAGATGAGTCTGCGCAAAGAGGCCTTACCGCAAATGTGCTCCGCGTGCACTCCCAATTTAATTGAATTCGCACGATTTTGTTTTTTCCTTTTTTCGCGTACGGTGAAAAATATCAACGATGATATTAACATGCGCACAACATGCGTCGCAAATTATTATTTGCGACCCTTTAAGCAAATTGAGGGTGCTGCCTGTTTATTATTTACTGAGCAGAATGATAAAAGGTATGACCAAACGGTTAGTCGCGTTCAATTTCAGTGTTCCCCACCACGCGCACAAAGGATTATTATTTGGTGTCTTTCGGTAAAGTCACGTAGATAGAACAATAAAATAATTATTGTTCTATCTCCTGCAGTCACGGAAGCTTTAAGTCAAGTTTGAACAGGCTGTTGGTGCTGTCAGCGAGCACCTATGAAGGACCGGCACGGCCAGCATCACGCCCGACCACCCGTTTTGTCCTCGGTGACAAAAGTTTACACACCGCACCAGGTTCCCGTTTGAGGCCGAGTCGACCTCGGGCAGGCCCAGGACCGGTTCAAATAATCGTCGCTCGTGTTGACTCCCTGAGTGATTCCTGCTCGCGGCCAACACGAGGTTCTCGGTGCAGCCCGCTAACCGCTGTGCGTCCACGCGCGTGTACGCTCACGCACACGAGCGTGAGCGTGAGAGCATGTGTGCGTGTGAGCGTGTGTGCGTGTACGCAGCGCCGTGGACGCGACGAGGATTTAGCGCCGCGCCAACGCGCTTTGTTGCGAGTGCGTCTTCGTCTGAGTCATGAGGCGTCCCCCCCCCCCCGTCTGCGCCTGAGTCAGTGGCCTCAACTTGCCCCCTCCCCCGCAACCCCCCCCTACCTCCGCCCCCCCCCCCGCCTCCTCTGCCCCCCACCACCGCGTCACGGCCACCGACGCCTCCACAGATCAGGAGGCACTCGCCCGCGTCGTCTCTCTTTTGTTGGCGATGATCCACGTCCCTAAAGTCCGCCCCCCACCCGCCCGCAACGCAAAACGCGCGCCGCCACTCCCTCCACTCACTTTTGTCTCGGACCCTTCTGTGGGGGGGGGGGGGGGGGGGCTGCGAGCAAAAATAATGGCAGGGGGAGGGGGAGTTGGATGGTGGGAGGGAGTTGATGGAGGAGACATAGAACTGCCCCCCGCACTGCTGCTACCCCCTCAATCTTCCCTCTCATCCCTCCTGCATCTCCCTCCCTCCCTGCCTCCTCGCTCCCCTCCCGCCACCCCAATCAGGCCACTGCTGCTGCGTCTGTGCGCGTAACGAGCCCGAAAATTAAATTGGAGGCCCTGTTGGTGAAACACGCGGCTGTGTCCCCGCACCGGGGCGCAAGTCCGCACCGTGGCCCGCCGCAAGCAGCAGCGACAGCCGCTCGCGCCTTGCCGCGTTGGCGTTTTGCGGTTGGCGATGTTAAACATTGGCCGTACGGCTCTCCGATCGAACGGGGTGTACGCCCGCCTGTTGTTCGGCACGATGTTTGACGTTTCGACTCTGCGTTCTGAGAGCCATAGAAGCTGACCAGCCCATGGCGTGGAACGTCTGACTTGGTGCCAAACGCCGCGCGGAGCTCTTAGGGGAGCCGGGGCAGCACAACCTCGTTAACCTCGTTAACCTCGTTAACCTCGTTAACCCACGCCGTGGAATTGCTCGTGTTGAATTCTAACAAAGGAATCGCCAAGCAGGGCAGCCGCCCTTCTTGGGGCGTCCTCAGGTTACTCTTCCCGATCGTCGCTGTGGTTGTGCGCGTGTGCGGCACCGTAAATGAATTCCGCGCAACGACAAAAAATAAATGTAAGCCAATTTCGAACGGGAGCTAATGTTTCTCCATTAAGTGAAGAAAAAAAAAATTCGCCTATTTATCAGAGTGCATTGTGCAGCGCGAGTGTGGCCAGTCGCCTAATTGTTGGTGTTGATGTCAAAATCTAAATCACTTGCGGCCGATTATCTTGCCGCCGTCGCCTCCTGCACACAATGCCCTCCCTGGGGTGGTGGGCTCTGTCCATCCCCTCACCCCCCCAACACCCCCCCCCCTTTCTCCTCGGCACCCCCCCCAGCCCTTCCCTCCCATCACCACCACCACTCTCCCAATTCTCCAGGCACCCACCCCATGGGTACGATTTAGCGCGGTGGCGGTGGTGGTGGCAGCCTTGTCTGGCCAGGTGAGGGGTCTGGCCACTTGCCAGTGGGAGGGAGGGGGTGGGGGTGCCCCGGGAGAGAGACGTGAACGCGTGTGGACTTACATTGGATGGGAGTGGGTGGGTTGGAGGGGTGCAGTTGGGGGAATTTGGGTGGCGGCGGTGGTGGCGGTGGTGGCAGGGGGGTGGTGGTGGGCGTTGGGGACGCGGGGACAGATGGGCGAGAGACGCGTAGGGACGGCGTTCCTCCCGAGCATATGCGAAGGATCTCTCGCGCCGCGAGCAAAACCGTTGGACGCCGTGGACGCCCCACCGACTCCCAGGGTCCTTGTCGCTGGCTCCAACGACAATCCGTCTGCCCCACAAGCGCCGTTATCATCTTTGTCGTTGTCGTCCTCAGCGGCGGTGACCATGAGCAATCCACTGTTGGATGAAGGCCTCCCCATCAGCCATCTTTTGTGGTCCCGCAGCGTAGCTTGGCAGATTTGTAGACGCCGCACTGGTTTTCAGTTATCTCACGTTTTGTCCTTGCAATCGAGACGCTATGGATGTTACCGGCTTGGCAGGTGCTGGGTTCTCATCACAAAACAATGAACACGAAGCCAGAAGTCATGAGCATCTATTATACGCATCTTCCCATCTCCACCATCGTCCTCGCATAGAAATCCGTAGACCTACACAGCGACCCACGCACGTACATAGACTTACAGAGAGACCCATGCACCTACATAGATTTACAGAGAGACCCATGCACCTACATAGACTTACAAAGAGAACCATACACTTACGTAGACTTAGAGAGATCCATAGACTTTCGTAGACTTACAGAGAGATCCGTAGACTTAAGAGCTTCTTCTAAGCCCGGGGTCCCAATGCTGCATGGAGTCAGCTGGTCAGAATGTCTCCCTCCTTGAGCTTCTATTCTGCACCTCTTCTCCAGTCACACACCGACTTGCCCTCGCATGCTCGCTCCGCTGCATCCTCCCATCTCACCCCCCGGGTCTGTGACTCTTACTGCTGCCCCGTCCCAGTGGTGCCTCTTGCTCCTTCTCGTTTGCAACACTCCTTTGTCCCTTCTGAAACGCGCAATTTTGATCCGTGTCACATCTAAATACAAGCGCGTCTCAAGACGCCGTACAGAATAGTGTCGAAACGGTTTGACAAGCTCTCGTTGCGTGTGGTAACTTGTGGGGAGCGGTGGTGCAGTGGTTAGCGCACCGTTCAACGAAACGGGTGATCCGAGTTCGATTCTTGCTCACAGCCATACGTCAGTGATGTATATCTGAACCGGTCCTGGGCCTCCCCGGAGGTCAACTCGGCCCTAAAAGAAGAGGTACCTTGCACGGAGTGTGCGCGTGTAAACATCAGCATTGGGGAGACAACGACAGGGCGTGGTGCTGGCCATCCAATCCCCACGTCGGCAATAATCGGTGCTCGCTCGCAGAACTTGCCCTAACAGCCCGTTGGAGGCTATATGGGGGATCAATGTCTCTGTTATGTGCCCGTGGGTCGTTCTCTACACACATTCACTATGAGGTGGCTTAAGATCGCCAATTTCCGTTTTTAGAAGCCCCTAATTAGTCTCTCGGAAGACAGAGGTTGCCTTTCGACTGCACTGCAAATCTATCAACCGCTGACGGTCTCCGCTCCCATTATCTCTTCATCAACGGAAAACGTGTTTCGCAAAATTACTTTCAATGACTCAATTTTTTTTAATTCTGAAAATATTTTTAACACCACCAACCCACAAGGCCGACATTCTATGTTTACGCCATACTCGTAAACGGGGGGGGGGGGGCATTCGTGTCGGTATGCGGTATACAAAACGACGGCGACGATAATAAAACGGTGCACGGAAAATATCTCTGCGCACTATATAAATAAATTAAAATATAACATTTTCGAGCAATTACATGACCATCTTTGTGATGGAGCGATGAAATTGACACGTGTGCTGTTACTAACTACGTGGATGGTTAACATCACGGGGATTGTGAGATGGAGATGGCTTTGGGGAGAGAGATCCTTCATCCAGCAGCAGATAGGTCACGGCTGCTAATGATGACGATGAAATCCTATTTTTATTTCTCATGACGGCATTCACCCTGACACGTTACTCACGTGTGCTACTTAAACATTGTTACGATAATTTATTACGTCCCAAAAAAAATCCACATCTCAACCCCTTCTCCCCCTCCCTCACAAAAAACAATTGGGAGACATGTGGACACATCATGCGGTGTTGGCCTGGAGTGCGCGTGCGTCTCTGCGCGTGCGTGCGTGCGCGCGAGAGGTTGTCTGTGTGTCTGCGCGCGCGGGCGTGGGCTGATGGTGCTTGTCAGATTTATTGCTCGTTAAGATGCAGTCTGCCTCTGCGGCAGCTGGGATTGTCGGCTGAGGCTCGAAACCAGCAGCAATACAAGGTCAGGGAAAAGGAAGGACCCCCTTTGGTGAACACGTGGCCCATTTAACGGGACGCCAAAAGCCTTTTCGTTGCTTGTTTCTGACGATAAGCTTAAATAAAAGTTGACGTAGTTGATTGCTTTGGATTTTTTTTACAATACACTGGTCATTCGGTGGGGGGGGGGGGGGGAGAGGTTGGTTGGTGGGGGGGGTTGGCATTTGTTTATCGGTCGCAAACGCCGCTGTTGTTTTCGTGTGCAATTTAAATCGTAGCAAAGTGTGGCAACAACAAAAAAAGCCCTCCTCATCTTTGCGTACTTTAATTTTTTTGGTTTTTTTGGTTTCTCCTTGTTGCTATGGTCGCAAATGGAAAAATAGAAAAAAAAATCCTCTTTGGTATTTATTAATAATATATTGTAGTTACGGTCGCGCAGATTTGCGTCCGTGGTGTAAACCGGCCTCACGCAAAAAAGGGTGACTCGTGTGATGTTTTTTTTCCGTACAGCCCCCCCCCCTCTCTCTCGTCTGCTCCTGATATTTTGACCTAAGTGGTTTTGGTGCCTTCTTCATAGAAATTATTTTAATGGAAATGCTCTAAAGGCATATTACCGTGAACGCCCGGGTGTGGTTAGCTATGCATCACGACAGTATTTTACACGGTTTTGGGGTGGGTGGGCTGTGTGGGCCCGGCCCGACGATATTTCTCTTGCCAATCTTTTACGAACCATTTTTACTTCGCGCGAAGGGAAACTCACGGGGTGGGAAATGTTTTGTAGAGCGATTGATAATTGGGGGGGGGGGGTGGGCTGGCGCGTGATAATGAACGTTTTGTACGCGCACGGATTATTACTATTCTCTTTGTACATCCCTAAAGTAGTGGGGGGGGGGGGCACTTTGTATTGTTGCGATCTGGGGGAGAGGGGGGGTTACAACACCCAGCGACGTGTATCTCTAAGAGTCGCTAAAGAAATTAACTTGAAGGTAAAAGCACCCCCCCATACACAGACACACACACACAGACAACAACGGCTGTCGTTGGGAGTTGTTTCCTCGATCCGGTTTCTTTTACTGCAGAGAAAAAAAAAACAAGATGCTATCGTATTTTTGTTGTTGTTTGTTGTTATTGTAGCTCGAGTGTGTCGTCATTCCGCGCCGGTACGGAAGGAGCTGGTACAAAATATATCCCCAAGTCAACCGGTAACAACGCGAATACAGGCACAGCACTAAAGCCACAGCATCGCTGATCGCCGTTACGTCGCGGCAAAGCGTGGGCGGGCTCTCCCACGCCTTCCAAGACGTCCGGCCATCGTGGAAGAGTAGGCCAACTACCCCTCTGGGGTAGTCGAGCGGCGCTGGGGAATCCCTCTCGTTAGCCGAGGCCCCTTCCGCCAGCAGCAACGTGAGCAAGCGAAACGCAGGGCTGTGCCGTGACCTTCTCTTCTAACGGTGCAAGTCTGAAAAAGGAACCGTGCCGACGCGACGGAAGAAAACAGAACGACAGCTCTTCTGTGGGTTGTTTTTCTTTCCTGTGAGGCCACTGCGATGTTCACGTTTCTTGTTTTCTTGCTCCTCCCGAGCGACGCGTTTTCGCTTTGCCCTCGCAGTATTGTGCCAATGTGATTGTCGCGCGTGCTGGCACCCGGGGTTGTTAGCGCACGGGTCAATTCTTTTCGTCTCTTCCACCGCCGCGCGCTCTGTTGGAGTTGAAAAATCGCGGGGGGGGGGGGGGGGCGGCGTGGGGGTTTCGACGCGAGCCCATGCAGCAATATGCAAGGCGGTCGGAGCGAGCGAGTGAGCGAGCGAGCGTGAGGACGAAACGAGTTCGTCCACACCCCCCCTCTCTCCCTACTGCCGTGTTTCCTGGGTTCGCTACTGTGCAGTGCTCTCGCTGTTGGGTTAATTGGCACGGGTTTTTATTTTATTTTTTACCGAGGCACTATCCCTCGTCTTTGTTTATTCGCAAAGGGCCCAAGGCTGTCGAAGGCGTTCCCGGAGTCTCCGCACCGCTGCTTTCATTCACAAATTGCTCCCCGGATTTTCGTGCAACAACTCCCCCGTTTTTTTGTAAGGATCACCGCAACCTCGTTGTCCGTCTTTGCTCGATCTTTGAATTTTTAGCGGGTGATTATATATGTATTAAAAAAATGTTTGATTTAAGTTAATGCCGTCGCAGCTAATTTAACGCTTATGAATTCTAGTGGGTAGTAGTTCTAGAGGCGTAGAGAATGCAAAGGACCGATTTATTTTATTTTGAAATGTAACCCTCCAAGCGGTAATTTATTTGCCTAATTTATTGTAATTTATTTTGAAGAAAAAAAAAAGAAATCTTCTTAGATCGAACAGAAATTGATTTTATATATAAATATATACGATAATATAAAAGAGATAAGAAAACACGTAGACATGATTGTAGGTTGCCTCTCCCCCTTTGTTGGTATGGTGCTTTTCTCGTGTACAGACGTGTGCTGTCCTTCAACGTCGTGTAGAGTGTGTCAGACTTAGTCCAATACACTCTGTGCCTTTCATCTTCGCTCACCGAATGTACCTGTGGTACCGTATAATATGCAAAGTGTCGCTTAATAAAAAAAATCACTCTTCTAATACACAGCGGTCCGTGGTCGTGGTGGTGGTGGTGGTGTTGGTGGTGGTGCCTGTTGGAGTTCTGCCAACATTTCTGGGGGCCCCAGGGATTCGAGGGGCAAAGTTAAGTAGGAGCATAGTTCACTGCTGTGACCTTGTTGACGGCGGCACTGAATACAAATTTAAAGAGAACATCACCCACTTCTGCCGTAACCAGAGAGACAGCGCGATCTCTTGATCGGTGGGATGGATTAACTTCTGCACGGCTCAACAGAGAGCGAGTGGCTCAACAGAGGCCGGGTGGCTCAGCCGAGACCACATCGCTTAACTGTCACCGAGTGGCTCAGCCGAGATCGGCTGGCTCACCGGATCGCGGGAGACTCAACGGAGACCGGGTGCCTCAGCCGAGACCAAGGGCAAAGACTCTGTCCATGCATTGTCGTGAGTGGTTGAATTAGTATGGTGATTATGTTTTTGAATTATTACGTAACGGACTTTTGACATCCCTGGGACGGCTTAGCAGATTGTTCCCAGGGCATGCGCATGAAAGTGTGCATCTGATTTGCGAGATGCAGTGTGGATGCCCAGATGGGCACACACACACACGCACGCGTTTGCAGTCTGTCATTTTAAATGTGAAAATGATTGCCTTTCATCGAAGACCTAAAGAGTTTTGTCGGTACCACCTGCAGTGCCAAATACTACCAGTGTCCACCATGAGCAGTGTTCACTATGGGCAGTGTTCACCACGAGCAGTGTTCACCATGACCAGCATTCACCACGGTCTGTGTCCACTGGGCAAACATCTTAGCGTATATACCGTCTGGTTCAAAGACACTTCCTACTTTCATATTCTGAGGATGATTTAGATCACGTTAGTTTTTCCCTCCAAATTATATTCTGCATTAAATATATCTCGGTACCCTTCTTTAATGACATTTTTTTTTCTCTCGGAAAGATCTACCACTGCGACCTTGCTATCATACGGAGCTGTGATCTGAAGATAAAAGGTTTCGAGAAAATCATTGTTAGCATTTGTCACCCTGGGTGTTACCGATAAGCCGAGTGTGTCCAATGAATGGTTCAAGGACCAACGTGTAAGGGTACGCGGCTAGAATTGAGTCACCGTGGAATTATAGAATGTTTTGGTGCATGGTGGGGGGGGGGGGCAGACCTTCAATAGCGATTGGAGGAAGGGTGGGGGGGCTACTTGATCCACTTTCTCCTTCCCTCCGCCTCCCTCTATCCTGCCCCCCCCCCCGCCTGCTCCCTCCTCTGCGCTGCCCTCTACACTGACCTGTGGGGCCCGAGTCTTCGCGTTTCTCTCCCATAGCATGGAAAGGCTGCCACCTACTGCCTACCCCATGTAAAACATTTTGTTATTATGACATTTTTGGAGTAAAGCCGTGAGAGAGAATTCATGATGGACGTGCCCTGAAGAAGGTCCGAATGCCCAAACGTCACCACACACATATATGTACAGTATACCCTTTTAAGGCCACGGTGTTATTTACGAATTTGTTGAATGTCGGTATGTCGCTTTTTTGATACTTTGCCGAGAGTCAAATCTTTTACTGGTGGAACCTCCTGGTTACACCAGCCCACAGGGGATTATTGTGTCCGTCCGTCGTGCATCCAAAAATGGGAGGGGTGGGGCTGGGTGGAGAGAGGAGGGTGGGGATGGGCTGGGTGGGGAGGGGCTGGGTGGGGTGTGGCTGGGTGGGGTGGGGCTGGGTGGGGGTGGGAGGGGTGGGGCTTGGTTGGGAGGGGCTGGTCACCCCGTGGTGCCCTTATAAAACTCAACGTTTAACCTACTCACGCCGGCTTGTGCCCGCCCTCACAGTCGGGCATATTTGCGGAATTCACCACGTCGCCGTTGACCCTGCCCATTGACCGAGCAACCCAACGTTCCTACCAGCTCCCTCCGCAGGAATGTGTTATTGAAAGTGCAACTCCTGCCGCTGGTAACTATGGCCGCGTGCCAGCGACTGGCGGCGTCGCGCAAATTCCACTTTCCCATGCCTGTACCCGCCAAGTGAGCTGGATATGAGCTCGTAGGGAGGTCACGGAGGGGGGAGGGGCAAGGGGGGGGGGGGGCTGAAGGTTGCGTGTTATCCATAACAGAGGTGCTTTTTTTGGGTTAGACCGCGTAAGTATATAAATGTGTCGTCAAACCCGCCACCTCCCTACGCAGCCACTTCAGT
This sequence comes from Lethenteron reissneri, assembly GCF_015708825.2. Classification (NCBI taxonomy): domain Eukaryota; kingdom Metazoa; phylum Chordata; class Hyperoartia; order Petromyzontiformes; family Petromyzontidae; genus Lethenteron; species Lethenteron reissneri. The sequence goes on from NC_083789.1 coordinate 10,481,036, forward strand.
AAGGCGGTTGTCACGTCAAAAAAAACACGCCAATTCGTTACGAGTACAGCACGCCGGTGTGTTGGAGAGTGTTCGCATGTTTCGTTTTTACGTGACAAACCTTGTCGGGTGGCGGCGGCGGCGGGTTTGACGACACATTTATATTTACACGATCTCACCCAAAAACTCTAGATTTGAAGCTTTCGTGACTGCAAGGATTCATATTCTTAGGTTTTTTCCGGTAAAGTCACGTAGGTAAAAAAATTAAATTAATAAAAGTAAAATAAAAATAAAATAAGAAAAAATCACGACGTTTCGGAGGCAACACAAGCTTCCGTCTTCAGGTGGAACCGTCACAGCACGACAGCTGTATCAAGTGAGAGAAATACCAAGAAAACAGTATTTGTATATATACTGGTTGAGGGTGGGAGGAGCCAAGGTAGGCCCTGAATATTTTTTTTGTGAGGTTCGGTGCGGCTAAAGCACGCCTCTATTATGGGTAACATTGGTCGCGAAGGCCCACGTGTTGCGCGTTATAGTGGGTGCTTTGGAAGCTGCAACTTGACCTCCCTCCGTCATACTCTCATCGTGTCGCTCCACTGCTGGATGAGGGCCCACCCCACAACCGTGGGGTTGGCGAAGGAGGCGTGGGGGGGTGGGGGCACATAATTGATCTTGCTGCACTGCACTCGTTTGACAACGTAGCCCTGCAGAAGCCCACAATAACACCTGTGCCCATGCACGGCGGTGACCCATCCAAGCCCTAATCCAGTCTCGAGCCTGCGTCGCGCTCCGATTAGCACGGCGGGCCACGTGCGCTGCGACATAGGGGACCTGGCCACCTGGGTTCAATTCATGGCCACGCAAAAACAACAACAACAAGCCATCTTCTTGGTTCTTTCGGTAAAGTCACGTAGAATGGAAATAATAAATAATAAAAATAAAACAAAATAAAATAATTCTCACGACGTTTCGTCTTCTCGACAGACCTGTTCTACACCTGAGGACGGCTGCTTGCGTTGTGGCCGAAACGTCGTGATAATTATTTTCTTATGTTTTATTTTTATTATTTTATTATTTCCATTCTACGTGACTTTACCGAAAGAACCAAGAAGATGAATCCCTGCACTCACGAAAGCTTTAAATCGAAACAACAAGCCAAGTAAGCCTATCTGAACCTATCCTGGACCCGCAGGAGGTCGACTCAGCTTTAAATTAATTCCTGCTGCGAGACTGGGGAGACAAAGGTAGCCGGCCGTGGACCTGGACACACCGCCACTTCGTACGATGTACCAATCTTCAAATAAAGTGTTTCCCTCTTTTTGTGTGTTGTGTCACGTCATGTCGGATCTCTCACAGAGCCTTGCAACCAATCATGCTAGAGAACGCCCCGTGGAAGTGGATACCACAGAGCTGCCTCTGAGATCATTCCAAGTGATTTCTCGTGCCACGTAGATTGGGGTCGGGGGGGGGGAGCATTTTAAACATCAGCCTTGGGAGGAGGCAAAGGCAGCTGGAACGTGTCGCTGACCACACCGTTATTAAAACTAAACTATTTAACTATTTTTATTTATACAGGGAAGGCCCACTGAGCTATATAGCTCCCTTTTCAGAAGCCACCTGGCCACAAATTATAGCTCAAATACTCTAAATTATAAATGCACGTCGATTCTAAATGTGGAGGGAAAACTCGAGGACCCGGGGAAAAATCCACGCGACCACGGGGTGAGAGACACGCACACTCCAAATACACAGCAGGCGTCAGGGTTGGGATCGTACTCACGACCTCCTGTATGCTGGGAGAGAGAGTTAACATCTCGCCACCGCGGCGATCCCTCTCATCCGACGTCTTCTGAAATCTCTACTCACCTCCGCCCAAGTCCCCCCTTTCACCAATCCCCTTTTCACTTCTTTCCCCACCCCTGACCGTTTCTTTTTCCCGTCAAATCCTCTTCCTTTTCGAATTCCCTGGTATTAACAACGAGGAGAGAGAGAGAGAGAGAAAAGACATACGAACTCGAAATATATACAGCAGGCGTCAGGGTCGGGATCGAACCTCCACCCCCGATCTCCGACCTCCTGTATACCAGGCGAGGTAGTTAACATCTCGCCACCGTGACAAATAGGTGCTCGCCCAGGGCACACTCGTCCCCTACGGTTTGCAGGGCCAAAGGTGAGGGATCTTTGCCATGGGCGTGAGAGCCAGCGCGCGCGCGCACGTGCGTGTGTGTGTGTGGTGCGTAACCGCGCGCCTTCGTCACACCAACACACAAAACAACGCGCGCGACAAGTCCATCTTCTCATTGCTGACGCCGTTTTATCTCCCCGCCGATCCGAAGAGGATTGGGGGAGGGGGTGGGGCCTTGATCAACTTCGCACCGCGTAGACCACGTGCCCTGACCCAGACGTGGGCCCCCCATGGGGGGCGTCTGCCAAGGGAGAGGGGAAAAGAAGGGGATAGTGACTAACAGTGGTGCGGCGATAGCGATCAACGGCGCTCCTTTGTTTGCCTTGCCCTTGCTCGGCGTGCCGAGGCTGGGGGAGGATGGGGCTCAAGGTCTGTCTGGCAAGCAAGGACCCGGCGGCTGATATAAATAACGGATGGATCGTGTCGGAGTTATCAAGGTGCTGCATCGGTGTGAGCTTATGCACGGAATGAGAGTATTAATTGAGAATAAAAAGCTGTGTTTCTTGTTGTTTCTACTGTCACCGAGAACATGGGAAGATGACGACGTTTCGGCTGGCATTGTTCACAAAATGTTGAGCATTACATCCGAGAGTGATTCTTTATAAAAAAGAAAGTGAGTGAGTGGCCTGGTAGTTTGCGCACCGCACGACGATTCATGGGCCACCTGGGTTCAATTCCTGGCCATGCAACAACAACAAGCCAATCATCACCTCGCCAGTGAACTGAAACACGTTCACCAAGCTCTCAAGATTAATGGATATTCGGACCACACAATCCGTAAAGCTATGACCCCAACCGCTGGGAAAGAAGCATCTGAGGACCCAATCAAAACCATCACCTTGCCATACATAGCAGGGGTCACCAAAATGATTTCCAAAATCTTGAGCAAACACACGATCCAGGCTCAATTTATCACAGTACATAAAATTCGTGATCTGATCCCATCTGTGAAGGATAGTATCCCGTATATACAATACCCTGGCGTCTACAAACTAAGTTGTGTCTGCGGCAGTAGTTACATTGGGGAAACTAAGCGACATGTCTCAGACTGTGTTCGTGAACACAAGGCAGATCCGAAACACGGTAGGACCAACACTTCAGCCGTGGCTGATCATTGTTTAACGCGGTTGGCTCACACAAAATTGATTTCTCTAAGACGAAAGTACTTTGCAAGCCCACTGGCTATCAACAAAGATTCGTTCATGAAGCCATCCACATATACAGACACAGACACAATCTCAACGGAAAGGATGGGTACACACTCAGCAACCATTGGAAGGACATCATCAACCAGTCATAACTGGCTGTGATGTACCCATCCTACCACCTTCCGATGTTAGTTGTGATTTTACCCGTGGCTTCGGCTCTCCGATTGTACATTAACATGCTAATCTTTCACATTGACATGCTAATCTCTCACATTAACATGATAATCTCTCACATTAACATGATAATCTCTCACATTAACATGCTAATCTCTCACATTAACATGATAATCTCTCACATTAACATGCTAATCTCTCACATTAACATGATAATCTCTCACATTAACATGCTAATCTCTCACATTAACACGCTAATCTCTCACATTAACACGCTCATCTCTCACATTAACATGCTCATCTCTCACATGAACATGCTCATCTCTCACATGAACATGCTAATCTCTCACATTAACACGCTCATCTCTCACATTAACATGATAATCTCTCACATTAACACACTAATCTCTCACATTAACACGTCAATCTCTCACATTAACATGCTAATCTCTCACATTAACATGCTAATCTCTCACACTAACACGCTAATCTCTCACATTAACATGCTAATCTCTCACATTAACACGCTAATCTCTCACATTAACATGCTAATCTCTCACATTGACATGCTAATTTCTCACATTAACATGCTCATCTCTCACATTAACATTACTAGCCCCGCCCACGTTATGGCTACACCCATTTTAAACCTTTAGAACAGTCGGCCTCAGTAGCTTTACTCTTTTTTTCCCTCCTGATGACGACCGCTTGTGTTGTGATCGAAACGTCGTGTTTGTTTATTTGAACCTATCTACGTGACCTTTACCGAAAGACCAAAAGGATATCAATTCCTGCAGTCGCGAAAGCTTTAAGTCAAGATCTATCCGAGCCTATATTCTGGACTCGCAGTTGGTAGACCCTTAAATGAATCTCTGCTGTGACACTGGGGGGAGACGAAGAAGTTAGTTACAAGGGGAGGGTTCGACAAAAATCCTTGGTTTCTGGAGTAGGGATTGTGTGGGGAGAATAGAGTGAGATGAGAGCAGAGGCAGTGCAGTGATGGTTGTCTGAACCGGTCCTGCGGTGTGTTAACGTCGCTACGAGGAAGACAAAGGCCGCCGGGCGTGGTGCTGGCCACCCACCCCCTCGCGTGCTCGCTAACAGCACTTGCCCCAACAGTCTGTTACAGGCTACAGGAGGGCGTCGTTCTCTTTGTTATATTTACGAAACGTGGACAATATTTACAGCAACATCTGCGCCGGCTTGAAATATTAAGTATTGGGCTTCAACTACGATCCATCCTGGGTTTAACCACACGAATACTGGATTGTTTGCAGAGCTCAAATATCTTAAAACGTATTCTCACTCTACTCTCTGCACATTCCCATCTCACTCCACGCGCTCTCCTTAGCGCAGCAGCGCTAAAGCACTGCGCCACTGCTCCGCGCACACTACAAAGATCCCCCGTATAGCCTTCACAGACTGGAGGGGCAAGTGCTGTTAGCGAGCACCTATGAAGGCCGGAACGGTACACGAGGGGGTCGGTGGCCAGCACCACGCCCGACCGCCTTTGTCTCCCCAGTGGCGATGTTTACACACCGCACCAGGTTATCATTTGAGGCTGAGTCGACCTAGGGAAGGCCCAGGACCGGTTCAGATTATCGTCACCGATGTTGGCCGTGAGCGGGAATCGAACCCAGTGTGCCGGGTTCGTAGCGCAGCGCGCTAACCACTACACTACCGCCACACAGACACAACAACAACAACCGCAATTCGCCACTAAGTAGCGGTGTTGTCACCACGACGCTTGTGCCAGGTCATGTGCACCTTGAGGCCACGTGAAGTGTCGAAGACACGTACACACAGACACACACGGACACACAGACACACACACGTACACACAGACACACATGGACACACGCGCGCGCAAGGAATCGCGACCCCTTCTGACTCGCACACCCGCGGCGGGGCCCACCTTCTATGTCGACTTGGGGGAGCAACAAGGCGGGTTACCACAGGTCAAGTCCGCTCTTTGCTCCCAAGTAACCGTGCAATTATGACTGTGCGTGCTGTTGCCGCTGCTGCTGATTCTGCCCACGTGGAGACCCGTGGCAAATAATGGGGGCGCTGATAACGGCGCCCGGCCCGGGTGGCGATGGTTCGGACTTTGCCACCAAGTGTCGTCGCCTATAAACGTGAGGTTGGGACACACATCTCGGGGCAGTCAGTTCACGCGGGCGATCGGAGGCACCTCCACCACAGACACCAACCATGAAGGTAGGACTCACGGCCCCCATTGGTGTGTCATCGTAACGCAGAGAAGAAGCCGGCGAAGGTCGGCCACCATACGGACTTCATCTTTAGTGCCTTGGCATTTGGGGCCGTTGGGGCTTGTCCATTACGGTCACCGGTATCTCAGTGGTCTCCCCCGTTTCTCTCCGTCCATCGCTGCGTCTAGCAGCTTCTTGTTGTTCTTCTGCTGCTTTTGATTGGCAAGGTAATGTTGGTAACATAACACGTATTTGTATTTTACCAGCTAAAACCCCCCACTGCGCTTTCTATACAGCCCTTTTTCAGAAGCGTCCTGGCCACAAATGATATCTCAACAAAAACGGCTTGTGATTTTGGACATTTATAGCAGCAAAATAATCAAAATGATCGACATGCATGTTCAGATCGATATTGAGAGTTCGATGAATGTTCCAACACGCTGTGTGAAACGGCATTGAGACAGACGCGCATCAAAGGAAACTGTGCGCACGTCAAGCTACGGTTACCACCTCCAAGGTACAAATAACCGGGACATATCGTGGGAAGAAGCTCACAATGGCAGGGCTGAAAATGGGCTGAAATTACCGGGGGGAACTCATGATTTAGTTGTATTTCTTCGTGTTTGGGTTATTTGTTTACCTTCTCCTTTGCACGACGAGCATGTCTTTGGCATTGTCTGATGTTGTAGTAACGTTTTTACCCGCTCCTACTGGACATCTGTGAAAAATCGTTATAGCTCATCGGATTCCTCCAGCACAAACACATTCTGATTGTGAACTCGCCGTATTCTTCTTCACCTGTGATTCGTTGCTGTCGACGGCACCTGCGTGGAAGCAGCGGGTTCGCCGTTTATTGTTGTTGCGGAGATTCGCGGTTCGACACCAGCGGCCGCCCTGGTTAATACCGCAGTGTGTCTGTTTTATGTTGTCCTTCTTTCGCACCGTACGTAGCCAACCGTGCTAATCGGAGGTACGGGGGAAGGACAACAAGCAACGTCATTTCCCGTGATGTCACGTGTTTCGGAGAGAGCCGGTCGGATAACTAACTAAACACAAAAAACACTTCTAAAGTAAATGCGTTTTTGATATAGATTTAAAAGTGCATAGCTCAAAGTTGGTTCCCAATATCGGAAGGAAGAGTGTTCCAGACCGTAGTAATAATAACACTGGTCAACACACTTTTTCTGGCATAAGGTATTCCAACGGCTTTAAGGTAATTTTGGGGTGCTGATTGCAAATCTGGCATCAGGTTTTGTCTATCACATCAGGTTTTTGAGATATCAAATATTGCATTTTAAATAAAAACTGCAGAAGAAAAATATTAAATAAATGTGGATATCTACATAAAATTATATTATAAACACACTATCCTAAAAATACAGCACCATATTTAAACACTAAAGCAGTCACTGACTCGCAACAACTTGCAATCATAAGTGACAGAGTTAATTTCGGGTAAAATCAATGAAAATGGGGTATGCCGATAGCATAAAAATGAGATGTGATAGAGCAAATCTGAGAATCAACACCCTGAAATTAGTCTAAAACAGCTGCAAAAGTCCAGGCCAGAATTCTTTTTTATGTTGACCAGTGTAATACACGCCATTTGATATGCGTCGAACTTTTCAGGAACGCATCCCCGACGTAAACCGGGGTATTACTGCACTCAAAAGTATTTGGTGATACTGGCAGTAGTGCACAACGAACAACAACCAACTCCAACACCCACGTCAACAATACCGTGGCCGTAAAATGAATAATCCAAATATATCATCGACAACGTTTCGGACAAGAAGGCGTGAGGTATCATTACCCGAGACATAGCGGATTACATGTGGAGTATACTTAGACACGTAGGTAAAAAATTAAATAAAAATACATTTATTTTTCTTTTATTCTCTTTCTTTCTTTTTTACCTACGTGACTTTACCGAAAAAAACCAAAGAGTATGGACCCTTGCAGTCATGTGAGTGTGTGTGTGAGTGAGTGCGTGTGTGTGAGTGTGTGAGTGACTGTGTGAGTGTGTGTGTGAGTGCGAGTGCGTGTGAGTGTGTGTGAGTGTGTGAGTGTGTGTGAGAGTGTGTGTGTGAGTAAGTGTAGTCCGGCAAAACAACCTCCTACCTCCTCGCGGTGCCGGACGGGCAACACTGTCGTGGACATTGCTGTGGGGGGAGGGCCAATGCCCATTGGCCTCTCCCCTCATGGCGTCTGTGACCACCACAGTGGCTAAACGGGGGCTCTGGACGGGTGTGAGGGGCTGGTAACCCCTCCACCTTCAATTCATTACCACTAAACCACGAATTAAACATAAACCTGTAACAAATAAGCTTGTGCCGGAGGCCCCGGGGGGTCAGGCTTTTATGACGTCTCCTGGCCAAACCCCATTTGGCGGAGCCAGGAGATTGAATTTTCACCCTCGGGGCTCCTCCAGAAACAACAAAAAACCATTGCGGATGGCCACGTGGAATGTTCGAACGCTCACTGCGGAGGAGAGGCTGCCACTCCTCTGTCGGGAGCTGGACCGGTACCGCCTGGATCTCTGTGGCATTCAGGAGGTCCGGTGGACCGGTTCTGGCTCCTGCCACCATGAGGGGTGGACAGTCCTCTACTCGGGGCAGGAGACTGCCAAACAACAGGGTGTGGCTCTTCTTCTGAACAAAAGAATGAAGGGGGCGTGGGAGCGTGGCGGTGAGGTGTGGGAAGCTGTAAGCCCCAGGATACTTTGGGCTCGCCTTCCCATCAACCAGAGGCGAGGAGTGGTGGTCGTGGTTACTTATGCCCCCACCGAAGACGAACATCCGTGGAGGGATGCAAGCAAAGCCGATGAGTCAGACGCTTTCTATGACCTCCTGTCACAGGTGCTGGCTAAAGTGGCCACTCGGGACAGAGTCATCTTGTTGGGTGACTTCAATGCCCGAGTTGGTCATGATGCTGACACCTGGTCTGGAGTGATTGGAAGGCATGGGCCAGATCAGCTCAATAATAACGGTAGGAGGCTGCTAGATTTTTGTGCAGCCCATGGGCTTGTAATTACCAACACGCTCTTCCGGCATCGGCGCATCCACACAACATCATGGATACATGCCGGGTCCAAGCAAGAACATCTGCTGGACTACATAGTGACGGACCAGCGGATGCGAACCCATGTCCTTGACACCAGGACCTACCGTGGAGCTGATCTGTCCTCTGACCATCGACTAGTCATCTGTAAGATGCGCCTGCCTTTCTTCCACTCCGGTGGTGGGTGTACACCCAGGATCCCATTCCAACCAAAAGTGGCCTGGTCTCAGTTAGCTGATGAAAGTTGCAAGCGAGAATTTCATCATCGCTTGCAGCTGGGGTTGGCATCGTCCCCCACTCCACCTGATGTCGAGGGTAAATGGGCGAGGTTTAGGACTGTGACTCATGCAGCTGCAATGGCTGCTTTGGGTACGCGGTCCAGACCTCCCCAGAAACCCTGGCTGACAGAGGAGGTGTTCAGGTTAATTGAGAAAAAGCGACAGGCCCACTCTCATCGCCTACAGCATCCCACGTCAGAGAATGAGGAGGTTTACCGCAGCCTTCGCTCGGAAGTTCGGAGAGCCGTAAGGCGTTGTAAGGATGGGTGGTGGTCGCGGGTTGCTGAGGAGATGGAGTCTGCCTCAGTGGCCCGTGATCACAAATCACTATTTAACTCCATCAAAAAAGTAACCTGCAGCGCCACACCTATTACCATCATTAGAGGAAAAAACGGTGATCCAATCTCCGACCCCCAGGAACAGGTTTGCAGATTTGCTGAGCATTTCTGTGAGGTCCTGGGGGAGGGAAATTCTCTCAGCCAGGAAAACATCATGGCACAAAGTGGGGATAACCCTGCTGAGGCTGCGGTGCCTCAAATATTGGAAGAGGTCACCCCCTGTGAGTGGCTGGCTGAGGTTCCAGCTGTTGAGGAAGTACTGAGGGCGATCCGGAGTCTGAGACCAGGGAAGGCACCGGGCAGAGATGATCTCCCAAGCGAAATGCTGAGGGAGGGTGGCGTTTGTGCACAGACTGCCCTATATGACATCATAACAACAGTCTGGACCACTGGACGGGTTCCGCAGGACTGGAAGGATGCCCTGGTGGTCCCCCTCTTTAAGAAGGGGGACCGCACAGACTGTAACAACTACAGGGGCATCTCACTCCTCAGTGTGCCGGGTAAGGTCCTGGCAAGGATTATTCAACATCGCCTTGCTAGGCACGCTGAGGAGGGGCTTGCGGAGCCCCAATGCGGTTTCAGGAAAGGGCGGTCCTGCACAGATGCCATATTTTCTGTCCGTCTGCTACAGCAGAGGTGTAGGGAATTCCAAAAAGACCTACATCTCTGCTTTATTGACCTAGTCAAGGCCTATGATACCATCAGTAGGACTGGACTCTGGGTTGTTCTTCGTGCTTTCGGAGTCCCTGACCCTCTGCTCACGATCATTAAGGACCTTCATGATGGTGAGCGGGCCCGGGTAAAACTACGTGGCCGGGAGTCGGAGCCTTTCCCTGTACACCTTGGGGTGCGACAGGGATGTCCTCTGGCTCCCACATTATTTAACATCTATTTTGACCGCGTAGTTCGTGAAGCCTTCAATAGCTGTACCGGGGGAATTTCCGTTTGGTACAGATATAATGGGAGGCTGATCGACGCCCGGGTGCGATCAAGGGATGGCTCCCTATTGGTCAACCACGTTATGTATGCCGATGATTTGGTAATAGCTGCTCATTCAGAAGAGGAGTTGGAGGCGCTGCTGCTGAGACTGGAGCGTGCCACTAAGAGGTGGGGCCTTACCATCAGCCCCACCAAAACCAAGCACCTGCCTGGGTATTTTGTACCATCGGACACTCCACCCCCACAACTCCCAATTGGTGATGGGGCAGTTGTGGAGAGAGTGGAGAGTTTCCCATACCTGGGCAGTGTGCTTATGACCGGCTCCAGTCTATCAGCAGAGGTCTCACTCCGAATCAGTCGAGCGGCAATATCTTTTCATCGGTTGCGTAACGCTGTGTGGAAGCTACCTGGTCTGTCGCTCCGCACGAAGCTTCAGGTCTTCTCGGCCACGGTCATTCCCTCCCTTCTCTACGCTTGCGAGACGTGGACCCCCCTGGTGGAGCATCTTCGCCGGTTGGAAACATTTAGGCTGGCCTGCCTACGATCCATCCTGGGTTTAACCAGGCTGGATTGTGTGAGGAGCTCACAAATCCTTGAAAGATCTGGGCAAAGTCCCATCAGTGAGCTCCTCCGGCAGGCAAGGCTGCGTTGGCTGGGTCATGTAGCCCGCATGCCCAGCCACCGCATGCCTAAACAGCTTTTGTTCGGCCGGATCGAGGGGGCTAGACGGGCGCGGCACGGGCTGGAGAAGAGATGGAGTGATGTGGTACAGGAGGACGTGGAGCTGAGTGGACTTGCCGATGACTGGTACCAGCGGTGTCAAGATCGGCCTCAGTGGAGGAGGCTCGTGAAGGACGCTACTGGGCAGTTGGAGGCAGTCGCCCTCCAACAACAACGGACGGCGGAGGAGCGACGCTCACAACAACGAGCGGAGCGCCGGGTGGCTAAAGCACAGCAAGTTGGCACAGTAGGGGGCACAGTTGGTGCATCAGCCAGTCATCTCGGTCATCTCGGTCAGTCGACCCGTGGCACCTGGGTCTGCCCCGTGACCTCCTGCCAGCGGGCTTTCGACACTTCACGTGGCCTCAAGGTGCACTTGGCCTGGCACAAGCATCGTGGTGACGTCACCGCCACTTAGTGGCGAATGGCGGTTGTTGTTGTTGTTGTGTGTGAGTGAGTGTGTGAGTGTGTAAGTGAGTGTGTGAGTAAGTGTGTGAGTGTGTGTGTGAGTGCGTGTGTGAGTGTGTGTGTGAGTGTGTGTGGGAGTGTGTGAATGTGTGTGTGAGTGAGTGTATGAGTGAGTGAGTGTGAGTGTGTGAGTGTGTGTGTGAGTGTGTGTGTGTACGCGCGCACAGTGAGGGGAGCGGTAGTGTAGTGGTCAGCGCGCTGCGCTACGAACCCGGCGACCCGAGTTCGATTCCCGCTCACGGCCAACAACCAGTGACGATTTTCTGAACCGGTCCTGGGCCTCCCCTAGGTCGACTCAGCCTCAAATGAGTACTTGGTACGTTGTGTGAACATCGCCACTGCGGAGACAAAGACGGCCGGGCGTGGTGCTGGCTACCCACACACTCGCGTGTCGGCCGGCTTTCATAGGCCCTTGCTGACAGCACTTGCCCCAACACTCTGTTAAGGCTATACGGGGATCTTTGTCTCGCACATTGGCCAAGCTTATGTTGGTGTGTTCACCACGGTTAATTGGTAAGGTAGATGAAGGTGGAAGCGGGTTACACGTGGCACCTGGGTCTCTTCCGTCACCTGTTAGCGATCCTTCACCACGTGGCCTCAGAATGCACCGAGCGCCTTTGAGGGCTCAAGCGCCCGTGGTGACGTCCCCGCCACTAAGTGGCTGTTGTTGCTTTTGTTGTTGACGTTGCCCATTGGCCACAGCGGCTGCTTGCTGCTGTTGCAACGTTGGCCAGGTGATGGTGACTCACACCTGTGCTGGGCCTCTCGCACGACCGTTGATGGCTTGCCGCCACGTGGCCAAGCTGTTGCCAGGACGCCTTAGGGCGCTCTGCCTCTTCCACGGCGGCATGTGTACAGCAGGCCTCTTGTCAAATCCACTGCTGGATGATGATCTCAGATTGAGTGCGCTGCGCAGGTCCTTCCTGGGTGTCTTTTGAGCAAGTTGTACATTGCACCACGCTGAATCCATGCGGGTTCATGATGAAGGTGGAAAGCGTAGGCGCGGGAGCATAGAAGTATAGTACAGCGATAGATGTTGCTGCATTGCCCTCTGTCGCACCGCACACTAGTCCCGCAGCAGCCTATAACACCTGCTATGCACAGCGGCCATCCCATGCAATTACTATTCTGGCTCCCAACCCATGTTTAGCTTCGGAGATCCGTAGAGAGCATGGGTGGAAAAAAAACCGATTTTTCCAGCGGCAGGCATCGGGTTTTTACTTTAATAAAATTAAACCCGATTTCGGGGAATTAAAACCTGGTTTAATGAATACGAAACTCTGATCAAAGGCTTAGGCTGCTTCCTCGTCGGTGCTGCTACCGTACTCGGGGCCGGCGGGCACGGGGTAGTCGTAGAATGTGGCGGGCATGTTGGTCTTGATGAACACGAGCTTCTCCACAATCGTAGGCGCCAGTGAGTTCCTTAGCTTGGAATGGATGAAGCCCATCGTTGAGAAGTGCGGTTCTGCAATTAAAACCAATTAAACCGGATATAAAAAGACAATTAAACCCGATTGTAAAAAAACCCGGCTGTGCCACCCTTGGTAGAGACCCGGGGCACATTCCGGGTGATTTGGTCATCGGCTCTTCACCGGGTGTCGTGCACCACGGTATATTCATCATCAGTCACCATCATCATCTGCCATGATTAATCCACTGCTGGATTGATGGCCTCTCACAAAGCCGTCACGCTCAACGGGCACACAACCTTGTTACAACGCTCACGTGCGCGTTGTCGATGTGCGTCGTATCGCTTACAGGACGAGAAGAAAAAGGATCCCTCTAAGAAGACATCGCAGCCAGTAAGACCGCTAGACCTGGTGAGTGTGCGCGCGTGCGAGTACAATTATGGCGAATCGCCTGACGAAGCTGGTTGTAATCACCAGCGAATGGTAAATGCTGCGGGTTTACTCTCCAACACTCCGGTGTGCTGAAGTAGCCCTTTTTGTTTAAGTGACAAACCTTGCCAATTGGCTGTGTCGGGTGGTGGCGGGTTTAACGACACATTTAGATTTTTACGCGTTCTCCCCCCCCCCTCCCCCCCAGAACCCCCGCCACCCCGATTGTTATGAACCAATACAAACCACACAGAGCCGTTGGGTCAGAAACTCAGAAATGCTTTAACGAAACCACCACAACAGAACGAGGGGAATTGGTGTCGGTGCGGGACGCTGCCGCGGTGTAAATGGTCAGCACATTGGACTCGCACTCACAGAGGTCGCCCGCTCCACTTGACCTCCAGGACGCGGCAGTTGAAACAATGGGGCCAGCGGCTTTCCCAGGCCCCTACCCCCCCCGCCACCCTCGGCCTCTGTCCGCCCAGCACTGTAAATGAGTACAACCGCAGTGAGTCCGTGATCGACAGGGTGGGTGGGACAGTGCAGCTCTCGACTGCGTAGACCAGAGGGATCTCAGAGGTAGCTCTCCAATATCCGCCTCCGCGGGGCCGCACTCGAGTACGAATGGTCGAACTGCTCTGAAGGAGGTCCGAATGGACGCTTCATCAGTGTGTGTACGTATGTATGTCGAACTTCTTTCGCACCGTACGTAGCCAGCGGCGCGAATCGAAGGTTGCGATGTCGATAGCGCAATCGTAATAACATTTTGGGTGGTTACAAAAGAGCACACCGCGACATGCGTAAGCGTGAAAGGAAAATGCGGGGACTGTGAACGAGGTTACTCGGTGTCACTTCAGAGTTTACTTCAGGTTACGCCTCGGGGGTTAATTTCAGTCAATTCCCCGGCCAATAAAACGAAGGCAATGTCGCAAACTCCACACGCGTCTGCGCTTGGGCCCAGTTCCGCTTTGCAGACCGGTGGGACGTCTTCCTCATGGTGGTGGGGACGCTGTCGGCCGTGGGCCACGGCGTCACCTACCCCATCCTCTTCATGGTGTTTGGCGACATGACCTCGTCCTTCGTGGACTTCGGCAAAGTGGACCAGTGCCAAGGGAACTTCTCCTGCATCGGCAACATCCTCGCAAACGTCACCTTCGAGTGAGTGAGAGATAGAGAGAGCAAGATCTCCACGCGCGCGGACAGATCGATTCGTTTTATTGATGACAATTTTAATTACTTTGACAACAATAACAACCGGGCAGCTTTCGCCCGTAATAAGAGGCTTTTAACGATCACACCTTAAGCTATTTCTATAAACATCGTCACGGTCTGGGGTTCACCATTGAAATGAAGAATCGATTCCTTTTTTTCTCGTATCTGTTCTCTCATTTGCATCGTTTCCGATTTTCTTTCGGTATTGTTTGAAGTCACGTTCATTCTTCGGGCATAAATGTGGCATCAGCACATCGTTTTGGGGGGTTATGCCGTGGCTCGCCAGAGCAGCCACATCAACTTGTGTAGTTATATACTCCCATTCTCCACAGCCACCATCCGGCACTAACTAGCGTGGTGAAGTATGGTCAAAACAAGGCTGTAGCCATGGAGTCAACATTGGGGGAGACCAAATCTTCCAGGGGGTCTGGGCGTCCCCCCCCCCCCAGCAAAAAAAAAATCTAAATTTGAAAACGAATTTCCTGCCATTTCCTGCCTAAAAGAAAAAAAAATCACTAACACATGGGATGGGCTTCTATTTATTTATTTTATTACAATAATGTCTAGGAGTGTATTGTATTACATTGCTCTGCTTTTTCTTTTTTTGACCTTTTCTTGTTTCATTGTATGTAATGGCAGAGATTCGGGATTAATAAAGTACAACCATAACCACAATCATATAAACAGAAATCTATTTTATCGCAATATATTGGTGGGGACATTTTGAGCATACAGTATTTTAATATTGGGGGGGATATGTCTCCCCCCCCCCCCCAATATATATTGTAATTACGGCCTTGGGTCAAAATAACCGGCGCGGCGTGGGAAGGCCCCTCATCCAGCAGCGATTTGACAAAGGGGCTCCCTGTCACTGTATTTATAAAGGTATTCAACTCCGCGCATTTTTTTTTTATTTGAACTTTCGCACGCTGAATTCGCCGCGTGTCAATCGCATGCTCTTCACGATCAACACTGACCCACATTAAATCAGCGTCAATCCCCCTGTCGTATTCATCGACACTGACGCTGACCGACGCGTCGGCACCCACCCACCCACCCGCTCGTTGCAGCATCGAGGACAAGATGACGGAGTACGCCTACTCCTTCATGGGCGGCGGCGCGGCCGTGATGGTGCTGGGCACGGTGCAGGTGGCGTGCTGGGCGGCGGCGGGCGCACGCCAGGCCCAACGCGTGCGCCGGCTCCTCTTCCGCTCCATCCTGCGGCAAGACGCTGCCTGGTTCGACTCGAGCCAAGCCGGCGAGCTCGGCAACTGCCTCACCGAGTGAGTGGACCGGCGCTCACCGCCGCCGCCGCCGCTCCCCCTTCCTCGGCCAGCCGCGGTTACCACCCGCCCGTGGCGTTCCCTGTGAGGTGGCAGCCCGTCCTGGGGAAGTCTTCCGAGTGTTCCCAGGAGGTTAAAGAGCCCCGGTTTTTGTCAGTTGTGGAGTAGTAGTAGCAGGAGCGGTGATGACAACACCACCGCTCAAGACAATTCATTTTGCGTGAAGGTATCCCTTCTTCTGATAATGCGAGATATTTTCTTCTTCTCCTACTTCTTCTTCCCATGATGTATAATTGCGGTGATTTGTAGCTCGGAGGTGGTAACCCTGTCTGATTCAGCACCGCGCGGTGCTTCCGGACGGGTTTGGCAAACTCTGGTGCCGGATGGAGGCGGTTGGACCGCTTCAAGGTAGTTGAAATAGATTCGTGTTTTCACGTCCGTGTCAGTACCCACGACGTAGCCCTCTTCCTGATTAACCAAAGTTAGAAAATCATCTCGGCACTTCCTGCCGATTTGTAGAGGAGTTTGAGACCAACATATCAGGGGGGGGGGGGGTGTCAGGTGGAGCAGTTTGCCTTGAGCCTCAGATCTGAAGAGGTCTCAGAACGAGCAGCGGGAGCCTCATAGGGGGCACCACAAAAAAAGGCCGAAAACCTTTTGGTGGCCCTGTCAGGCAGTGAGCCTTCTCCTCAGACCACCGTAACGTGCACACTCCAAGGATCCTCATCCTAATCGGTCGCTGTGGACGGGCAATTTAGCACCTGACAGGATCACAAACATGATAATTGCTTTTTTTAATAATGTGCATACATTATCAGTGTTATGTTTTTTGTTTGCATTACGACTGCAGGTATTGTGGTCTATGCAAACATGACTCCTTGTAAAAAAGGTGTCAGTTTTGTTGCCAGATAAAAGGGTACAAAACCAATTACCATATTTTTTCTTCTGGCAAATGAGGTTCCAATGGAGGATCACAAACGTTTTGCTGCAAATGTGTTTTTTTATATATAAAAAATAACCTGATTCGTGCCAGTGGCGCTAATCAGCAACATTAAGTGTTGGGCCACTTTGTTAAGGCGATGTAAATATGGTTTAGGGGTTATTAGTGGGATCATAAAAATGAAAAAAAATCCCATGGTTTTGATCTCCATCTCCCAGGTTTTTAAAATTCCATATTATTTGATGGGAAAGATTCTTTAAAAAATATAGAATCAAGCCACGTGTTTTAAACAGTTCCTATACGGGCCACATACCAGAGGTGTCACCTGTCGGTACCGCCGATGGTGGCGAAATGTTAACGATCCCACTTTATTTACACCACGAGTAAAAGTGAAAACGTGGTAAGCTTTTAAATTCGTAGATTATCACATAATTCACTTTTATTGACCGCGTAAATAAAACATTTTGCCACCTCAGGCCGTACTGATTTCTGGCCTGTGTCCTAATTCTCAAATGCTCCTTTCTCAGAATCAATAATAATCATAATAATTTGATTTAATGGAGCTTTTAATCTCAATGCACTGCACAGGGCAAGCATGTAAACACAATGAGCACGATCAGACAAAATACATTATCAGGAGGAGTAAAAAAAAAACCTGTGAGTCGAGCAGATTGTGCAGCGGCAGGCCACATCTATGGCGAAAAATAGACTGAATGTGGTGTGACGGAAGTGGAAATATTTTCCGGACAACTGCCTGCGATTAAATCTCAATTCACGTGAGTTGATGGTTTCAGCAAAGTCACCAATGACCGCGCAATAAAAATCCATCACTTTAAATTTGGCTAACTTCCAACTTTAAGAATTGCAGATATCGGTTTGACTGTCACGTGATGGACCTCACTCGCATATGCAGAGCGAGTGGACAAGCGGTGACTGCCACTGTGTGTGCACCAGATTTCACTTGAAGAAGTGAAGTCGGAATTAGCTCTGTGATATCCACTTGCTTCCATCGGCAGTCCTCTAACACAGAGCTCCCCCACGGCAATTCTCCATCCCATGACGTGATGCCAGTAGCACAACCGGGATAACATTGGGAGAACAAAAATAAACGGACGGATGTGTGTTGAACTTTTTTACGTAGCCTAACCGTGCTAATCGGAGGTGCGGGGGAAGGACAACAAACTAAACAAAATATTAAATCCTCGGTTAACACCGCGGCCACACGGCTCCCTGCCGTGAAGCCGGAGGGTCTGATTGCGATGCATTTATGTCCGTTGCCACGCCTGTCCCCGGCGCAGCAACGTGATGAAGATGCAGGACGGCATGAGCGACCAGGTGAGCGTCATGCTGCAGCTCGTCGTGAGGTTTGCGGCCGGCCTGGGCGTCGGCTTCTCGCAGGGCTGGAAGCTCACACTCGTCATCATGGCCGTCAGCCCCCTCATTGCCGGCACCGCCGGCGCCGTCTACCTGGTGGGTGGAAATTACATAGACACGTCATAGACACGTCATACACACGTCATAGACAATACATAGACACGTCATAGACACGTCATAGACATGACATAGACACGACATAGACACGACATAGACACGACACAGACACGACATAGACACGACATAGACACGACACAGACACGACATAGACATGACACAGACACGACATAGACACGACACAGACACGACACAGACACGACACAGAGACGACACAGACACGACACAGACACGACATCGACACGACACAGACACGACACAGACACGACATAGACACGACACAGACACGACATAAACACGACACAGACACGACATAAACACGACACAGACACGACATAGACACGACATAGACACGACACAGACACGACATAGACACGACATAGACACGACACAAGCTGGCCCATGCCGGTACGCGAAGGGAGTCTTCGCGCTTTTGGCTGAGAAGTCGTTGGAAAATGATTTCAGAACTAACATCTCAAACACATTGCACGTCAATAACGCTGTGGCCTTAAGAGGAAAAAAATATACGTATAAATGAGAGGCAACGTTTTAGGTAATGGTCCTTCTTCATAGCACATAGAAAGGCCAGAGATATGGTATAGAGTTGGAGACTGCTCTTGTTTACACCATGGGGTCTGATG
The DNA here is from genome assembly GCF_015708825.2 of Lethenteron reissneri. Classification (NCBI taxonomy): domain Eukaryota; kingdom Metazoa; phylum Chordata; class Hyperoartia; order Petromyzontiformes; family Petromyzontidae; genus Lethenteron; species Lethenteron reissneri. The sequence continues at coordinate 10,499,943 of NC_083789.1, forward strand.
AGGATTTAAGTTTTAAAAAAAGTATTTCTGATGACCAGTTATTAAATCGGCATATTAATAGTCATACTAATAGTAGCTATTGAGGAACAGACAACCCCTTCAATAATCAAAACGTATTCCTACGAAATAAACTCAATTATATTCAAACTAAAATATTTAAAATGTTGCTGGCACATCGGAACGTGCGAAGATTTGTTCTTGTGAGCGCAATACACAACCCACTTCGCAATGCATTCCTGGGCACCAATTAGCAAATAAATAAAAAACTAGTTCTGTGATATCCGCTTCCGTGGGATCTTCTGTATCACAAAGCATTGCACCTGCCCTGCAAGAGAACGAACGTATTCCTCATCACGTGACACCGATACCACCTTGGGAATATATTGTGGGGGGAGGGGGGGGTAGAAAGACAAAAACATACAAATATGAAAAGAACGTTGAGTGATGATGAACGGGGGTTGCTGTGTGCCACTTCGAAGTTTACTTCGGTTCACGCAGTAGGTTCGTGTCGGTCATTCACCTGCCTGCCGCGTTGCACCTTAACACCTGAACCCGATCGGCCAGGTAAGTCACCGAACACGGTGCTTCCTGCCGGTCGCGCTTGATATCGCCCGAAAAGGAGTTGTCAGGGCAATTTGTGAGCAAAGGGTCTAGTCTCGCGGTGATTCTCTCACTCCCGAGGGGTGACTGTCGGTGACTCCGGAGGGTTACTCTGGGTCTGTCTGCAGATCAACATGGGAGCCCGCCCCCTGTGCGAGTGCTGTGCTCGAGCGTGCAAAGGTTAAGAGTGGCAAAAGTGCGAGCGGCTTACCAGTTGCATCGTCACAGAAAGCCATGTGCAGGAATAAATGCTGCTGATAGCACGCAACTATTACGCAAGCGCACGCGTGTGAGCGGCGGCGTGGCGGTTAGCGCGCTGCGCTACGAACTCGGCGACCCGCTCATGGCCAACACCAGTGACGATTATCTGAACCGTTCCTGGGCCTTCCCTTGGTCGACTCAGCCTCAAATGAGTACCTGGTGCGGTGCGTAAACATCGCCACTAGGGAGGCAAAGGCGGCCGAGCTTGGTTGCTGGCCACCCACCACCTCGTGTGCCGTGCCAGCCTTCGTAGGTGCTCACTAAGAGCACTTGCTTCTACAGCCCGTTAAGGCTAGACGGGGGATCTTTGTCTTTGTGCGTGCGCTGAAGTTCTGTGAAGTTTAACGCGCAAATGTTTTATTTTGTCAACAATGCGGTAATAGCTTTCGGTTGGGGGGGAAGCTGAGGGATAATGCGTGACCGAATTAATCCATCCTGGGGAGGATCGTTGCAGAGGCTGCATAAGAAGCTTTAAAATAAAGTAATTGTCTGCGCAAAGATGCTTAAGGGGCCCTGCAGGGCTTTTGCGATACATTCTGAGCACGCGGGACAAGAGAGCGAGTGCCGGTCCCACAACGATAGACAACAATACAAACGAGATGGTGCAAAAGGAGGCAGAGAAAAACAAATCGATCCTTGAATTGTGACAATTTGTTCCAACAACATTTGCTTTTCAAACCCCTGTCGTGATTCGAGGTTGTGATTCAACTTTTTCAAAAATAGATATATTTTGAGAGGTACATTGTAACGTTCTAGATTTGAAGCTTTCGTGACTGCAATGATTCATACTCTTAGGTTTTTTTGGTAAAGTCACGTAGGTAAAAAATAAAAATAATAATAAAATAAAATAATAATACATGAAAATAACTAAATTAAATTACGACGTTTCGGAGGCAACACAAGTCTCCGTCTTCAGGTGGGACCGTCACAGTCACTTGATACAGTAAATTTGGCTGTGACGGTCCCACCTGAAGACGGAGACTTGTGTTGCCTCCGAAACGTCGTGATTTAATTTAGTTATTTTCATTTATTAATATTTTATTAATATTATTTTTTACCTACGTGACTTTACCGAAAAAACCTAAGAGTATATTGTAACGTCTCGAGTGGCCACAATGGGTTCGTGTGATTACATAATTGCATCAAGCAGTAATGAGAAAATCTGCTGCTACATCCCACAATGCAAGGCGCCAACAACATTTTATAATTTTACTTTGAAATCAAATAAGTTTGTTTCGGAGTATTACTTCTTCATTCCTGAAGGGATCGTATGTCACTCAATGGCTAATTTTAGGCAACTAGTCATATGCCTATTTAAATTCTGGTCATCAAAATGTAATTCTCATCATGGTGTAACTTGCGGTGTCCAACCATTATTAATTATTTCTCTCTGCCCTCTCTGTTCGATGAAGGCCATCGCCTAAAATCGCCTGAAATGTCACTTTTTATATCATGGTACCTTTTTTTGCCAGCATCAAAGCATGATACTGGCAAAAAGGTTGCATTATATAGCTGCTCACCCCGAGCTACAAATGCTCTGATACGTGCATTGTCTTTGTACTTTGACGTTCTCTGGTCTGACACTGGTAATGGGACGAGGCCATCAAGAAGGATGCTGTCTCTGGTGTAAGCCAATCAGTTTCAAAGACAATGCCATCTATTATCAGAGCATGTTTGTTTGCATGTTCATCACAAGTACTTGTGGTTAATGCGAACTTGATTCCCTGCCAAAGGTATCTAGTTGGTGTTTGAACGTATTAACACCTCCTGTTTTATTGTCAGAAAGGGGTAAAACCTATTCTTACCACTTATTATATCAATATTTTTTTTCTTTTAAGGCCACAGGGATTTTTTTGGCGAATGCGTTGAGTTTTTTTTAAATTAATTGTCCTTGTGCACTACTGCCAAATGCAAGATCATAAAATAATCTCTACTTGAGAGGTACATACTTAAAACGTAATTTTAGAAATCAAATTGCAAAGGGGCAGAGATTACCGATTTGCAAGTAGTGACACGGTGTGTGGGTGCCACCCGGTTATCTTCGTTGGCGCTGGCAAGGTGAGGGCAAAAAAATATACAAAGATCCCCTGTATAGTCTTAGCAGACTGTTGGAGCAAGTGCTGTTAGCGAGCGCCTATGAAGGCCAACACGGCACACGAGGGGGTGGGTGGCCAGCACCACGCCCGGCCGCCTTTGTTTCCCCATCGGTGAAGGTTACGCACCGCACCAGGTACTCATTTGAGGCTGAGTCGACCTAGGGGAGGCCAAGGACCGGTTCAGATAATCTTGTTGGCCGTGAGCGGGAATTGAATTTGGGTCTCCGGGTTCGCAGCGTAGCGTGCGAACGGCTACACGACACGAGCTCTCCCCACCCCGGTGGAAGCGCACACACACAGGGCGGATCTGGGCGCTGTGCCGGCGCCCGATTAATAATGATATTTTATTATAATGGCAACAAGGGTTGGGTTTGTGGGCATCTGGGCACACGGGGGCAACATTCCAAAACAAGTTAGTCATTTATACCTTCGCTCAGCCGATGCCTTGACCTTCGCCGGCAACGTGTTTGGGCAATGTCGCAAGACTCCAGCGCACGAATCGAGCCGAGCGATTGCAACACGCGCTGGCGAAGGCAGAGCATCTGCCGCAGAGGCATAGATACTGTAGGCGTCGCGGGTGTCGGGACACCACGGCACGGTGAACTGTGGCTAAGAGACACCACGGCACGGTCAGCTGTGGCTAAGAGACACCACGGCACGGTTAGCTGTGGCTAAGAGACACCACGGCACGGTTAGCTGTGGCTAAGAGACACCACGGCACGGTTAGCTGTGGCTAAGAGACACCACGGCACGGTTAGCTGTGGCTAAGAGACACCACGGCACGGTTAGCTGTGGCTAAGAGACACCTGCGGAATGGTTAGCTGTGGCTAAGAAACATCACGGCACGGTTAGCTGTGGCTAAGAGACACCTGCGGCACGGTTAGCTGTGGCTAAGAGACACCACGGCACGGTTAGCTGTGGCTAAGAAACATCACGGCACGGTCAGCTGTGGCTAAGAGACACCACGGCACGGTTAGCTGTGGCTAAGAGACACCACGGCACGGTTAGCTGTGGCTAAGAGACACCACGGCACGGTGAGCTGTGGCTAAGAGACACCACGGCACGGTTAGCTGTGGCTAAGAGACACCACGGCACGGTTAGCTGTGGCTAAGAGACACCACGGCACGGTTAGCTGTGGCTAAGAGACACCTGCGGAATGGTTAGCTGTGGCTAAGAAACATCACGGCACGGTTAGCTGTGGCTAAGAGACACCTGCGGCACGGTTAGCTGTGGCTAAGAGACACCACGGCACGGTTAGCTGTGGCTAAGAAACATCACGGCACGGTCAGCTGTGGCTAAGAGACACCACGGCACGGTTAGCTGTGGCTAAGAGACACCACGGCACGGTTAGCTGTGGCTAAGAGACACCACGGCACGGTGAGCTGTGGCTAAGAGACACCACGGCACGGTTAGCTGTGGCTAAGAGACACCACGGCACGGTTAGCTGTGGCTAAGAGACACCACGGCATGGTTAGCTGTGGCTAAGAAACATCACGGCACGGTTAGCTGTGGCTAAGAGACACCTGCGGCACGGTTAGCTGTGGCTAAGAGACACCTGCGGCACGGTTAGCTGTGGCTAAGAGACACCTGCGGCACGGTTAGCTGTGGCTAAGAGACACCACGGCATGGTTAGCTGTGGCTAAGAGACACCTGCGGAATGGTTAGCTGTGGCTAAGAAACATCACGGCACGGTTAGCTGTGGCCAATTCTCACCCACAATGTCCCAGTCCTGGTCAAAGTTAAATATGGTTTGTTAATCCTACATATAGCATAACAACAGTAATGCTCTCATAGCGGCTCACTGTGGATTTGTAATGAAAGTATTTTTTAACTATTCAACTAATCTATTTTTATTTTAGCAGGTAAGGCTCACCTATTTCAGAAGCGACCTAGCCACACATGATAGATCAACGAAGTGGCTTATCATATATGTATATTGAGCTTCTTTCACACCGTACATTGCCAACCGCGCCAATCGGAGGTGCGGGGGAAGGACCACAAACTAAACAGAAAAAGCAGATCTTAGCAAATTAGTTTTCAATCTAGATTTAAAAGTGCATAGCTCCAGTGGCTTCCTAAGATCGGGTGGAAGAGCGTTCCAGACGGCCGCATAAGCGCATCTGAGAGCGCGCGATGCAGCGACCGTCTTCGCTTGATGGCTAGGTTATCGAATAGACATTCCAGCAATATGGAGATGATGTGGGAATTTATAGCAGCCAAATACTCGAAAAGAATGTTTATAAATGCGGAGTGAAACCCCGGAGGACTCAGAGGAAAATCCACACGACCATGGGGATAGAGAAATGCAAACTCCAAATATACAGCAGCAGGCGTCAGGGTCGGGATCGAACCCACGAACTCTTGCATATCAGGCGAGGGAGTTAACATCTCACCAATGCGGCGTCAACAACCACTGGGAACCATTCACGGGTCGGACTCTACCCCCCCCCGCTCCTCTCCTCACCACCCCCCCCCCACCACCCTCCACCACCCCCCACCACCCCCCCACCCTCCACGTCCTAACTTCCACAGTGCCTGGCCCATGGCGCCACGACTCGCAGATGTAGCGGTGACAGTGATGTAGACATTCCGGGCGATACGGTCACGACAATGATGCAGTGGGCCACGTGGTTGTCCAAGGGCAGAGCTCAGGCTCCTCAAGGCTCCACGTCAGTCGGGGTGACATTGGAGAAACCGCTTTCTCAAAACACCGTATCTACCGCCCGGCGTTTATCAAAGTTTACGCGATCCTCGGTCGCCGTGGCGTTTGCGCGAGAGTCGCGCTCTCACCAGATTTATTAGGGCACCCGTCTTGGGTGATTGTGGGTAAATGTAACACCAAAATAAACACTCAAGGGTGCGCTTTACCCAGCCAAATATAAAGAACAAAAAAAACGTAAAATAACGTTGATATTCCAAAGGCAAATGGCCTTCTGAAGCAGCGTTTTTATTTATTTATTTTGTTTTGTGAGGGCAAAGCCCTTTGTCTCGTTTAATTTATTTTATAATCCACCATCCACTGAGGGGTGTGGAGCAGTTGGCGCAGCGGTGAGCGTGCTGCGCTATGAATCCGGCGACCCCTGCTTTGAGTTCCGACCACGGCTACCATGAGTGGCGGGTGATAGCCCCAACTTGTCCTGGACTCCTTAGACTACACCGGCTAACACCGACGAGCGCGGGGAAGTATGGTCGAGCAATGCTTATGATTGACACGGAATGCGGAGGCCTTCATCTTCCAGTGAATCGGAAAAGAGTTGAGCATTATTTTATTCTATTGCACTACATCAGTGTTCTTCGTTGAAAGGCACGTGGGCCACCGGCGGCCCCCGGTGGGCTTTAGTGCAGACCCTGACATGGGGCCGCCGACAATACACAAATGTGAAAACACCCCCATCATGCTGTCAAAACCCCAACCGTTTCAAATGTTTGGCGGCCCTCATCCCATCCCGTCCATTCTCATCCCCTCTCATCCCATCTCATCCCCTCTCATCCCATCCCGTCCAATCCCATTTCATCCCATCTGATCCTATTCCATCTCATCCCGTCCAATCCCATGTAATCTCATCCCGTCCCATCCTTTCCTATCCCGTCTCACCCCATCTCATCCCGTCCCATCCTGTCTCAACGGCGCGCTGCAGGCGTCGACGGCGTTGAGCAGGAAGGAGCTGGCGGCGTACGGGCAGGCGGGAGCCATCGCAAGCGAGGTTCTCTCCAACATCCGCACCGTCGTGGCGTTCGGAGGGGAGGCGCGGGAGGTGGAGCGGTGAGAGATGCATCGTTGGAGTTGTCAAATTACGGCGAACATCTTTATAGAATATCTGACTGCATTCGTTATCTGTACTGTGCTATCTTTTTCGCAAAAACGTTTCTCTTAATTTTATCGCGATTGTGTTATCGGTGTCATGTCATGAGGTGAATCCATTGGGGTCTCTTGCGGAGGAAGTGCAACCCTTCGCGTTTGAGAACGGCCCACAGAAGCGGATATCACAGAGCTATCTCTGAGATCCCTTCAATTGATCCCTGGTCCACAGAGTAGAGGGCAGCAGATTTTCTCGCACCCTGCCACCTTGAGTCACGTTCGCCATGAAGACGTATTTTAAGTTTCAGAGCTGCAGTTTATCCCATTTGAGAGCATCGCCAAATTTAATTTGATGTTTTTTTGCGTGCAGTCATCGGTAACTGGGCTGAAACACTCACCTCACTCGACATTGAGACCCAGTTTAATCTCCCGTGATCCAATCGAGCTGACATTTTCCACACAGACTCGTTGTGCGTGACAATTAATGTTCGTTAAAATTTCTTTCCAAAATTTTACACTTTTTAGGACAAAAATATTATATTTACTTACCAATTGCTTAATGGTGCAATGTAATCATCTGACCCATAGGTGGCAGCCATCTCAAGCCAGAGGACGAGAGGACTCTAGCCGCCACGCATATAAAGGATTTATAGTGAAAAACTTTGTTATTGCGGGTTATGCTTGTTCCCCACTAAAGCGTCGCTCCCATCCCCGCCCATCCCGCCACAGGTACAGCCGGAGCCTGGCGCCGGCGAGCAAGATGGGGCTGCGCAAGAGCCTCATCAACGGCTTCGGCATCGGGATGACGATGCTGGTTGTGTACGGAACGTACGGCCTGGCGTTCTGGTACGGCACCACGCTGGTGCTGGACCCAAACAGCGACGACTACACGGTTGGCACGCTCATCACGGTGAGCCGAGCCGCTCGACCCCCAAGTGCCGCCGTGGTTGTCGAGCGTGCAGGGCCGGGAGAGTGCGCAGTCGCTGGGCCACGTAGACGGCGAAATTGGACAGCGGGGTGGGGGGGGCCCATTTCATTTCCGGCATCGGGGGGCCCGTGCAAGCCACGCTACGCCGCTGTACTCGCCCCGTGTGTGCGCAACGCTCTTGTGCCTGGTTTCACTGCGGCACACACACAGATGTGAAACAACACTTTGTCTGGGTTTCACGAGTATAAGTGTACTCTCCCCGAAGAAACACGCCGCAGTTTTTAAGAGGTGACGAATTTTTTTATTTGCTTGGTTTTTGTCAAGTTGGTGAGCCCAAATCCCTCTCATAAACGAGACTCTGTATCCTGGTTGCTCAAGTTCCCACTTGCCTAAACAAAATAAACTCGAACCGTAACCCTGAGCCCGAACCAGGGTTGCGCCTTTCCACGTACGCCGCTATTCAAGTCGAGTTGGGCCGTGAATTCGGCACCACAGGTCAGGATTTTCCACGCCGATCCGGCCTCGCAATCCACTCGAGAAACGCCAATGTGCCACCAAAAGCGTCAACCACGGGCGTTTGTAGCGGCGAGTGCCCATGGTCACCAGCGGTTGTTTTTTTTTAATCCTTTTCCGGCCTCCCTCCCCCCCCCCGCGCTGTGTGTCGACTCAGGTGTTCTTCTCGGTGCTGATCGGTGCGTCCTCGCTGGGGGAGGCCGCCAGCCAGATGGAGTACATCTCGACGGCGCGCGCCGCCGCCACTCCCGTGCTGGCTATAATCAAGCGCACGCCGGCCATCGACAGCGCCGCCGACTCGGGGCGCCGGCCCTCGTCCACCCAGGGGCACATCCGCTTCAGGGCTCTCAAGTTCAGCTACCCGACTCGCCCCGACGTGCAGGTGCGACGGCCGGGGTGGCTTGGGGTGGGTGAATGTATTCATGTTGAACTTCTTTAGCACCATACGTAGCCAACCGTGCTCATCGGAGGTGAGGAGGAAGGACAATAAGGTGCGGGGGCAATGGTGTGTGGGGTGGTTTGGAGTGGGTGGGTGGGTGGTTCGGGGTGGAGTGGGTGGTTTGGGGTGGGTGGGTGGTTTGGGGTGGAGTGGGTGGTTTGGGGTGGAGTGGGTGGTTTGGGGTGGAGTGGGTGGTTTAGACCACGTGTTCCTCTTCCTGTCTCTCGTGTCATTCCAATCGTACATCCTCTCCACTCTTCATAGTACATTAGTTCCATTTTCTTTGTCAGTGTCCATGTTTCTCATCCATATGACAGCAGGTAAGATAGACGGATTCAACGACGATGATGAAACACTACATCTACCAAATAATACATTCGGAATTTGTGGCACTGTGGTAAGAGCATTGGGGCCCTTAATCATGAAGCCACAAGTTCGAACTCCGGTCAGGGGTCAATTCCACAGTTCATTGACTCCTCCAGAGACACTGAAATGCGTGCCACTGAGCGAGTCACAGTGAACTCTGTGACCCAAACTCACTTGCCGATCATGGCTACGATGACTTCTCCAAACCCCCGCCCCACCGTGCCCCCCCCACGCTCCCCAATCACTAACCCTCATCGACCAGAGTGGTGAAGCATGATGGATGATAACAATAGGGTTTGCCCTTTCTGAAGATAACACTGGTGTTAAGATGCGTATATTATCAGAGCGTCTTTGTTTTGCATGTTTTGCCGCAAATATGTGTGGTTGATGCAGACTCAATGCCTTGAAATAGGTATATCGATTTTGTCTTTGAACACCTCCTGTTTTATTGCCAGAAATGGGTAAACGCCTATTCTAATTCTTTGGTTCTTTCGGTAAAGTCACGTAGATAGAAAAATAATAACAAAGTGAATGCAAAAAAATATATAATACAAATAAAAAACACAACGTTTCTATGGCAACACAAGGGATCGAAACGTCCTGTTTTTTATTTTTATTTTTTCTTAATTTTTTTTTATTGACTTTATTATTCTTGGTTCTTTCGGTAAAGTCACCTAGAAGGGAAATAATAAAATATATATTTAAATATAATAAAAGCTATTTTATTTTTATTTTATTTGTGTTTTATTATGTCATATTTTAATTATTTTATAATTTCCCTTCTACGTGACTTTACCGAAAGAACCAAAGAATATGAATTCCTGCAGTCACGAAAGTTTCAAGTCAAAATTTAACGCCTATTCTTGTTTCTTCATCACTTTTTATACTGGCAAAAGGGTCCCACATGGTGAAGTATGGTCAAACGAGTCTGAGGTTTCTCTAAGACGACTGCGGCTGGTGTCAGGTTCTGAATGGGCTGGATTTGGAGGTGCGGCCGGGACAGACGGTGGCGCTGGTGGGGCCCAGCGGCTGCGGGAAGAGCACCTGCGTGCAGCTGCTGCAGAGACTCTATGATCCCCAGGAGGGGCAGGTGAGAGCTGCCCCCACCACGGGCACCACCTCCACCGCTATCACCACCGACATGACCATCGCCACCACAATCTCCATCACCACCACCATCACCACCGACATGACCATCGCCACCACAATCTCCATCACCACCACCATCACCGCCACCACTGCCACCACTATCACCACCGACATGACCATCGCCACCACAATCTCCATCACCACCACCATCACCACCGACATGACCATCGCCACCACAATCTCCATCACCACCACCATCACCGCCACCACTGCCACCACTATCACCACCGACATGACCATCGCCACCACAATCTCCATCACCACCACCATCACCGCCACCACTGCCACCACTATCACCACCACAATCACCATCACCACCATCACCGCCACCGCCGCCACCACCATCACCACCGCCATCACCACCACCATCACCACTGCCACCACTATCACCACCGCCACCACTATCACCACCACAATCACCATCACCACCATCACCCCCACCGCCACCGCCGCCACCACCATCACCACCGCCATCACCACCATCACCACTGCCACCACTATCACCACCACAATCACCATCACCACCATCACCGCCGCCACCACCATCACCACCGCCATCATCACCACCATCACCACCATCACCACTGCCACCACTATCACCACCACAATCACCATCACCACCATCACCCCCACCGCCACCACCATCACCACCATCACCACTGCCACCACTATCACCACCACAATCACCATCACCACCGTCACCCCCACCGCCACCGCCGCCACCACCATGACCACCGCCATCACCACCGCCATCACCACCATCACCACTGCCGCCACTATCACTCTTCGTGCATGTGGAAATATGTTCAGGAGCTAAATGCCAATATTGAGCTCTGCTTGCCACGATGAGAGGGCTTCAAGGGACAAGGAGTTTGTGTAGTTTTGCTGTTTCTCCGTTGAGGGAGTGCACCACCACCAATTACATTAAACAAGCTGGCAAAGCCATTTTATTAAGGGAGCCATAAAGGGACAGGTTTGTAATGCTGTAGGCACGTGTGCAAACACATGTGCACATGTGTTCTAACACGCGTGCAGTGATTGCTTGGGTATGCAGCATAGAGAAAATAATAATGTTTTGAGAGTATTCATTTTACAATTTCGCTCATGTGAATGATTTCCTAGCGATTGGTTAGGGAGTTTTTTCGTGTGAAAATGAGCAAATCGTCCTGAGACGGACATTTAGACAAAACCAGGGGCCATGAAGAGCATTTTGGAGGCCAGGGACCATATGCTGGATGAGGCCCCGTCTGGTGCCCCTTGAGCTCTTATTGAGGCCCCCACAGATCTGAGGGCCGTGAAAAACTTGTCCATCACCTCACTGCAGATCAAAACATTTCACCTTTGTTCCCTCACACTGCTTGACATATCTCTGAATAAATACACAATTAAGCTGTTGCAGACTTTCCATGCCTGGCAAATTGATCAACATGTCCTTGGTAAAAAATAAAAAAAACTGCCCTGGCCCACACGTGGTCCGAGCGTCGCTGCGTCCGCCGCCGCTTGACTCGCCGTTTGCGCGACGGGGCGGCCCCCAGGTCCTGCTGGACGGCGAGGACGTGCGGGAGCTGAACGTGCACTGGCTGCGGGAGCGAGTGGCGGTCGTGTCGCAGGAGCCGGTGCTCTTCGGCTGCTCCATCGCCGAGAACATCGCGTACGGGCGCGAGGGCGTGAGCCGCGGCGACGTGGAGCGAGCGGCGCGCGAGGCCTACGCCTACGACTTCATCGCGGCGCTGCCGGAGGTGATGCCGCCGCTGCCGCCGCTGCCGCCACCGCTCGGACTCCGGCGGGGAATCGTGACAATCGAGAATAGCTATCAAAAAAAGTGTCACGTTGACAAAAGACAAATAGTTCACTACTTTAGCCCACCGGTGTGTTGAAGAGTGGAACCACAACATTTACAATTTTTTTTTTGTAAATGTTGTGGTTTCACTCTTCAACACACCGGTGGGCTAAAGCAGTGTACTATTTGTCTTTTGTCAACGTGACACTTTTTTTGCTGATTGGCCGTGTCGGGTGGTGGAGGGTTACGAGAATAGCTATCGATGCAGTCTGTAACGCGGTGGTAGCTTGCGTTCCTGAAGAACACCACGTTATGGAAAAATTGCGATGTAATGAAGAATATGTAATGCAAAGCACAGTCCGTGATAACACGTGAGATGCGTACGCAGGCCGAACAAAGACCGAGGCGTGTGGGTAGCATCTTGAAGAATCCAGCAGCATCCCACTGCCTTGTGTGATGCCACGCCAAGGCAGCCGTACGGCCGCTTACTCCTACTCACGCGCCGTAGTTACGTTGGCTCGATCACGTTATATTCAATTCGCATCCGTGTTATAACAAAAATGTGTTCCCTCATTCATTGCGTCGTATCCAATTCGCGTGATGAAATCCACACACACCACAGCAGAACAGACTGTAGTAGGATCTGCGAGGCGTTTTGACGATGATGCTGGATGTCATTACCAGCAAAACGTCGTACTAAAAATTGTAAATGTTGTGGATTCACTCTTCAACACACCGGTGGGCTAAAGTAGTGAATTTTTTTTACTGATTGGCCGTGTCGGGTGGTGGGGGATTGCGACACATTTATAAATAACACGGTCTAACCCAAAAACCTTTATTATGAGCAATAATAATGAGAAGCAATGATGTAAAATGCCACTGGTTAGATAGATCTCACATTGACTGTTCATGAAAGTAGTCAAGATGAACGACGGAGTGTCAGACACAGCCTGGAACAATCGCGTGCAGGTGCTTGGCATAGGGACTGCCAATGTTGCGTAGCCGTGGGAGACGGTAGCACTTTATCTCGTCACTTTCTTCATCTCTTTCTCTCTCTCTTGATGTAGTCTGTGCAGTTTCAGATGCGATTTGAGAGTAGCCAAAATTGCGGATAGCAAGTTCGTGAAGAACGAGGGAATACCGTACTCGTTGATGATAATGACGATGGTGATGACGATGACGGTGTTGACGATTTTGATGATGACGATGGCGATGATGGCGATGACGATGATGACGATATTAATGACGATGATTGCGATGGCTTTGACATGCTCGTTTTGCCGTTCAGGGGTTCGAGACGCCGGTGGGGGAGCGCGGGACGCAGCTGAGCGGCGGGCAGAAGCAGCGCATCGCCATCGCGCGCGCGCTCGTGCGGGACCCGCGCGTGCTCGTGCTGGACGAGGCTACGTCGGCGCTCGACACGGCCAGTGAGGGCATTGTGCAGGCCGCCCTCGACCGGGTACAACACCCGCCTTGCCCTCGACCTCCTTGCCCTCGACCTCCTTGACCTCGACCTCCTTGACCTCGACCTCCTTGCCCTCGACCCCTTGACCTCGACCCCCTTGACCTCGACCCCTTGCTCTCGACCCCCTTGACCTCGACCCCCTTGACCTCGACCTCCTTGCCCTCGACCCCCTTGACCTCGACCCCCTTGACCTCGACCTCCTTGCCCTCGACCTCCTTGCCCTCGACCCCTTGACCTCGACCCCCTTGACCTCGACCCCCTTGACCTCGACCTCCTTGACCTCGACCTCCTTGACCTCGACCCCCTTGACCTCGACCTCCTTGACCTCGACCTCCTTGCCCTCGACCTCCTTGCCCTCGACCCCCTTGACCTCGACCCCCTTGACCTCGACCTCCTTGCCCTCGACCCCCTTGACCTCGACCCCCTTGACCTCGACCTCCTTGCCCTCGACCTCCTTGCCCTCGACCCCTTGACCTCGACCCCCTTGCCCTCGACCTCCTTGCCCTCGACCCCCTTGACCTCGACCTCCTTGCCCTCGACCTCCTTGACCTCGACCTCCTTGACCTCGACCTCCTTGACCTCGACCCCCTTGCCCTCGACCCCTTTACCTCGACCCCCTTGACCTCGACCTCCTTGACCTCGACCTCCTTGACCTCGACCTCCTTGACCTCGACCTCCTTGCCCTCGACCCCCTTGACCTCGACCTCCTTGACCTCGACCTCCTTGCCCTCGACCCCCTTGACCTCGACCTCCTTGACCTCGACCTCCTTGCCCCTTGACTGGGCACGTCGCCCACTTTGTCGGGCACAGCCCCCAAGGACCCCAAAACGTCCGGCGCGCCAACGACGGATGGCGCTATTAGATTTCGATTTAAAGCTTTCGTGACTGCAGGGATTCATCTTCTTGGTTCTTTCGGTAAAGTCACGTAGAATGGAAATAATAAAGTAATAAAAATTCAACATAATAAAAGCAATGTTATTGTTGTTCTGGACAGACCTGTTCTTCACCTGAGGACGGCTGCTTGCATTGTGGCCGAAACGTCGTGAGAATTGTTTTATTATGTTTTATTTTTATTATTTTATTATTTCCATTCTACGTGACTTTACCGAAAGAACCAAGAAGGCGCTGTTAGAGTTGCAATCGGCTTTGGTTCCTGCTTGAAATGCCGCAATGCAAAATCGTCGCCGATAGTATTATGGCGATTCGGCCTCAACGCAACTTGCCTGAGTTTTCACGACCTGCCGGGTTGTGATCTGATTCACGGTGCGATAGTTTTTTCGTCCCGTGTTTACCGTTTCGTTTCCATCGTTTCTACTTCGCAATACTGAACAACTGCAATTAAAAAGTTTAGGCATTAGCTCTGTCTGTACATCCGTTACAGCGGAGGGGTGGTGGGACACACGCGATAACTCTCGTAAAGATGATCCAATATGACCAAAACTCGAGTGCAAAGTTGCGTTGTTATGGGGACGTATCCTTTTTATATAAAAAAAAAAATTTTACTGACCAAATTGATCAAAAGCATTGCCTAAAATTTGGGGACCCGGTCCGAAGCAAAACAGGACACTTTGCAAATCAGCGGACACACTTTGCCCCGACAGCTTCAACGCTGCTAATAGTTCGAATCTTCTTGGTTCTTTCGGAAATAATTAAATAATAAAAATAAAACATAATAAAATACAAAGACGCTGTCTTTCCGACAGACCTGTTCTTCACCTGAGGACGGCTGCTTGCGTTGTGGCCGAAACGTCGTGAGAATTGTATTTTATCATGTTTTATTTTTATAATTTTATTATCTCCCTTCCACGTGACTTTACCGAAAGAACCAAGCAGATGGATCCCTGCGGTCACGCAAAGCTTTACATCGAAAGTTCGAATCTTTTATGGGACGGCCGATGCTGACCGACCGACCGCCCGTCGTGCGTGCACACAGGCTCGCCGCGGCCGCACCACGCTGGTGATCGCTCACCGCCTCTCCACGGTGCAGAGCGCCGACACCATCGCCGTGCTGGAGGGCGGCGCCGTGGCCGAGATGGGCAGCCACGAGGAGCTGCTGCAGCGCCGGGGGATCTACTTCAACCTCACCCAGGCACAGGTGTGCCCCCCCCCTCCCCCACTCCCTCTCCCTCTAAAATTCAGTGGTTCTTAACCTGGGTTCGATCGAACCCCAGGGGTTCGGTGAGTCAGTCTCAGGGGTTCGGCGGAGGTTAAGACACACACCCGACTCATATGATTGTGCACCAGTAAAACATATACCTATGTTTTGAATTTCAAAAAATCATATTTTATTTTGCCAATTAAGAAGGGTTCGGTGAATGCGCATATGAAACTGGTGGGGTTCAGTACCTCCAAAAAGGTTAAGAACCATTGCTCTAAATACATGATTTACTTATAGACGAACCCAACAAGGCCTCGACACAGAAGCATCGTTTCTCTGTGTGCCTATGTGTTTGTCTCTCTCCGTGTGTCTCTGTGTTATATGGGGAGCGGTAGTGTAGCGGTTAGCGCGCTGCGCTATGAACCTGGCGACCCGGGTTCGATTCCCGCTCACGGCTAACACCAGTGACGATTATCTGAACCGGTCCTGGGCCTCTCCTAGGTCGACTCAGCCTTAAATGAGTACCTGGTGCGGTGTGTAAACATCGCCATTGGGGAGACAAAGGCGGTCGGGCGTGGTGCTGGCCACCCACCCCCTCGTTCGTGTACCGTTCCGGCCTTCATAGGTGCTCGCTAATAGCACTTGCCCCTACAGTCTGTTAAGGCTATACGGGGGATCTTTGTCTCTGTGTTATCTCTCTCTGCTTACGTGTCTGTCTATGTGTCTCCTGTTCTGTGTTTAATCTCTCTCTTAAATTTAGCAATCTTTGGAAGAGCGTAATCAACACAGATAGGGTGTTGACTGTTATGTTAGCCGACTCTCTGTGTTGTATTGTATTTCTAAGTTTACTAGGTTTTGTTTTCTCTTTCATTTGTACCTGATGATGATTGCTTGTGTTGCAATCGAAACGTCGTATGCTGTTATTTAATTTATTATTTTCTCTTACTACGTGACTTTACCGAAAGAACCAAAGAGTAATTGCTGCAGTCACGAAAGCGCCAAATCAAGTTTGAACCCAACAACTTCACAGCTCAGATAAGCCGATGAGTTGGTCCTTCCGCTCGCTCCCCCCCTCTCCCTCCCTTGTTTCCCTTCCTCTCTCCCCCCTCCCTCTACCTCCCTATAACGTATACACGAAGCCAAGAACTTCACAGCTCGGTTAAATCGACGAGTCGGTCCTTTCCGCGACCTCCCCTCCCTAAACCCACATTTACCAGCACGGTGAGACGTGGTAACAAAAAATAAAAAGCTCCCATGTCCAGTGATTGGCAGGACACATCACCGGCTGAGATAGAAGCCTGATGCCAGAATGTCGATCAAGGGGAGGGGACCCTCCCGAGAGTACTTCCACTGCGGAGATGGAGCGGTGAATCCAACTCGCGAGCTGCGGCTCGAAGCATTTCCGCATCGCAGGACCGTGGCGGATGGTGACGTCTCGCAGAGACCTTAGTCCGGCAGTGGACACATCGAACCCGATGACGATGACGACGACACTGACGATGATCTGTGCTTACCATTGACGTTCGTAGTCGAGCGGGAAGGACGCGGTCGGAGTCGCTGAGCCGCCGCGTGAGAATCGCGATGCGGGCGCGGAAGAGGGTCCCGGCGACCGCCCGGCGCTCACGTACATCCCCGTGCCCGTCGCTCGCACGGACAAGGGGGCTTCACCGGACGATGGCGAGGGGATTGAGGAGCTCACGGTGGCGGCTCGAGATGGCAACGACGAGGAGGAGCAGAAGGAGGATGAGGTTGGTGACTCAGCCGTGCTGTTGATGCTCTGAGGGACGGGACGCAGATCTCTGTTCTGTTATCTCCCAGTCGTACTACGATTGCAAATCGCACGCTCGGCTACGCCAGCCGCGCTAATCGGAGGTGCGACGAACGATGCCGGCGAGCGTGATGGCGGTGATATCGATGACGACGGCTACAATGACGGCTATGATGACGACTGCGATGACGATTGTGATGATGACTGCGATGACGACTGCGATGACGACTGTGATGACGTCAGTGATGACGACTGTGATGATGGCGGTTTTTCTTGACAGGACGAGAAGAAGGCGGCGCGAGGGATCTCTTTCCTGCAGATGCTGAGGCTCAACGCCCCCGAGTGGCCGTACATCCTGCTGGGCATCATGGTGGCCGCGGTGAACGGCGCCATCCAGCCGGTCTTCGCCATCATCTTCGCCGAGCTGATCGGGGTGAGGCTACAGCGCGCGCCTCGGTAATCACACCGTTGAGATCATCATCAGCAGCGGCAGAAGCAGCAGCAGCAGCCATTATCAATCTACTGCTGGATGCATTTAGAGTATTTGGCTGCAGTAGCAGCCATCGTCATCACTGTCGTCATGTTTCTAAATGTGGAGGGAAAAAACCGGAGGACCCGGAGAAAAATCCACACGACCACGGGGAGAGAGATTCCACAAACTCCTCATATACAGCAGGCGTCAGGGTCGGGATCAAACCCACGACCTCCTGTACACCAGGCGAGGTAGTCAACATCTCGGAAGTTTCCAAATTGCGAGCCGCTCGCTCGACCGCCGCTGTGCCACCAGCGGGCCGGATGGACACTTTGTTGACCAGGTGATGAGCGAGCCGCGTTCTCATGTTGTCCGCCTGCGCCCTCAGACGTTCACGCTGCCCACAGAAGAGGAGCAGAGGGAGACATCGGTCTTCTGGTGCCTCATGTTCATCGCCATCGGAGGGTCAGCCTTAGTGGTGAACACCATACAGGTAGGAAGCATGCGTTCGCGCATTGTACATGTGCTGACGGAGCGGGAGATTTGATATTATCGCTCACCTGGCAATATGCCGTGGCCGGGAATCGAACTCAGGATATTTAATCATAACGGCCGGGCGGTTCGGTGTGCTGCGCCCCACAGGGCTACACGTTTGGGAAGTCCGGCGAGGTGCTGACGCGGAGGCTCCGTGAGCGGAGCTTCAAAGCGATGGTCAGACAGGTGCGACCCCACAACCACAGAGCGCACGGCTCATCGTCGTGGTCGTCGTCATCATCGGCATCATCCCACACACACACAGAGTGATCTGTGAACACGCCCCTGAGCTTTGCTGCAAAAGGCAGAGTGGTTTCCGACTAACTTGAGGATTGCGTTGGTACTCATCTCCTCCCTTGTATGTTGAATTTCTTTCGCACCATACGTAGTCAACCATCTCATCTCCCGAGCTAATCCTGCTACTGCTACTTCCTGTCCCCGCCCCCAGCTACGACAAGGCCTAGCCCAAACACTATCACTACCCCTATCACTAGCCCTATCACTAGCCCATCACTACTCCAAACACTATCACAACCCCTATCACCACCCCTATCAATAGCCCATCACTACCCCATCACTACCCCTACCCCTATCACCACCCCTATCACTACCCCATCACTACCCTACCCCTATCACCACCCCTATCACTACCCCATCACTACCCCAACCCCTATCACCACCCCTATCACCACCCCTATCACTACCCCATCACTACTCCAAACACTATCAATACACCTATCACTACCCCTACCCAACTCCTATCACTACCCCAACCCCTATCACCACCCCTATCACTACCCCTATCACTACCCCAACCCCTATCACCACCCCTATCACTACCCCTATCACTACCCCAACCCCTATCACCACCCCTATCACTACCCCAACCCCTATCACTACCCCTATCACTAGCCCAAACACTATCACTACCCCTATCACTACCCCATCACTACTCCAAACACTATCAATACACCTATCACTATCACCTATCACTAACCCTACCCAACCCCTATCACTACCCCCCACCCCTATCACTACCCCTATCACTACTCCAACCCCTATCACCACCCCTATCACTACCCCTATCACTACCCCAAACCCTCCTTAACCACTCTCGCCTGTTCTCCTCCACCACCACTCTTAACAACCCCACTCTTTATCACAACCACTAACATCTTATGTACAATTGGAAAATTGTAGTAAAATGCCTCGGGAAAAGGTGCTATATAAATCTATAGGAGATCAGAAATCTTGCTTATAACTTCGAGACAGGGGCAGAAAGTTCCACATTCTTATGGTGGGGGTGAGTCTCTCCATTGGAGAACCACTGTTGACTTCTCCACAAAGTGGTAAGGTACTCACTTTATCGACCCGGGAGGGATGATGGGCAGGGCCAACACCCAGACCAGCGTTTGAACTTGCGACATTCCCATCGCGAGCCGCTCGCTCCGCCGATGAGCCACAACGCACGCTGGTGGCCAGCGGTGCCTCGCGACGCCACCATGACGGGGCAGCGACATCCACGGAGTGCCCGGAGCCGAGATCTCGTGCACGATTCCAGTCCTTGAAAGCCGCGATGTCTTCTGGATTGCATCCATTCGCTCGTTCATCGCTGACCTTCCGGCTACTTAATCGTACCGCGCCTCCCGATTAGCTACGTACGGTGCGAAAGAAGTTCGACGCACGTACGGTCGAGCTCGCGTCCCCCTCGTGCCGACCGTGGTGTGGGGCGAGCAATGCCCGGCTGCAGATCCGGAAATTGCAGCCTCCCCCCCCCCCCAGAGGTCGCAACGGGGTACCCGATACCCGTACCCTACCCGATACCCGGCTACCCGTACCCGGCCGGGTACGGGTAGCCGTTTGCGACCCTGGTGCAGCCGGGTACGGGTACGGGTAGGCCGTGAGTCACCGGTGAGTAACCGTTTGTCACTCATTTCGGGTAGGGTACGGGTAGGGAACGGGTACCCATTTGCGACCCTGGTGCGGTCGGGTACGGGTACGAGTAAAGAATCAAAACCCGTTCGCGACCTCTGCCCCCCCCCGCTTTGCGAGCCGAGTCCCAACTCGTGGCTACCGGCCCCCGGGCATATTCCTCCGTCGCCAATGCCCCCAAAAAACCGGCGCTGCCGGGGCGTTGCCCCCAGGCAACCCACCGCCAGCGCTCCCGGCTCCCCGACCTCTTCGTCGGCCCCGTGGGGGAGAGTCCCCTCGGGCAGTTGTGCCGCCTGCGTGCTCGGTAAGGGGCCGTCCATAAATGACGTCACGCACCTGGGGGGGGGGGTGGGGTGTCAGACATTTGTGACGATGTGTGACGAGGGGGGAGGGTTTGAGAAATGTGACGTCACATCAAAATGCGCAACTTTCAATAAATATAGACAACACGTTCTACTTAATTAAATAGACTTTTTAATAAATGTTTTCTCCTACAACATCAAAGTGCAGCGCCACATTAAATACGCACTACAATGACAATAGTTTAAAGCGATTTAAAGCATGTTTTTTTGGGGGGGGCAGAGCTTTGTGACGTCATATTTGAGGGGGGGGTCTGACTTTTATTGACGCCGTGTGACTAAGGAGGGGGGTCAAAAATCGTCCAAAATCGCGTGACGTCATTTATGGACGGTCCCTAAGCTATGCCGCTCGGCTGGAAGGAATGACGCGGGAGGGGGGTGGTCAGAGGTCGCAACCGGGTACCCGTACCCTACCCGATACCCGGCTACCCGTACCCGGCCGGGTATGGGTACCTGTTTGCGACCCTGGTGCGGCCGGGTACGGGTAGGCCGTGAGTCACTGGTGAGTCACCGTTTGTCACTCATTTCCCAACGTCTTGTCTCTTTTCACAATTCAAGATCCTAGAATCAACCCACCCGCGCCTGCAACATGGCTTCATCCCAGAGGTCGCAATCAGGTACCCGTACCGGGTACGGGTAGGGTACGGGTATCGGGTAGGGTACGGGTACCCGTTTGCGACCCTGGTGCGGCCGGGTACGGGTAAGGAATCAAAACCCGTTTGCGACCTCTGGGGGTGTTTGATGATGGTACTGGTGCTGGGATGTGCTCTGCAGGAGATCAGCTGGTTCGACAACCACAAGAACAACACCGGCGCGCTCACGGCGCAGCTGTCCACCGACGCGGCTCAGGTCCAGGGGGTGAGTTTCCCTCGTCGCGCTGTCGACGACGATGACGATGTGACGCGTAACTCTTACGATAGCATCTGCTGTTTATTGCAAGGCCGTAATTGTAATACAAAAATTAAACATCCCCCCCAATATTCAAATATGCTCAAAATGTCCCCCCAATATATTGCTATTAAAAATAATAATTGCTATGCAAATAAAAATAACAATTTGCAAAACCTTGGCCACAATATCTGGACTTGTCTTCAGATAAATCAATGCATAGATTTATGTTTATATGATTGTGGTTATGGTTGTACTTTATTAATCCCTAATCTCTGCCATTACATACAATGAAACAAGAAATGGTAAAAAAAGTAAAAACAGAGCAATGTAATACAATACACTATTAGACTTTGTATAAAAGAAAAGTCCATTCCATGTGTTAGTGATTTTTTTATATTTTAGGCAGTAAAGGACTTTTCAAATGTAGATATTTTTCTGGGTTGGGACCCCCAGACACCCTGGAAGATTTGGTCCCCCCAATGTTGACTCCATGGCTACGGCCTTGGTTTATTGAACAACAAAATACGCGATGTGCTGCAGGCTTACAAAAGTGATCGTCCCTCGGTGCGGGTGAGACGCTCTCGCCTAGGAGCTGCGTTGTATCCCATCCCCTCGGCTACAGCTCCTCCATGCAGTAAAAGCCAATTAGCTCCTAATTAACATCTGCCGCATCACCGCAGCCCCACGCTCCTGTCCTTCCCCCCCTCCCTTCTCCCCCACGACCCCTGTCCACCGCCATCACAACGCTCTCTTGGCCCCTCCAATTTATAAAACAGAGGTGCCGCCGACGCCTCCCGATAGCTTGGCTCGTTCTAGGATTTCGGCTGACCGTGCCGTGCCATACAGGCGACAGGTCGGCGGGCCGGCATGCTGGTGCAGAACTTCTCGGGGCTGGCCACGGGCCTGCTGATCGCGCTGCTCGTGGGCTGGAAGCTGGCGCTGCTCATGCTCGCCTTCATGCCCTTCATGGTGGGCGCGGGCCTCGTGCAGAGCGTCCTGCAGGGCTCCGAGGCCACCACCATCAAGCGGGCGTACGAGCAGGCCAGCAAGGTGAGCGGTCCGCGCGGCGCGAGGAGGGACACGTGGTGGCGCTGGCGGCGGCGACGGCGGTGGAATCGTGACATTTAAATTGTCGAGACGCCCCCTGGTGAAACGTGGAACATTTGGCCAACGTGAGGCCAAGGTTGTGTGTATGATGATGATTTTAAATGTATGACTGTCACCGAATTCTCAAATGAGCATGAGCTGTTGCTCATTGTATTCTTACAGCCCCAAGTCAGTGGTGGGAATTCCACATTTCTATGGTGGCGCGCTCGAGCGGGAATTAATTAAACTCTGCTCGTACGGCTGTGCGCACGCAACAAAAAACATCACTTGTGTAGCCCTTGTTATTTTTATGACACAATTTCACGTGAACAATTATGTATGTTGGACTTCTTTCGCACTGTACGTAGCCAACCATGCTAATCGGGACGTGTTGGTCCAATGGTTCCAACCACATGCCAACGTTGGCCTAACGTCGGGCATGTTTAACGGGCTTCCGGGAGACTCTTCGGAAAACAGAAACGTCGGACGCGGTGCCGAACAACACGCGGCACAACCTGAGAATGCACCGGGGAGCTGCACTGCAAGACACAACGACGAAGACCTGCGTAGTTTTATCTCGCAACCACTGCAACTGCAACAACAATAATTCGTCCAAATTGGGAGCGCGGGTGGAACTCGTGCAAGCGGGTCGCGTTGTCGGGGCGACTTTGTTGTTCTTGAGCGACGATTCGGAGCGACGCCGTGAACTCGCCGCAGATCTCCACCGAGGCCGTGCAGAACATCCGGACGGTGGCGTCCCTGTGCCTCGAGGAGAAGTTCAGCGGGATGTTTGAGCAGTGCCTCCTGGAGCCGTACAGGTGCGGACCGTCGACCCACCGCCGTTCGTTCTGAAACTACTAAGCTAAGCAATTTATTTTGTTGTGCCAGGTAAGGCCCACTGAGCTATCTGTGTGGCTGTTTTGCCACAAATGGTATATCAACAAAGTGGCTTGTCGCGTGGAAATTTGTAGCAACCGAATACTCTTCGCTCGCACCTATGCACTTTTGAGACTAAATTGAAGACACGTTTGTTTCGCACCTCCGTTTAGCATGGTTCGCTACGTACGGTGCGAAAGAAGTTCAACATATGTACAGTACCTCCTCGTTATTCGCGAGGGATGCATTCCAGAGATGCTTGTGAATGGCAAATTTCGCGGATAATGCTGGTGGCCTACGAACAACTTTTATTGGATTACCTTAAATAAATAAACAAACATTTAAAATACATAAAAAATATAATAACATAACAATTGGTTATCATTAAATAAATGTTAAAGTATTAAATCATAATATTTGCCTCTTTCGGTCAAGTCACGTAGATAGGTTCAAATTAATAAAATTAAATAAACAAAAACCACGGCGTTTCGATCATAACACAAACGATCGTCATCAGGAGGAAAACAGAGGGGGAAAGCTGCAAAAAGCAGTCTGTTTTAAAGGTTTAAAATGGGTGTAGCCCAAGGGTAATAAACGAAGTGGGTGGGGCTAGTGATGTTAATGTGAGAGATTAGCATGTTAATGTAAGAGATTAGCATGTTAATGTGAGAGATTAGCATGTTAATGTAAGAGATTAGCATGTTAATGTGAGAGATTAGCATGTTAATGTGAGAAATTAGCATGTTAATGTGAGAGATTATCATGTTAATGTCAGAGATTAGCATGTTAATGTGAGAGATTAGCATGTTCATGTGAGATTAGCATGTTAATGTGAGAGATTAGCATGTTAATGGAAGATCGCAGAGCCACCGCTGCGTCGAGACCGGCGCGCGGAGGTGGCTGTGTTGGTGTGAGAAACTGAACCTGTTAATGTAAAATCGGAAAATAACAACTAACATCGGAAGGTGGCAGGATGGGAACATCACAGCCAGTTATGACTAAAACTCGTTAATAACGTCCTTCCAATGATTCTAAGTTTGTACCCATCTTCTCCGTTGAAATTGTGTCTGTGTCTGTATATGTGGATGGCTTCATGAACGAATCTTTGTTGATAGCCAGTGGGCTTACAATTTCGTGTGAGCCATCCGCATTAAAACAATGATCAGCCACGGCCGACGTGTCGGTCCTACCGTGTTTCAAATCTGCCTTATGCTCACGAACACGGTCCGAGACATGTCGCTTAGTTACATTAACATGCTAATTTCTCACATTAACATAACTAGCTCCGCCCATTTCATGACCATTGGGCTACATCCATTTTAAACCTTAAAAAAAGTCTGCCTCAGCAGCTTTGCTCCTCTGTTTTCCTCCTGATGACGATCGCTTGTGTTGTGATCGAAACGTCGTAGTTTTTTGTTATTTTCTTTGAACCATGTACGTGCTTAAAGTCAAGATTTATTAAATAATAGTTTATAAATGAACTTACCTTAAATTATAATGCTCGCATCATCACTTTCTTTCTTTTTTTTTCTCTCGATGCAGAGTTCCAGATGCGATTCGCGGATAGCCAAAATTGCAGTTAGCAAGTTCGTGAATTACGAGGGAATATTTCGATTTAAAGCTTTTGTGACTGCAGGGATTAATCTTCTTGGTTCTTTCGGTAAAGTCACGTAGAAGGGAAATAATAAAAAAATAAAACATAATTAAATAATTCTCACGACGTTTCGGCTACAACGCAAGCAGCCGTCCTCAGGTGAAGAACAGGTCTGTCGGAAAGACAGCGTCTGAATGAACACCACCAGCTTAAATATACGCTGCCAAGCTTAGTGGTGTTCATTCAGACGCTGTCTTTCCGACAGACCTGTTCTTCACCTGAGGACGGCTGCTTGCGTTGTGGCCGAAACGTCGTGAGAATTATTTAATAATGTTTTATTTTTATTATTTTATTATTTCCCTTCTACGTGACTTTACGAGGGAATACTTCGCACACGTTGCAACCCCCCCCCTCCCCCACCGTTTTGATCGCGAACTTTGCGCGCCCGTCTCCCCCGCCGCGCCGCCCGCAGGGTGATGAAGCGCAGGGGCTACCTCTTCAGCGTCACCTTCGGCTTCACCCAGGGCATCCTGTGCTTCGCGTACGCGGCCGTCTTCCGCCTGGGCGGGTTCCTCGTGGCCCAGAGGGAGCTCACCTTCCAGGACGTCTACAAGTGAGTCTGCATCGACGCTCGCACGCTCGCACACACGCTCGCACGCACACACGCTCACACGCTCGCTCGCATACACGCACGCTCGCTCGCTCGCACGCACGCGGAGGTTGATCAACGCAGCCGCTCGGCATTTAGGGGCTACTGGCTGGGGGGCATCCGATTTTGATGCGCTACGTTCCTGAGATGTGAACTACCCCGTCTGGTATGCAGGAGGTCGTGGGTTCAATCCCGACCCTGACGCCTGCTGTATATTTGGAGTTTGCATGTCTCTCTCCCTGTGGTTGCGTGCATTTTTCTCCAGGTCCTCTGGTTTTCCTTCCACAATTTAGAATCAACGTGCATTTCAATTATTTGGCTGCTATAAATTTCCACGTGATCAGCCACGTCATTGAGCCACATCATTTGTGGCCAGGTCGCTTCAGATAAAAAATATTTATATTGCTCAGCAGGCCTTACCTGGTAAAATAAAAATAGTTTACTTTAGCTTGATGCCCGGGCCTCAAAATCTTTCCCCCATTCCCGATCTCAATAATTATATTCCACTTTCTAACAGTTGATCCGCGACACTATAGAGCAGTTGTGCCCAACATGTGGTCTGCAGGCCACTGGTGCTCCGCAAGGCCACACGCGCGAAGTGGTCCACGGAGCTGTTGCGGTGTTTTCTTTTTTTCACAAAACCGAGTGGTGGTCCATGAGAAGAACGTTTTAGAGGGCTGACAGTAGTCGCACGCGTCCAGGAATAGTTGGGCACCATTGCTCTCAGTAATTTAACAAGGTACCACCGTGTGTATGACTGCCAACCTTTTGTGCCAAAATTGAAATACATCTGTTCGTTGTCACTTATCAATGTAGCTGTATGGCAATTCGCATACATCTCAGTAAAAAAAAAACTGAAATCAGCGGGGAGAATATCAATGGAGTGTTTGGTACGGGGCGCGGGTAATGGTAAAACAGTCGAAGGAACTGAATAAATAGGGACTCCCAAACCATAACAACCCCGAGCTTTCCTCAAACTTAATCTGGCCCTGTCCACACGTCTCACCGGGATGACCCCCCACCTGGTTACCCACTGCCTCAGCTCTGTTCCTGCCTGTTGATCTTCTGTCGCAAATCGCCATCTTCTGGACCGCATCAACATTTCTGGAGTGACGGCGTCTATTGGGGGCATCATCACCCTGGTCCTCTCTCGCTTTTATTCGAACCCAGTTTTTTTTTCGTTTCACCGTGGCACAAGAAGGGGTGGCTTTTTGCAGTGTTGCCACGGAGTCCCCATGGATTTTTTTTTGGGGGGGGGGGGCGGGGGGGTGGGTCATCGAGCCTTCTTAACGCACGTACTTTATCACCCCCTTTGATTAAATTATTACATATTCATCAAATTAGTGTTGATCGAACTCGCTGTGACGCGGCGTCCTCATTCGATTTCGTCAGAGACTTAGGAAAAAAACCCTTGACGAGGAAGCAACGGTGTAACATCAGCGTCTTCGATCTAAGCGGTTGGCTTCAGGGGGCCCTGGCAAATCGTTGAATCGGAGCTCGCACTGGAAACCTAGCGGACGTCGCCCGCAGCGAGGGGACTCGCTGATGCAGACGCGCACTGTCCCCTCAGGGTGTTCGGTGCCATCATTTTCGGCGCCATGGCGGTGGGCCAGGCCATGGCGATGGCGCCCAACTACGGCCGAGCCAAGGTGTCGGCGGCTCGCATCCTGGCCCTGCTGCGGCGCGAGATGGCCATTGACAGCTACAGCGAGGGCGGCATCCAGCCGGTGAGGCTCGCTGGCCCTCACCGCCACGTGTCATGCTTCCCTGGTCCCTGGAACCGAACATTGCTTCTACCTATGTCATCCGTTCTGCGTCCTATATCACGTTATTACGCGTCTCATGTGCCTGTGTTACGTGTCCCGTGTCACCACATCTTCTGTCCTGTGTTCAATGTTCTTTGGCTGATTTCCCACGTCACGTGTCACATTCTCTGTCCTGTATCCCATGTTCCTCTTCTCACGTGTCACAATCTGCCTCAGGTCCAATATCCCTTATACATCCTCCGTCCCACGCCTCACGTTTAATGTCTTTGTTACCTCTAGTATGTCCTGTGTCCCGTGTCCCATATTCAATTTCCTGTGTCCCGTATCTTTTATTGTAAGCATTTTTTATGTTGTCTTTCATAGCCCAACATATCAGTGGGAATATCAAAAGGACGGAGGAACAACATGCAGCAGGCCGGAATTATTGCACCCTCAAAATGAGTGAACGAACGAGGGCCCGACCACGGTCGGGGAAACAATCATGAGCAGTGCATTTGAGGGACCCCCCCGTATCTCACATCCTATATCCAACATCCCCTTGCTGCGTGCCCGTCCCCCGCCGTTCCGCAGGACGCCTTCGACGGGGAGCTGCAGCTGAGCGGCGTGCACTTCCGCTACCCGACGCGGCCGCACGCCGAGGTGCTGCGCGGCGTGAGCCTGCGCGTGGCCCCGGGCCAGACCCTGGCCCTGGTGGGTCCCAGCGGCAGCGGCAAGAGCACCATCATGCAGCTGCTCCTGCGCTTCTACGACTCTAGCGCCGGCCAGCTGGTGAGGGCAGCGCCGCGTCCGGCTCGGTGGCGCAATGCTTGCCGTTCGTCACCAACACACCTCCTGCCCCCACCTGGATCTTAGGGAGAGAGGCAGCTTGGGAGGGCAGTGGGGAGCAGGCGACCCAGAACACCCAGTGTTTTGTGGCTTTTTTTGATGTTACGACAAAACGTGAGTCCGGCATGCCACGTCCGAAAAGTTCCAGTAACAGGGTACAAAAACTAAACTCGGCGGTCATCCATTCCGGCGTAACGGAACCGCGCTAAAGGGAGAGAAAAGAAGGGAAAAGGGGGGGGGGCTGCTGCCCTGCCCCATTGACGACCGTTCACTAGCGGGAAGATGAAGATTTAAAAGGGTAGGGGAAGAATAACAACCAGCATGCTACGGAAATGCCGGGGATAGCGGTGGCCGGGGGGGGGGAGGTCGAGGTGGGGGGAAAAGGGGTTTTTAAATTGGGGGGGGAGCGGGGATGATTGGGGAAGAGGAGGTGGTACAACGAACTTACAGACAGAGATCCTGAGCATGCAGGGGAGAGGGGGGAAGATAGGAGGGGGGGGGGAGACAGAACACAGGGACTCCTCTACTTACGAACATTCGACTTACGAACTTTCAGAGATACGAACAAACCTGTCCGTGTTTCTAGTTGCAGCTGTTTGGACCCAGAGTATAAGGTTCAACCGCCGCGCAATAGATGACGGTGGTGGCATCTACATCTGCAGAACAGGAAGAAGCAGTGGCATCTACATGAGATTATACAACTTTTAAAGCCATTCCTCTTGTTTAGTGTACGTGCCGTACAACACGTTTGGCATCGACGGGATTAAATTTGGACTTACGAACAAATCCACCTACGAGCAGACCTCTGGAACCTAACTCGTTCGCAAGCAGAGGAGTCCCATGTACCCAGTGTTATAAAGCTACCGAGTTTATGAGGCTCAACCATTGTGAAACGGCATTGTGTGTGAAACGGCATTCCCCTCATTCTCCCTCGGCCCCACCCACTTTCACTTATCCACGCCCACTCGGCCGCTGTCTGCACGGCGATTGGCTGCCTCCCTCTCTCGCCACGCCCACTGCCCACAGGCCACGCCCACTCGTCTGCCAACCCCGCCCACTAGCGCGCACTGACACATACAATGAATGCTGTGCGGCACAAATAGCATTTAGAGAGCATCCGAATACAAGAGGCGGCCGCGGGGATCTGGCTATCCTGGGGAGAGGAGGATTTCGAGTTGTTAAGATTAATGTATTAATTACCAGTCACAGTTAATTAACTGTAAGGTCACGCGCTTTACACACGAAGTTATTGCCACAAATGAGCCACCAATGCCTCGCTGATCTCGTCAAGGAGCATAAATCATCACCACAAACTTTGTTCATTCTAGCGGCGGCTTTTGGCTGACCATCGAATAAAGACGGTCACCGCATCGAGAGCTTTCAGATGTGCTTCTGCGTCCATCTGCAACGCTTTTCCTTCCTATATTAGGAAGCCACTGGAGCTATGCACTTTCTTTCTAAATTTAAAATTAATTTCTTGAGAACTTCTCTTTGTTATTAGTGTATTGTCCTTGCTCCGCACCTCCGATAAGCACACTTGGCTACGTACGGTGCAAAAGAAGTTCAACGTACATACAAAACACATTCCTGCGGAGGGAGCTGGTAGGAACATTGGGTTGCTCGGTCAATGGCCAGGGTCAACGGCGGCGTGGTGTATTCCGCAAATATGGCCGACTGTTAGGGCGGGCACAAGCCGGCGTGAGTAGGTTAAACGTTGAGTTTTATAAAGGCACCACGGGGTGACCAGCCCCTCCACACCCAGCCCCACCCCTCCCACCCCCCACCCAGCCCCACCCTCCCCACCCAGCCCCTCCATCCCCACCCAGCCCCTCCCCACCCTCCCCTCTCCTCCCCACCCAGCCCCTCCCCACCCTCTCTACCCAGCCCTTCCCCACCCTCCCCTCTCCGCCCAGCCCCACCCCTCCCATTTTTGGATGCACGACGGACGGACGCAATAATCCCCTGTGGGCTGGTGTAACCAGGAGGTTCCTACAAGTAAAATTCATTATTAATAGCCCATTGAGAATGGAAGTCTACTTATCTAAGGAGTCATAATAAATAGATCATAGAGAAAAACACTTTGAATTAAACAAAGAACAAAAGCAAAACAGCTAAAAATAATAACAATACATGTTTAATACATACACATGTATTATTAGTTCCACTTGAGGTTTCCAAATGTAAATAACTCAGCTCACTATCATCAATCATTTCTGTGGTGTTGATTAAACGGGAACCACTTTCTCGGAAGTGAATATCCTCTGGATAGTGTATTCTGGATAGACTCACCACCCACCATAGGAATATGGAATTTCCACCACTAGCTTAGGGCTGTAAGAATAAAATTTGCAACAGCCCATGCTCATTTGAGCATTCGGTGGTGGCATGCATTTAAAATCATCGCAACCCAAACTATGGACCGTATAGTATTTACATAGATACACATAGAGCTACACAGGGACAAATAAAGACACATAGACACATTGAGATACATAGAAACCCATAGATATACATTAAAGACAAGCTGCTGCAGTAGTGTGATTGTGGCAATGAAAACCAAGCTATGGACCATATGTTAAACCCATAGATACAGGCCACAGTCGTGCGATTATGTCCATGCAACCCAGACTATGGATCGATAGAGTCAACAAATGTGGCCTGCGCTCTTTCAACGGACGAGGAGGAAAAGCAAAGCGACACGAATTCTTCGTCCTGAAGCCCTCTCGTCACGGCTAGCAGACAACGACTTTGGCATCCAGGTCCCGAACACATCGCTGCAATACGCAATAATAGAACCATCGTCAGCCATGATCAATCCACTCCTGGATGATGGTCTCCCCACCAAGTCAATTCTCGTGGTGCCGGCTATGCAAGCAGTTCACCCTCAATTGTCACGGCTCCTTCGCTAGAAGTAAAGCTGCGCTTCGAGATGCTACGACATTTGAGCACTAAATTAAAATCAAATCCTTTCCCCCAGTGGCGAATGGATAATTATTTTACAACTCGCCTTTTACCACCAGGAGAGGCCTAATCAAGTTGACTGTGTGTCGCCCGCTGAGATCAAACATGTCCCACGATCACTCGCGCGTGTGGGACTATTGGACTTCGACGCGATGAAGATGATCGGCCCCTGAACGCGTGCCGATCCAGATTAAGTCATCACGATCCATCCCCTCACCCCCTCACCGCCCCCTTTCCATGTAGAGATGCCATGATTTGTCACAATTCCAGGGTCACAATTCAATTCATGAATCCCGTTTCTCTTTTTTCGTTTTATTTTTTGCCATTTTGTTTGCTGTGTTTATTTTTTTTGTCGTGACTAATAGCCACAGCCAAAGTGAGAGGAACACTTGATGTGGTGTTCAACACCAAGTGGTGTTCCACACCAAGTTTACCGCGCCTCCGATTAGCACAGTGGGCTACGTACGGCGTGAAAGAACCTATCCTGAACCTCCCCAAGTACCCGGTGCAGTGTGTAAAACATCGCCACTGGGGAGACAAAGGCAGCCGGGTGCGGTGCTGGCCACCCACCCCCTCGCGTGCCGTGCCAGCCTTCATAGGTGCCCGCTGAACAGCACTTGCCCCGGGCAGTCTTTTAACGCTACACGGTGGATCTTTGTCTGCGCGCGCGGGCAGCTTCTGAACGGCGTGGAGGTGAGGCAGCTGAACCTGGGCTGGCTGCGCCGGCAGCTGGGCGTCGTGTCGCAGGAGCCGGTGCTGTTCGGCTGCTCCATCGCCGAAAACATCGCGTACGGCGACGTGAGCCGTGCGGTGTCGCGCGACGAGGTCGTCGCCGCCGCCCGCGCCGCCAACCTCCACGACTTCGTCGAGTCCCTGCCGCAGGTACGAGCGGCGGGCCGGGTTCGCGTGACGAGACCTGTGGCCGTCATCGTCGTCATCATCAGCATTGTTGTCGTCGTCGTAAACATCGACATTTTTGTCGTCATCAATATCGTCGTCATCAGCGTCGTCTTTATCGTCATCAACATCGTCTTTATTGTCGTCATCAATATCACCGTCATCGTCGTCATCGCCGAGCGAACGTTGGCCGGGCGCTTCCACTCAGTTCGCGGTTCGCGTCGACGTTCCATAACGTGCGCGCTCCCCCTCCTCCTCCTCCCCTACTCCCCCTCCTCCACCTCTTCCCCCACCCTCCTCTTCCTCGCCCGCCCTCGCCGTCGCTGCGGTGTCCGCCGTGCTGCCCCAGGCGTACGACACGGTGGTTGGCGAGCGTGGCGCCCAGCTCTCCGGCGGGCAGAAGCAGCGCGTGGCGATCGCGCGTGCGCTCCTCCGGGACCCCCGCGTGCTGCTGCTGGACGAGGCCACGTCCGCGCTGGACGCCGAGAGCGAGAAGGTGCGTGCCGCCACCACCGCCCGATTGTGTTTTCATCACGATGTCGATACGAGGGAATTAATAAATACAATTAATTTAACTCGAGCGCGGTACATAGCACCGATCGCAGAACAAGAGGGGGAGGGGGGGGGGCAGAGATTCCGCAAGTAAAAAGCCGAGATCGGCGTGGCAGGGCTCAGTGGAGGTGGGGTTGATTGGGCACATTTCCCCACCCAAGTGGGGAGCCTCTAGCAGAGAAGTGAAAGTTGATATGGGGGGGGCAGGAAGGTTCGAGGGAAGATGACAGCATAAAAGGGGAGAAGGGAAATGGGAAAGAGAGGGGGGGGGAGTGTTTTTTCTGATGTTTATTGACAATTATTGCGATATCACTTTGCATGACATGATGGCTTTATTTATTTGTGTGCGTGTGCGGCGGTGGAGACCGGGACTCGTCGCGGAGTTTGAACTCGCACATTTTTCTTCCACCACAAGGCTGCATTGGTGAAACGTGACAGAGTGATCATCGTCATGTTGAGAACATGACGATGATCACTATGTCACGTTTCACCAATGCAGCCTTTTTCCACTGCCACATCGAAGCCGAGCCAGTTAGGGCCCCTCTCGGTACAGGTGGTCTTCCACTTGCAATCTGCCGTGTGCAGAGGTTTGCTCGTACCATGATACGCTTGGCCTCACAAGTCATATTACTCTATCTCGGGGGCCAAGCAGGGCCAGGGCCAGCGGCTCAATGACTAATTCGCAGCACGTGATGTCTGTTGGTACGACTT
Source organism: Lethenteron reissneri (assembly GCF_015708825.2). Lineage (NCBI taxonomy): Eukaryota > Metazoa > Chordata > Hyperoartia > Petromyzontiformes > Petromyzontidae > Lethenteron > Lethenteron reissneri. The sequence continues at coordinate 10,533,310 of NC_083789.1, forward strand.
ACAAACACGGCATCGCCGTTTCGTCCGCATGCGTCTCGACGCTGCACGTTGTGCACGATACCGGCGTCGCGGCTCGCCTTCTGCAGTGGAAAAAACAAAACCTGGCTGCTCCTGAGTGTTGACGGCCAGACTTGGCATGGCCCCGGCACAGCTCGCATGTGTCAATGGGAAAAGTGGCACAAGCCGCGAGAGCGAAACATCCAAACGGTACATCGACACTCATCTTGCTGCTGCCTGCTGCTGCCTGCTGCTGCCTGCTGCTGCTGCCTGCTGCTGCTTTTTGCTGCCGCTTGCTTCCTGCTGGTGCTGCCTGCTGCTTGCTGTTGCTGCTGCTTGCTTGCTGCTGCGATGAAACCAGGTGGTGCAGGACGCTCTGGAGAAAGCTCAGCAGGGCCGCACCTGCATCGTCATCGCTCACCGGCTGTCGACGGTGCGCGCGGCGGACGTGATCGCGGTGCTGCAGGACGGCGACATCTGTGAGCTGGGCTCGCATGAGGAGCTGCTGTCCGCCCGGGGCCTCTACTACCGCCTTGTGGAGGCCCAGATCCTGTAGCCGGCCTGGCGACCACGACCCGCTGGGCCCTGTAGTCACGCTGAACCAATATTGGCTTCCCCCGGAAAATGTATTCCCCCAGCAATGGATATTGGGTGAATGTTTGGTTTGGACGGAAGGTGGAAGGGCGGATAGTTGGGGACGCATTCTTTGTTCCTCCAGTGGAACGAATAAGTTATCCGACAAGTAAACGTTTACTCTCCGACACCGTGTGCTGAAGTAGCAACTAATTGGCACGTTTTGTTTACGTGACAAACCTTGATAATTGGCTGTGTCGTGTGGTCGCGGGTTAAACGACACATTTATATTGACGCAATCTAACCCAAAAAAAACCTTTATTATGGAAAGTAAACGTTTGTTCCACCCTACTTAAACCAAACTATTAAAATGTTTTTTTATTTTACCAGGAAAGGCCCACTGAGCTATATAGCTCTTTTTCAGAAGCGACCTGGACACAAATGATAGCCCAATTAAGTAGCTTATCACGTGGAAATTTCAAGCAGTCAAATACTCTAAACGCATGTTTCTAAATGTGAAGGGAAAACCGGAGGACCCAGGGAAAATCCAAGCGTCCTCTGGTCTAACACCGTTTGAGACGAGGCTCAAAAGAAAGCTGTCTCTGGTGTGGACCAATCAGTTTCAAAGACAATGCATATATTATCAAAGTATGTTTTTTGTTTGCATTCTTACCACAATGTGGTTAATGCAGACATGATTCCTTGTAAAAGGTTTCAGTTTGGTATTTTAACATCTCAACACCTGTTTTGTTGCCAGAAAAAAGGGGAAAAAAACCTATTATCAAAGATTTAGAGTTTAGACATTAGGGTTTACGGTTGTAGTTTTTGGTTTGAAGCTTCGTGTTAGGAGGTAGGGGCGAGAGTAAGGTGGCTAATTGGTTGAGATAAAGTTACGACCAAACGGATGTTGTGAAAAAGTCAAACTCAAACCACATGTCCTCCTGAGTGGTTTTCAGGTTTCATCAATGTATCCGTCATGGGTTTAACGTTTTACACCTGGGATTAAAACGAATATTTACATGTTTTGTTAGGAAGTATTTTCACGATATACATATGTATAGCATGACGCGTAGAGGCATTTCCGCTGGACGGAACGAGATGCTTTATACTTGGGATCGGACATCCTCGGAGAAAGAAAAGTTTTTCAAATTTGTTTACAAGTTTCGGATACTTTTTGCATTCCGAAGCCCAGCTCCCACGCGATGTTTTTAATGGTGCTGAAAGGGGCACTGAGAATTGTTGATTTGTTTTTGTTGTTGTTAAAGCTTAATATGTTTATGAAATGTCCAGTCTTTAAAATGCTGGTAATTGTTTTCTTTGAGTGTTGTTATATGTATTGCATTCACGGTCGCGTAGCACAGGCCCAAAAGGACCCACAACTCCCAAGTGGCCAAACTAAAACGGCACTATCGAGGGTGTAAACAGAACAAAACCCCATTGTTTTTTTGGATTGAGCAAAGGTCTAGAAGGGACGATGAGGAGGGAATTCCAAATGTGGAGCAGTGGCAGGTTAAGAAGCAGGCAATGCAAGCACCTGGATCTGGAGTTGTGGTGGTCCAACAAACACAGCGTGGCCAGTGGCCTTTAAAGCGAGCGGCCGCTTCGGTGAGCAAAGATTTGAGTGCCCCTTGATAGCACAGCAAAGCAATGGTATCAAAGCTGATGTGTTGTAGCTTGTAATACGTCACATGACCCGTCCATGTGTGTGTGTGGCGCGGTGGTGAGCACACTGCGCTACCAGCCCGGCGACACGAGTTCGATTGCAGCTCACGGCCAACGCCAGTAACGATTATCCGAACCGGTTCTGGGCCTCTGCTAGGTCGACTCAGCTTTGAATGAGTACCTGACGCGATGTTTAAACATGGCCGCTGGATAGAAAAAGGCGGCCTGGCGTGGTGTTGGCCACTCACCCGCTCTTGTGCTGTGCCGGCCCTCATAGGTGCTACTCGCTAACAGCACTTGTCCCCAACAGTCTGATAAGGCTCTATAATAACTAAACTATCTTTACTTTACCAGGTAAGGCCCACTGAGCTATATAGCTCTTGTTTCAGAAGCGACCTGGCCACAAATTATAGCTCACCGAAGTGGCTTATCATGTGGAAATGTATCTTATCGTATCGTAATGTATATAATGTCCTGACCAAGGTGCTTTACAGAGAATGAACAACGGTACGTACGAATGTAATGGTGGAGATGAGGTGAATAAAATGAGAGGAAGTATTGGGCCAGCAGTGAATTATTTGTATCACTCACCGCTGATTCTAAAGTTTGCTGGGTTCATAGCACAGTGCCTGAATCACGGTGGCACTGCTCTACAGCATCAATGATATTGTTCCTTTCTCATATTCAGGAATTCTAGATTTGAAGCTTTCGTGACTGCAAGGATTCATACTATTGTAACCTGTGATGCACATTTGACGAGAGCACATGATGACGAATAGATTGGATGGATGGGAAATGAGTGGCAAAGCAGCCAAATGCTCTAAACGCATGTTTTAAATTGTGGAGGGAATACAACGGGGGACCCGGATAAAAATCCACACGACCACGGGGAGAGAGAGAACATGCAAACTCCAAATATACAGACATCGTCAGGGTCAGGATCGAATTTGGGACATCCTGTATACCAGGCGAGGTCATTAACATCTCGCCACCATGGCACCTCGACAGAAAAGACGTATGTATAATGAACTTCTTTCGCACCGTGCGTAGCCAACCGTGCTAATCGGAGATGCGGGGGAAGGACAACAAACTAAACACGAAATGGCAGTTTCACAGAAATGGGTTTCAATCTATAATTAAAGGTGCATAGCTCCAGTGGCTTCTTCAGCATTATCCGAGTTACGTCCATGAATCTGGTTTAAAAAAAAAACACGAAGTTCTCTACACCACGGCTCATCGACACCCTGATACACCCCCCCCTCCCAGCTTCTAAGGAGTTGCAATCCCTGTGTAGTGGGCCCAATTGAGTCGCAGACGTACTTCTTAGAGGCAACACATTTATTACACCAACACGAATACACAAAGGGGTAGTTGCCCCTTTACCAGATAACAGCCTAGGGCAGGGGTCGGCAACCTACGGCTCCGGAGCCGCATGCGGCTCTTTACGGGCTGCTTCTTGACGATATGTACGTATGTACAGTATGTACTTAGATGCATTGCGGCTCTTGAAATACTGAATTTTCTACCGAATTGGAAAGAAATGGCTCTTCTTGTTATTTTGGTTGCCGACCCCTGGCCTAGGGTGGTGGACCACCCGGCTAAGCTACACGAACACACTGGGAGTTAGTTATAACGGACCGGACCCCAGCTCGGGTTCCGGACCACGTGTTGGAGACTCTTCTGGACGTACAACGTAGATCTCCAGATGACGGTAGCAACAACCAGCCCCGGTCCCTGCGGGGACCCGGCTTATATGCTCCCGGGTCGGGGCCGGCTCCGCCCTTGGCCCCTCCCACCTTCGAGAGAGTTCTCTGGCTCTCGACTCTTCTTGAGACAACTTTCCCCCGGACACGTGACCAACCCTTAGCTCCCACCTGGAGGCCCCCCTGTAGACTTTACCGGTCACGTGCCTTCCGGGTCAACCAGAGTGCCATGGCCCAGCTGACACTCTCCCACTCCCTCCGGTGGGAGACGGCACTACACGCCACGCGTGGTGCCACTGAGCGCTATCCCAGCGCTCACCGAGCCCCCTCTAGGGCTGGTACTACACCCACCTACGGGGTGTCCGCGATGACGGTGCATCGCACGCCGTGCCTTGCTAGAGCCGGCACCATACAGTGACATCCGCGATGTCACTACATCTGCAATAACACATTCCTGCGGAGGGAGCTGGTAGGAACGTTGGGTTGCTCGGTCAATGGCCAGGGTCAACGGCGGCGTGGTGTATTCCGCAAATATGCCCGACTGTGAGGGCGGGCACAAGCCGGCGTGAGTAGGTTAAACGTTGAGTTTTATAAGGGCACCACGGAGTGACCAGCCCCTCCCCACCTAGCCCCACCCCTCCCACCCCCCACCCAGCCCACCCTCCCCACCCAGCCCCTCCCCACCCTCCCCACCCAGCCCCTCCCCACCCTCCCCATCCCCACTCAGCCCCACCCTCCCTGCACGACGGACGGTCGGGCACAATAATCCCCTGTGGGCTGGTGTAACCAGGAGGTTCCTACCAGTAAAATCGGCATGTGTGTAGATTGCTGTGTGGGCGTGTCGCATCGCAGCAACAGCAAGGATGGCAACGGAATTTGGGAGGTCTTCATCCAGCATGGCTGATGCTGCTGCTAACTGCTGCCGCTGATGATGATAGCGATGATTAAACTCCAGCGTGGATGCAGAACGCTTTGAGCGTCCCCTTTTTCTTGCACATTTTTCACGAGCAGTCGCCGAATGTGGTGGCAATTGAGGGGTCAGTTGGGTCGAGCGACGCTCGTTGTGGCCAGCTCCCTTGGCTTCCCCTCCTCCACGCGTGTGCTGAGTGGGATTGCCCCCCCACCCCCCAGCAATAACGCGCCGCCGTGACGAACCGCGGGCGAGAGCGAGCTCGCAATGAATGCGCATTCTCTGTTGGTTGTGTTTGAGACATTTGTTGAGAACAGCCTCACTCTCAAGCTGGTGGTTCTCAACATTTTTGGTGTGGCCCCGCCACCCACAAATCAAGACCGCTGGTCCCCCCCCACCCACCATCGCTCCCTCCACCCCACCCCACCTCTCTCCAACCCTCACCATCCACCAGCCCCAAAACCACAATTCAGGGTTACCCAGGCCACAGTTGAGAGAGACCACATGTCCACGCCTCTTGTCAATGTGGCTTTAGTCAGGTACTTGTTCTACATTGTGTACTAAGTGTGTCTCGTGTCGGTAAGGCAACACGCTGCACGTTGCGTATAAAGTGTGTCCTGTCGCCGCAAACGTGGTGCCGACGTTCCCTGCGCACGTTCGACATTTCTCCTGCACGGTATCCGTGCCACAGCAGCCTGTGCATTCCAGAAAGGCATCCAAGCAAAGCACCCCGCCCCCCACCTTTGCCTAGGAGGGCGCGATCCACGGGGGGTTTAAAATCGCCGCTCAAACCCCCCAAGGCTCCGTTTCACCGGCACGAGGAATATCGAGTGGGCCGATCACTTGGACTCCCACCAGAGGGCGACGTTTGCTTTGACATGACACTTGGTGGCGTTTGCACGGCGCCAGGCCAGCCAACACTCAACAATCGGTGTGAAGTTAGTGAACAGATTATACAGGTAGGAACTTCCTGGTTACACCAGCCCACAGGGGAGTATTGTGTCCGTCCGTCCGTCGTGCAGGGAGGGGCTGGGTGGAGAGGGTGGGGAGGGGCTGGGTGGGGAGGGTAGGGCTGGGTGGGGGGTGGGAGGGGTGGGGCTGGGTGGAGAGGGGAGGGGCTGGTCACCCCGTGGTGCCCTTATACAACTCAACGTTGAACCTACTCACGCCGGCTTGTGCCCGCCCTCACAGTCGGGCATATTTGCGGAATACACCACGCCGCCGTTGACCCTGGCCATTGACCGAGCAACCCAACGTTCCTACCAGCTCCCTCCGCAGGAATGTGTTTCTGAGACTTAAACACCGCTTGAGCACGACTGCCAGCCCACGTTTGCTGCCAGAGTGAAACATCACATGGGAGAAATGAAAGCATCGTTTGAAAGGTTTTTTTTGCGTGGCAGATTTGGAAGGTCAATCATTCTTGTCTTGCTTTGCCCTATCCATTCTGGCAAGCCAATAAACGCCCAGTCTGTAAACTATCTCCGTTCGACAGATTTACGCATGGCGTTACATGGAATCTATTAAAAAAAAGGTAAGTGCTTTTTTTGCGAGTTACGATGCCTCAAGTGTTTTGGCGAGGTTGCTCATTATCAGACGCAGCAGACAAGAGAGAGAGAGAGAATTCGCGGGCTGTAACTTTACCCCAGTGCGCCTGCTGGCAAATGTTTTTTTTTTCTCACTGCGAGAGGTGTAAATTTGTGGGCACGGTGACAAGGCACCCACGATTTGCATTGCAGCGCACACATTAAAATGTGACACGACGCGCCGCATAGATTATTCGGAAATGAGTTCTGAAAAAAAGAATAAAGCGCATTTTCAAAGTGACCGAGAATGTCTCTCCCACGGTCAGAATGCTAAATAGAGTCGTGGGTCCAAGCGATCGTCGCGCAAAATGACCCCACAAGCTGCGAGGCATACGCGTGGTGTGGTCTTTGGAAGGAAACAAAAAATATCAACAGAATACCGACATTCATTAAGCGGCTAGAAATTTAGTAGTAGGTTTGTACCCTTTTAAACTGGTACAAAACTGACACCTTTATTCAAGGCATCATGTTTGCAATAACCACAACACAATCAACTTCAAGGACAGTGCATATTATTATCATTATCAGAGTCGCTTCTTTTTGTTTGCTTTTTTGACTACTTGTGTTGTGGTTATTGCAAACATGATGCCTTGAATAAAGGTGTCAGTTTTGTACCAGTTTAAAAGGGTAAAAACCTACTACTAAATTTTGCCACTGGTAAAAGAGATCTCATAGTGTAAATGCTTACCCCGAGCTCTCAATACTCTGATATTGCACTGTGTTTGAGTTGTACGCCTTCTGGTGTCATCTGGTCCAACACCAATGGAGACTAGGCTCTAAAGAAAGCCGTCTCGGGTGTGGACCAATCAACTTCAAGGACAGTGCATATTATTATCATTATCAGAGTTGCTTCTTTTTGTTTGCTTTTTTGACTACTTGTGTTGTGGCTATTGCAAACATGATGCCTTGAATAAAGGTGTCAGTTTTTTTACCAGTTTAAAAGGGTAAAAACCGACTACTATATTTTGCCACTGGTAAAAGAGATCTCATAGTGTAACGGCTAGAAATTATTGTGCCCGCCGATTAAGCAAACAAGGAGGCGGTTAATTTTGGATAAATAGCCGGCGGCAATAGTTGGCACCGGCGCCATTCTCTGGGCTCTCGCCTTGAAATGTAAAATTAAACGCTTGCGATTCCACCAGCAGTGAACGGGTGCGTTATCGGCCACAGCCGATAGAATCACTGGCTCGAGCGAGAAGTAATTAAACTGCGCGCGTACGGTTGCGCGCACACGCAGCAAAAGACATCCCCTTGTGTAGCCCCTTATTTTTATTTATTTTACAACATTTCACCTGGACAACAAACTAAACATAAAAGGCAGTTCGAAAGAAACGAGTTGTCAATCTCGGTGACTTAAAACTGCATAGCTCCAGTGGCTCCCGAACATCGGAAGCAAGAGCGTTTCCAGACGGCCGCAGAAGCGCGTCTGAAAGCGCGCGATGCGGTTGACCGTCTTTGCTCGATGGGCGCCGAAAGCCGCTGCTGCGAGCATGATTATCTTTTGAGATGGAACATCTCGTCTGAAAGGGGGTGTTCGAGGTTGTCGATAGACGCATGCAGTCGAGCACACGTGTTACAGGCATTTTAATTGAAAAACGTATACACGGTGCGCATTTATATAATGAATATGGCCTCGTAGACTGCTATTGTTAGGGAGAACGTGGTTTATTTATTGCAGGATTCCCTTCAGTACAGACCTGTTCCATGCCATGCATATAAATAGCGTCACACATTTGTTCGTATCATATTGCCTGCCACATCATATTGACTTTTACATCATCATATGAACTATTGACTGTCACATCAACATATTGACGGTCACATCGTCACATTCAGATAACAATCAGATCGAAATCTTTATACTGGAGAAATCCGATGAGCTATGAAGCTCTTTTTCACAGATGTCCAGTAAGGACGGGTCAGAACGTTACAACGACAAACAGTACACAAACACGACAGGAGTGCAAAGTATAGGGACGTTAAGCACATCACTAACAATAGAAACTTTACTAGGCAAAGCTCACTGAGCTATGAGCTTGTTCTTCAGAAGCCACCTAGCCACAGATGATATCGTCACGCTGCCTGCGAAAAAAGGGGGCGATGGCTTTCATATTCTTAGGTTTTTTCAGTAAAGTCACGTAGGTAAAAAATTTAAATTAATAAAAGTAAAATAAAAATAAAAATCACGACGTTTCGGAGGCAACACAAGCTTCCGTCTTCAGGTGGAACCGTCACAACCCGACAGCTGTATCAAGTAAATGAGAGATTACAAGAGATACCACTCCGTATGTGAGTGTGAAAGCGATGGATATTACCTTGTTATCTCGGCATCTCTTGAGGAAGGCCAGCATCTCTAGGAGCTGTGACTTCTTGTCTCGTTGTCTGTTAAAAACTCTAACAGATAGGTGGAATTCCTCCCCGTAGAGTTTTTAACAGACAACGAGACAAGTAGTCACAGCTCCTCGAGACGCTGGCCTTCCTCAAGAGATGCCGAGATAACAAGGTAATACTCATCGCTTTCACACTCACATACGGAGTGGTATCTCTTGTAATCTCTCATTTACTTGATACAGCTGTCCACCTGAAGACGGAAGCTTGTGTTGCCTCCGAAACGTCGTGATTTTTATGTTTTATTTAACTTTCATTAATTTAAATGTTTTACCTACGTGACTTTACCGAAAAAACCTAAGAATATGGGGCGATGGCCGTTGGTGGGGCCTAAGGATGGAGGCCCCTGGCTGCCAGGGGAGAAGGAGTGCGCTGGAGACAATTCATCGAGCGCAGTGGTCGGCATCCCGCGGCTCCTGAGCCGCATGCGGCGGCTCTTCAATGACTGCCTCGTGATAGTTATTTACCAAGGATCAGTGCCGGATTATCCGAGTGGCAAAAAGTAGCTGCATCTGCTACGGGCCCCGCACTTTCAAGGGCCACGCGCTAAATGCTTTCAAGCTTTCGAATCCGTATTTTTTGGGTCTTTCGGTAAAGCCACGTAGATAGAAAAAATAATAAAAATAATAACAATTCCGGTTCAGTGATTCTGCACTTGCTCTGTTACTATAGTACTATACCGCCTTCAACTTTTATGAACGACTGGGTGTTTAAGGTTAGCGATTTGTCGTATTATCTGGCTGTCTAGCAAATGAAAAAATACAATAACTCTACTATGCAAGTAAAACATTTGTGTTTTAATATTTACGTGTTTTTTTCTTCATTTAGGGCCCCTTTATAACATATGCTATAGGCCCCGCACTAGCTTAATCCGGCACTGCTAAGGACCACCGTCTTTGTATTAAAATGCAAAGCAGCTCTTTAAATTTTGAGTGTTTTTTTTTACCGAATTCGAAAAAAAAGGGTCGTGTTATTTTGGTTGCCAACCCCTGATCCAGCACCAGCAACACCAGCTAGTTTCGTCATTTCAACTCCACGTGTCTGGGCCGGAGCATAACATTTGTTGAGTTGGACACTTTTTGAGGTCAAGGTCCGGTCATTGTGACCAATTCCATTGACGCCACCAAGCACCTGTCCATCGCTCCATGAACAGATATATTCATATTTCGCTTGGTTACCCAGGAAAGTCTCACCGAGTCGAGTGGCTCGTTTTAAGGAGGGTCCTGCCAAGTTTGTTACAGTAGGGGGTCGATGGTGACTGCGCATATTACATTTTCAACGTTAATCCAGCTTCCTTCGAGGTCCTTTCTCGGAGGATTTCAAGCGCGCGTGAGCCATGAATTTCAGCACACCTCCGGTTAGCACGGTTGGCTGCGTACGGTACGAAAGAAGTTCAACACACACACACACGGGCACATGAATCTCAACGCGTCTGTGCATGTGTAGAGTAGTAACTCGGCGGGAGACGACTTCACGGGTAGCACACTCTTTTTATTAACACCAACTGTTACACGGGTGACTAACACCCACTTAGTTACACAGGTGACTAACACCCACTTAGCTACTCGGGTGACTAACACCCACTCAGCTACTCGGGTGACTAACACCCACTCAGCTACACGGGTGACTAACACCCACTTTGCTACTCGGGTGACTAACACCCACTCAGCTACACTGACACGGGCTCTTACGCCCCGTAGCCTTCCGGAACACACCCGGCCGGGGTGTCCGTCTCGGCTCTGGGTACCACCGTCCCGACCCACACGGGCGTCGGACTACGGGTTCCCCAGTCTCGGCTCCGAGCCACACAGGGCCCCGGTCCTGACAAGGACGGCGGGACTAGGGGTCTCGGGCCACTACTTCCTCCACTCCGTCTTCGGTCTTCAACTGGTTAACAACCTCGAGTGCTCTCGCGCGTCCCCCTTTATGCCCCTCCTGCGGACGTCGCTGAGAGCACCCATCCTCTTTGACCAATCACTGCGTGCTGGCTACGATCCTCTTTTCCCACCTTGTGTCAGCGCGCCTCACCACCGGCGCGCGCGTCCATACCACGCCCACATCGCGTGCCCCACCCCGCGCCCCGTGATCCATCACTGTCGGCGCACGTCAACACCACCACTACACATGCATGGGTGCACCGTTTCACGTGCAGCGGCCGTGGTTATCGCGTACCACCACTTCGCGTCCTCATGGTCCATCTTTAACCGCATCCACTGCACAAACCATGGCAGGCAGATGCGGATGCCTGATGCACAAATGGAGAATTGAAAACTATCCAGTTGCAGTGTGCGACTGTGCTCATCCAGAACAGACCATGCTACGTATAACGACGCAATGCCTCGATCCATAGATACGAAGGAGACATCGCAGCGATGATACACTACTCCGCTGCTGCTGATGCGGATGTCTGGGCTTGACTAACCTGAATGTGACGTTGCCGTTGTAGCTCTGCGTCTACATCAGCCGTACGGCAAGAAGAAGACACTTCACGTGGAATGCATTTGGTGTTTTAATCACGTAAAATAAAGCACGGCGTGTAAATGCCATCCAAGATATATGCAGTATATCTAAATATAAAAAAGTTACATTCAAGTTGTTGATGGTTTTCATTTTTTTACTGGAGAAATATCATGTGTGTGAGGCTTAGGGCATTATTAAAGTTGTGATTGCATTCAGCAAAAGGAGTTATCAATGGGTTTCCCGAATCTCTGATTCTCCACCAGTTGCCGTGTATGGGCCATACGTTTCAAAACAACACACAAATACGCGTGAAAAGCACGCCGATGCAAACACATCATTAGGCACTGATAAGAGATTGACAGGTATGTTTTATAAGTAACTTATTGAAACCAGGGGTACATGGCTCAAGAAAATGAGGATGAGGTAACATCGGTGTCAGACTTGTTCGTACCATTTTGATAGTTAAATCTGTTGGGCTGTACATTAATACGAGTGAGTTGGAACAGCATGGGATAAGGTGATACGTAATCGTCTGCAACATTTAGAATGCATACATTTGTATTGCATAGATGTGTTCACTGGGGGATGTTATAATTCACATCATTACATCTTCACACTGATACCTTCCAAATGAATTCATCTTTCGCTTTGCGAACGCTCTATTAGCATTTGTTTTGAGATTTAAGAGTGAAGATTTGATATAATCTCTCATTCATCGGCTTAATTTATTTCATGATTATAACGTGTGCTCATTTTTAGATTGCCTTCATGTATATTTTATCACGCAATAATATTCGTGCTTATTTTAGCATTAATATTGCATGTGATGGAATTATTATTTCAGCAACATAATAATGCATTAAAAAGAAAGTATGCATTCAGTGAATGTCACCCACTGTGATATATGGATCAAAACATTGGTCCATTAACTGAGACCATTTAACAAAAGTTAAACAGTGCACAAAAAAGTATTGAGGTTACAAGATTGAAATAAGACAGGGAACGTACACACGTTATAGACATCGTGTTGACTGCTCAGAAGAGTTAAGTGGCCTTGGCTTAGGATTCGTCGCTGTGAGAGATGATTGTCTGTGGTCGAGATTGATGACAGAGGAGCAGCCAAAGGAGGAAAACATGCCCGAGATGACGCGTACCACGAAGATGGAGCAGTGAAATCAGCTCATGTGCAGGTGATAGATGTATTTTTGCATCAAGGGCTTTTTTATGCCTGGTCTGTCTGGTTCCTCGCCTGGCACACCACATCCCGTGTGCGTATTACTGTGGCTACTATTCAATACCTACTACAGTCTAGCAACATGATCACTTAATCTGTGGATGCATTGCATAACTGTGACAGACAGTGACATACTGGGGAGGCCTTCAACCGTCAGTGGATTGATCACGGCTGTTGATGACGAATATAAACGATTTAAAACTAAACTATAGTTTTATTTTAGCAGGCAAGGCCTACTGAGCTATATAACTATTTTTCAGAAGCGGCCTGGCCACAAATGATAGCTCAACACGGTGGCCTGTCACGTGGCAATGTAAAGCAGCCAAATACTCCAAACGCATGTCGATTCTACATGTGGAGGCAGAGAACTGGAGGACCTCGAGAAAAATCCACAAGACCACGGGGAAATCATGCAAACTCCAAATGTACAGCAAGTGTCAGGGCCGGGATCGAACCCACGTCTTCTTGTATACCATATAAGCTGTAGTGCTTCCGTAGTGCTTCCACGACGACAGACTAGTGGCATTTGTTAAACACTGCGACCTCATTCAGCTACTTGCCCCGTCGTAAAAAAACACATTCCTGCGGAGGGAGCTGGTAGGAACGTTGGGTTGCTCGGTCAATGGCCAGGGTCAACGGCGGCGTGGTGTATTCCGCAAATATGCCCGACTGTGAGGGCGGGCACAAGCCGGCGTGAGTAGGTTAAACGTTGAGTTTTATAAGGGCACCACGGGGTGACCAGCCCCTCCCCTCTAGACCCAGCCCCACCCCTCCCACCCCCCACCCAGCCCCACCCTCCCCACCCAGCCCCTCCCCACCAAGCCCCTCCCCACCCTCCCCTCCCCACCTTACCCCACCCTCTCCACCCAGCCTCTCCCCAACGTCCCCTCCCCACCCAGCCCCTCCCTCCCCACCCATCCCCTCCCTGCACGACGGACGGACGGACACAATAATCCCCTGTGGGCTGGTGGCACCAGTGGGTTCCTACCAGTATTAACGGAACTGAGAGCACTAATTCTCGATGGCCAGCCCAGAGTGAAACCCCTGCTCCTTGCGAGCTGCTCAAGGAGCCACCCAAACTCAAAGCTTGGCCCGAGTCCCGAAAGATTTTCGCCGAAGCCTTAATCAGAGAGGGCTTTCAGTTGCTCTCCAGGTGAGCTTAGTGCGTCAGCACAGGGCTGGCGAGCAAAGATCCCGGAAAGCAAACACAGCCGCCGTCAGTTTTGCCAGTGGCTCCACCGATTCCGAGAACCCCATCTCAGGAGCAATAGATCTTCAAAATTGGACTTCACAGGAAGAAAACAATAACAAATAGAATGGCTTCATCTTGTAGACTGAGTGCCCTGCCTCCATTTGATGTGACAGATAAGCGCGCAGTGCCACTATAAGCGATTGTGTTCGCTTACTCGTTTCTGCGAATATTATTTGTTTTTTTTTTGCCGTACACCCGGGCATAATTAAATTACGTTTGCCTGTACGCGCAGTGGAAAATACATACAGTATATGTTTTTTTTTACAACAAGCTAAAACGTATTTATTATTCATTACTCAGTGCACGTAGCATTGGAAAACAATGTTCGGTCGTGGCGAAATTGCGAAGGGATCGATACAGATGACCTACGAGCGAAAATCTATCGCACGACATAAAAATTACAAAGAGACAACGTAAAAGAGACCGCGTCGAATAATTTGCAATGACTAATGCAGCCGATGAACAACAGCATATTGTGTGCCTGTGTGCTGCCCCTGTTGGAACATGACTCTTAATCGTTTGTCACACAGCCGAGCGGAGTGGCAGTATTACCCCTTCCGTGCCACCGTGCGGACGAGAGAAGGAGGAAGGGGCAGCGACGTGCGTGCGTGCGTTGACAAAAACGTTCATCTCAAAGAGATCAGCGGTGTCCTGTTTGCTGGAACTGGGTGGAACCCTCCTCTATCCGGTTTGAGTTGACGGGAGGGCCTGAATGAAATCTAAAAAATTATGAGGATATTCTGTGGGTCTTTCGGTAAAGTCACATAGATAAAAGAAATAATAACAATAAAAAATAAAGTGAATACAAAATAATAAAAACATGATATTTTTATTATTCTGCATTCACTTTATTTTCATTTTTATTAATTTTTATAATTTTATTGTTATTATTTCTTCTATCTACGTGACTTCACCGACAGATACAATTTTTTTATTTAAATTAACAAAAGTAAAATAAAATAAAAATAAGAAATCACGACGTTTCGGAGGCAACACAAGCTTCCGTCTTCAGGTGAAACCGTCACAGCCACCTGAAGACGGAAGCTTGTGTTGCCTCCGAAACGTCGTGATTTTTATTTGTTTTATTTTACTTTTATTAATTTTGATTTCAACTTTTTACCTACGTGACTTTACCGAAAAAACCTGAAAATATGAATCCTTGCAGTCACGAAAGCTTCAAATCTAGATTTTACCGACAGACCCAAAGAATGTGAATTCCTGCAGTCACGAAAGCCTTAAGTCAAGATTTAATGAATAAGGAGTTCAGAGGTTAATCGGGTGGCTCAGAGGTCAGAGCGTTAAGCCGTCATTATAAGTATTAATCTAAGTGGCAGAGCGGGCATGGAAGTGCTGCCAATAACTACGTGGACCAGGTATTTCAGAGGTAGCTCTGTGATATGCGCTTCCGTGGGCCCTTCCCGAACAATAAGAGTTGCGCTGCTGTTTGATAAGTTATTAACAACATCTCATAATATGAGACCGAAAACACAATTGGGACAAAAAATATTTCATAGAACCAGTGTTCTGCCAGGAATAGTGAAATCGTACCCATATAATCGAGTACTTTTAAGGGAAATGTAGATTTTTTTTTTCTGGGCTCTCATGGTCCTCCTTGGCTGCAAGGTGGCTAGGAGATGGCAGTACAGCAATGGATTATTTGACCTTTCATCCCATTCCATGCATGGATTTGAATTGCTTAAATAAGCACTCAAGTTTCCGTTCATATGCAAAACACTTTTTTGTTACAACGAATGTCAAACGTTGCATTGCGGGTCCCATTTGAAATGAGTCTTGGGAATTATTGAGGCTTTTCTAATTATTGAGGCTTTTCTGTGTAAATAGAGGGAATTATTATTGCTATTATTAGTTGGCCGCCAAGTTTTGGGTTCCAGGGTGGGTACGTGCCTCGTTCCCTAATTGGTAACCTTCACAAGTCTCAGCGTCTCGCCAATAATTACTTTGCGTTTACAATATAATTGTCCATGGTTACATTAAAGCATTTGTTAATTATTACGTGTAACGATTCTCATGAATAACGTGTCCAACGAGGTTTTCACAACTAATGATCAGAGGGAGTTCAGCTGTAATGGGAACCCTGGAGTAGAGAATTTGTGTTGGAGCCAAAGCCATTAACGGCCGCCAGAGTGACGTCCGTTTTTTTTCCTTCTTCAAGTGAACGAGTTACTTAATTTGAGCAAGCTTCCTAGAACGACTTGGCAATATAGATTATGGCAAAGGCATTTCCGAAGTCGAGCAGTGATGGGGGGGAGAGGCTGGGGAAGTGTTGTGGCCTGCTGTGACCTGCAGACTACTGGACATCTGTGAAAAAGAGCTTCATAGCTCATCGGATGCCTCCAGCAGTCTAAATAAATAGTCTGATTCTGAATCAATGTGGTGGTTTGAGACGACATCGTCAATCGGTTAGAGACTGACTCCTCGACATGGATGCATTTACAATGTAATTCAGCTGCCATTAAACAAGCATGTAGGGCACATTCCATGATTAAACAAAAACCGACTTCTAAGCTGTTTGTGCCCTTTAAAACGTTTGATATGGCAGTCGCTCCGCTTTTAAGTGACGGAGAGCCGAGAGAATAATTGCGACGCTGATATGGAAGCTCGCGATGAAACGCCGCCTCTCCGTGGAGAGCGTCACAAACAGCACAACGAGGTGAGGTGGGGCTCTTGCTACTGCTGCTGCTGTTTCCGCTCGTTCACGGAGCCGCCACAACAACGCTGACACTTGATGAAAAGGGTCTCAACTTTAGAGCCGCTTCCACGGCACAAACAGGCGGGCCATGCACGGCACTCGACTCGTACAACGGACGGGTCATGCACGGCACTCGACTCTTCGAGGCGATGAAGTGATGTGTGTGTGCTGTAACCGTTTCTGGGTGGAGAGCAACACAGCCCAGAAGAGTCGCCACCACCTCTCAGCCACTCCGACACGGGCGCGACTAATGATGTGTGCGGGGCGGAAATTAATTATAAATCTGATCGAATTACTAAATCGTGAATTTCAAATTGGGATTATATATTTTTTTTCACGGTTCAGATTAAAAATAAATGAATGCACCTTGACTTGAAGCTTTCGTGACTGCAGGAATTCATATTATTAGGGTCTTTCGGTAAAGTCACGTAGATTGGTTTAAAAAGTAAGCGGCCGTCATCACCTAATGACGGTCGCTTGTGTTGCGATCGAAACGTCGTCGTTTTTGGTTTATTGTTGCATTCTTTTTTAACCTATCTACGTGACCGAAAGACCCACAGAATATTAATGAATGCACTTCAATCTAAAATCAAAATGCTTCTATTGAGACCCCGTGAGCGGCCGATGCATTGTGTAAGCGACGCCCAGAGGTGCTCTCTCCCCGCGAATTACAAATAAACCGACCGGAGGGGCCGAAGGGGAAGGAAGTTGTCATCAGCGCTCGAGACGCGAGGCGGATTCAGGGGGCCTGGGCCCGCGGCACAGAAGGCTGCGAGCCATGAATTTGCGCGCTCTGACAGCGCGGGCATGAGTCGAGGGCCAGGGGATTGTGCCGGTGAAATTGAAAGGGAAAAGGAAGGACGGGAGAGAGAGAGAGAGGGAGACGATCAGGGGTGGAGAAAGAGGTGAAGAGGGGATTTGGTGAAAGAGGGAACTTGGGCGGAGGTGAGGAGAGGTTACCGAAGGTGTGGGGAGGAGAGGAGGTGCTGCAGTGGCGATATGTTAGCTACCTTGCCTGGTACACAGGAGGTCGTAGGTTCGATCCCTACCCTCACGCCTGTATATTCGAGGTTTGCATGTTCTCCCCGTAGTCGTGTGATTTCTACGCCGGGTCCACCGGTTTTCCCCCCCACATTTAGAATCGACACGCGTTTAGAGTATTTGGCTGCTGTATATTTCCACGTGATAAGCCCACTTCGTTGGGCTATCATTTGTGGCCAGGTCGCTTCCGGAACAGAGCTATACAGCTCAGTCGGCCTTAGCTGGTAAAATAAAAAAAAATAGTTTAGTTTTAGTTTAAGGGCGCGTGACCTGTGAACGGGGCTCTTGCGGGGATTGCAAAATGAGAGACTTGCAGCGGAACGGAGTGGAAGAAGACTGTTGGACAACGGAAAAAACGACCTCTCAAGGACAAGACGTGTGGACCTCCTTGACACGTCGTAGAAGCGGTTGGACCCTTGTCGAAGAGATGCCCAAAAGAAGGAGTCCACGGGCGAGAGTGAACATGCAGGAAGCCACCCCCTCACACCAGGCCCCACCACGGTGGCCAGGGTCCAATTCATTGTAAGGTGCTGGACAAATGTTTTGCCTGTAGAGGTTGAATTCTGCTCCCACTGGCCGATGGTGTGCCCCCTCCCGGACCAGACAGCCCAATCCATCGCTGATGCTTTCATGAATGTCTATGTGCTAGATGGGGTCCTCCAGAGCGTTTGCTAATGGACCAAGGCAGACATGTATCGTCCAAACCGCTCACAGATGTCTGCGATATTATAGAAAGTGTGTACCATCCTTGTACTGATGGCATGGTGGAACGTCTGATACGGACCACTGCGAACATGTTGTGCCATGTGATGGACGCGGAAACACCGACTGGGACCTCCACATTCCACGCGGTTTTTGTCGGCGTTACAGGCTTGTACCACACGCTTTCTACGGGGGCATTCTCCCTCTCTACACCTTCTCACCGCCCGGGCTGATGCCTGGCCAGAGTCGCTTTCAAAACAAATAATAAACCCCATCAATGACCGACTTACGGGGAGGCTCGCCAAGTGGCTCCAGAGACGTCCGGCAGATTCACAGGCAGCCAACGAACGGACGCGGGCGACGCACCTGTCAACCCATACGGGTTACCCCGTGTTTTTATACAGGGCAATTGAGTTTTCAGGTCCATACGGCGTACAGCCGTTTCAATACGGGCAAAAACATGTTTTGTATATTTGTGTTTCTCCTTTGTGATGGGACTTTGCAGGATGAACGTTAATATTTATAAGGGCACGGGGATGACCAATAAAGGCTGAATTGGTCTGTAATAAGGCAGGGCAATGATAAGGAAGGGTTTGACAGGCATGGGGCGAGGTCGGCAAAAATAACCTCCCGTTGAGGTCCGGTGGCTTGGAGTGGCCGCACCGCCCGGACCCTGCAGGTCCCCCCAGAATTGGCGCATCAGCCCAAGAGCCGCTCAACCCTGGCGAGGTTCCCATCACCGGGTCGTTAAGGCGCTCGCCGGCAGTGGGTCCAGATCCAGTGGGGCCGCAGACGTTGGACCACGTACACCCCGCCCGCCTGAAAGCCTTACGTCTGTGCCTTTTCCCCGTCTCCTCCGTCACCATCATCACCATCATCATCCGGAAATTGGTGAATATGTCTGTTAGAAATGTTTAGCATACTTCCCGACATGCAACAAACTTTAAATTTGGCATTTGGGTAGCTTCCAGACTGTACACAATGCAAAAAGTATAAAAATGTACTTTTGTATTTGGGGGTGGGGCGCAATAATGCATGTAATATATTTCACGGCAAGTGAGCGGTGACGTCACATCTGTGATGTCAGCCGCATGCGGCAGCGTTACGCAGTGTGCCTGCTGACGTCACGCATTCCCCCCTCCCCCCCACCCTCTGCGTAGGCCGCGTATTAATCCAAGACAAGAATCCAAGTCCCGGGCGAAGCCGGGTAGTAAAGCTAGTTGTGTATAAACCAGCCGACGGGGGAGTTACTGGCACTGGAGACGCCAAGGAGGATCACGTGACCCGGGACCGCCAGCACGTAAGGCCGGGAGCACTGATTGGCCGGGAGCACTGATTGGCTGGGAGCACTGATTGGCCGGGATCACTGATTGGCCAAGAGCACTGATTGGCCGGGACCACTGATTGGTCGGGAGCACTGATTGGCCGGGAGCACTGATTGACCGGGAGCACTGATTGGCCGGGAGCACTGATTGGCCGGGAGCACTGATTGGCCGGGAGCACTGATTGGCCGGGAGCACTGATTGGCCGGGAGCACTGATTGGCCGGGAGCACTGATTGGCCGGGAGCACTGATTGGCCGGTAGCACTGATTGGCCTGGAGCACTGATTGGCCGGGAGCACTGATTGGCCGGTAGCACTGATTGGCCGGGAGCACTGATTGGCCTGGAGCACTGATTGGCCGCTCCAACAGCCAGGGGATTGGCCAGGGAATTCGAAGGGGGAAAGGGAGTAAGGAACAACTCGGTGTGGAGAAGGAGGCGAAGAGAGGATCGGTGAAAGTTGGAATTTGGGCGGCGGTTAGCATATATTTCTAGAAGGTTCACGAGAAGAGGAAACACCCGGGGCATGTGACGTTAGCACGGGGCTCTTGCGATGACGACGAAAGGAGATACTTGCGGCGGAACGGAGTGGCAAGTTGAGAGTGCACGTGTGGCGTTAAGGACTGCAGGACAATCAATTACCTCTCAAGGACCTCCTGTACACACGTGTGGCTGACAGAGTGCCACGCATGTGGATTGTGTTCAGTGCAATACGTACAACAGTTGATTGTTTTGGCAGTGTTCGCACACGTTGATGGCAACATCTTAAAAACACGTTTTATTGACACGCCTGCTCATTTCTCTGAGACCCTTGAGCAGTTATTTTAAACCCCAAAATGAACCCAATAAAACCTTCCGATTTAAAGCTTTCGTGACTGCAGGGATTCATCTTTTTGGTTCTTTCGGTAAAGTCACGTAGAAGGGAAATAATAAAATAATAAAAATTAAACATAACAAAATACAATTCTCACGACGTTTCGGCCAGCGTCTGAATTCAGACGTTGTCTTTCCGACAGACCTGTTCTTTACCTGAGGACGGCTGCTTGCGTTGTGGCCGAAACGTCGTGAGAATTGTATTTTATTATGTTCTATTTTTATTGTTTTATTATTTCCCTTCTACGTGACTTTACCGAAAGAACCAAGAAGAAAAATACAACCTTTCTAACAAAGTCGGCAATACGTTTTTTTTTCAAAGAAAGATATTTAAAAATAGTGGACTACATTGTTTTCACGCTTACTGCTCAGATGTCATGCCGAACATTCACATTTGCTGTACAGGGAACCCAGTAAAATTTTGTGGTGATTAAAATCGTCACCATTATTATCAGCCAAGGTCAAACAATTCCTGGATGAATGCCAGATAGGAAGGCAGCATTTTGATAGTCTAGTTGATGGAAATACACAAAACATAAATGGCCTGAGACGTTGGTTGAAAAAAACAAATCCATTACAAGATGGCATAAAATGTTATATAGGTCTTCCAGACATCCTATATTTCATCACGCACATGCAAACACACACACACAAAGCTGCTTCATGTATCCATTCCTTAATCAACGGGGATCTAAGTGGGCTTGAATGAGCTCAATAATTTTCCCAGCAGGCACTGTAATAATCATTGATTGCAGCGTAGAGGATGCATACATCATTTAAATAGAGTTTGCTGACGGTTTACTGGCAGAACCCGTAAATACATGGACCCATGGTCCACACCACTCTTTTGTATTTCCACCCTCCCCTCCCTCTACATTACACGGAAGTGAAACAATACCACTTGACGATCATGGGGTGGTAAGTGATGTTGGCGAGCGCCTATTAAGGCTGGCGTGGCGTGCGAGTGTTGAGATTTGGCCGGTGCTAAGACCGACTGGCCGTTTTTATCCCAAGCAGCGCTGACGTTTTGCACACAGTGTAAGATGCGCCGCTAACATAACGCCGAGTCAACCAAGGTGTAAATGTTTACTCGCCACAGATGTTGGCCACGGCTGAGAATCAACCTCACGTTGCCAGGTCCACAGCGCGGTACGTACGTACATGGAACTTCTTTCACACCGTACGTAGGCAACCGTGTTCATCGGAGGTGCGGGGGAAGGACAACAGACTAAGCGCAAAAAGCATGTCTCCAAAAATTAGTTTTATATCCAGATGATTTTAAAGTTCATGCCTCCAGTGACTTCTTAATATCGGAGGGAAGAGCATTCCAGACGGCCGCAGAAGCGCATTTGGAAACGCGCGATGCAGTTGACCGTCTTTGTTCGATGGTTTTCAAAAGCCGTTGGGAAGATGAGCGAAGTTGTCGTGATGATTAATGCTCCTTTCCGAGATCAGCAAGGCATTGTGGTTCATTTGTGGCAGGCGATTTGTGTGCAACGAGTGCGACCTTTTAACGTATTTGTTCAGCAAACCGGGAGCCAATGCAGCTCAGCGAGCACGACTGGACGGACATGTGGTCAGATCTTGCAGTATTGACACTAGCCAATACAGTTGCAGTGGAAACGTTATAACCTTTTTTTTTTCAAATGAGCGGTGCCGGTGCGACTCTGAAATGTGCTGCCGACGCCAACGCTGGCAGCAGAGGCGAGTGGTACGCCTCAGTCCGTCAAAGCTGCGGGTTTGCGTGTGGTGGGGCTAAAGTGTGGTGGGTAAATCCCGCCTCATCGCAGGACGCGAGGCCAACCTTTGAGGAATGGGACAAACGCCTCTCTAGTGAACTGCCTCGATTCGGGAGTGGGTGGGCCCTTTCGCGCCAGCACTTGCACGAGCAAGCACTTGCAGGGCTGCACCTGTGCACTTTGTGGACCATATTTCGGCTCCGTTACTCGGGCCAATAACGACCGCGCCGTGGGGGGGTGGGGGGGGGGTGCCACGGCTCCGTAATGAAGGTCGCGGATAAACGGCCGCGCTCAGCAACAGCCCACGGGGGGCTGGGCAATTACCCGCCGCTCGTTGGGCGAATTAATATTAATGCACGGGGCGTATGCTGTCCAATCTAACGCTGCGTGCGAGCGAGATTATAGAGAAATAAAGGGAATAAAAATAAGCAAAAGCCTCCCTCCTCTCCTCCCCCTTTCTCCCATCCCTTCCCTTCCATCCATTTGTTTTTTTTTTATTCTACCAGGTAAGGCCGCACTGAGATGTGTAGGTTTTTTTTAGAAGCGACATGGCCACAAACGAAAGCTCAACGAAGTAGCTTATCACGTGGAGATATACAGCAGTCAAACACTATAAAACGTGTGTCGATTCTAAATGTGGAGGGGAAAACCGGAGGACCCAGAGAAAAATCCGCGCCGCTACGGGGAGAGAGAGAGACACGCAAACTCCAAATACACAGCAGACGCCAGGGTCAGGATCAAACCCGCGACCTACTTAATTCTAGATTTGAAGTTTTCGTGGCTGCAAGGATTCATACTCTTTGGATTTTCGGTAAAGTAACGTAGGTAAATTTTTTACAATAAATTAAATCACGACGTTTCGGGCACAACACAAGCGTCCTTCTTCAGGTGGGGACAACTTAATGAAAGCGCACCGCTTAAGTGTGCATACAAGGCGAGTGCGATAACATCTCGCCACCGGGGCGAAATGTTATTTTAGTTCCTCTTCCCCACTCTTGCCCTCCCCTCATCACATATAAATAAACATCCACGCACCCGCTCGCCGCCCTCACACAAGTAGGGCAGAGAACACAAATGATTCCCTTCTCCCCCTCGTTGTGATTTGGGTCTCCATTGTATCGGGCTCATGTTGAGCTATCATCAAAAAGCCAACCTGCGTCTTTGCTCAGAGCAAGTGCCCTGGCATCCACCACCTCCGAGAGAATGTCCCACGTGTGTGCCGAACGCGGGCTGTGTTTGGCACGAGAGCGAGCGTGCGAGTGAGCGTGGTGTTGCTACTGCTGCTGCTGCGGTGGGGAGTGCACAGAGAGAGAGATCGAGAGGCTGTGGGGGGGGGAATCTGCACCCGGTGCTGTGTAGTTTAGGTTGAGTGGAATGGAAAGCCTAATTCCCCTGCCCGTCTTGCTCTCAATGAGGCAGATGGTCGAGCTAATGAGCTGCAACTTTGCGATGAAAAAAAAATATGTTTTTTTTTACGGGGGCTTTCAAAATGCAACCCAAGTGTGTGTGTGGCATGTGTGCGATATGCGTTTAAAACGCATTCTTTGATATCGTTTTGCGCCTGTGTTTAATTTCAGTCGAATCTGTTTAGCTCAGCAGCCCCAGGACATATTTCCGCGTTGGCGAGATGTGAACTCCCTCGCCTGGTATACAGGAGGTTGTGGGTTCGATCCTGATCCCGACCCTAACGCGTGTGTACTTGGAGTTTGCATGTTTCTCTCTCCGTGGTCGTGGGGATTTTTTCGCGGTCCTCCGGGTTTCCCCTCCACATTTAGAAACATGCTTATCGAATGTTTGGCTGCTATACATTTCCACGTGATAAGCCACTTTGTTGAGCCATCATTTGTGGCCAGGTTGCTTCTAAAACAGAGCGATATGGCTCAGTGTGCCTTACCTGGTAACATAAAAAATGTGGGTTTTTATTTTTGTGTGCGGCACACCACATTGAGTATACATATTGCTATGGCTGTGTCTACTCGTACTCAAGTACCTACTCAATTCTACTGGCGATCCGGACGCTCCAACACACACTGTGATGGGAGGTGACCAGAACATTTACAGCGCGGAAAATGTATTCTTTAATCCATCTGCGCAGACCTCAGAGTGTTAAGCAACGACACTGCTTCAAATGGAACTTCGCAAACATCCCCTAAGCTTTACCCGATTGTAAGTCTTGAAAGTCAGCGAGGCTTTTATGAGTAAATATGACTTCAATCGTCACCGACCAAGACTTAAATTCTCATACCTCCATCGTGATCATCGTCAACCATTGTTTCGCGGTGCTCTGATACCAAACGATCAATCTCGGTGGCGAGATGTTAACTCTCTCGCCTGGTATATAGGAGGTCGTGCTTTCGATCCCAACCCTGATAATAATAAAACAGCTTAGTATAGTAATAAAAAAACATCGTTCAGTTTTTCTTTTTTAGTACATCTTAATACGTGAACGGATCTCATCGATCCATCTCCGTTGTAGATGTCCTCTCCGGTCCATTTCCTCCTCTGGCTCCCGTTTTGTCACCATTCTTGTCCATCACTCCTCAGCATCCCTCTTCGCCCCGATGTTTCCTGCCTAAGCCCGGGCCTCTACTCTGCAATCGTGTGTTGTGATAAGTGTCATTTGCTCGTTCTGTAAGCACCGTGTTTGCCCGCAACTTTGACGCGTCCTGCTCCGTTGTTGCCGGCGCCCCCCTATGGATCACCCCGACGATGTCATTTGTTCCTTCTTCTTATTCTTTCGTATGGGCTGATGTAGATGCAAAGTAAACGACCACGCTTTCACGTTCAGGTGGTCGAACCAGATAACCGCGTGAGGAGCAGTGGAGTTTATCTCGCTGTGATGTCTCCTTCGTGTGTGCAGATAGGGGCATTGCGTCGTTCTACGTTGTATGGTCTGTTCTGGATGACCACAGTCGCACACTGGATAGTTTTTTATTTTTAATTTGTGCATCGGATATCCGCATCTCGCATGGTTTGTGCGGATACGGCTTAGGGTGGACCATGAGCTTCGTAAGAGACCAAATCCAGGGATCTTCTGCGTTGGATCTTTCACGATGATGCACCACGGATCTCTCTTGCAAGCTAGCTGGGTAACCGGTTACATGGGACTGTCCATTTAACAAATAAACATTGATTGATAATGCTTGCTTACCCAGGATGGCCTCAGTGAGTTTCAAACCTGTTTTTATTGTGAATGTCCTGTCAACTTCTCACTATAGGGGTCGATGTTGTCGCTGTGGGTAATACCAATTGATGAATGTGCAGGTCATTTTTCAGCAATGCGATATTTGTGCAATACCAGTTACAATGTTTTTTTTTAGTTGCCAATATATCTCTTATCACATACATTTCATGTAAGCTATGTAGGCTTTAATGCAATGATACAGAGTACCAGATATAGAATTTCACCGTCTCATTCTTCATCCTGCATCTCCGATTAGCACGATTGGTTACGTACGGTGCGAAGTAGGTTCAACATACATACATCCATCCCGAAATAACGATGGCAGCGCTTTCATACGCAGGATTAAACACCTTGGTGTCGTTCTCTCTGCGACGTGTTTTCGGGTCGTGCCGCGCATTGATCGACACGATGTCCGACGTTTCGCTCCACGTACTATAGACAATTGCATTAAAGCCGACGTAGCTTACATGAAACGTGTGTGATCAGAGCCGTGCAAACTGGCGCAGTTGGCACCTCCGTGTTGTGTTTTCTTTTTTTTTAAATAAAATCAAGAGAGCATTCTTCGTCATTGAAGAAACGCTGCTAATGCCCTCCCACCACCCTCCCCAAATGAAAGAGGAAGCAGTCGCGACGCCAGTATCCAGAGCACAGAAGCATATTTATGTATTTCCACATGAAAAATAAATAACAAGAACAAGGCGCAAACTTCAAAAAACACCGAACAATACCAAAATAGACGCGCATAGCCCACGAAAGTCCATCATTCGAGCAATAACAGCCTGACATATGGCAGATGAACATTTGCATTCAAACTCTTAGTTCTTTCGGTAAAGTCACGTAGGTAAAAAATGAAATAAAAATTAATAAAAATAAAACAATAAAATCACGACGTTTCGGAGGCAACACAAGTCTCCGTCATCAGGTGGGACCGTCACAGCCAGCAAATCTGTCATCAAGTGGGACCGTCACAGCCAGCAAATCTGGCTGTGACGGTCCCCCCTGATGACGGAGACTTGTGTTGCCTCCGAAACGTCGTGATTTTATTGTTTTATTTTTATTAATTTTAATTTCATTTTTTACCTACGTGACTTTACCGAAAGAACTAAGAGTATGAATCCTTGCAGTCACGAAAGCTTCAAATATAGAATTTGCATTCAACCTGTACGCGAGTCGAGGGTTATGCGAAGCTCGTGCCAACGCGCATGCTGGGAACATCGCTGCATCTCACAGCGCAGGTGGTGGGGTGTGCATTGGAGTGCACTGCATGGCCGCGGATCGTGATTGCGTTTGCTAAACCATTTTTGGTTCGTATGGGATTGTTTTCAGATTGGAAGTGGTGTTTAGGACGAGCAGATTCATCACACTCCAGTTTCATCCGCACGAAGAGTGCTCATACATACTGTTGCCCATACATTTTAACATTTTGCCCTTTCCAAAAAAAAGATATTTAAAAATTTGAATGTACACAACAGAGTAGGTATTTTGAATATCTGAAGACGTCAGAATATATGTTGATAATAAATACTGCTTTCATATGTCGCTTTAGAACCCAACAGCTCGATACATAAACCATGTTCCAGCAGCTCTAATCGAGTTTGAACGAAATAGCTCTAAGCGATATAAAATGACAGCTTTTGTATCCTACAGCGCAAATAATTCGCATGAACAGCCACATGAGAATTTCACAAGAGGGCTCGATTTCATCCGGAGGAGTTGTCCGGGCCGGGCTCCGGACAATGTCCCAGCACCCCCCACGTCCCCTCCCACCGCTATCCGCGGGCAAAGGGTGGGGGGGAGGCGAAGAGGGGGGCGGCAAATATTCAATGAGAAATGAAGCCCACTGATTTTAGTCTCGGTAACACATTCAGCAAACCCACAGCATTCGTCGGACGCGTCACTCAGGCGCAGGCTCTGCACGCGGCTCGGGCACCTTACGCGTAAAACATCAACTCCGGGATCTGTCCGCTCAACACCCCCGTGCCAGCGTCGCTCTCGGGCGCGCACTGGAACAGGAACGCGACCCCGTCGCAGCGCACTTCCGCGAGCCCGTCCTCTCCGCTGTAGCCAACCTCGGCGCCGGCCAGCACCGCGGACGCCGTGTGGAACACGTGCGGCTCCACCTGCACGGGGTGCTCGAACCACACGGGCACGGCTCGCGCCGAGTCGCCCGAGCTCAGCAGCGGCGCCGAGAGCCGAGCCAAGGTGGCGCCACGCCGCTTGATGTCCACCGTAGCCGCGCACTCCGCGGCCCCGCTACGCGGCCCGTACAGCCCCAGCCCGGTCAGGAAGATGCGGCGGTCTACCTTGAATAGCACGGCGTCGCAGCGGCCACCGCCGCTCCGGCAGCGGCGTTGGTCCGCGCCGCCACCGATGCCACCGATGCCACCGCCGTGGCTACACGAGGACTGGAATCGCAGGCAGCGCGACGTGGCGAGACCCTTCCTGGGCACGCACAGGAAGTCGAGCCTGGGCTTCTGCCGCGCCGTGTAGAAGAGGAAGATGCTGTTGGTCTCCTCGGCGCTGAGCACTCCCGACTGCGCGGCCCCATTCGCGAATTCCTCCACCGACATGGCCGGGATGCGGACGAGGTGCAGCGCGCTGCCCAGCGCCTTCCGCTTGTTCTTAGCCGTCGGCTCGAGCCCCTGCCTCTGGCACTCCGCGCCCGACCAGGCCAGCGCCGCCTCGAACACGCTCGCCTCGCGCGCCGTGAGCGACTCCCGCCGCAGGATCGACTCCACGGTGGCGCGGTCGAGCTGGAGGAACGACCGCGATCCGAGCGCCAGTTCCGCCTGGGCGTCGATAAGCTCCCAGCAGCGCTCGGCCAGGCCCTGCTCGTGGAGCGCGAGGCTCTGGGCCAGCAGCGCGCACGCGTTGTCGTGGCTCAGGCTGCCCTCGAGGAAGGCGCGACACGTGCGCGCCAAGCGCGCGACCGCAAACCGCTTGGCCGCGCGCAGCGTGGACAGCGCTGTGTCCACCTCCAGCGGCGCCTCCTCGCAGTAGATGCACCTGCGGAAGGGTTGGACGTGGTTATGCTGCGTATCGGTCATCGATCATCGTTGTCGTCATTGGATCCCTCCCCCAGCACACCGGCACCGTAACGCCACGCACGGGCGCTGCTACCATCCATCTGGCTTCCGTATGTCGATTCGCTGCTGGATGAGCGTGCTTCGTCACGCTGGCTTGTACGAGGAGGCGCGGGTTGTGCACACACGTGGGAGCAAAACTACGGTGGCAGTGCACAAGTCGACTTCGCTACACCGCCCTCTGCTGCCAACCGCGTGGCGACACGCAGCCTCCCTCTCGTGACCGTATCGGGGGGGGATCCCGACCGGTTTCGGTCTCGCGCTCGCGTCCGTACACCCGTCAAGTAAGACGCGCTGTCGACAACGAGGCGAGAGCCCAGCGTGCGCAGGGAGGAGGGGCAGTGAGCGAACGCGAGCAATGTTCAGGTCCGCGCGGGGCTCACCGAATCATGCTGAGAAAGGAGGCTGGCTCCACGTCTGGGATGTGGAACTCCACCTGGTCT
This sequence comes from Lethenteron reissneri, assembly GCF_015708825.2. Classification (NCBI taxonomy): domain Eukaryota; kingdom Metazoa; phylum Chordata; class Hyperoartia; order Petromyzontiformes; family Petromyzontidae; genus Lethenteron; species Lethenteron reissneri. The sequence goes on from NC_083789.1 coordinate 10,562,168, forward strand.
GTCGACGCGTCTCCAAAAAACATGGCATCGAAGACTCTGCTCTCCACAGCCAGGATGCGCTGGCGAACACAACCGCGACGCCCGCGAAGTTACAAGCCCAGGCGCAGGAACAGTTGAACAACAGGCATTGAACGCAAAGTGTATGGTAAAATTGCAGCATTTATTGATTTTTTTTTTTACTGGTACTACTGTGGATGCAATAAAGTCAGTAAGTGTTATTGCGGGGCATTAACAGTAATGGGATAAATGCATAAATGCATTTATAATCCAATACACCCCCGTCTCTCCCCACAGGCATCATATAAACGTAGTCCATCGGCCTAATGGCTCAGCAATATCATCTCGAAGCATTTGTTTTACGAGCATGACTCAAATGACGAGACCGTGAAACTAGATACCGGGCCAGAGTTCTAATCGAATCTAATGATTCGTTTTTATTATTATTATTATTATTGCGTCGTTAATGAAAATTGCATCTCACAGGGCAAGCTGGAAGGTTGTCAGGTGGTGGGCTGGTGACAACAATTATTCTGCGGTTCTCTGTTTGTATGGATGTTTTTTTTCAGCCAATTACTGAGGCAAAACAACAGTAGTGCCCAGAGAAAAAAAAACGATACGTGCGAGGGAGTAGCACAAATTCTGCCTGAAAAAGAATATTGGTCTCGAAAGCCAGATGGACTAACATATTCACGCTATATTTATGGGGAGAGAAGAACTGATGTTTATCTAGTTATGTTATAAAAAAATGGCAGGTGCATTAAAAATGAACGGTGTAATTCAGGCAGCCAGGCAACCGACACTGCCGTGCGCGGGTACCTTGTGTGCAGGTACCCTCCGAGCCCTATCGGAAGGTCCCACGACAAAGTGGACATCAGCCACGAGCTCGCTGCTGCAAAGTGACCGACACAGCCAAGGTCGCATCACAGACAGATCACTCATGCCTACGAATTATAGACGGGTTTGACAGCATGCGTGCCACATGCTTACCAGACACACGCCACTCACCTAACACTCGCGTAACACTCACAATACACATTCATGTGACACTCACCCCGACACTTACTTATCATGAACGTGACACCCGTCCCTCGAATCTAACCACTCGCCAGACACTCACCAGACACTCACCACTCACACAACACTCACCACTCACCCGACTCTCACCACTCACCAGACACTCACCACTCACACAACACTCACCCGACTCTCACCACTCACCAGACACTCACCACTCACCAGACACTCACCACTCACACAACACTCACCCGACTCTCACCACTCAACAGACACTCACCACTCACACAACACTCACCACTCACCCGACTCTCACCACTCACCAGACACTCACCACTCACCAGACACCAGACACTCACCACTCACACAACACTCACCACTCGCACAACACTCACCACTCACACAACACTCACCACTCACCCGACTCTCACCACTCACCAGACACTCACCACTCACCAGACACTCACCACTCACACAACACTCACCACTCACACAACACTCACCACTCACACAACACTCACCACTCACCCGACTCTCACCACTCACACAACACTCACCACTCACACAACACTCACCACTCACACAACACTCACCGCTCACCCGACTCTCACCACTCACCCGACTCTCACCACTCACCAGACACTCACCACTCACATACCACTCACCAGACACTCACCACTCACCCAACACTCACCCAACACTCACCACTTACACAACACTCACCACTCACCAGACACTCACCACTCACACAACACTTACCACTCACCAGACACTCATCACTCACACAACACTCACCACTCACCAGACACTCACCACTCACCCACCACTCAGCATTCACCAGACACACAACACCCACCACTCACCACTCACACAACACTCACCACTCACCAGACACTCACCACTCACCCAACACTCACCACTCACTACTTGTCAGACACTGCTCTGACACTCACCGTGACTCTGAAGCTGACATTCACGTCTCGCGATCATGAACAGGCTTGGCTGTATGCACGATATTCGCTCGTATGCTTGTGCACGACTCGACCCACAGTGCTACAGTAATAATAACGATGTCATATCTTTACCCAGGAGAGCGTCACGAAGCCCTCTTTCCACTTTGGGAAGTTTGACAAATTCAATTGGTGAGTGCTGGCATCTAGAAGGAGAGCGGAGTAACCGAATAAACTCCACGCATATAAAAGGGGGTAAAGCACAACGCTCTGCACAGAAAGATGCAATCACCCATTGCCGGTGAGATATTTACCATCGGGCATATGCACGGAGTGTCGATATCAATTCAACTGAACTCACCCTAAGAGAGTTCCACTAAAGGACACGTCGGTCCACTCCAGATCAAGGTGAAGACAAATTAATTACGCCCAGTCCCGTTGACGCCACTCAACCTCGCCTTAGCCTCCTGCTGCCAACCCCACCGCCTGTTGCAAGTACGACAATCGCCCATCCTCCAAGGACGTTTCGCTTCAAGCACGTCTCTCTGGCAAGCCGTCAACACCCATCACCAACCCCCTGCTCTCGAGACCCTACTCCCTCCCCTGCCTGGAGGAATCGCCCCTGCGCTGAACCCAGCTTTCCGCCACCACTCAGGTGCCGGCGTGTTGACGTGACTGCGCTTTGCACCTTTCCGCGAAGGGGCGGCGGGACACCGGCTCGCGCTCGCCAGCCGCCTCGGCGAACCTCGTCTCCGCGGAGCAGTCGGCTCCCGGAGCGCCGCCCTGGCGCTCGTCCGGCGTCCTGCCTCGCTTCTTGGTCGCGCCCCGAGCGCTGCTGTGGAACTCGCAGCAGACCGGCAGCCGCTTCGCCTTGGCCATCTTCTTCATCTTGGACCTCTTCAGCGCCTCCGGGAGCAGCGTGAAGATCGCGTGGAGGCACCTCATGCCGCCGCCGCCGCTGCTACCAGCGCTGCCAGGGCTGCCCGCGTTGCCAGCGCCTGGGCTGCGCGGCTCGTCCGCGTCCTGGGGGCCGGCGGGCGAGCCCCGCGACCACCGCGGCCAAGACGACCCCGTGGGAGACGGAGCGAGGCGAACTCGGCGCCGCGTGGACCTCGGCACGGCGAGACGGGGAAGGGCTGAGCGCGCTGCGGGCAGACGCGACGCCTTTCAGCGCCCTGGACAGCGCCGCACACTCACGCCGTCCCCGTCTCTATACTGCCGACAAACGGCTCAGCAAAGCAAGCGGTTGTGTGCGTGTATATATACACACACACACGAACTGTGTTTAATTATATATATATATACTTATCTTTCACGCGGTATCGTGTTTTTTAATTAACAGCGGTGCTTTGCCCCTAGCCTCCGAGCGCCGCGAGCTACAGCGCAGAGCTGTGCACGCCCGGCGCCGCGACTCCCATCGCTTGGCTCAGGCGCGCGCGCGCGATCCCCCACCGCGATAGCGCTCACATTGAAGCGTAGACGGGGCTTCTTTGCACGCATGCCCATGCCCCACCGCCTCCACACGCCACGCGCCGGTTACGCAATGATTGCTCAGCCTCGGGGGTGTCTCGCACGCGTGTGTGCGTGCGTGCGCGTGCGTGTGTATGTTCGTCCGGGCATGCGTGTGTGATGGGGGTTGGGGGGGGGGAGAAGTCGAAGGGAGGATGGGTTGAAAGAAGAACCTCCCTCTCCCTCCTGCACCTCCCCTCCCTGACACCACAACCGCTATACACGAATACTTTATTCAAATTGCCACGTTATCATACAAATTAACACATTGGAATGATTGTTTGTGTATATGTAACCGTTGTGTGTATGGGCGAAGCGGTAGGGTAGTGATTAGCGTACTGCCCTAAGAATACTGCGATCCGAGTTCAATTCCCGCTAACAGCAGTGGCGAACATCTGAACCGGTTCTAGGCCTCCCCTATGTGGACTCAGCCTTAAACGAGTACGTACAGTACTTGGTTCGGTGTTAAAACATCAGCATTGGGAAGACAAAAGCGGCCGGTATTGTAGTTGTGCTACCCACTCCCTCGTGTGCCGTGCCGGCCTTCATTAGGTTCTCGCTAACAGCACTTGCCCCAACACTCTGTTCAGGCTACACGGAGGATCTTTGTCTTTGTAATATGCGTAGTGCAGCGTTTCACCCACTTTGTTGCTGTTGACTAGGTGTGGGGGTGGAGGGCTTCATCCAACAGTGGATGAACCATGGCTAATTCCTATGGCGATGTCTGACCATGGCCATTCTGTATACGTGGCGCTTCAACCGTGAACACTCCGAACGCAGAGAAGGTGGCCACCTAGGAGAAGAAACGAGAGATCAGCCACGCGTGCGTGTGGCCAAGCAGATCATGATCGCATCGCAGGATCGCGAGAGAGATGTCGCCTGCTTGGTGAGAGGCCCCTAACCGTCCAGCAGTGGATTGACCACGGTTGACATCTACGATGCCGACGATGTCCGAGGGGCCACTCGGTAAAACTAAAAAATAATTGTGCTCCTTCCATTCGTGCTCAGGCTAAAGCGTGCGCGGTGGGCGTTAGTAGCGCAACGCGCTCCACGCAATCCGCAACCACGCAGCAGCCACTTTGCGACACCACTTTTTCCCCAGTGCTGTTCAATCTCGTTGATTGCCGTTGGCGTTACAAGAAAGTCCGTCGATGAGACGGCGGCGTTGCAAGCCGTGGATCTGCCGACTCCGCTCTCTGAGGCTGCGTGTTGAATTAAATTTTCATCGAAACACCAAGCCCTTCCTTCGATTCAGACGCGTTAGTCGTTGAAGCAGCAGCAGCAGCAGCCGTGTCTATTGCTTGTAATTACACACACACACAGAAGGATATTTGGGTGACAGTTGAAAATCCACTTCATCACACACGCCCTGCTCTGTTGTACCTTCACACACGATGGGACACGTGCTGGATTGCGTTACTTCTTACCCCAGACCATTCTCAAACCATCGTTGCATCGGCGCCCTGTCTCTAAACGAGTGGAATTGGATATCATGCTGATTGCATTTAAGGCTTTAACCAAGGGACTGGCTCAATTTTATATTCAGGAGCTAATTCAATCGTATTCCCCTTCAAGTCCTCTATAATTTTCCGACGATGCCCTTTCACATCTACCTCGATCTCGGCTGCCTTCTTGAGATGATTGGCCTGCTATTGCGTTGGCCCCCGTGTAGTGGCACCCCCCACCGTTGGAGATCAGGCTCCCGCTGTGCCAAGTGACCGTGAATAATTTAGGGACAGTTGTGAACCCGTGCCCGTGATCAAATTGCCTGGAATGTGCCCTGTCTCGTGTCAGATCGCAGAAGCCGTGGAGGGTTGAGCCTGCTTTGGTGGGCCCACCACAATGTATGAGGTTGCTCTGTCTGCGCTGCTCTCCCTGTGACGATGAATTTTTTTCCTGCAGCCATCCGTGCTGTCAACCCCCCCCCTCCATCCCGCAGCAAAGGTAAAGATTTAATACTGGTAGGAACCTCCTGGTTACACCAGCCCACAGGGGATTATTGTGTCCGTCGTGCAGGGAGAGGCTGGGTGAGGAGGGAGGGGCTGGGTGGGGAAGGGAGGGTGGGGTGGGGCTGGGTGGGGAGGGGCTGGGTGGCGGGTGGGGCTGGGTGGGGAGGGGATGGGTGGGGAGGGGCTGGGTGGGGAGGGGCTGGGTGGGGAGGGTGGGGCTGGGTGGGGGGTGGGAGGGGTGGGGCTAGGTGGGGAGGGGCTGGTCACCCCGTGGTGCCCTTATAAAACTCAACGTTTAACCTACTCACGCCGGCTTGTGCCCGCCCTCACAGTCGGGCATATTTGCGGAATACACCACGCCGCCGTTGACCCTGGCCATTGACCGAGCAACCCAACGTTCCTACCAGCTCCCTCCGCAGGAATGTGTTAGATTCCTCTTCTCCTTTGCCTATGACTATATACGTATCTTGCCTTCCACTTTTCTGTAAGACTATGTCTTTCTCTTGAACCTTACTGTTCTATATTGATTATCTGCTGCACCCCACTGTTGTATGAAGATCTCTTTATCTTTGCCCCACTCTTTTGTACAGCACCTTCAGATGTGGGAGGTTGATGAGTAAGGGGGGGCGGGGGCAGAAAATATTCCATGAAAAATTAATTCCCGTGCAGAATCCTCCTGAAAATTACTCTCTTTAGACACATTAATACCTTTTTTGATAAATAGAGGATATTAATAATCCTTTTGCCTATCTAAAATGCGTTTCATAATTCCACCTGATGGTGCCTGATGCGTAGATGGGACCCATATTACCAGCGTTCACGTTGTACGTTAGTTGAACTTCTACGGAGCCAACCGTGCCAATCGCAGGTGGGAATACTACCGTGCATGTGTTCACGGTTTGGGCTGTGCACCGCGTGTTATTTGGCATGATGTCCGACGTTTCGTTCCACGTGCTGGCAGCTTCTTCAGGAGCTGAATATAGAGTGACGACACGCGGACAAAAAACATACAAAATCATTACGGTTAGAATACCGCAAACGTTGTTTTCCCGCTGCCAGTAGTCGGCTGGTACGATAGTGCAAATGCGTGGTTTGCGTGGTCACAATCGCACGACTCTGGCTGGTCCTTCAATTCTCTGTTCACGCAGGAGATGTGCGCCTCGGCCTGCCGACGTAGTTCTGATGCAGTTGATGGTTGCAGCAGTGGCGAGTGAGTGGATGAGTGAATTTGGCGAATGTGTGAATTGGTTCCACCCAGTGTCTTTGAGGAGCGTCAAAGTCGGCGAGGTGTTTGTTCTCGACGTCCGAGTTGTTCCACTCTGTCCACCAGTGTTCTTCCGGATCTGGGTGAGATTCTAGGATGGTGACAGTGTGGAAGATGAACTTTCTCGAGTGCGGAGAGGTGAGCCCTGCTTGTTCTGGCACGCGTACAGGCCCGTTCATCAATCCACCACTCGATGAGGGGCTCCAGTAATGTTCAGACTGTGAAGATGATTTGGCCATACTTCACCACGTTGGTGACTGTTGGTTGGTTAAGGCAGTGAGCATTGAAGTGAGAGCAGAGCGAGGCTTTCTTGGGCAAATAATTTACATGAATAATTGATATTATTTATTATTATTTTGATAACTCATATTGTCATCAATATGAACAAAGACGGCCACTGCATCTATGCGCTATAAAGAAGTGCCGATGTCCCAAAAACGTTGCCTGTTATATATTTTACTTTGAAAGGCCACGGCGTTATTGGCGATTTTATGAAGGCTTTGTCCCATTCAGAGAATTCTCCCACGCATAGAGGTTCTCCCACCTGCATCACATTCCCTCCTCGCTTGGCATCACACACGTGAGAGAGAAGCCCCCCCCCCCCCCACCAAGCCAAACTAACTCATCACCCCCCCCGCCCCACCATCACGCCAACACCAAAGGTCGCAATCGTTTAATCTTTCCATGTTCCCATTCTGAAGCCACCTGCATTGCAAAGCTAATTACAGGGATTCATTTATTAAAACCTTGAATTGAGTAAACTATTAAACTAGGCTATTTAATTTCGATTTAAAGCTTTCGTGACTGCAGGGATTCATCTTCTTGGTTCTTTCGGAAAAGTCTCGTAGAAGGAAAATAATAAAATAATAAAAATAAAACATAATAAAATAATTCTCACGACGTTTCGGCCACAACGGCTTGCGTTGTGGCCGAAACGTCGTGAGAATTATTTTATTACGTTTCGGCCACAACGGCTTGCGTTGTGGCCGAAACGTCGTGAGAATTATTTTATTATGTTTTATTTTTATTATTTTATTATTTTCCTTCTACGTGACTTTACCGAAAGAACCAAGAAGATAAACTATTCAAATTTTACCAGGTAATGCCCACCGAGATATAAAAAGCTCTTTTTTTTTTATAAACGACCTGGAGACACACGATAGCTCAGCAAAGTGGCAGATCATCACGTAAGCATTTCTAGCAGCCAAATACTCTAAACGCACGTTTCTAAATGTGGAGGGGAAGATTGGACCACGGGGAGAACATACAAACTCCAAATATACAGTAGGCGTCTGGGTCGGGATCGAACCCACGACCTCCTGCATACCAGGCGAGGGAGTGAACATCTCCTAGCCACCGTGATGATGATGAGAGAGAGAGAGACGCAAACTCAAAATATACAGTAGGCGTCTGGGTCGGGATCGAACCCACGACCTCCTGTATACCAGGCGAGGGAATTGACATCTCACCACCGCGATACCGAGGCGATCTCCAGCGCGAGCGACGAAACGAGGGCGTCAAGCTGTGCTCGATCGGACGAGTCTTTGAGTGCTCTTGAAAAATCAAGAACAGAAGGGGATAAAGGCAGATTTTTTTTAAAAAAACAGCCTCAACCCCACCCCCGCACCTGAATTCCGCGTGTCAGCGTGACCTCTGCCGAAAAATCACGTGCCGTTCGGACTGGGATCGACGGCCGAGACGAAATCACGGAGCGAGCAGCACGTGACGGAGGCTGACTGGGCTGCGGCGAGCGACTCGGTGTGGATCCACACCGTGTCCACGCCGGGTGTGCTCGTTCGGCTCGTTTGATTGAAACATGTTTTTGGAGTCGCGTCGACATGTTGGTCACGCCGTTGACATTTCCACACTTTGGCATTGTGTCCATCATGCACGGATGACCTGCGTAGACATAACACGTGAAATGAGAATAATAGTAATAATTCATTTATGTGATGTGTTTACCCAGAAGAGTCTGAGTTAGTCTCGATATACTCTAAAAAGGGTCCTACATTGAGATCTTTGTCGAAGTCTTTGAAAAGAGAATGTTGCTTTGTGTGGGAGGGAAGCAACATAGCTGGACGACGTACCATGTACGTGCCAGCCAAAGGAGAGAAATAAGAACCACGAGGACATCCACTGTGGAGACGGAGTGACAGAATCAGCTCGTGTGCAGGAGCGTGAAGGATTGTTCCATCACACGACTGTACGAGAAGCGATGATGATGATGGCTTTATCCAGGAGTGGATGTATGTATGCCGAACTTCTTTTGCACCGTACGTAGCCAACCGTGGTGATTGGAGGTGCAGGGGAGGAGAAGGACAACAGCTGGCATCGTATGAACATCTCGCAGCAGCCCAGTGGGATATATAACAATGATAATTATAACAATGTTGACTTAAAGCTTTCGTGGCTGCAGGAATTCATATTATTTGGGTCTTTCGGTAAATTCACGTAAATAGGTTGAAAGAAAATAACAAAAAACTACGACGTTTCGATCACAACACAAGCGATCGTCATCAGGAGGATCGCTTGTGTTGTGATCGAAACGTTGTAGTTTTTTTGCTTTTTTTCAACCTATCTACGTGACTTTACCGAAAGACTAAAAGAATATGATTATAACAATGGTAATCATTGTCAGCCGTTTGGCTATCGACTGATTATTTAAGAGCTCCCCACGCTGGTCACTGCGGGTTGGTGAGGGGGTGTGTGGCCAAGACCGATTCAGATATTCTCACTGCTAACATGAGCGGTGCGGCCACCTGCTTCACAGGTTACTATTTACTAGTTGCTGGTACCAGGTAAGGCCCGCTGAGCTCTTTATCAGAAGCGACCTGGCCACAAATGATAGCTCAACGAAGTGACTTGTCGCGTGGAAATTTATAGCAGACAAATACTGTAAACGCACGTTGATTCTAAATGTGCAGAGAAACACTGGAGGATCCGGAGAAAACATCAACTCGACCACGGGAAGAACATGCAAACTGCAAATATACAGGCGCCATGGTCGGAATTGAACCCACGACCTCATGCATACCAGGCGAGGCAGATATCATCTTTTGGGGCCAGGTCGCATCTGAAAAAGAGCTACATAATTCAGTGGGCTTCAGCTGCTAAAATAAAAATACATATTTTAGTTTATTCTGGCCACTGATGTTATCCATGGCCGGGAATCGAACATCGAACGCAGATTCGTCGGTTTCACAGTGCAGTGCACAAACCACCGCACCACCGCTCTCACCCCCTCCGATGAACGATTGAAGAAATGAAATGAGAGCCGAAGATGCGCTGAGCCTTATTAGAGCAGTGGGGGGATGAATGTGTTCAAATCTCGAGGCCTTTGGGTTTAATTTGTGTTTGAGAGAAGGAGAAGAAGGACAAGGAGAAATATGTCATTGAAAAAAACATCTCGGTGCATATTAACACGGCAGCAGCAGCAGCGGCGGCCGTGTTTTATTTTCCATGGCATTTACGCTTCCATTCCACTGATTTTGATGACCTTTCCTTTACATCATAACGGCGCACATTTAAGAACTCGCGGCGACAGGCAAATGCCCGCAGCGAGCGAACCCCCCCCCCCCCCCCAAAAAAAAACACACACACACACGCAAAGATCTTGCGGCAAATCGTATCCATAAATCGCAACGTTTGATGTGTTTTACTTTTTCACGTCACAGTTTATCGTGCGCTGAACCCAGCGCTCAGTCAGAAGGAAATATCACGGCGGCTAAATAAAGCAGTGAAATGACAGCGAAACGTTAAAGCGTTAGCGAAGGTAAGGGAGTTTTGCGTCATTTTTATTTATTTTTCTTTTGCAATTGTCAGCACACGTGCACGCTATTTCAGGGTGAAACGCTCATTAGTCAACTCGCAGATGAATGAAGCGTGAATGATTAAAATGGAAGTTTTGCATGTAATAGTAGTCATAAAAAAAATATATAATGCTCGCTTCACATACGGTCGCCTTTGCTTTTAACCCTGCGTCCTTCATGCAAGTATTAAAAGGGATGATGGGGAGGGGAGGAATGGAAAAAAAAGATGATCGTGAATAATTTACGCGTCGCAGTTAAAGGGAAGGGGGCGAAATTGGCAGCTGCGCGTTTCCGTGAGGATCGGCGTCCCGCGAAGGAGCACGATCGCTCGGACCCCCGCGAGTGCCAAACCCTGTGACCGCGTACTCTTAGTTCTTTCGGTAAAGTCACCGTGTAAGTAAAAAATGAAATTTAAATTAATAAACATAAAATAATAAAATCACGACGTTTCGGAGGCAACACAAGTCTCCCTCATCAGGTGGGACCGTCACAGCCAGATTTGCTGCATCAAGTGAGGCAGGGATTCAAGATGCAAGCTCTTAAATACAAGACCGCGCTCCAATCGGCAAGAACCTGAGGATAAACAATCGTTGCACGCGCGCGGATTCCGCGTCTCTCTCGCCGGCTTGCGTTTGTCGAGCGTTCCCGTTGGCCATGATAATAATGATCATCATCACCGGGCGGGTGGCTCAGCGGTGGAGAGAGTGGCTCGCAATCAATCGGAAGGTTGGCAGACTCTCAAATCCTGGTCGGGGGGGGGGGGTTCAAGTTGCATGCTTCGTTTGTTTAACTTGGTGAAAACGCAAGAGACCAGGATAGTCTCATTTGCAAGAGTGACCCGGGTTGTACCCACCCCATCATCCCTCCTGGTTGATAAAATAATCACCACTCTGTGTGAAGTGTCAACAGTGGATGCGCTATGGATATACATGCCCCTGTCATAGGAATGAGGAATCCCCACAAATTGCTTCGAGCTATAAAAGGGAGATGCCCCCCACCCCCCCCCGTGTTCATATGAGCAGGAAATCATCTGCTGCTTTAAAAGATCTACGTTCCCAGGTGCACCACGAGATGATGACACTTATATGGGATGATGTCCGTGTCCTTGGCTGCCAAGGGTTGTCCATCCTCTCGCCAAGTTCTGGGTAGGCCTTTGATCAATTTGGCCAATTGTCCCAAGGGCAAGTCCCTGATAACAACACAACTGTATGTTAAAATGTTGTTTGCATTGAATTCTCTTTACAAATGTTATCGTGCCAACCCCCCTCTCCACGGCACCCACCACATCCCCCTACACACAGATGGACAGATATAATGGATTTACGCTCTCAATTATAGTGGGAGAGCGTTATAAAAGCCGATTCATTGTCAAGTGTGCTTGCCGCAGCCGTTTAATTAAAGTGCCGCACGTCTGGGCCGATTATCTGAGGACACTCCAGTGACGATGAGCCTCAGCATTGCAGAACCTTTTACGGTGCTTTATGAATAAATATATTCAGGCCCCCCCCCCCGCCATCCTGCTTAGCTCTCGAGATCTGATGAGATAGGGCGCATTCTCTTATGATCGCCTGATTTCGTCAGGTCTCGAAAGCTAAGCTGGCTTGAGCCTCGACAGCGCTAAGGATATGCGACCAACGTGCACAACAGGTGTTATAGGCTGCGGGGCTACCTGGTGGGGCAGCAGAGGGAAGTGCAGAAAAATCCACCGGTTGTACCATACTTCTATGTTTCCCGCATCTGCGTGCTCCCCGCCGTTAACAAGACCTGCACTGAGCGGGGTGGGGGAAGTATGGTCAAAAAGGACCCCCACGACCTCGCACGGCGTCTAGAGACCCTCATCCAGCAGTGGATTGACACAAGGGGCCTGGACGCACACACGATTACTCCTGATTGACATTTCGTTACTTGGGGTTTAACCCAGCTCACCGCGCGCTACCAAACTGTGAGCGTGTGTGGGACGGTGTTCTGCGTGTGTGTGCGTGCTCAATAATATCACTTGATCTTCTTGGTTCTTCGGTAAAGTCACTTAGAAGGGAAATAATAAAATGAAAATAGTTTTTATTATTTAATAAAAAAAGAAATTATTATTATTTAATAAACAATTTTTATTATTATTTAATAACATTTATTATTATTTTATTATTTCCCTTCTAAGTGACTTTACCGAAAGAACCAAAAACATGAATCCCTGCAGTCACGAAAGCTTTAAATCGAAATATCACTTGATCCAACAGTCTGTTAATAAGACATAAGGGGGGGGGGGTCTTTGTCTTTGTGATCTAAACAATAAAAAAGCAAAACAAATGTTACCTGATGTATTACCGCTACTCGCACTGTGGTAATTTAAAAAAAAAAAAAACTAAAACGCTGTGGTTTACTTTTGGTAAGCTGCTTATTTGTTATATTTTCACTGAGATAAAAATACAATTACTGATGTGCCCCAATGGAGATGGAGCAATGAAATAAGTTCCTGCGCAGGAGCAGAAGAAGGGACGACGACTGCATTGCAGGATCATGAGCGATGGCAGTGGCTTGGGAAGTCCTTCATCCAGCAGTGGATAGACATTGGCTGATGATGATGATGATGAATACTCTTAGGTTTTTTCGGTAAAGTCACGTAGGTAAAAAATGTAATTAAAATTAATAAAAAGCATAATATATTTTTTTTATAATAATAATGTATTTATGTTATTACTTTTATTAATTTTAATTTTATTTTTTACCTACGTGACTTTACCGAAAAAACCTAAGAGTATGAATCCTTGCAGTCACGAAAGCTTCAAATGTAGATGATGATGAAGTTGATTGTCATCACCATCTTCTACCAGTAGAGAGATGCTTGGCCGATGATGGTGATCGTCACCATCAAGCAGAGGATTGACCTTTAGTGATGATGAAGCTGATGATATTATCAGCCAGTAATAGAGGCTGTTATGGTTAGATCGTTTCAATATAAATGTGTCGTTAAAACCACCACCTCCACCACACGACACAGCCAATTAGAAAGGTTTGTCACGTAAACAAAACATGCAAATTCGTTACTAGTTCAGCACATCGGTGTGCTGGAGAGTGAACCCCCATTTACAATTGGAGTACGACGTTTCGCCAGCAATTATATCATCATGCTGTCTGCATGATGATGCTGGTTGTAATTATAACTAACATCATCATGCTGTCCGCATGATGATGCTGGTTGTAATTAGAACTAACATCATCATGCGAACAGCCAGGGTTGGTGATAATTATTGGTCGCGAAAGCCTGCGTGTTAAACACATCATCATTTTCATCGTCATTATAATGTTCTTCATCATCATCATCATCTAATAGTGGATTGACCATGCTGACGACGATGGGGCTGACAATGATGATGAGTGAATGAATATGCGCATTCATGCCGATACGGCTGCTGCAATATCTGGCAGCTTCGCCCCGTGTAGCGAAACACACAAAGCAATGTGAGAGATCGCGTTGTGATTACATAACTTATCTAGTCATGCTGCTGCGTTAGCGGTGGCGCAAAAACACAAGTAATACAACCAACAAACTAAACACTTTAATCAATAACACTGTTTGGCCTTAAAAATAAAATAAAAATATATAACAGGTGATGTTTCGGGCAATCTCCCTTCTTCAAAGCACACATGTTCCATTATTTTAAACATCTCTTATTCATAATCAACGTTTTTGGGTTTAGATCGCGTTATTTATATTTATAAATGTGTCGTAACCCTCCACCACATTTACAATTTTTGAGTACGACGTTTCTCTGGTAATTGCATCCAGCATCATCTGGCGAACTATTTGTCTTTTGTCAACGTGACACTTTTTTACTGAATGGCCGTGTCGGGTGGTGGAGGGTTACGACACATTTATAAATAACGCGATCTAAACCCAAAAACGTTGATTATGAATAATATTGGTCGCGAAAGCCTACGTGTTAAACATCTCTTATTGCTGAACGCGTTGAGTCTCTCTCTCCCTCTATCTCTGTGGATCTCTTTGTGACCTCATATCAAAGCGTCACTCGACTGCCTCCCCCGGCAGCCGGCCGACTTCCACTCAGTGACTCGGCCAAACGAGACCTCCCCCCCACGAAAAAAGCCCGTGCCGACAACGACAAGGGACATCTTCCCCGCAAGCAGACGACTGAAAGTTGTCTTCACCTCTTGCGACTCAACGCGTGCGCTGCGTATTTCATGGCGCGGCGCCGGTTGGAGGAGGATTTGGAGGTTTGGGGAAGTGTTGGGCGGGTGAGTGTGACGGGAGAGGCGGAATGAGTCTGAACAGAGAGAGGGGGGGGGGGGAACAGCGAGAGCGTGCACGGCGCAACGGCGCATAAATAATGTATCAAAGCAGCTTACTCAAAAGGTTTGTTGGTATTTTAATTACGTGGGGGGGGGGGGGGGGGTTCGACGTCTTCCGAGACAGCAGCCGCGAGCCGTGTCATGTCTCTTGGCGCGCAGGGCAGCTTGTAGTGAGAGTCGGTGAAAACAAAGTTTCGCGTCTTCGATGATGGGTTTTGTTTTTAAACAGCATTGCTAGAGACGGAGCAATGCGATGGGGCAGAGGAGAGTGACAGAGGCAGTGACGGAGTTTCTTGGAGAATGTATCCCCCCCCCCCACTTGGCCGGCAGTGACTCGGGCAGCTTTGCTTTCGTACGATCGCCACCAACGACGGAGACAGACGGCACGCGTTCAAGTCGCTCTTCCCGATCCGGCCTCTCTCCCACGGCCGTGCGGGTCGTGGGGGTTTGTTTGACCACATTTCACCACGCTGGGGTCTATGCGGGTCGGTGAACGAGGTAGGGAGCATGCAGGTGGGAGCATAGAAGTGCAATACAATAATGGAACTTTCTGCATCGCCCTTCGCTGCCCACCACATAACGCGACGTCAGACAGATAAGTCTTTACATACTTAAACAGGTAAAATATATTTTGATTTAGAGCTTTCGTGACTGCAGGGATTCATATTCTTGGTTCTTTCAGTAAAGTTACGTAGAAGGGAAATAATAAAATAATAAAAATATTAAACAATACAATTCTCACGACGTTTCGACTGAAACACAAGCAATCATCATCAGGTGTGAAATCCAAATTTTCTTGCTGTGAATTTCACACCTGATGATGATTGCTTGTGTTGCAGTCGAAACGTCGTGAGAATTATATTGTTTTATATGTTTTTAATTTTATTATTTCCCTTCTACGTGACTTTACCGAAAGAACCAAGAATATAGGTAAAATATACATATGGTCTGCATATCAGATATTCTCTAAAACGTATAAATTAGGTACAGGATGAATTGTCCATATATTTATCTTCTTGGTTCTTTCGGTAAGGTCACGTAGAAGGGAAATAATAAATAAAATAATAAAACATAAGAAAATTAAAAAATTCTCACGACGTTTCGGCCACAACACAAGCAGCCGTCCTCAGGTGAAGAAACAAAGCTGTCGGAAAGACAGTGTCCCGGTGTCCATATGTTGCCATTTGCCACTGGGGAACGGCGATGTGGCTCAGTGGTAGCGCCCCTCCTTGCATAGGTTCACGGTTAGAATCCAGCGGCCGCCCTGATTAACAGTACGGGTGAAACAAATTATAAAACATGCGTGCCGTCTGCTTCGAAGTGGATGTCAATGATCCCGTGGCATAATTCGTCAAGAGTGGGCAATTGAATAAACTATTAAACTAAACTATTTTTATTTGAACAGATGAGGCCCAATGAGCTATATAGCTCCTTTTCAGAAGCGACATGGTCACAAATGATCGCTCAACGAAGTGGCTTATCATCACGTGGACATTTATAGCAGCCAAATACTCTTAAACGCATGTTTATAAATGCGGAGGGCAAACCAGAGGACCCGGAAAAAAAATCCACGTGACCACGGAAAGAGACACGCAAACTTCGAATGTACAGACATCGGGGTCGCGATCGAACCCACGACCTCCTGAATACCAGACGAGGTAGTTTCCATATCGCCACCATGGCACCATGGTCCAGTTTTGCCAAATTAAAATAATCACCCGCAAACTACTCATTTGGGATTGCACCCAACAACCATCGCCCTTCCCCCCACCCCCCCTCCCAACTAATCGACGTATTCCCGTTTGCAGTTCGGCTGCTGAGTTACCCTGTGCCCACAGGGATAGCTGCCAATGGGGGTCCCCTTTCAGTGTGTTGAGATTGAGGGTGATGCACAGCGCTCCGGGATGGCGGTCGCTATAACAACAACAACAAACAATAATATGATTAACCTGAACCAGTGGCTAAAGCAGACATCCACACCAGCATGAATTCTATGCAGTGGGGGAGAGGGGGGGGCAAGATAATGATTAAGTAAAGCTTAAAGGTATGCATTGCCCTAATTGCGGAGTATCAAGCCTTCCCCGTGTTCCCTACTGGCCTATATAAATTTTTTTAACAATCTATAGAGCAGTTCAAGAAAACTGCATCTCGCAAAGCTGCACAATCTGCAAACACGGAGACGCGGTTGTACAGTGGTCCCTGGATTAACGGTATTTAATTGAGTCCAGGAAATCCATCGTAAACTGAAATGATCGCTCATCGATTATAGGAAATGAATGTTAAAGATTTAATTATTCAAGAGAGCTGTTCCCATAAGCAACGCACATCAAACATTGACATTCTAGCAGCCGGTTGCTCGCAAAACGCTCATAAAAGGGCGTCGTTGATTGGATGTCTTTCCTAGTCCACAAATTGGCGGCCGCGTGATATCGGAAACATCGTTCATCTAAAAATGTATTGTTAATAGAAACCCTATGGGAGGTGGATCGTTAATCAAAATATGGTTAATCAATGGCATCGTAAACCGAAGAAACACTATGTTTTCAGCCAAAGCTGGCTTAGTCCAGGCAGGATTATATGTGTGGGCCTGCGATATTTCAAACAGTGACCAATTATATCTGTGACCGATTCTTTGAAACAAAGGCAGGTGGAAGAGCCGTTATCAAGTGGCAGCCCGTCACATTTTTTTGAGCATCTAATCACACGAACGTTCGAGACCGATTGCATTTCTGACATTACAGCACTTGACGTTGGTGTCACCCACATGGCAAGAGTGACCGATAGTGAACTCTCGATTATCAGTGAGTAAAATGATCTGGCTTGCGGATTAACCTTTTTGTTGTATGCACACGCAAGCTTAATTAAATGATCAGCTGCTCCTCACTTGTCGCGGGTCATTGACTCGGCTGCCACGTGACCGTGAACAAGTCGGCAGGCAAACCGATGTAAGTGTGGTACTTTAGGAAGCATTAAACACAGACGGCAACATTCTATGTCTGCACCCGCATACCACATTGGTGAGCATTAAATGCATTTTTCGTGGCCAAACTTATCCTAGTTGTGCATTATTTGCGTGTTTTGATTAAACCTGGGCCAGCCCTCCACTCCCACAACCCCCGGGATAGTTCGGTGTTGACAGTCTGCACGATTGGCGGAACGTTCACTGCATTGGGGCCCACTTTCATGGCCTATTCATAAGTGACTTGGAACTGCAGTGAATTACAGTGACAGCGAGTGTCCAAAATTGCTGCATGTGGGAAGATTTTTTTTTATCAGAGCTTTTGACAGGCTAGAGTCCTGGAGTCGATAAACATTGCATCCGTCGCCATAAATCAAAGTTTGCATCTGTCAAAAGCAGAAGCGGCGGTTTCTTTTTTTTTACCCCGCTGTCCTGACATTTAATA
Organism: Lethenteron reissneri; assembly: GCF_015708825.2. Taxonomy (NCBI): domain Eukaryota; kingdom Metazoa; phylum Chordata; class Hyperoartia; order Petromyzontiformes; family Petromyzontidae; genus Lethenteron; species Lethenteron reissneri. The sequence goes on from NC_083789.1 coordinate 10,580,372, forward strand.
ATGATGTGGAAATGTTTGGTAGCGAAAAAAAAAGTTTGAAATGTTTGGGAGAATTTTTTTTTCTATACCCGGGGATGGGAAAATACGACTGGAAGATGCAATCGTAACCCACACGGCTGACGATTGTGAAAGCTTAGAGGCAATGTTGTTGTTGTTATATTCTTGGTTCTTTCGGTAAAGTAACGTAGAAGGGAAATAATGAAATAATAATACAAATATAAAACAATAAAAATTCTCACGACGTTTCGACTGCAACACAAGCAATCATCATCATCAGGTGTGTCACGAAAGCTTTAAATCAAAAGCTTTTGTTGTTAACAAAACCTTGCTACGACAACACTTTATTTTGCTTATCACAATCGTGGCCGAGAGAATTTCAGGTGACGACCTCGCGATTTGATTCCCGCCATCATTTCCATTCCCAGCTACCAGAACGCGTCTTTGCATTCCACAAGCGCAGCAAGTAGCAGCAGCAGCAACAGCAAAAGCATCAGCAAAGAAATGCCCAATATAGTGAATAACTTGACATACAACTGACCTCTGTTAACTCAATTTAGTGCAAACTAATGTTTGTAAACGATATTGATGACAATAATACTGCATACATATTGTAGCTCGCTGGATCGCCATGCGTTCGTCAAGGGAAGTGATTTTCAACTCTCGTCATCGCGAACCTCCCCAACCCCGCTCCCTGCACCCCACGCCACATAGTCAAATGACCACAGCTGACAACCCCTTATCAGTGCCCTAGCTTATTACAGACCAATTCAGACCTTATTGGTCACCCGCGTGCCCCTTATAGATCTCAACGTTCATCCTACAAAGTCCCATCACAAGGGAGAAACACAAACAAATCGACACAAGAAAAATGCCCGTATTCAAACGGCTGTACGCCGTACGGACCTGAAAATTCAATGAAGTGCCGTCACGTGACCGCGAGCTTTCTGTCGTGCACGAATGCGCTGTCCAACCAAGTTCCTATCTGCCCACTCTGAAGGAACGTGTTTTCATCTTGATAAGATGTCGCCAGCAGGGTCCCTCTGGTGGAGCATGATGTCACACCTCTCCGGCCTGTGTTGGGGTGTCGTGATGGCGAGATGTTGTGGGCTCGACCCCGGATCCTGACGCCTGCGAGTTTGGAGTTTGCGTGTTCTCCCACGTGGTCGCGAGAATTTCTCTCCGGGTCATTCGGTTCTCCTCTCCACTTTGGGGCCGTCCATAAATGACGTCACGCACCTGGGGGATTCAGACATTTGTGACGATGTGTGACGAGGGGGGGGGGGGGTAAGAAATGTGACGTCACGTCAAAATGCGCAACTTTAAATCGCGTGACGTCATTTATGGACGGCCCCTTTAACAATCGACGTGCATTTAGGGCATTTGGCCGCTATGAATCTTCCACGTGATTAAAGCCACTTCATTGACGCTCTCATTCGTCACAGCCACCAGGTCGCCGCATCTGAAAAATTAGATGCACAACTCAAGAGCCGAATGGCCTCACAGGGCTATACCAAATGAATGAAACTGAAACTGAGTGGGCCTTACCTGATGAAAGAAAACTAGTTAATCGTTTTTAGCTTAGAGTTGGGAAACACTTGGTCACGAGACTGGAGGAATCTGATGAGATACGAAGATATTGCTTTCGTCCGCTCCATTTGGTTAGACAGCTCCCACTGCGACCGCTTGCTTGGCTGCCGTGCAAGGCCATCGACGGTTGTGCTGCACAGCGCAACCGCCCTCCGATGTTGCTTTCGAGTCGCGTCGCGTACTGTTGTTTGTTCGGCGTGATGTCCGACGTTTCGCTCCACACGGCGGGAGCTTTTTCAATCACGTGCAGCGAAATCATGCCGAACGACGCGCGGTGCAACTCAAAAGCACATCCGTATAAATTTCGATGTAAAGCTTTCGTGACTGCAGGGATTCATCTTCTTGGTTTTTTCGGTAAAGTCACGTAGAAGGGAAGTAATAAAATAATAAAAATAATAAAACATCACCTGAAGACGGCTGCTTGCGTTGTAGCCGAAACGTCGTGAGAATTATTGTATTATGTTTTATTTTTATTATTTTATTACTTCCCTTCTACGTGACTTTACCGAAAAAACCAAGAAGACACATCCGTAGTTATTATTCTTATAATGCTTGTGATGAGAATAATAACCTCACCGAATCTCAACAATATTTTTCAGCATGGTCCTGTCAAGTTTTCGCAGGAAGGGGCCGATGTTGCTGCTTTTAATCCCGAGCGAGTAATTTACAGGTACATTTTTCAGCATTGGGATGTTTGGCCACAACACCAGCGTCATTGTACGGTTTCGTTTTTATTGTCGCTATCGCAGGAAAGCAGAGAACCTGGAGGAAACCCACGCAGAGACAGGGAGCAGAACATGCAAACTCCACACAGAACGGTTGCCCGAGTCGGGACTCGAACCCCAGGCCCTTCTTGTGAGTCACATCCCCGCCCCCTCTCCCACCCCACAGACCCCCCCATAGAGCGGAGAGCTGTCAGCTCTGCTGCGTGCCCGGGACGCTCGATGCATTCTGCAGTGAGGGCAGAGTGCACGCCGAATGCACGGGAGGAACCCATTGCCTCCTGGGCGTCTGTGTCTCGACGCGGCGGGGGAGCGCCACCGCTCAGATTCTGCAAATCCACGGCTATTTTCTCACCCTGTACTTACAAACACCGCCTGTTCCATCACTTACTCGTCCGCGTAATGAATGGTGCCGACGCACGTGTGGGTGGAGCGGTGGTGCAGCGGTTAGCGCGCACCGTGCATTGAACCCCGCTTGAAAGTCGAACACGTTTCTCCGCCACCGCTCTGATGAGGCAGCAACTGTCGCCCTTCAGTGGCACCGTCCTGTCGTTTATTGCCGATGATGTTACACTTTGTTAGTCTACAAAGTGCCCGCGGGACTATTCACATTCTGTTGCAATCCACTTACCGCAAAGCAATCCCCCCCCCGCACCGTGTCGAGCTTGTCTGTATGCCTCGTTTTCCATATCAAAGGAAGAATTTATCTGCAGTTGTTCCACTTCAGGGGCCCATCTGTGCATTGTGCTGATTTCGCTTGCTTGGTGGTTTCACGTGGGTGCGGTCTAAAGTGCCGCATTGTGAATATGGCACCAGAGCCCTTGCAGAATGTCTATACAGATTCCCGAGAGAGAGAGAGAATCATTCCCGCACGTTGTCGCTCAGCGCCTCGGCGTGAACCGACGACTCGGCCTCGGTTTCTTCGGCGATGCGCGCGCCTGAACGCGACGGGAACGGACTGCGACCGAATTTACCGATCATGCAGATATCGGCCAATCGCAAAAAAAAAGTCGACGCAACACTAACCAATGGGATTACTCGATCCGTGGATCGCCCGGCAACGATTTTTACGGGGGAGGGGGGGGGGGGTGCACCGGTCGTTTGGTTAGTATGCGCGAGAAGCCACGCGGCGCCTTCATGTGAACGACGGACGAGGGTTGAGCATCGCGAAGCAAGCCGGACGGTCCGCCTTTGCCACTTCGGCTTGGGCTCGTTGTTTATCGGGGCGCTGCCCGCAAGTACTGCTCCACAGCGGTCGTTCCGGCCACGTGGCTCAGCGGTCGAAAGGTTGCGAGTTCAAATCTTGGTTGTGGGTAGACTCAGCCCATCATCCTTCCGAGGGGTTGATAAAATGGACACCGCTTGGTGAGGAATTCACCAGTGTTGTCCTTCGTGGAAGTTTCACCGAGTGGCTCAAGGCTGTAAATGGGAGGGATGAACACAGTCTCCATGCTCACTCGAGCTGGAAATCACTTCAACTTTCCCTTTTTGTTGTTGTCGCGGTCGTCAGTTACGGAAGATCCGTGCACGCGCTGAAGAAGGCCGATTGATCCCTTTATGCAATACATTGTCACATGTCTGCTATAAGTTCAGGCAAGCGTCTGCAACCTGTCTACGAAAGAGACATCATCACACCGGGTCTCTTCGACTCCAGACTGAATCCCAGGGTTACAAGGGTACACTTATTTATAGCTGTGAATTGTTGGGACATTGAAAACACACTCGGCCTTCTTCATGGTCAAAGATGAGGAACCACAGCAAGGGCTGCACAACCCCGGGCCTGAGCGGCCACTACACAATGGATAACTTGAAAAATGCAATTGTTTGACAGCTGAAAACAATGATAACTGTCTAATTGAACAAATCATTTGTTATTTTAAGGGTTCGATTTAGTGCTGGGCCAACCAATTATGTAAGCATAAGCGAATACTCTACCCATTGTCGGTTCAATTACTCGACCAATCGGATAACTCGTCATGGGCGTGGCTTGTAGGAGGTTTCCCACCTTCGGGAGGCATAGTTGGTGCCAGAGTACGGTAATTGAGGAAAAAACGAAGTATTTGTTTGCATTTTTTTCGTCGATTAGTCGACAAATTGTCCCAGCTCCAGTTTAATTATAGCTGAGTTGGAATGAAAACCAGGATCGGAGTTGTGCACCAATGAACTATAGGCTGCCAGCACTGATTACACTCGGTGTAATTTGCTGTTATGATCTTTTCCCGGGGGTGGGCGGAGGGTCAGGTGGGGGGATAGTCGAAGGCTCCGGTGAATTTACTCTTCTGGCCGGCACAACGTGTACCCGGCAAGAACCCACACCGGCCCGTGAAGCTCAACTGTGCAGGGTTTAAATTGAATTCTGTTACAAGGGCACATTTGCTCTTGTGCTTTTCTGTTCACACCACCGCACCGTTCACACTGGGGGGATGGGGGGGGATTGGGTTATGTTATCCCAGACTTTGGACAGAAGTTTGCACGACAATATATATTGGCACACATGTAAAAGGTCCACCATGCGGCGCATAGGGTTTACAGCTTGTGCCTTTTCTGTATCCATTTATATTCATCATTTAATTTGTATGCTGTATACGTGTCCACATTCATGGTTATTTGGGAATCCTTAATAACGGCGTGAAAAATTACACGAGGTATTGGCACCAACCCCAGAACAGATTTCAAACAATTTCAAACGGAATATAAAGGAGCAGTGTTGGCGTGTGTGTGTATGTTCGTGCGTGTGCGCATACATAGGGTTGGGGTGGTGGCGCAGCGGCAAGTATACTGCGCTACGAACCCGGGGCCCTCATTTCGATTCCGGACCATGGCTAACTGTGGCCTGTTACAGTAAACTCTCGCTATGCGCGAGATCTCGATTCGCGAGTTTTACTAAATGTCTACCAACTCCCTCTGATTCCAGTGTTCCCGAGTGTGCGTAGTGCCAGACCAGCAACACCGGGGGAGGTGCGTGCAGAATGTTGCTACATTTGAAATGTTCTGTGAAGATTAGGCACGCACCCTTGGCTGCACGCTTTGACCTCGAGTCTCGTAATAATCCCGCTCTGAGCTGGCTCCGGTGCATTTCTACTTTATACGTGCTTACCGTCGACTCGTTTGTACATTTTGGTAAAAACGAGTCGAATGTGAGGTCCATTAACGCGAATGCAATCGGGGAAAGTGTTGCGGCGAGCGCTCCCCAGGGTGATCAAATGATAACCACTTTGCGCTGTTATCAAACACTTACATCTCCCGAGGAGTCATCCTCCTGAAATACTCACCACCACCACCACCTACATCGTCATGAAATCATCATCAAAGGTAATAAAAAAAACACGCAATGTTGTTTTGACAATGTATTATTTATTGCAGTAATTGTCATTAAACATTTACCATTTCCCTCCCTATGTTCACTCGTAACATGAACACAACCCCATTTTTCCCATGTGAAGGTTTCTGAATTCGCGAATTCTGCATTCGTTTTCAAGAGCGTAACCCTCGCGGATAGAGAGGGCTTACTGTATATCTGCATTGGTACAGGATCTCCCCCAGGTTGACTCAGCCTTTAAATGACGACCTGGTAATCTATGTAAACATCAACACCGGGGGTACGAGGGCAGCCTGGCTTGGTGCTGACCACAGCACTTCCCCATGCTCAGTGCAGCTCCTAACCGGTGTTCGCGAACAGCCTTTGTAAGTCATACATGCTTAAATCTATGGCGTGTTTGAGTGTGAGCGTGTATGAAGGTGGAGTGCTCGCTAACAGCACTTGCCACAGCAGTCTGTGCGGCTATCGGGGGGGGGACACCTTTACCTTTGAAGGTGTGGGGATCATGGACATTGTGGTTTGGAGGCCGTCATCCAACAATGGATTGACAAAGGAGCTGAACATGTATTGTGCGTGCGTAGCGCAGCGTTCCATCGGGGGCACCGGTAGACGTTGGCGGAGCAATGACGCGGCAACCATCAATGTTCACCGGCAGGATCCCGTCGGAAGCCACGGCGACGTGAGATCAGTAGACGTAGGGAACGATACGGTACTTGACTCTGCGGCAGTACTCCAGCCAGGCGGGGCCGTACTTGCGCCGGCAGTCCTCCTCGTCCACCGCGTCGCGCTCCACCAATATGGTGATGCAGAACAACAGGTACACGTAGGGTGCCAGGTGGCTCACACCTACGGGGGTATGGTGGGTGGGGTGGGGGGGAGAGATTTCAGTACCTGTACATAACTTGGCAAAACATTCTCAGTTTGAAACGGTTAAGCAGTTTGACCCAATTGCTGCCACGTGGGAACAGTGGTTGTAACATTGTTTTTATAGCTTTATTTTGGTGATGTCGAAAACGTATGGTTAAGCCATGTTTGTTTGTTGAAGTAGCCTGATAACTTTATCTAAATTGTCTTATGGTTGCTATTTTTCGACTTGCATCCCACTGGGATTTTTGCGCACAGTGTTGATATACGGTGCTTTTTTCTGGAAGATTTTGCTGGTTTTTACTGGACGTTTCTGTTGCGCGTCGTCACTTTAAAATGTTCTTTGTTCATGTTTTTGTTTGTTGCGGTTGCACCCGAGTCAAGAGCCTCATGGCTCACAGGGCTATACCTAATAAATTAAACTGAAACTAAAACTGAAACTGAAACGCAACTGGACATGGAACTACAGGGGTCGTCGGTTCGATCCAATCTCCCTGGCTGGCGGCAGGTGAGACAATACGGTCAAGTTTCCTAAAATCACAACCCTACCGCCTCTATTCCACCCAACAGTACTCAGTACTGTCTTTATGAGTACAGTACACCACAGTAATTTGATTCGAAAGGTCGTATGTGGTGGGGTAAAGTGTGGGTACTGCCACTGAGTGGAAGAGTTAGGCGAATAGCCTCTGAGTTAGGCGAATAGCCTCTGAGTTAGGCGAATAGCCTCTGAGTTAGGCGAATAGCCTCTGAGTTAGGCGAATAGCCTCTGAGTTAGGCGAATAACCTCCGAAATGGGCCCTGAAATAACCAATTGGGATAGTGCGTATACAGTACGTGTGTGTGGGGATCGGTAGCACAGTGGTTAGCGCACGACTCTATGAAGCCGACGACCCGAATTCAATTCCTGCCCACGGCCAACATCAGTGACGCAACATCTGAACCGGTGCTGCGTCCTCCACGTGGTCGACTCAACCTGAAGTGAGTACCTGGTGCGGTGTGTCAAACATCGCCACTGGGGAGACAAAGGCGGCCGGGCGTGGTGCTGGCCACCCACCCCCCCTCGTGTGCCGTGCCGGCCTTCAAAGGTCCTCGCTAACAGCACTTGCCCAAAAAAGTCTGCTAAGGCTATCTGGGGGATCTTTGTCTTTGTGCTGTTGGCACAGCGTGAAGCAACGGCTCTCCAGAGCTTGCCTTTTCTGCCAGCAGTGACGTGAGCAGGCAATTGCAGGGCTGCACCTTTTCCACCTTTACCTTACAACATGCTGATTATTTTAACAGGTAATGAGAACGATGTAATTATTTATTGTCTTCAAAATTGTTATCCAGAGAAAGGGTTTGCAAATCGGCAACCTGCCACTTAAACTGGGGATGTTTAGTGCTTGTGATAATTGAATCCCCTGAGAAATCAAATAAACAGCGCAGGATCTATTTTTGCTATGTACAAAATAACATAACATTTTGTTCCATCAGCTAATAGGCCATTCTGAGCAGATTAACAACAAATTGCAGCCCCATCCTGTGTCAAATATGGGGAGTTTGTTTGGGCTTACTTCACCACACTGGTCACGGTGGGTTAGTGGAAGTGCCTCGTGGTGCATACCAGAACTATTTCAGATTTCACCCACCACTCATGTTGTTCCAGGAATTGAACTCGGGCCACCGGATTAATCGTGTATTGCGCTAATGTGCTCCACCAGTTAATGATTTTATCGAGGGTGCTAATATATATACACGCACATATGTCTAAATATTCACATGTATAAATTGTGACCAGTTGTGGATTATGAATTGTTTAGAAATGTAGGAGAGTTTGGGAAAATCGGTGACCTGTGTTTTGATGCGGTAACAGTAATACAATATCAACGTAGCGGTTTGTGCCTGGGTTATAGGTAATGGTATATATATATATTTACCATGCTCATCGTTAAAACAAATAAACTGTTCAAGACTGTGAATCTGTTGAACTGATAACGCAAGTTTTTTTTCATTACTTAATTCCATTGTTTTGAAAGTGGGGGGGAGGAGGGAATTTAATCAGATGATGATTTGTGTGTAGTCACAAACAATTAAATCAAATACATTCGGCACGAGTGAACGTTGCCCCATGTCGTGTTTAGCTGTGGCGTCCAATTACGCAATAATATAATATCATTCGACGTTTATTTTGCGTGCTTTTTGCAGCAACAACTTGGATAAGCTGCAACTGGACAACTGGCTACTTACGATTTACAATTTCCAAAGTATACAGTGGAAACTGTGGACAGGAAAACCTAAGGCAAATTAAAATCCACTGCAAAACACACTCACGCCTGTGATCCGGCACTGTGGTGGCAGTAGCAAGAGTTGGTGGATCACGCACAGATGTCGTGAAACACCCTCACCAATTCTGGCGAATTGCCTGATGAAGCTGGTTGTAATCACCAGCGAAACGTCGTAATCAAATTGCAAATGTTGTGGGTTTACTTTCCAGCACAGCAGTGTGCTGGAGTAGTAACTAACTGGCACGTTTTGTTGACGCGAGATACCTTACGTATTGTCTGTGTCGGGTGGTGGCGGGTTCACAAAGTATTTATATTTAAGCTCTCTAACCAAAAAAACCTTCATTGTAAACACCCCTCCTGTGGGCGTGGAGGAGGAACTGTAACCCTGGCTTATTAGAAAAGGCAGTAGAGCAAATATTGGACTTCAACTGTTCCATGTGTATGGGATAGTTTTGCTCCCTCGCACACGTGACTTTCCTCCGGGTGTTCCGATTTCCTCCCAAAACTAACCACTTATTAATTTGCCGATAACACCTTCATATATAGAGGACTGCAGAGCTTGAGAGGGAATTCGGCGTCGGTTCAATGCGTCGCTGCTCTTCCTGCTCGTTTGAGATTCCTCTTCGCACCTCTGAGTAATTTTTTCCTCTCTACGAGAGAGAGCGAATAGTATGTGATGTGTTACAAATTGAAATGATTATGTTATTATTATTAATAGCAAAAATAAATGTTTTTCCAATAAATATTCTTAATTCTAACTTTATTTTTGATTATATTACACTTGTGCTACCAGCGTCAAGCCATGAGATAATAAATATCCGCTTTGGCGGCCCATGACCCGCTGGCAGGACTGTGTCGCTCGGCTGGCCTGGGAACGGCAGGGAATTCCCCAGGAAGAGCTCGAGTCTGTCGCCAGAGAAAGAGACGTCTGGACCGCCCTACTCAACACGCTGCCGCCGCGACCCTCGCCGGGACAAGCGGGTTGAGAAACGAACTTTGGGGGATTTCTCTTCTGTGATATCCACTTCTGCGGGCTGTTCTCCAAGATGGAAGGTTACTAAACTAAGCTATTTTTTGTTTTACAAGATAAGGCCTACTGAGCTGTATAGCTCTTTTTCAGAAGTGACCTGGTGACAAATGGTAGCTTATGTGGACATTTATAGGAGCCAAATACTGAAAACGCATGTTTCTAAATGTGGAGGGAAAAACTGGAGGACACGGACAAAAATCCACGCGGCCATGGGGTGAATATGCAAAAGAATCCAGAACCTCCTGTATACCAGGCGAGGTAGTTAACATCTCACCATCGTGGCGCCCCAAGCTAAAATGATAAATTATGAAAATTCATTGCCACTACCATAATTGGGAAAAAAATGATAGAAAAATCACGATAATATTTATTTTGAAAACACAAAGTAGAAAATACGAGTTTTACGTAAGGTTGCGCACCGCAGGGAAGGGCCCACGCCACCGCCATGATGATGTCTCCCAGGTAGTTGGGGTGCCGGAGCCAGCCCCACCAGCCCGATACCAAGAGGCTCTTCCCGTGCGCCGTCGAGATCTTCTGCAGGTCTGCGTCGACAGGGTGCGGAAGAGGCACTCGGAAAATGCGAACTTCACTCGTTCTTTTGAATTCATAGCAGAAAAGTACAACTCTGAAACCACAGGTTCTTACGTGGCGAGATGTTAACTACCTCACCTTGGAATACAGGAGGTCGTAGTTTTGATCTTAACCCTAACGCTTGTATATTTTTAGTTTGCATGTCTCTCTCTCTCCCCATGGGTTTTCTCTCCACGTTTAGAATCTACATGCATTTTGAGTATTTGGCTGCTGCTATAAATTGCCACATGATTATAAGCGACCACTTAGTTGAGCTATCATTTGTGGCCAGGTCACTTCTGAAAAAGAGCTATATAGCTCAGTGGGCCTTACCTAGTAACATTAAAATAGCTATTTTTCGTTTTAGTTATTGAGGCCAGCGACGTTTGTTCGGCTGCAGACAACAATGTGGCAAAAGTCATTTCTATACTGTACTGTACTTCTATGCTTCCACCTCAATGCCCCTGCCTCCCCGCGCCCGGCCCTCATTAACTCGCACTGAACTAGTATGGCGAAGTATTGGTCCAATAAACTCCAGCACCCGTACGGTATGGGGAGGCCGTTATCCACCAGCAGATTGACAAAAAGGACACCACACACATGTAAACGTTTGCCCCCCCCCCCCCACCCCCCAAACTCGCTCCCCCAATCCCTGGACATCTACGACTGGACATATGTGAAAAAGAGCTTCATAGTTCATCGGATTCCTCCAGTATAAATACATATCCTGATTCTAAAATATTACAAATCCTGCACCTCCAATTAGCATAGCTGGCTACGTGCGGTGCGAAAGAAGTTCAACATACGTACATACAATGCATGGTCTCAGCAGTGTAACTCTGTGAGCGCACATCGGCGTGTGCTGGCTATGTCGTTGCGCTGTGCACTTTTTAGCGGGATCTGTACTCACGCGCATAGTCGGGGTGGTTTGGGTTTTTCCGGAAGCCATTCTTTTCAGCGTTGGAGCTTCTGTAGATCCAGAATCCAATGACTAAGAGGGAAAAAAAGACGCGTTTTAAATGACTGTTCTGTTGAGCATCTTTGTCTGAACTCGCGCAGAAATTAGATTCGTAAATTAAATCCTTGGTTGACTGCTGAACTTCTTTCGCATTGAACGTATCCAATCGTGCCAATCGGAGGGGCAGGGGAAGGACAAGAAACTGAACACAAAATAGCAATTCTAGAGAAATTTCTTTTCAATCTCGATTTCAAACAAGTTCAAATCCCGGTTGGGGGGTTGATTCAGTCCATCATCCGTCTGACGGTTGTTAAAATGGGTAGCACTCTATGGAGTAGTCATCAGTAGTGGTCCTATAGACAAGCTCACTCCCACCATGGGAACGATTAATTTTCCACCACTGGTTCAGAGCTGTAAACTGAAAATTGAGCACTGCTTATTGAGCAGGACATCACTTTGATTTAAATTTAACCTCTTGTACGACACGTTTTAAGCACCCACACGAACTCAAATTCTGGGTGGAAGTCGAGAGAGGGTAAACCATTTTATTTTTTCAGCACCTCGATTTTGTGATTTTGTAAGACACACGCGCACGTACAGAAGAGGGCTGCGATAGCAGCTGCCCCTGGCCAGGACAGTGGCTGTGGATGTCTGAGCAGGAAGTAGGCCTGGATGATGTAGACGAAGGGCACCCATGTCAGCTCCCCACACACCACCGCGTAGCCCAGCCCCGTCGAGATGCTCTCACGCGTCGTGAGGTCAAAATCCTGTGGGCGAAAACCAAACGATCACGCAAGCGGTTGCCTTTTGTTTGGCAACAATTAATAGACGCGCGTGTCTTTGTCCTGCTCGCGTGTGTGCGTGTGCGTGTGTGCAGTCAGCCCGTCAGCCCATTAGCATGGCTTGATGCGTCGGCTGTTTCTCAGAGTGCAAGCTGATGTTTCGCTCAGTGGGGTGAAACAAGTGAAGTATTGCTTAATCAGCAGCTGGATCATTCTGCCATACAGCTACAACTTTTTCAGGGGAGGCTCAACCGGAACACATAATGAGCTGGCAGCCCAACGCACTTTTACTTTCTGACGTGGTCACAGGTAACGCAGGACAGCCAGTCTGGGCGATCAACTGGTGATGAGGTCTGGCCTCGTCATTACCTCCTCGAGCACAAGGTCAGCCGCGTAGGTGACGTGGAAGATCGTGATGAGGATGAGAGGCAATGGAAGGTATCCATACGTCTTGAATGCCCAGGCCAGCATGCAGGCGTGGATAGGTCCCTGTATCACACACGTGTCAACGACACAGCACAGGTGTCAGTGCTCGTCCATGTACAACAGAAGCAACAACAACAACAACGGCAGCAACAGCGACGGCAATGGTCGTTTAAAAGTAGAATGACGAAGAGGTGGCCGAGTGGTTCGGTGGTCAGAGCGCTGAGCTGGCACCGCTGAGATCTTGGATGTTAATTCAGGCAACTGCCTGTGATTAAACCGGGTTGTCAAGTGCAGCGAGTTGATGGTTTTAGAATCGTCACCAATGACTGTGCAACAACAAAAAACCGCTCACATTTTTTCTCTGCACTTCATTTGGCAAAGTGTTGGCTCTGAGAATTACGAACATCAGTTTGACTGTCGCGCGATGAGCCATTATTCTCAGTGGTGGAGCGGGTGTATGTATGTTGAAGTTCTTATGCATCGTACAAAGCCAACTGCGCTAATCGGAGGTGCGGGGAAAGTGCTGCCCCCTCCTGCGTGGACCAGAGGCCACTTAAAAGATCTCAGTGGCAGTTCCGCAATATCCACTTTCGTGGACGGTTATTTACCAACAAGGGTCGCATTACTGTGCAAGATATTTAAATGGAAAAACGTCACCCGTGATAACGCCGTTAGCACAACCAGGATAAAACGTGGGAATAAAAAAAAATAAGAAATTTAATTGCATGGGCATGCAGCATTGGTGTAAAACAATAGTCACTAATTAGCATCTTATGGAGAACAAGAATATACGGGCATGCATGCTGGATGCACAGTCGGTGTCTTGAGGAATGGCGATGATATTCTGTAGGCACCTTGCCCAGTAATGAATTTGCCATGTGCTGGCGGTGGCCGTTGCGTTAATAGGAAATGACGGGTCCGTTGATAATTTATGAAGGGCGGCTGCCAAGTGCGCTTCCAATGTTGCTGGGGTCAAACATTTGCAAGGAGAGAAATGTTCGACCTCTACGTGTTTACACTACAACTGAAGGGAAAGCTCGCAGTGCATGAGATACAGGTCTGCGAATTAATGAAAAGCAGCGATAGCATCGGCAGCGATAAGCCCTTCGCTACAGGGATTAAAACTTAGTGCAGCACCAAGTATAAATATCTGAAACTAATGCAAAGTGACGACCGCAGCAGATGAATACTTTGACGCTTGTATGATGTAAAGACAACAGGGTTTTAATTTCCTTTATAACTATTTGCAGCAGTTGCGTGAGCAAGCAATTGCAGGGCTGCACATTTACCCCGTTTAATTTCAAGGTTACAAGTTGATGTAACGTGTGTTTTTGTTGATGTGTCCTCAGGGAGCGGTGCAGTTTGGAATCGTTCAACAATTATCGCAAGTGTACACACGCCGGGTTCCTGGCAATACCACGGGGTTAACACAAGCACGGTGATGAAGTCCCTTCTCCGAGAGTCGAAATTTTAATGAACATTTTATCAGAGGCAAGGATATTGGGAAATGTGGTGGTGGAGATATCGAGTGCGTGCGGGCAGTTAAACTGCACCGGGTTCCACACGCCAGAGGGACTCGAGGTACAAAAATAAACTGGGACGTCATGGGAATGTAAATAAGAATACCTCACGATATAGGGAGAGGGTGGCGCTACATGTATGGAATTGCCACGGTGGCTAGATGTGAAATACCGCCCTTAGTATGCAGGATGTCGTGGGTTCGATCCCGACCCTGACGCCTGTATATTTGGGGTTTGCATGTTCTCCCGGTGGTCGCGTGGATTTTTTTTCTCCGGATTTTCCCTCCACATTCAGAAACCTGCGTTTCGAGCAATGGCGGAGCCAGTGGGGGGTGGGGGGGGGGGTGGGGGGGTGGGGGGGGTGGGGGGGGTGGGGGGGTGGGGTGGGGGGGGTGGGATGGGTGGGGGGGGGGTGGGGGGGGGGTGGGGGGGAGTGGGGGGTGGGGGGGTGGCACGTTTCCCCCCAAATGATCCGATCGAAGTCCCTTATTTTATCGGATTATTAGGGTTTATTAGTAATAAATCGGCATTTTGCGACCCCCACTGCCACTGTGTAGCATATTATTAGGTGTCAGGGACTCTATGAAATGAGAGGACAATAGTCTGAGTCCATAATTGGCAATAAGTAACGGCAAATCAACTTTAAGCGACTCAAAATTTATGCGCAGTTGCGTATACAGTACACGACTTCCCTGAAGGCATTCACCTTCAGCGAGCGCGATGCCGATCACACACGCGTCGAATAAAAGGGGCAAGTCCTTACTTACTAACAACTCCTCTATCGTTTTTCATTGCTGGAGGGGTTGCCTCCTCTACCTGAACATCCAGGTTCCGCCATTGGTTTCGAGTATTTAGCTGGAATAAATTTCAACATGATAAGCCACTTCAATGAGCTATCATTTGTGGCCAGATCGATTCTTCAAAAGAGCTACATAGTTCAGCGGGCCTTACCTGGTAAAATAAGAATAGTAAAATTTTTTTTTAAATAATGCCACTGACAATAACGAGGGAAACGTTACGTAATTTTCTATGACCGCTACTCGAACGAGAAGAGGATCCTGGGAAAATCGGAACAGGTGGTAACCATAGCCCAGGTAACTTGGCTTTATAACATTGGGGGTTTGGGAAGCAGGGTGACCCTTTGCATTCCCTGCACGAGGGCCCATGCCAACTCCGCTACACCACCGAGGAAGAGAGTCCCCTGTGCACGGTCGTGAAACTGCCGGTGGTGTTGCGCAATCCCTTCAGGTGCTCATCTATGTTTAAGGGGACACTGGTCAACACACTTTTTCTGGCATAAGGTATTCCAACGGATTTAATGTAATTTTGGGGTGCTGATTCCAAATCTGGCATCAGTTTTTGTCTATCACATCAGGTTGTTGAGATATGAAATATTGCATTTTCAATAAAAACTTCAGAAGAAAAATATTAAATAAATGTGGATATCTAAATAAAATTATATTATAAACACACTAGTCTAAAAATACAGCACCATATTTTAACACTAAAGCAGTCACTGACTCGCAACAACTTGAGCTAATTTCGGGTAAATTCAATGAAAATGAGATGTGATAGAGCAAATCTGAGATCAGATTTGGAATCAGCACCCTGAAATTAGTCTAAAACAGCTGCAAAAGTCCAGGCCAGAAAAAAATGTTTTTTTTTTGTTGACCAGTGATATCATTCTGAGTTCTCGTTGTTGGCATCTTGCTGGACTAGCGTGCATATCTGTGGCCAGGTCGCTTCTGAAAAAGAAGTTAATAGCTCAGTTGGCTTTACCTCTTAAGAATAAAAAAGAGTTTAGTTTTATTGAAATATATTTATTTTTAAAGTGATGTTTTTACCTTTCCGAGACTTTGCACTCCAATAGTGTTTTTGCATTGTTTGTTGTTCTAACATTCTGACCTGCCACTACTGGACATCTATGACAAAGAGCTTCATAGCTCATCGGATTCTTCAAATACAAATAAATATGCTGATTCTGAATTTCGCCTACACTTATTTTTGCTGGGAGGTGGTGGGGGGGGGGGGGTGTGCGGGGTGGGGGAGCTGTGTGAGTCGTGTGATGAGTGATAACGGGGCAAGGTAGGATATTTCAATTGCGAGTGGCAGCTGATGGTGGCATGTTTCAAATTTGGGAGAGGCCTCCGCCCAATGGGATGGTTGCTGCTGCTCCCCTCGCCACACGGCTGCCTCTGCTTGAACGGGAATGTGAAAACCTGACGGGTGGGAAGGATGCACTACATTGGTTCTTTTTTTTCTCCTCTGTTGTGCACTTTTGAGATACTGTAATAATGGCAATAATTTTAACGAGTAACGGGCCGAATATTCTTCACTCACTCTCGAAGATGGAGAACAACTCGGAGGAGGAACCATAGACACATGGGAAGGCAGCCATGCGATAAGCTGGCACCGAATCTCTCCCCCCAGCCCCCCTCCTCACCAAGTGGTGTTATCACCAAATGAAATGTGTTATCACTTAATTAAAGAGTGTTTAAATGTTGGAGGAAACTGGAGCACCCGGAGGAAATCAAGACATGTGAGGGGGCCACACTCTATTCCCATGCAAGTGAGACAGGTGAAGTCCACACTTGCTCTACCGCATTCTCCTGGCGAGCCAGGGTACGGCTCTTCCTCGATACCCACGGTAATAGAGTTTCGCAACATTTTGACGATCCGCCAACCCTCATCTCCACGGTGCCGGATGTACAGGCGTGAAAAGTCAACTCCGCACGGCTGTCTTATTTTAAGTGGTATGTGCATGCAAACTCAAAACTTCATAATTATTTTAAGCGATTCGGCCGAAAGTGAAATTCTTCCCAGACATTCCGCACTTCGGAAAAGCAGACTCATAATTTCCAATTCACATATGTGATGATATGAACGATTTACTGTCCCCTTGTCAATCCACTGAGGGGCAAAGGCATCCCCACGCCGTACTGGTGATGGGGTTGTTTGACCCGACTTCGCCATGCTGGTCAGTGCCTAGAATTGGTTCGGACATCACGTGCCACTGATGTTAGCCGTTACAGGGAATCAAACTTGGGTCACTCGGATCATAGTGCAGTGCGCTAACCACTGTTGTCACTGCTCCTCTCCTAAATGACTTAAAATTGTACTTAACAATTATTCAAGCGATTAAAACCCCCTTTTCTAAATTCTTTGTAGCTACTGCCCCCTAGTGATTAAATACCATAATTTATTTTGAATGTTGATGTTATGTCTCCTTACACTTTTTAGTGTTTTCCTCCACTTCATCTCGATTGGGCAATCAGTGTTGTGTCGTGACATTAAGAATCCATTTGGATCCCTCGCAGAGCAGCGTGACCCTTTGTGCTCGAGAATGGCCCACGGAAGCGGATGTCGTAGAACTACCTCTGAGACCTCTTCACGCGAACGACTTCTGATCCACACAAGTTGGAGGCAGGACTTTCTCACCCGCCCGGCCACTGAGAATAATGTTCATTGTGTGGATAGTAAAACTGCCATATTGATATTCTCAGAGCTACAGTTTAAGCAAATTAAGTACGCAACCAGATTCAATGAGATGAGTTTTTTTTTTTTGCGTGCGTTGTAATTGATGCCCGGGTGGAGGTCATCAACTCTCTGCGTTTGAGAACCCATTTGAATCACATGCCGGTGATTACCCAGTTTTATTTTGTATCCAGGATCTCAGCCGTGTCAGCTTCGCGCTCTGACCTCGAAGCTCTGAGCCACCGACAACGATCAACATTGAAAACCCTGGTGACGTGTTGTTACGACTCACCCAGCTGAGAAAGCCAACGCGCATCATGAAGACAAACTTGAGATCCAGATCTCCGATCTTGGGGTTCAGCTCGCGGCCCATGTAGTAATCGCTGATCACCCGCCCTGCCTCGGCGACAACACAAGCAAACGGGAATGTTTCTTGAAGCGGAAGAACAAAGTAGAATTTCCTCGTTGGCCTCCTCTTTACCACCGCTGATCGGCCTCGCTGCACGCTGCACACTGTTGTGCTGCGCTAAATAAGCCCTCTCCCCCACATGCATTCACTGAACACGTAACATTAATACAGTCGCAATAATAATTAACATTTGTAAAGCGCATTTCATTCATAGATCCCAAGTCGCTAAAATAAGATTTTGCACAATGTGCCGCCCTTTCGTCTATCCACTGCTGGGGTTTTATTTATTTGGTTTTGGTTGAGGGTCCCTCCACACCACCTCGCGAGTTATGAGTTTTAGATTTATTTATTGCGGCGGGAAGAGCCGGAGGAGCTGCTAGGGCTCTATTTCATGAGCGTCCTGCGATGGTAGAGACTTTATACAGGACAGGCCTGAGTTACAATCACGGTACAGACGATATACAGGACAGGAATTCGTGACACAAGCACGGTTACATAGGTCGCGAGTATCAATACGTGCTTCACATGTTACAGGAATAGAGAACTCGCTGAAAATGTAAACGAAAAACACATGACTGCATTGTTTTACGAACAAAAAGAAGAGAAGGGAAAAATATAATTTAACAAAGCGAACACGATCAGTAACAGGGAATTTTGTTTGTGGTATGTTGAACTTATTTTGCACTGTATGTAGCCAACCCTGCTAATCGGAGGTGCTCTCCACAGAGACTCGGACTCGCGATTCTCAGCAGATTATATATTAGAGCCACGTCTATGAAGGGACTTGAGTTTCAGGAGTGAGCGGAAGTTTCTCGCGGTCGGCAACGATTTAATTCCCAAATTTAACGTGATGAGAGCAATTCCACAATGGGGGAGCAGCCACCGAGGTTTTTAAGATGACGTAGGATCCCTTCGAAGGCTTCGTTTACTTTCTCTTGCGGTCAACAGATCCATCAGGTACTTCGTGGATGTATTCGACCCATACTTCACCACGTTGGCCAATGCGCTTTGTTGAAGGCCAGCGAGCATAGACGTACAGTACAACAATGGATTTTGCTGCACTGTGCCCTCTGCTGCCAACCACGTCACTCTGTAGCAGCCTATAGCAACCTGTCATGCATGGTGGTTGCCCATCCAAGCACTATCTACGCTCAACAATAAGCACAATATGGCGGTCATTAAAAGTACCAATTAGTGACTAAGCGTGGTTGTGTACGACTATTCTTGCTGCTGAGCAACATCTTGTTGTTACTGGCTCCTGCACTCACACGCAAACAATAGCTGTCCTCTGAAAAGACACCATCACAACGTGGAGTTTTGACCACTGGCACAAGGCTGCAAACAGGAAATTCGGCTCTGTGGTCATCTGGGCAGGAAACCACCTTGACTCTGACTTTTTGACTCTTTCCAACTTTAGCTTTGTCCGTCCATCGATGACTTGAGGGCCACGATAATTCCCGCAAGCATGAACCAATTCGTGGCGCCCACGGTGGCGAGATATTAACTACCTCGCCTGGTATACAGGAGGTCGTGGGTTTCATCCCAACTCGAGAAGCCTATATATTTGAGTGTGCATGTTGTTATCCCCGTGGTCGCTCGGATTCTTCTCCGGATCCTCCGGTTTTTTTCTGTATCCTCCGGTTTTTCTCTCCACATTTAGAAACTTGCGTTTAGAGAATGTGGATGCTATAAATGTCCACGTAATAAGCCACTTCGTTGAGCTATCATTTGTGGCAATGTAACTTCTGAATAAGCTACAAAGCCTTACGTGGCAATTTTTTTTGTTTAATTCAGACTTACCATATTGAAAACTGGCCCCATTGATGAATGCATTGCCCAAACCTTGCAAACATAAATCAGCACAAATAGAACTGCAAAATATGAAAACGCGTTTTACACCTACCCATCAGCTTCCAGACTGCTAACTAATTTCTGTACTTCTGCAGACAAGAGCATTTTGGGACAAGAATTTGGTCATGCAGCTGTTGCTGCTGCGGTGGCAGTGGTGCACAAAGCACAATTAATAAAAACACTCAGTACGTTCGTCAATAGCACTGTGGCTTTTAAAAGGGAAAAAATGTAACAGACCCTTTTTCACAGTACATCAATATGTGCGATGGCAAAGGGTCATTCCCCAAAACGTCAACCAATTATATTATTTCCTGTTAAGGCAGTGAAGCCGCCAAATGTGTTTAGCTCGTTGCATGTTCTATAGTGTTACAGAATCCATGTTTTTTCCCAACTTGTTGAATAAAATATGGAGGTGTAGGTTGGCAGAAGGTGCCGCCTTACCCGTGTTTCCCTCCGGCACCAGTTCCATGATTTCCTAACTTGTTAAAGAAAATATGGAGGTGTAGGTTGGCAGAAGGTGTCGCCTTACTCGTGTTTCTCTCCGGCACCAGTTCCGTGATTTCCTAACTTGTTGAATAAAATATGGAGGTGTAGGTTGGCAGAAGGTGCCGCCTTACCCGTGTTTCCCTCCGGCACCAGTTCCGTGATTTCCTAACTTGTTGAATAAAATATGGAGGTGTAGGTTGGCAGAAGGTGTCGCCTTACCCGTGTTTCCCTCCGGCACCAGTTCCGTGATTGGCGCCGAGAACGACTTGATGTAGAGCAGGAGGCTGACGATGACACCCAAGAGGATGGCGGACACGAGCAGCTGGAGGTAGCGCTCCGCGACGATGGTGAGATCGAGCCCTGCACCGTAGGCCAGGGCGACCAGCCCCATGGAGGCGAGGTAGGCCTGTACACCTGCAGCGCGGGCATAGTGGGACGTGTTGCCAGCTTAGTTGGTTTTGACACTAGGCCAGGGGTCGAGAAAACCTTCGGCTCCGAAGCCGCATGCAGCTCTTTAAGAACTGCTTCATGACGTTATTTGTTCAGCACCACCGTCTCCTATCCACGGACATTGCGGCTCTTGAAATCTTGATTTGTTTAGCGAATTCGAAAAAAAATGGCTCTTATTATTATTTTGGTTGCTGGCCCCTGCACTACTGTAAGTCGTCTTCTTATTCTTCAAAGTCAGGTGTCTCATCATGGCATGGAATCAGCTGCTCAGATTTTCTCTCTCCTTGAGCTTCTAATTCTCTGCACCTGGTTTAGTCACATCCACGGTTCTTACATGGAGATCGATAGACTTACATTGAGACCCATACACTTGCATAGACTTACATTAAGTTCCATAGCTTCATGTACAGACCCATAGACTTGTACCGAAGCCAGAAGTTCAATTGTTGCTCGGGTATTCTCTCTCCATGAGCTTCTATTCTGTGCCACGTATGTAAGTACGTTGAACTTCTTTTGCACCGTAAGTAGCAAACCATGCTCATCAGAGGTATGTGTGAAGGACAACAAACTAAACACAAAAAGCAGATCTCAAGAAATTAGTTTTCAATCTAAATTTAAAAGAGCATATAGCTCCAGTGGCTTCCTAATATCCAAAGAGCATTCCAGGCAGCAACAAAAGTCATATCGACTGCCCTTGTATCTCGTTCCACCGCATCCTCCATCTCACCCTTGGTCTCCCTTTCCTCCCCCTGCCCTTCTAATTGAATCTTGTTTGGTGGATGTTCTACATTAAGCAGTTGGAACAATGAACAGAGTGGGTGGTTGTGGCTTTCCATTGCGATGGAAAACGTCGCGAGCGTTAATTGCAAATAAAAACCGCATGGAGGAAAAGTCTACAATGAGGAATACTGTAAAACGGTTGTCCAGCAGCAGAAAAAAGCGGTCGGAAAAATAACAGCAAATGTTACCCAAGTGGCATTTTTAGTTTTACTGTTGTAGTGCCAGCCGATCAATACGGCACAAACGCGGAGCAGATTTACTTTGTTAATAAATACCGTTCAGGTTGTACTTCAATCGTTTCCCACTTTTCAATGGTGTTCCTTCTGCCACCTGAATGAAATATAACACAGCACATGGTAAAATACAGCATTGTCACATTTATTGCCAAAATGAAATAAAGCATTGTTGGGGCCACAGCAGATGCACGGCCAGTGAGTCGGTGGGGGGTGGGAGGGAGCAAAGGGCCTTTGCCCTCCCTCCGATTTTTTCATACGGCCTTTTTGGAGATTATTTATGAATGTTAAAGAAATCATCGATAATTATGCTATCATCAAAGGTGCGATAGAGTGATGAAATCGTCCCATGTGCAGGTACCATGTGGATTGTTGCATCGCGGGAGGTGGCGGTAGCTTAGAGGCCTTCATCCAGCAGTGGATTGACCATGGCTGAGGATGATCATTTAATTATAGATACATTTTACAGCATATAATGGAATCTTAACTTACATGCAATCAACATTATTTCACCAAATTAGTTACTTTAACAGACAACGGACACAATTTACTCCTTTCCGAAGTTTGTATTTGGGTGCACCATGTGCTGGTGGTGAGAGTGGGGCCAAACAATCCAACTTAGGACCAAATAGCTTGGGCAAATGTTGGCGCTCGTTGAATTCCCCACTGAATCGATTCCGGCGCCTGTATATTTAGAGTTTGCATGGCCTCTCCGTGTTCACGTGCATTTTTCTCCGGTTTCCTCCGGGTTTTCCCTTCACATCTAGAATAAACACGCAGTTTAGAGTATTTGTCTCCTGAAATGTTCACGTGATAAGCCCACCTCGTTGAGCTATCGTTCGTGGGCCAGGTCGCTTCTGCAAAAGAGCTACATATAGCTCAGTGGGCCTTACGTGGTAAAAATTCAATTAGTTTAGAGTTTAGTTTGTGAAAAACGAGTGGAGCTCAGCACCGTGCCCATGGGCAGCGAGTAGAGGGCGCACTGCAGGAGACACCAGCCGAGGACGACGAGGAACGCGGTTCCGTCCCAGAGCTCGAGAGGCGAGCAGGGGAGCCGCGGCACTTGCAGGAGGCCCCCGTCCGGCGAGTCGCATGCCAGCACGAGCAACAGCGGCACGAGCGGCAGCATCACGATGCGGATGATCGTCTCTGCGCGGGGGAGGGGGAGTTAAATGGACTTGCGTTGGACGCGCGCGCCGACGATGATTTTCGTCACTTTTTATCATTATTATTACAAGCTTTTATTTAACTCACTCTGTTGTATCCTCAAATCGTGTAACTCAATGTTAATCCACTTCCCAATGCGGCATCGACTGCAAACTTTGTATACTTATGTCATACTGATGACAATACTAAATTCTATCCTAAAAATAAAATAAAACATATGTTAAAACATTATTTTTTATGTTATTGTTTCAGCTTGGCTCTAATTGTCCACGCTAAACAGACGTTGGCTGTAAATGACCACGCTCTCTTACGTTGTGGCAAGCTTCGGGGCCACTTCCTGGAGTCGTGGAGTTCTGCCATTAATTCTAGATTTTAAGCTTTCATGACTGCAAGGATTCATATTCTTAGGTTTTTTCGGTAAAGTCACGTAGGTAAAAAAATTAAATTAATAAAAGTAAAATAAAAATAAAATAAAAATCACAACGTTTCGGAGGCAACACAAGCTTCCACCTGAAGACGGAAGCTTGTGTTTCCTCCGAAAAGTCGTGATTTTTATTTTATTTTTATTTAACTTTAATTAATTTTAATTTTTTACCTACGTGACTTTACCGAAAAAACCTAAGAATATGTTCTGCCATTACTTGTACGGTACATTTCATTAAGGCGTGTTTAAAACAAAAAGTATTTTTTATATTACTTATAGAGTATTTGGCTGCTGTCCACTTCCACGTGACGAACCATCTTCATCGAGCTATCATTTGTGGCCTGGTCGCTTTTGAAAAAGGTGCAATATAGCTCAGTGGGCGTTACCTGGTGTAAATTAAAATCGTTTAGTTTGAACGAAAAATAGTTTTACATGTTAATTGCTTGTCGTCCAGGGGCAGTCGTCGGTTCGATATCGGTATCCACGAGGCCCTCCACCTGCAATCCACTGCTGGATGAGGGCCTCCTCGCGTCGTGCGGGTCGTGAGGGTTATTTGGACCGTACAGAAAATTGGATCATTTTGTACAAATGTCTGATCGGAAATGAGCACATTATATTGCATAACTGAGACGGCTGCTGGCAGAAGTCTGAAAATCTTCATTATGCTAATCGACAATCCTCAGTCAGTGCAGGCTGGTGAAGGTGGGGATCTAAGATGTGGGAGCAGAGAAGCCTTCTGCTGCTCACCACATCGCCCCACAGACGCCTATAACAACCTGCACAGCGCAAGGTAGTCGCCCACCCAAGCACCATCCAAGCTCAATCCTGCTAAGCTTCTGAGCTTTGACAAGACAGGGTGCATCCCGTGTGATTTTGAAGCGGGCTTGTCACACAGCACTCTGCTTTTTACATATGGGCCTCAGTGATACAATAATATCCTATATTCATTTCAGTAGGAAATTTACCATACAAAAAAAACCGGCTTGACTCTGGCAAATCGACGGCGCTTACTGATAGAAATTACTTATTCTTTGGTTCTTTCGGTAAAGTCACGTATAAAGATAAAATAATAAATTAAATAATAGCATACTACGACGTTTCGATTGCAACACAAGCAATCATCATCAGGTATGACTTTACCGAAAGAACCAAAGAATAATTCCTGCAGTCACGAAAGCTCCAAAATTGAGATAGAAATTACTTACTCGCATATCCTCCAGAGTAAAATGAAACCGCCAGCGTCTCTTTTTTTGAGTCCACCATGCCGATGAAATTGTAGTGGCAACAACGCACTCGGTGTTGGGGATGGCGGACGGCGTAGTCGCACGCTTTGCCTCCTGTAGACACAAGTTGGCTTGTTAGGGACACTTTGCCGAAGTTATCCTCCGATTAGCACGGTTGGCTGCGTACGGTGCAAAAGAAATTCAATATGCATACATAATGAACCGGAGAAGCAGGCAACGACACGGTTCGAAAGGAGCCTGGATACGTAACGTCCCTTGCTCCAAATCCACCGCTCTCGTAGCGACTGTTTACTCCCGAGTGTACTTTAGCGATCTTTAGGAAGCGGTGTGATGGACAAAAAATTTGCTGCGCCGGTATGAGTCCTGTATTCCGCTGGCAAGCCCGACGGCAATCCTCGCAAACAAAGGGACCGATATGTCAACTTGGCAGAGATGTTGAGTCAAATATTCAAGGGAATTCTCGCTTCACGTGATTCCAATTTCCTGCTCAAGCGAAGTAGAGGGCACTTTATGAATCAACTTGATGACACAGGTGAAATAACAAAGACAAGCTAAAGCTGCAGCCCTGCAATTGCTTGCTCACGTGACTGCTGGCAGAATGACCTCCACTGCTGGCAGAAGGGCAAACTCGGCAGGGTATTTTGTGTCCTCTTCCATGGCGACCAGTTGTGTGGCAAAATATAACCCCACCAAACGCGACCTGGCGATCAAATAATTGTGGTGCACCGAATTGTACCGCTGAGAGGAGAGAGGCGGTGGTGGAATGTGAGAAACTCGCACCATCGTTACAGCTGCCACGACGAGAGATTAAATCGAACGGGCAAACCTCGAGAGCTGATGCCCAGTGTGCTAACAACTACACCACGGCAGCATCCCCCTGCCGTTAGCATCGGGAGGTCTAGTAACGGGACGTAGTGCTGCACAATACCCAACCATCACAGGATCCACTTTAGACTGTATACAAAGCAGTTGCGCAACTCCTAGTCGACCGCCCATGTGTGAGAAATTTGGCACGGCCAGAAGAGTGAATTATCGTTTTCCAGAAAATTCCCATTTGCTCTGGTGGTTACACGAGACGCGGTTTCTCTGGAATAAGGAGACTTGCTGGGCGGCCCTCTACTCCACAATGTGCATTACATCATGAGGTCCCCTGCTATTTCATGCACAGTTCTTGAGAGGGAGATGTATGTTGAACTTCTTTTGCACCTTATGCAGCTAACCATGCTAATCGGAGGGGTGACACCGCAAGGCTTGTGGTTCCTCATAAAAGACATTAGTAAAGCAGCCTCGTATTATTGTAAAAAAACAAATCCCAGTTATCGCGAATGTACTATCGACGTCATTTCACGACTATCCACTCGGACAATTGAGTGCACAAACAAATGTAACCTCACGGCGTTTTCTTTTTCTGCACAGTCATTGGTGGCAAGGCTTAAAACGTCAACTCCCGATATTTCCAGAACCCAGTTAAACCACAAAGCTACCGAGTTAATAGCTACGTACTGATACCGTCTCCATTTCAAAACTCCTGCCATAATTATGCGCAGCACAACGATAACAACGTGAAGCCAGCTTACCGCTTTCTTCTCCTGCTTCAAGAATGCGCCTTGCTTCTCGAGGCCACAGTGGCCACCCGGCAGGCGAGTGCGTCTTTCTTGCTTGCCGCCTTCCCCTATATCAGCGCTCTGTCACACACCTTGGGTTTCCTCTTCCTCTTACAAGGCCGGCCTTGCTGACGCACCGACCATGAGGTCGCGCTGCCACCACGGCGCTTGAATGCTTTGCCGACAGCATGCCCTCACTTTGTCGGAACCCTGGTCGCTTCTTGCAAACGAGACGATGTTTGGTCCCTTGAGTTCTCACCTGCTTAAAAATATGGAAACTATTTTGTTATTTTACCAGGAAAGTCCCACTGAGCTATGTACAGTGAGGGAAAAAAGTATTTGATCTCCTGCTGATTTTGTACGTTTGCCCACTGACAAAGAAATTATCAGTCTATAATTTTAATGGTAGGTTTATTTGAACAGTGAGAGACAGAATAACAACAGGCAGAAGCACCGCCCAACCACAATGTGTATGTTGAACTTCCTTCGCACCGTACGTAGCCAACCGTGCTAATCGTAGGTGATGTGACCTGAACATGCATTACTTCTCACAGGAAAACATGAATTAAATTCATCCTGTGTGCAGAAACTTTAATAAGAGGACCAACAAGTTATTACAATACTGTAATTGTTTTAAAAATAGCAATTTAGGGGTTCAGTGTGGTAAAAAACAATTGTTCTTGGCTAAACATCCCAATATATATATACGTTTGAATTCCAACTAGAAGCTGTTTTAGCTGCGGAATGGAATACATTTTGCTATAAAATGCCGGTGCAGGAAAATAGTACACTTGCAAAAACCTGTGGGAAAACACCTTCACGATTGAACTATGTTTTGTGGCAATTATAGGGATGCATTTGTGGTCAACCTTTTGTTGAAAGGGTTTAAATATATTTGCCAGGTAATCAGAAGTGCTTTTCATATTGCCACCCATGCACATTTAAACACCCACAGGGGTTCGATTCACAAATATTTGCTAACCTCATCTTATTTTTATCCGATATCAGCGATAACTTTGTACAGATTCTTTTTTTTTACTTAAGTGGTGGAGTTGGTCAGCGTGCTGAGCCGGCACGGCGGAAAGCCTGGGTTCAAATCCAGGGCTCAGCTGCAAGCCTATGATTAAACCGCGTTCTTAAATGGAGTAACGAGCTGATGGTCTCACATTGTTTGGAGACTGAAAATGTCTCACTTGTGGAGGTTAGGAGAGAAGGGGGTGAGGGGGAATGCAGAGAGACGGATGCTCGGAATTTCACTGAGAGATGGAATGAGGAGCAAATGCATGGCATGGACAACATACGCAGGCTAAAGGAATACTTTGACTGTGAGAGAAAAGTAAGCGGTGCCAGGTAAACACCCATAAGTCACACAGCATATTAAAATATGGCCGAGGGAGTTAAAAAAACGAAGATCCTTGGATAGATAAATAATCTGCAAGCTCATGGCGATCAGTCATTATCCGAGCCACTCATAGGACAGTGGGGATGCTGTTCAAAGTCGTGCAGTGGTTAGAGGCACTGGGCAGAGGTCGCCTGTTGAATTTGATCAACTGGCGAGGCAGTTGAAATAGTCGTGCAGTGGTTAGAGGGCACTGGGCAGAGGTCGCCGGTTGAATTTGATCAACTGGCGAGGCAGTTGAAATAGTCGTGCAGTGGTTAGGGCACTGGACAAAGGTCGTCGGTTGAATTTGATCAACTGGCGAGGCAGTTGAAATAGTCGTGCAGTGGTTAGGGCACTGGACAAAGGTCGTAGGTTAAATTAGCAACTAGCGAGGCAGTTGAAATAGTCGTGCAGTGGTTAGGGCACTGGACAGAGGTCGTCGGTTGAATTTGATCAACTGGCGAGGCAGTTGAAATAGTCGTGTAGTAGTTAGGGCACTGGGCAGAGGTCGTCGGTTGAATTTGATCAATTGGCAAGGCAGTTGAAATAGTCGTGCAGTGATTATGGCACTGGACAGAGGTCGTCGGTTGAATTTGATCAACTGGCGAGGCAGTTGAAATAGTCGTGCAGTAGTTAAGGCACTGGACAGAGGTCGTCGGTTGAATTTGATCAACTGGCGAGGCAGTTGAAATAGTCGTGGAGTGGTTATGGCACTGGGCAGAGGTCGTCGGTTGAATTTGATCAACTGGCGAGGCAGTTGAAATAGTCGGGGAGTGGTTATGGCACTGGGCAGAGGTCGTCGGTTGAATTTGATCAACTGGTGAGGCAGTTTAAACAACTGTGCCGGTGGCCTGAATCCCACCGCATCTGTCCAACGAGCAGTGTAAATGGGTGCAACCACGGTTTGTCAATCAGGAGGTGGCGTGTGGTGGGGTAAAGGGTGGGTCCTTCCATGTCTTTCCAAAACGTCCGGCCAGTGTGGGACCAATCGGCAAAACGTCCTCCGGGGTTTGAGGAGGGGGGGCGGGCGCTGTCTACAGATCCCTCCAGTGGAGGGTCCTTCCGCCAGCAGTCGTGGGAGTGGGTGCACTTTGACCTTTCTCATAGAAAGAACACGTCACACGCATTGATGAGTCGCGATAATGTTGCTGTGTTGGGGTAAGTTTGTTCCCGCGACGTGAGCGTGGGCTCAGCGTGCTGAGGCAGTTTCCATGATGCATGCCACATAGGGAGGGCGGCGTGGGGGGGGGGGGGGCTCTCCTTGCCCACAAGTACAAAGATCTCCCGTATAGCCTGAACAGACTGTTGGGGCAAGTGCTGTTAGCGAGTAGCACCTATGAAGGCTGGCACAGTGGCACACGAGAGGGTGGTTGGCCGAGACTACCACGCTGGGCCGCCTTTGTCTCCCCGGTGGTGATGCTTACCCACAGCACCAGGCAGCGATGGACTGGGACGAAAAATTCAGCCCAGGCATTTGTGAACACACCGGCCCAAATTCGTGCAAGGTTACAATAATTTATTAGGTCTATATTATTTTTACGAACATTTTTTTCAAGGCTAATTCTACGTACTGAACACGTATATATAAAAAAATGTACGTTCTTATCAGCACTTGTACGCAATGCAATATCGAAATAAAAAGGTTGACTCATTGAACAGGGCTTAACCTCGACTCGGTTTTTTTAAGAGCAGCGACTTTAATAGCAACCGCGGATATGACACAAAGTTGTGTCGGCCGACGGGCGGACACAATTTTAAAGGAGCAATCTGATGCACATTTGTCTTTCAAACGACGCAGCACGCACGCACCGACCCCTACAACTTACACACTTATTGCGCAAACATCCCAAAAAGATCGTAGTGCACTGAAAAAAAGACGTATTTTTTACCTCGGCTAGTTTAAAGTTAGGCGACAAAGTGCCGTATTAGGAGCTAGGTTGTAATTTTACCACGCGATCTCATTGGCCCATTTGGGCTGGTCCAAAACACAAATGGGCCGCAGGGTGATGAAGAAACTTTGGGGCTGCCGAATATGGGAACTTAACACCAACCGAGAGCGTAAACAAGCAATAAAGCCTCCACATTAGAGGTCATAAAACATTTAATGAAAACAAATCTATATTTAAAAAAAAATTACTCCGATCACATTAGCAATTACCCCCCACACAGACCCTCGGAATGGACCGGCCCACCGGGCATTTGCCCGGACGTCGGGGCCCTTTGGCCAGTTGAGATAATCGTCACCGTGAGCCGGAGTCGAACTTAAGCTCGCCGGGTTCGTGGCGCAGCGCGCTGACCGCTACACTGCGGCTCACCACACAAAGGGGCGCGGACGAGACGCCTCTTAGCCCACAAGTTATGCACCCCCCCCCCCCTTCCCATCATCGTCAGCCATGCTCAATCCACTGCTGGACGAACGCTTCCCCCGAGCCGTCGCCACCTCCCACGAATCCTGCAATGGAATAATAGTCCACCCAGCACCTGCACGCGAATTTATTTAATCGCTCCATCTCTGTTGTGCACGAACGTCCATTCAGAAGCGTTCCATTCACCCGTAAATAAAACTACACAAATACTGCGCACGTGAATGCAACGTTCAAGCTAAAGCCCTTCTCGGCCAGGATTGAACTCTAGTACCCGATTAGTTCCACTGTGATGCTTGAAGTGATGGTTAAACATCGTGCGAGGGCTGTTTCAAAGTGGTAGGTTTTTAATGTGGCCACGAACTGGTGTGAAATTAAGTTGTGGGCCGCATTCGGCCCATGGGCTGTCGGTTCCTCATTTAGTGATGAAGGGGTTATCTCACACAACTCTGCCCTTCAGTGCAAATAGCAAAGGTTGGACAATATTTTGAAAAATATGCGCCTGGCATTCAACCCCTTGCACGATACGATTCAGGCATCAATTATTTTAGTATAATTCTCACCGTCTAGTTGGTATTGCTTCTCGTGTGTGCTGCTTAGTGCACGTAGTGTCGTACATAACGCTTTTTCGTGAGCCTGAGTCGAACCATTCGCGTGTAAATTGCGCCTTTCACAGGTGGCCAATTCTCGCGCGCATGATTAGGACGCAGGGAACACGAGCGTCAACATCTGTTTCAATTGCTGAATAGATGCTTGATTACACGCAACGTGTAGAGAAGTTGGGAATATCGCTTCAATAAGGCCCTGCGCACAGCTCAACCAATTACCCAGCACCCTGCATTTTAAAACATCCGCTCTTTGAATGAAGCCTTTTCACCTGCGATCAAATCGTCGCACCCAACCCGCACCGGTCAAGTCTCGGAAAGTTCAGCAAAGTTGAGCTCGGACACTGCAACATTGGGAGACCACCCGCCCTGGCGTCGTGATACAGGCGTTAGAGGCTCTTCGGCAATGCTCCCCGATAATCATCAATCGCCACTCACCGGCACAGTGAAATTTGGTCTAAATAATCTGCATGATCTTGCACGGCGTGGAGCGGCCTGTCACCCAGATTTGCCATGTGCAAGGCGTTTTGAGTCACAACCGGCACAGTAACTTGTCATTTCGTCGGATGTGGCTAAAATAGTCAGCAGTTTCTTGCTGTTTGCTGCGCGGTCACCGTGGGGTTAAATGGGTTGGGCACAAGTTGCAATGACCATGTTTCGTTCCTCATACTTTGGAGATGTGGTGCAGCGTGTCGGACCAGATACAGCTCTTCCTCCTTTATTCTTTGTGCGGCGCCTCCAGTGGCGCAAGACACGAGAGACGGACAGATAAACGCGTACGGGTCCATCAGCCGAGGCTGTGGTGTACCGCATCTACTCGTCAGAATAATAAATAATGATAACTCGTGGTTGGTTAGAGCGTCCTTCACGCCAGGGCGTCTTAGAGCGTTTTACACGGCACGTTAAAACCTAATTAATTGCAAACATTACTTAAGAAAAGCTGGTTAAAAATAGCTTCAAAGATTTGAGGAACAATAAATGCGGCAATAATATTGAGATGAAGAGGGGATGAGGGCTGGAGGAAAAAAGGCAGTTAAAGGAGGGGACATTTGTGGGAAGAAAGGAGGGAGATTTGGCAATGTTTGAATATACATGTTAATCTATTTACAATAAATCCAGACATTTTGCCCAGTGAAGACTTTTAGCTTCCAGGAGTGGCAGTGCTTTTTTGGAAGATTTTTTGCTCTTTTTTTCTGTTTTTTCCTGGATTTTTATGTTAGCGCATAGTCGCTTTAAGATGTTTTCTTGTTCATGTTTTAGTTTTTTTGTTTGGCGCGGTTGCACCCGATTCAAGAGCCGAATGGCTCACAGGGCTATACCAAATAAAGGAAACGAAAAAAAACTGAAAAAAAACCAGTGCTGGGGAAGGCAGCCCAGTGGTGTGTAGGTTTCCCGTATTCCTCTCATTGGTGATCGAGCGGTGATCTACGGCAGGAACGGTTATTTGCAATGGTCATACTTCCTCAGCTTCGAGGTACGGTTCAGTGTGTAATGCCAGATAGAAAGGTTCCTCTTCCAGTCTCGCAAAGTGCTAGAGCATGATAGCGGGGAATACAAGCTACTTACCATGTTTCAGGTTAGAGTTTTGTAAAGAGAGTATTACATTTATAATCGAAATGTTATATAACATTACATGTGAGGGGGGGGGGGGGGTTGCCTTCCTAGTATGTTTAGACAGCCGTTGTAGGTCAAAGGGCATTTCTGAGACGTATTCATACATGTAAATAAATAATTCTTAATCATAGATGTACAGTTTTCATTTTATTTACATGCATTTAAAATATATATTATATTCCCTCTGCTAAAATAGTAATAAAGTCGAACAGAGAAAACAGCATGTTATTTTAAATATTCTGAATATCTCCCACAAATCGTTCAACACTCTCCTCTAAGACACGGGGGCATGGCGTTCACAATGTTCAAACAGCCGTTGAGAAGAGACTTAGAAGAGACATTAGATGTCAGCAGGGTATCTATAAACAGATCACCTTGTAAAAGGAAAAAAAACGAATGTATATGCAATACATTTTATTTTATTTCATTAATTGAGTTGACTTTCTATTCGAGTGGGAACAATTTCACTGGCCTGGTTGCTCAGCAGTGGGGACAGCAGCTCCCAATCGGAAGATTGCGAGTGAAAATCCTGGCTGTGGGATTCACTCAGCTCAGTATTCCTATCAAGGAGGTTAATTAACGATGATTGCCATGTGGATAAAGACTTACGCCCACCATAGGACAGTATAATTTCTGCCAGTAGTTTCCTGGCAAAAATTCAGGAAAGTACTTTGAATAGAATTTTTATTAAAAGTTTTCGTGACTACAGGGATTCATATTATTGGTTCTTTCGGTAAAGTCATGTAGAAGGGAAATAATAAAATAATATGAATATAAAACAATACAAATTATCACGACGTTTCGACTGCAACACAAGCAATCATCATCAGGTGTGAAATCCACAGCAAGAAATTTTGAATTGTTTACAATTTAGCACGTGAAATATTTTGCTGGGTGTGCCACTTTGGTACACTACCACAGAAAATCATATCAGGATATTATAATAATCATGAAGATAATTATTTACTGCTGCAAATCTCGCACACATTGAATGCATTGTTCGACCGAGAACTTGGGCGCGGAATCAATGCTCAAAAGTCCCTTGTATTCCAACCGGGATAGGTCCGCCCAAACATGTGAGCCTGAACATGTGAACCTATACAAGTGAGCCTGGACAGGAGAGAGCCTGGACAGGAGAGAGCCTGGACAGGAGAGAGCCTGGACAGGAGAGAGCCTGGACAGGAGAGAGCCTGGACAGGAGAGAGCCTGGACAGGAGAGAGCCTGGACAGGAGAGAGCCTGGACAGGAGAGAGCCTGGACAGGAGAGAGCCTGGACAGGTGAGCCTTGAATTTATATTCTTTGGGTCGTTCGGTAAAGTCACGTACATAGACGAACGCTTGTATTGCGATCGAAACGTCGTAGTTTTTAGTTTTTTTCTTTCAACCTATCTACGTGACTTTACCGAAACACCCAAAGAATATGAATTCCTGCAGTCACGAAAGCTTTAAGCCTTGAATTGATGTTTGAAGGTGGATGGTGCTTGGATGAAGCTGCCCTTGTGTGGCAGTGGGAGAGAGAGTTCCAGACGGAACGTCGGTGCAGCTACGGAGCAACGCCGCTCAGCCAGGACGCTCCTGGCTCTGGATACGAAGCACATTCCTCCTGCGGAGGGAGCTGGTAGGAACGTTGTGTTGCTCGGTCAATGGCCAGGGTCAACCGCGGCGTGGTGTATTCCGCAAATATGCCCGACTGTGAGGGCGGGCACAAGACGGCATGAGTAGGTTGAACGTTGAGTTTTATAAGGGCACCACGGGGTGGCCAGCCCCTCTCCACTCAGCTCCACCCTTCCCACCCCCCACCCAGCCCCACCCCTCCCACCCCCCACCCAGCCCCTTCCCACCCTCCCCACCCAGCCCCTCCCCACCCAGCTCCTCCCCACCCTCCCCACCCAGTCCCTCCCCACCCAGTCCCTCCCCACCCTCCCCTCCCCACCCAGCCCCTCCCCACCCTCCCCTCTCCACCCAGCCCCTCCCCACCCTCCCCACCCAGTCCCTCCCCACCCTCCCCACCCAGCTCCACCCTCCCCACCCAGCCCCTCCCCACCCTCCCCACCCAGTCCCTCCCCACCCTCCCCACCCATCTCCACCCTCCCCACCCAGCCCCTCCCCACCCTCCCCACCCAGTCCCTCCCCACCCTCCCCACCCAGCTCCACCCTCCCCACCCAGCCCCTCCCCACCCTCCCCTCCCTCAGGTGAAGAACAGGTCTGTCGAGAAGACAGAGTCATTCAGACTCTGTCTTCTCGACAGACATGTTCTTCTGCTTGCGTTGTGGCCGAAACGTCGTGAGAATTATTTTGTTTTATTTTATTATTTTATTATTTCCATTCTACGTGACTTTACCGAAAGAACCAAGAAGTTGTATTTAAGAACTTGTATCTTGGAATTGTTTGCCTCACTTAATACAGTAAATCTAGCTGTGACGGTTCCACCTGATGACGGAGACTTGTGTTGCCTCCGAAACGTCGTTATTTATTATTTTATTTTGTTTCTATTAATTTAATTTTTTACCGACGTGACTTTACCGATAAAACCTAAGAGTATGATTATGCACGCTCTGCCACGAGGGGGAGACACCGGATCGATTCCACAATCGACTCGTTGTTTCACATTAAAGCAATCAAAATCGATTCCCAAAGTTTAACCACATCTGCTGCGCTAACTTTCTCAATTGATGAGTAATTATGGCTCCAGTCGTTATTGATCGTTTACTTACGACCTTGAAAATTATCGTGAAGATCGCGATAGTTCGTCAAACTTGGCGATTTCATGCGGGTTATGATGAATCGAGTGAGTAATTGAATTATCGTGAAAATCGATTCCCATGAACATGCCAGGCGAGATTACAGGGTATCCCACTTTTGTTCCGTACGTGTTAAACAATTATCTCCGTTTCAGTTGCTTTAGTTATTAATCCATATTACATTTATTCACTATAACTAGAGTAATCTGTGAGAAAAAAAGAAAACAATTGTCTTTGAAACAAAAACAATAAAATAAAAATATCGCTTCACAGTATTTCCACCCTCTCACTTCATCCCCAATGGTATCGCCCACCTTGTCCTTTGACCCCTACCGGTGGGTGGGGTCAGGGGTTACGCGCGCCACGTGGTTCCGCACTCCACGTGCGGGAAGGCTTCGCTCACAGCTTCGCGTGGCCTGCGCGTGATAGAAAGAGAAACAACTCCAGCGGAAAGGATGAAACGACGATCCAGTACCCACAAAGTGTCCGACAGTGAGAACGAGCGAGCTGAGGGCGGTGAGTGTAAGAGCGGGGAGCGACGCACCGGGGGTTATGCGATGTGTGTGGTACCCAGAATGATCATTTTCTGAGTCTCGGCGTGGCAATACGTGCGTTGAGATAAATGCCAATGTCCTTCGTAAGATAGGCTTCGTGTAGTGTTGCTGTTCTTGCGTTGAAGCGCAGACTACAGGGTGGTGCAGATGTCTTATAACTCCCCGTTTAATTCTATAATACTTAATATTTTTTTAAAATATCAATGGGGGTGAACAGAAATGAATAAGCAATGGAATTAATAGGGGGTGACAACACATCTGGACCAACCTGTAGTGTAGTTTGCTATATCGTCCGTATTCTGGATCGCGCTGTCTGTGGTTTGTATTGGATTACTCCGGTGGGTAGAATTGTTTTGAGGTTAGGCCTGCCATCTCTTAGTTTCTCTGAGTATCTCGTAGTTTACAGAGAACCGGGACAGATCGCGGGAAGATGAATATGTCTCAATACCTAAAGATCGGTACAGGAGACGGGAGGTCGTTCGTCAAAAGTTTCTGAACATCACTAAGGCGTTGCATGAGCACATGAAAGTGAGAATCAGTGTTGATGGGCAGCTGACGGAGACATACCAGCCAGACGTGGGGTAAAGCAAGGATGCGTGCTTGCGAAAACCCTCTTTGCCGTCTACGCAGCTGTTCTGTACAAACCTTGGCGACATGTGAGTACGATACATCACATTTCGTGCTGACGGTGGAGTTGTCAACCTCTCCGGACTGCCTGATGTTCATTCTGCGGGACTGCCAGTTTACAGATGATAGTGCATTTGTGACGCTGTCAGCACAGGCCCTTCGGAATATCATGAATAGCTTTCCTCTGGGGGTGTGCGGCAGTTCGGATTACAGTTCAGAAATAGAGGCGACGGTGATAAAAAGGATCCTACAGAGTTCCATCATTGTAGAGGGAGATGAATTATCAGAACCGTCACTGAATACTGGATGTGGAATTGGACAACTTCCTTTTCTAGTGCCTCCTCGGTGTTGGTCGTCTGTGGAAGAGGCTACGGTCATCTGATGATGTTACTTCTCAGTGTCCTCAGCAGTGGTTATATCTGCATTATTATATATCGGTGGCGAGATGTTGATGCCCTCGCCAGGTATGCAAGACGTCGTGGGTTAGATCCCGACCCTGGCGCCTGTAAATTTGGAATTTGCACGATGGTGTCTGCGTTTATGGTGTCACATGAAGCTTCTTTCTACAATACGTTTCAAGTTCATTTCGTTTAACCAGGTGAGAAATTAGAAGGCGTCGGATGGTCCCATTTGCAAGACTGACCCGAGCCACCGAAGTGACAAGGATTAGCAGAAAACAATAAGTACAACAATGAGGCAAATATAAATCGGAGCAAAAGCAACCAAATAGAGTTCCCCCCCCCTCCCCTTAGGACTAACCGCATCAGTAACCCGAGCCCAAACGTTAACTGAACAACTCTCGTGCCTAGTTAAGGGCAAGGTACGTGTAGAACCCTGTTCAATCCGCTGCTGGATTGTCGCCGGGGCCTTATACGACTATCCTTCAGCATGGTCAGTGTGGGTTAGGGGAGCATAGACACGGGAGCGTAGTACAGTAAAGCAAGGCCTCGTGCTGCATTGCCCTCTGCTGCCCATCACCTAACCTCACAGGAGACTACAGCGGTGTTTCTGTTAAAGGATGGCGATCAACTATCCAAGCGGTATCCAGGCTCAAGCATGCTTAGCTTCCGAGATCGGACGCATCTCATGTTTATTTAAGAGTAGCCATGGTGTGTTTCAATTTACTCGCGACTGCCAGCTTAAATTTAGTGGTGGCGTGCAACGTCACGCGTGTCTCGCCAGAGAATTATCAGCAAGCATATTTTGGCCATGCGACTGGCAAAATTGTTGCGGCACAGTAATGTATTAAAAGCACCATGCACAACATTAATTTATAACACGAGTAGGAGGGTTGCCAGATGTCGCATCTCATCGCGGCGCAAATAATTCTCACGGACAGCAAATTATCTTTATGTGCTGTTGCAAGACTTGAATCTGCATTTCTTACGACGACGTTTGTGCACAGATGACAGCTGTCGGCAGAGGGCACTGCAACAGAGCGCACAAAAAAATAATTGTACTTTGCCACGCACCCTACGTCCGTGCTCCCCACCTGCATCAACCCACATTGTCCAGCCTGGTCAAATAATTAGTCACCCACACAGCACGGCCGTCTGGAACGCGCTCTTCCTTCCGATATTCGGTAGCCATTGCAGCTATGCAATTTAAAATTTAGATTTTAAACGAATTTCTTTAGAACTGCATGTTGTGTTGAATTTCATATCCTTCCTTCACACCTCCGATTAGCACGGTTGGCTACGTACGGCACGAAATAAGTTCAACATACACAAAAAATTGTCCAGGTGAACTGTTGTAATAAATATAACAATGAGGGCTACTCAAGGGACATTATTGTTGTATGTGCGCAGCTGTACGAGCACAGTTTAATTAATTATCACTCGAGCCAACGATTGATACGGTGCAAAAGATGTTCAGCATACACCCATCCAGCAGTGGATTTAAAAACGGCATGTACAAGTGCAATGTGTATTAACGTTTTTTTACAGAAATCTCAAGCAAAGTGTTTGAGTGCCCTCCGGATTTCGAGCAGGGTGCTTACATTCCACTCGGCGGTCTCACGGTAGAAAGTGCCAAGGCCTCGTCCACTGAAATATGGCTCATCCAGGCACCGACAGACTTCTCTCCACAGTGGTAAGCATCAGCAATTCTCTTCTTAAACATCTTTTCACTTTTGTTTTAAAGCTTTCGTGACTGCAGGGATTCATATTCTTGGTTCTTTCGGTAAAGTCATGTAGAAGGGAAATAATAAAATAATATAAATATAAAACAATAAAAAATTCTCACGACGTTTCGACTGCAACACAAGCAATCATCATCAGGTGTGAAATCCAAAGCAAGAACCGCCACTTTTTTCAAATTTTCTTGCTGTAGATTTCACACCTAATGATGATTGCTTGTGTTGCAGTCGAAACGCCGTGAGAATTTTGTATTGTTTTATATTATATTATTTTATTATTT
Organism: Lethenteron reissneri; assembly: GCF_015708825.2. Lineage (NCBI taxonomy): Eukaryota > Metazoa > Chordata > Hyperoartia > Petromyzontiformes > Petromyzontidae > Lethenteron > Lethenteron reissneri. The sequence goes on from NC_083789.1 coordinate 10,618,837, forward strand.
CCCTTCTACGTGACTTTACCGAAAGAACCAAGAATATCTTTTCACTTGCTTTACATATATATCCATAATAATTTTTTTTTGGTTTAGATCGTGTAAATATAAATGTGTCACCTGATGATGCTAGTCGTAATCAACGGCGAAACGTCGTACTCGAATTGTAAATGTTGTGGGTTCACTGAACTAGTTATGAATTGGCATGTTTTGTTTATGTGACAAACCTTACTAATTGGCTGTGGTGGGTTTAACAACACATTTATATTCACGTGATCTAACCCAAAAAAATGTATATGAATATATATTGCCGTTGGGGTGTTTCTTTTATTTGGTGTTCTTATCACTAGCCTGCGTGCTTTTATTAGATTTTTACAGTTTTTGTTTCATTATGCATTTTTATATTCATACTTGTACTTCTGTACAGCACTTTCAGACCTCCAGTGCTTTACGAGTGTAGATTCTCATTTTTGTATGAATCGGGGTTGGAATTCGATTCCAGAGGCATCCATTCCTTTTGGTCCCATTTTCAGTATCTCTTGTTCCGTCTTGTCTGTGCACTTCTCCACGCTGTTGGCCGAAATACAACTTTATATTTACAATTGGCATGACCTGTGAGTAATCCATTCTAGGGGGGCACTATTTAATGTGTCTTTCCAGTATGAGAATCGATTTTAATTGAGAAAAATGTGATGAGTGTTACACACTTAATAAGCTTCAGATAATCCTGGCATGGTTCCCATATTCAGGTTACTGCTACACTTAAAAATGCACTTCCTTGCATGTGAATTTATAATGCAGACAATGTTATACCATAGCTTTAGTTATTTTTGTGGTTGCGCTGTAAAGCTCGCTGATATCTTTTCGTGTTGTACTGCATGTCGTTCACCGTGATGTCCGACGTCTCGCTTCGAAACCTTCAGTTCCTGAACGTAGCTGATATCAAGCAATGCAATGAGCGTCGTGCTTTGTGATGAAAACTCAATCAATAGTTGCGGCCAATCAACAATCCAGAAAACTAACACAAACGTGTTTTCTAGTTTGACAGGTATGACGATCCCGCTGGAGGGATTCGAACGCGTGACTTCGGACAAGGAGAACAAGCACTACAGAATCATGAGCAGCTGTCGAGAGATGCCCAAGACGGGCGTGGTGCTGCCTATGGAGAAGGGAGGCAACTTGCAGTGGGCTCCAGTGTTGAAGGGAATGATCTCCGTCACCGAGGAGGCAGTTGGGATGGCAAATGGCAGTGGAAAGATTCATCCGGTTCCTGTTCCTCCTCCGCCGAGCATCCCTGAGGGTCTCCGGCAGAGGTTTAAGCCCTTCGGATACAGCCAGCCAGCCGGCGCTCAGGAGCACGTTGCGGACAGAAAAGAAACTACTCGGAAAAAAAGTAAATTGGCCGTCGAGCCTGAATTGGTGGTCAAGGATGAACCCGATGGGTGCAAACGGGCAAAGGACAAAAAATCACGTGCAAAATCTAGGGATGAGACTGTGCCGGCCGCACCACTCGCTGTGCAGGTGAAAGTGGAACCCGATGAGGGCGACGGCAAGGCTCACGGCAGGAAAAAGAAAAAGAAAAACAGAGAGAAGGACCGGGAGGTGGCGGCTCCAGTGGTTGTCGACGGCAGAAATTTGACGGTGCGGGTCAAAGAAGAGGGCGCGGAAGAACGTAACGGTAATGAGGAGAGTCCAGAAGCAGCAACGAGAAGCGGTGGAACCGAGTCGTCGTTGCTACGTCTGCAGGACGCGTCAGGAGAGAGCGAGGAGGGAGGGAAGGAGGAGCTTAAACCTAAGAAGAAGAAAAAGAAAAGCAAAAAGGATAGGAAGGAAGTGGCACCACTGGCAGCTGTGGAGATGAGCGAATTGTCAGAAGGTGCGTGTGCAGCAGTGGAGATCGAGCAGGGATCGACTGAGTCTCGTTCCAGGAAAAAGAAGAAAAAGAGCAGAGACAAGGAGAAAACGGCCGTGGGGGAGGGAGTTTGTGCAGCGGACTTGATCAAAAACGAGGCCGATGACGGCGTAGAAGTGAAAACGGAGATGGAATCGTGGGATCTGATAAAGGAGGAGGCCGCCTCTCCCTCGGCGTATCCCTGCGTAGTTCCCAAGGCAGAAGCGGAGCAGAATGAGCCTTCCGTTCGGAGGAAGAAAAAGAAACGGCGAGATAAGGACGCGGACGATGCGGACGATGCGGGGGGAGAGGGGCACTTGGCTGCGGGGACGACGAGCAGTCGCGGTGCGGTGGCGGGCGACGCAGGCGCGGCAGACGTCGAAGTGGCGGACGTAGCCGTTGACGACACGGAGCCGAATCCGGTCAAACGAGAAGACGAGAAAGAGGCTCGGAAGAAGAAAAAGAAGAAGAAGAAAATGAAGGAAGAGGAGGAGGAGAAGCACGTGGCGGTGAAGAGAGAGGAGCCTCCGAGCGATGCAGCCGCTGTGGATGAACACGCTTCGAAGAAGAGGTCTAAACACAAACAGTCGGAGGAGGAAATTCCAGATGCCGATGTCGGTGAACGTGTTCACAAGAAGAAGAGGAAGAAATGAGTGGTCGTTTATTTCGTTTTTAAATGTGAATCATGTTTGTCACCCGTGATAAAAGTGGATGTTATAATGACCTGTGTTCAGGAATAACATCGCAGCGGCAGAGCTTAGATGCAGTGCATAACTTGGGCCGACCCAAACATGGTGTCTAACATCTCAAGTTTATGTTTGTTCTCTTTTATTTTTCCCAGGTTGTAATAAACAATTGTAATGAACCTGCCTCTACAAGTGCGGGCAAGTTCGTCAATATTAATATGCCGCTAAAGCGTGCACTGTTAAAATGTCAACGTTTTATTTCACTTTCGAAATGTGAAGTTTTGCTCCCGTTGTAAACATAAATGAAAGGTCTGCATGGACGGCTAGGGACTGGTGCCTCCAGTTCAGCTTTACGTTATATCTGCTCTGACCTTAACTTTAATGCTTTGCGCCATATGGCTGATGTCGGGGAAATCCACAGGGTCCCGAGCCCATTTCGCGACGTAAAACTGCACAAACGTGCCTTCTAGTTTCACCATCAACACGGCGTCCGTGTTGATGTTGATTTTGTTAACACGGGATAACAGCGTGGGACGAGCGGGCACGGCAGGCGTGGGGATGGTTCATTGTCCTGCTATTGTCCTACAAAAGAGGCTGATGGTGACAGTTTAATCGGCCTGCGTCGATGGCCCGATTGATTGTAAGAGTGGCTCGCGTATCACCGCGAACAGCTCCAATGTCGACGCGCTTTCCACACCGCTCCGGAGACAAAAAAAAACCCGCAGAAAATCTCAAAGCGCCCGGCGCGCGTCGATAAACATCTCTGCGTTTAATTGCTGCCCGAGATTTACGGACGCGACGCGCGCACGGCCATCCGCCCACTGCCAGCGCAAGGTTGTTATGTTTTGCTTACGAGTGGTGCACGCGCGCGCGCCGCTGTGATGGCGCACGTTCGTTGGGGGTTTGGGGTAGTACTCGTGGCTAATTGGTTGTAGCTGGGCTTGGCTAATGGGCCAGTTGGTCGCTAGCCACTTGGACCAGTGCAAGTGGCTGGTGGTCGAGTTGGGATTCGGAGTAGGACTAGTCCTATTCACTGGTTAGCTCGTTGGTTACCGTTCTGCGTATGGTTTGTACTGGTCGCTGGTTGACTACTCAATGTTATGAGTAGAACTAGTACTAGTGTCTGGTTGGCTATTTGGTTACGATTGGAGTTGGACTACAATTGGTGGCTGTTTGATTCGGGATCGGTATAACATTTGCTTGACGAGTGCTTTCCCCTCTATGGCAGCGCATCACCTGGCATTGTCCCATTTTTCATTTCTGATGTCCACAGGGGGCCCTTGCCATGTGCACGCTCCGATGCCCAGACTCGTTTTATCGCCGACAGTGCAGACATTGGCTGTGCTGTCGCCTCTCCTCCCTGGAGGGGGGGGGGAGCAGGTCATCCAAGGAGGTGTTCGTTCGCTTCGCCGGTTAAGATCCCTCCCTCGCCGATTGCCTCGGGCAGCCAGTGTCACATGTAGGTGGCCTTCTTTTCATTGGGGGGGGGTGGGATGAGTGTGTAGGGGGGTGGGGGGGGTCCTCTTTCTCCCCGCGTCGGTGAACTTGAGCTCCCGGCAAAAGGAAAAGGGTCATCGGCACCTTCATCGGCGTGCTCGCTCGTGCGTTTTGACGCACGCTCGGCGCGATTGTCGGCGAGGAAGGATGAGTGATTGATGGACGGGGATTGGGTTTATATTTTATCAGATGAGAACTCAAGGCGGGACAAAGGTGTAGCCCTGGCAGTATATTGCTCACATCACTGCTGGCGGAAGGGCGTCCGCTAGAGGGGCAGCTCAAAGAGGGATGCTCGTTTCGAAGGTTATTTGGCCTACTCTTCCACGCTGGCTAGAAGTCTCGAAAGAGGCTGGGGTACCCACGCTTTACCCCACCCACACACGCGACCATGCCGATCGACAACTGCGGTGTAGCCGTTTATGCTGCTGGGTGGACAGGAGGCGGCGGTGGCGGCGGCGTGTAAGAAACTTGCACCATCGTTTGAGCTGCCGCGCCGGGAGATCGTACCGGCGACCTCCAACGGTGAAAGTCGTCCAGTGCGCTGACCATCACCCTTCGGCAGTATCCGCCAATACACGGCCCGTCTGTGACGTCTCAATGAAGCCTCGGCGTAGCCTTCCTGAATCAGCAAAAGGGCAATATCACGGTTAGCATCGTGATGACAGTGAATCTCATGAACGGTAATGCTATTGTGAGTTTGTTTTAAGCCGACAGTACCGCCGGTGGCACGGGTGATGCGTTCGCATTTGCATCATCACTTGCCACAAGCCAATTTAAAACAAAACACGCAGAGGCAGATACCACACGAAAACATAACACGAAAATCCACGCCCGTGAATTGAACGGGCGTTGAGAGAAAGTGTGTGTGTGTTTGTATGGTTTTTTTCACACGCAGCCGTTTTAAATATAATTACGGCTTACCTGTTCGGGGGGGGGGGGGCCGGGCGGTGGGGAGTGCCCGGCAACACCTGCGAATTTTCTTTTTAAATTGAGAGCAATTTATAATTAAAGTGACGATTAATTTGTAATTCGACGAGGAGGGTAGGCAAGAGAGAGGGATCGAGAGAGAGAGAGAGACCGCGTGTGCTGACCCTGAGAAATTACGAACACCGCCAAACAATTTTGTCCTCTCAAAACCACCGTGTGCTGGTTGTGTTCGAGGTACAATTACCCTCGCGTTAACGCGCGCGGAGCGATTGATTGGGGCCCATCATCATTATAACGGTGTTTATCTCTTCCACACTTGCAAAACACACACTTGTGTTTTTTTTTGTATGAGCTCTCACCTGGATATGTAGGTCACACGCGTGTATATATGTAGACAACGCAACGCATTCATCAGTAACACTGGCCTAAAAATATATAGATAGTATAGGCGACGTTTCAGGCAATGGGCCTCCAAAGCACGCAAATTCACGTTTGTGAAATCTCGTGTCCGTCAAAAAAACTGCATGGCAGATAATGTGAAAGAAATGTGCTATGAAGGGCCATTGCCCGAAACGTCGCATATTTATATATTTTATGAACTGGATTCGAAGCTTTCGTGACTGCAGGAATTACTCTCTCTGTTTTGTCTCTCAAATTTAGCAATCTTTGTAAGAACGTAATCAACCAGGTGGAGTGTTGATGGTTTTGTTGCCCGACTCTGTGTTGTATTGCATTATATTTACAAGTTTACTATGTTTGTTTTCTCATTCATTTGTACCCGATGATGGTTGCTGGTGTTGAAATCGAAACGTCGTCTTCTATTATTATTTAATGTATTTATATATGTATGTTATCTTTTAAGGCAACTATGTTATTGGCGAATGGGCCAGGTTTGTGTTATTACTCATGCTTGTGCACCACTGCCAACGCAGCAGCAACAGCACCACTACAGTAATGTTTTTTTCTGTAGAAAACGGTCAAAGGTTTAGCCCTGCAATTTCCTGCTCACGTCCCTGCTGACAGAAGGGTCACACGACTTGGGGTAGCTCAAGAGAACCTCTTCGGAGGGTATGTTGGCCTACTCTTCCACGCTAGCCATACGCTTATAAATGGTCATGCACAGCCCCTTTCGAATCCACTACTGGATGAAAACCTCCCCACGCCGTGTGACGGTCTTGCGGTGGCGCTTGATCACACTTCACCACGCAGGTTGGAGCAAGCTGGTGAGTTAGGAAGCGATTGAAAGGTCTGACAGCCGAGCGTATTCTTTGACGTGTGCCTGGAACCCTGACCGGGCAGCAGCAGCAGCGTCCCACTGGGCGAAGACCCCGGGGCCGGCCCAGGACACGCTGCTGGCGTGACCATGTCGCTCCGCTGGCCTGTGAGTTGCGCATGAAGAGCTAGAGTCTGTGTATAGCAGTCTAGTGTAGTGTATAGTGTAGTATATAGTGTAGTGTAGTATATAGTGTAGTATATAGTGTAGTGTAGTATATAGTGTATATAGTGTAGTATATAGTGTAGTGTATAGTGTAGTGTAGTATATAGTTTAGTGTAGTATATAGTGTAGTGTATAGTGTAGTGTATAGTGTAGTGTAGTATATAGTGTAGTGTAGTATATAGTGTAGTGTAGTGTGTAGTGTAGTGTAGTATATAGTGTAGTATATAGTGTAGTGTAGTATATAGTGTAGTGTAGTATATAGTGTAGTGTAGTATATAGTGTAGTGTATAGTGTAGTGTAGTATATAGTGTAGTGTATAGCAGTGTAGTGTAGTATATAGTGTATAGTAATGTAGTGCTAGAGTTTGTCGCCGGGGAAAGGGAGGTCTGGACCGCCACTACTCGACACGCTGCCGCCGCGATCCTCGCCAGGTCAAGCGAACTGAGAAACGATCGGAGTTTAGGTAAATTACGAATGCGAGAATGGCGTAAATCATTTCCAGGCCCATGTCAATCCACTTCTGGACGAAGGCCTCTCCATACTTCACCACCCTGCACGGTTCGGGTGTGTGAAGGCGCAGGGGGGGGGGGGGGGGGTTAGGACAGAACCAGTCCGGTTTGTCGCTCGACAGTCAAGTTGGCCGCGGTCGGGAGGCGAACTCGGCAGTGGCCGGCTTTGTGCCCGCGCAGTTCGAGAAATCGCGCGCCAAGACAGAATCGCACGAATTGCAGTGACCGCTTGTGGGCAGCCTTGCACTAAGTAGCACGTGTGTGTGTGTGCGCTGCGTAAACAATGGGGAGCGGTGGTGTCGTGATTAACGCGCTGCGCAAACGAACCCACCTGCCCGAGTTCGATACCCGCTCATGGCCAACAACAGTGACGATTATCTGAACCGGTCTCGGACCTCCCCTAGGTCGAATGAGCCACAAATGAGTTCCTAGTGCGGAGTGTAAACATCGCTACTGGGGAGACAAAGGCGGTCAGGCGTGGTGCTGGCCACCTACGCTCGTGTACCGTGCCGGCCTTCGTAGTGTGCTTTCTAACAGCACTTGCCCCAACAGTCTGTTAATGCTATACGGGGGATCTTTGTCTTTGCTGTGTACAATGGCTGGAGCGATGGTGCATCGGTTCGCGCGCTGCGAACCCGTCGACGCGCGTTCGGTTCCCAGTCACTGATAACTTCAGTGGCGACGTCAACCGATCCCCGGACCTCTCACTGGTCAACCCGGCCTCAAACAAGTCCTGTGTGTGTGTAAACAACAGCATTAGGGAGCCAAAGACCGCTACTTAGTGGTGAACTGCGGTTGTTGTGGGTTTCTGCGTGCGTGTGAACACGAGGTTGCGTTGGCTGGGGCATGCAGCCCCTGCCAACGCAGCCACCGCATGCCCAAACAGCCTTTGTTTGGCCTCGTAGAGGGGGCGAAACGGGCGCGGCACGGGCTAGAGAAGAGATGGAGAGACGTGGTACAAGAGAACGTGGAGCTCCGTTAACTTGCCGATGACCGGTACAAGCGGTGTCAAAATCGGTCTCTGTGGAGGAGGCTCGTGAAGGACGCTTCTGCTACTGGGAAGTTGGAAGCGGGTCGCCCTCCAACAACAGCGGAGGGCAGAGAGGAGCGACGCTCACAACAACGAGCGGAGCGCCAGGCCGCTAAAACACAGCAAATTGGCACAGCCAGCTCAGTTAACCCACAACACCTGGGTCTGTCCCGTGACCTGCCAGCGAACCTTCGACACTTCACGTGACCTTAAAGTGCACCTGGCTTGTCACAAGCGCCGTGCGAATGGCACGACTCTGGTGCGGTGTGTAAACATCGACACTGGGGAGACAAAGGCGGTCGGGCGTGGCGCAGGCTACCCGATGCTTCGTGTGCCGTTCCCTCCGTGATGGGTGCCTGCTACTCGCTAAGAGCGCTTGCCCCAAGCAGTCTGTTAAAGGCTACCGGGGGCGATGATTGTGTTGCGTCGTGTTTAGAATGCGTGGGGAGCGGTAGTGTCGTGGTCATCTGACTGCGCTACGAACCCGGAAAGACGGCCTTCAATTCCCGCCTGCGACAAATAACAGTGGCGAATATTTTATTTGAACGGGTCCCTGTGCCTCCGCTAGGTTGACTCAGCCTTGAAGTAAGTGTACCTGGTACGATGTGCAGGTAAGCATCAGCACTGGGGATGCAAAGGCGTCCGGGCGTGATGCTGACCCCCCCCCCCCACCCCTTGTGCCGTGCCGGCCTTCATAGGTGCTACTGTTGAACAGCAAATTGCCCCAATAGTCCGTTCAAGGCTATACGGGGGATCTTTGTCTTTGTACACTATCGTGGGGAGCGGTGGTGGAGCGGTTAGCGCGCTGCGCTACGAACCCGGCAACCCGAGTTCCATTCCCGCTCAGCCAACACCAGTGACGATTATCTGAACCGGTTATGGGCCTCACCTAGGTCGACTCAGCCTCAAATGAGTACCTGGTGCGGTGTGTAAACATCACCACTGGGGAGACAAAGGCGTCCGGGTGTGGTGTTGGCCACCCACCCCATCGTGTGCCGGGCCGGCCTTTATAGGTGCTGGCTAACAGCACTTGCCCCAACAGTGTGTTCGGCCTTTACGGGGGATCTTTGTCTTTTGTGTGCGCCGTGGCCTCCTCCTCTGCTCATCCCGGCGCATCCATCACCACCACGCGTGCTCTCGGCTCCCCTGCGCCGGATTCGTGTGCCACGTGGAACGTTCATCTCTGCACCGCAGGGGGTCTTGTTGTGTCGCTGATGTGGTCTCAGTGTAATGTCGTTCCCGTAGCGTCTTTCTTTTTTTTTACAATGGCATAATTTCTATTGAGCTCCCATAGACGATTTGTATAAATAACAAGACGAAAGATCTCCCCATGCATGTAGCCTGCTCAGGATGTTGCGGCAAGTGCTGTTAGGGGATCAACGCGACACACAAGCGGGTGGGTGGCCAGCACCACGCCCTACCGCCTTTGTCTCCCCAGTGCCGATGTTGACACACCGTACCAGTTACTCATTTACGGCTTAGCCTATGGGAGCCCCAGAACCGGTTTAGTTAATGATATTTGGTCGTGAGCGGGAATCGAACTCTGGTTCGTCGGGTTCGTAGCACCATTGCCATGTATAAGAAACACAAACACATGTGCGTAAGTGCGCCCACCACCAAATCACTCGGAATGAGCACGAAATCTCATCGGATCTGGCGAGCTAAGTCGGGTTGAGCCTGGTTAGTATTTGTATGGGTCACCTCCATGGACAGAACCAGGCCGGGCGAGGGTTATGCGTTCGGCAACAAATTGCGTTGAGTGTAGTACGGTATATCTGCTTTTGTATTGTACTTCTATGCTCCCCACGTCTAATGCTCCTCACCTACACAAGACCCGCAACAGGTGTGTAGAGAGGCCCCCTTCATCCAGCAGTGGATTGACCAAAACGGCTTTACAGAATTGCATTTGGACACGTGCATGCGACGTATACACCGCGCTTCGAGCAGTACCCCGATTTACGTCGGGGATGCGTTCCTGAAATGTGCGACGACGACTATGGAAACGACGTCAATCCTAAGCGAGTTACAGGGTAAGTGTGGTGGTGGTGGTGGTGGTGAAGGCGACGGATAACGAGACAGGACCGGACGATGCCGTCAGCGACGCAAGTGTGCGGTTGAGGTGACTCAGGTCGTGGTAGTCGTAATAAAGTGACGACGCATTTGCGAAACTCCGTACACGGGGCGGGAGACGTACGTAGGGGTATTTCTGTATTACATTTCGGGCACGATGTGAACATAACCACGAACAGAGGCAATTAATAAGCGCTGTGTATATGTTGGTTAATGTCCACAAGATAAGTATGGGGAGTTAATTAGCGTTGGAAATATTTTGTAATATCCACAAGAGCGGTGCAGTATTACGCCCAATGGGTGAGAGGGGGATTGTGAAGACAACAAAACCGGAGACTCGGGGGTGGGAAGGGGGGGTCGTGGCATCTCCGATTAGCACGATTCACTACGTACGGCGCGAAAGAAGTTCAACATATACTGTACATACATAGGTGGCATCTCTCGCAAGTGATAACCCACTCACGGGAGATGAGAGTGAGTGCCTTATGTGAGTCTACGCGTGGCCAAATCAACGCGACTGGCGGTTGCTGTACACGGGGGCTGCTGTCACGGAGAAAATGCATTATCACCTCTTTCTGCTTTCAATTATTTTTAGCTCTCGCCTTCCCCTCACCCCCACCCCTACCCCTCACCCCCATCGCACGCCCTATAAAACGATAAAGTCAAAATCTGCGGTTTCCCCCCCCCCACCACATCTCTCGCTCTCTGGCTTCATCCACACAGCACTGGGGCGCCTTCAAAGATCCCAGCACACGCGAATTACACGGCACCACGCGCGGCCGCCTTTGTCTTTTCGGTGCCGATGTGGTTTATTCACCCACGGAGAGGACGACTTCAGGGCAGGCAGGCAGGCCAGGCAGAGAACCGGTTCAGACAATAATCCTCGGCAGCCGACAGCCGGCAATCAATCTCAGCAGGTGGCCGCGTGTGTAGAGCAAGTGCGCGCTAACCGCTGCGCCACCGCTCCCTCCCACCACCATACACGCACGAAGCCCAACCCCAGCCGCCGAGCAAAGCGAAGAGCGACTGGAGGAGGAGGAGGAGGGAGACGCGCAGAGCACAACCGTGTGTGCGTGCAGGCACGCAGCAGCAACAGCAGCAGCAGCGTCGCCACATCACTCATCACCGTCGTCGTCGTCGTCATCATCATCATCGTCAGCAGCAGTTGAGAGGCAGCCGCGCTTGGCGCAAGTGAGATGGCGTGCTGATCGCGTCAAACAGGTACGTTATCCCTCTCCGTTGTCTCTCTCACTCGCTGCCTGCGTTCGTCCATTGGCCACCAGGTACTGGCAGCAAGCGAGTGGCAGCAGCATTATCAGCAGTAGTAGTTTTAGTAGCAACACGGCAGAGCTTCATCAGTGAGCGCACATCACGCAAAGCGCTACAACTCCACGGTGCAACGGGGATCACGGCGGAGACGCTCGTGGTAGTTGTAGTCGCAGTGGTTGATGGTGGTGGTGGTGGTGATGAGTGGGCGCAAAGACAACCCGACATCAAAGGGGGGAGAGAATTTATTTGCAGCGCGCCGTGGAGAAATACGCATCGGAGAAGCACATTCACCACGCTCAGTGTCTCCACGTGTACGCGCGTAACGTACACATAGCCCATCAGCCCCACCACTGGCTTGCCAGTCGAACTACTATCCAGCAGCATTGTGTCAAGTGCAAGCGTAAAACTCGGGAGCAGTTTCGACAGCCTGCGTCTCATCAACGGCGAAGCGATCGCCGATGGCTTGCCACGGATGTCGATTGACGAGCCAGAGAGAGCGAGAGAGGCGCTTGCGGAGCTTCGGGCGCTCCATTCACGCGTCCGAGTCGATGGCCCCATCGCCTCGTGTGTACACACACACACACGTGTTGTATCGTGTGTGTACACACACACGTGTTGTATCGTGTGTGTACACACACACACGTGTTGTATCGTGTGTGTACACACACACACGTGTTGTATCGTGTGTGTACACACACACACGTGTTGTATCGTGTGTGTACACACACACACGTGTTGTAATCGTGTGTGTACACACACACACGTGTTGTATCGTGTGTGTACACACACACACGATACAACACGTGTGTATACACACACACGTGTTGTATCGTGTGTGTACACACACACACGTGTTGTATCGTGTGTGTACACACACACACACACACGTGTTGTATCGTGTGTGTACACACACACACACACACGTGTTGTATCGTGTGTGTACACACACACACACACGTGTTGTATCGTGTGTGTACACACACACACACACACGTGTTGTATCGTGTGTGTACACACACACACACACGTGTTGTATCGTGTGTGTACACACACACACACACGTGTTGTATCGTGTGTGTACACACACACACGTGTTGTATCGTGTGTGTACACACACACACACACGTGTTGTATCGTGTGTGTACACACACACACGTGTTGTATCGTGTGTGTACACACACACACACGTGTTGTATCGTGTGTGTACACACACACACACGTGTTGTATCGTGTGTGTACACACACACACACGTGTTGTATCACGTGTGTATGTGTCTATCTACGCGCCCTGGTCGCAGGCGACGTGGTGGGTGGTGGGTGGCGCAGTCGTTAGCGCGCCGCACTACCGACCCAAGGTAACCCGAGTTCGCTTGCCACTCACGGCCAACAGCGGTGATGAATATCTGAACGGGTCCAGGGCATTTTCTCCCCCTCCCCTAGGTCGACTCGACCTTAAATGAATAGCTAGTGCGGTGTGTAAACATCACCGCCGGGGATACAAAGGCAGCCGGGCGTGGTGCTGGTCACATTCACGCCCGCGTTGTGCCGCTTAACAGCGCTTTCTCCCAGCAGTCTGCGGCAGGTCTGCATACGAGGAATGTCGTGCCTCGCTGTGACAGGCGATGTAAGATGGTTGTCGTACACGAATGAGTGACAGGTGCAGTGCATTGCAATGCAATGTGGACTTGTTTAGCATGTGACGTGTCAAGAAGCTGTGCAGAAACAGTGGATCTCTGTGCGAGTCTCGGGGAGGGGGGGGTGGTCTTTTGTGGAATCTTCAGGTCTGCGTGAGTCTGGGTCCCTATGTGAGTCTATGGGTCTCCCTGCGAGTGAATAGAGTGTCGATTTAGATAGCGTCAATGTACGGATCGCGTCTTAAGATGCTGTAAAGAAGCGGTCGGCGTAGAGTATCGATTTTGTATGGAGAGAGGCAGTCATAGGCAGACGTGGAAGCTCTTAATTTCATCTGGGACTCGAGCCAGAGGAGTCGATGGCACGGATGGCTGGGAGAAGGCAGTTCCCAGACTACGCAGGCAGCAGAGGATAACGAGCAAACACGATTTGAACCACCGATTACAACGTGCTGACTGCATAGACGACGAGCCTGATGTAATAATTTAGTGCAAAAATACTCGCGCAGCTGCGAGTGAGAGACCCACGGTGACGGGTTGGTGGCATTTGTGGGTGGCTGGGCTTGGCTGGTAAATGTCGCTGTCGTTGCCGGGTCGAATCGAAAGCGCACGGGCTCAAATTCGCGCACGATGTCGAAACGGGAAAAAAACGAAACCACGGCAGATAGTTGCTCAATGGTCGATGAGAAGACGACTATCGGCGGGTGCTATCTGAAACCGGCCATTGGCTCCCCCGTCGCCTTCACCAACTCGTACTCGCCAGCGTGTCGAAGTGCGGTCAGATAGGTCCCACAAGTCGCATACGGTGTACGGGAGGGTTTCGTCCTACGGTGCCATCACAAAAGGGCGGTATGTGTATAGATTGGTGTCCGCTCGCTTGGTGCGATATGTTAACTCCGTCGCCTGGTATGCAGGCGGCCATGGGTTCGATTCCCATTTTGACACCTGTATGGTTGGAGGTGGCACGTCTCCTCTCTCCCCATGCTCGCGTGGATTTTTCTTCGGGTCCTCGGGTTTTTCCCTCCATTTACAAACATGCGTTTAGATGATTTGGTTGCTATACACTTCCACATGATAAGCCAATTCGTTGAGCCATTATTTGTGACCAGGTCCCTTCTGAAAAAGAGCTCTATATAGCTCAGTAGGCCTTACCTGGTAAAATAAAAAAAATAGTCTGATAGATTAATATCGATCATAAATATTGTAAAATCATCCAGAATGTCTGATGGTGTTACATGTAAGCTAAGCTGGTTTGAGCCTGTGTAGTGACTTAACGGGTAACCATGAGGGCTTGCCAAGTGTTGTAGCCATGGGGGCTGTGACGCAGCCAGGAGGTGGCAGTGCTGCCACCCCGTGAAAAGCCAAACGCGCACGGGTGAAATTGACCAAGCATCCCAATGTCGCACGACCCCCCCGAGAAGCAGTCATGATACTCGGCTGCCTATGAACGAATCATTCACAATGCACCTGATTTCATCAGACCGCAGGAGCTAAGCAGTGCTGAGCTTGGATATTGCTTGGATCTGTGACCACAATGCCTAGCGGGTGTTCTCGGCTGCGTAATTAACGGGGTTGGCAGCAGTGGGCAGTACAGCCACATGCGCGGTTGTACAATACTTCTATGCTATCCCGCTTTCAGCAAACCCGCACTGACCAGCGTGGTGAAGTATGGTCAAATAACCACCCTCCCTCCAACTTCCTGCATGATGGAGGTCCTCATTCAGTGTGGGATTGATTATTATAAAAAAACAAGTTAACTTATTCTTGGTTCTTTCGGAAAAGTCACGTAGAAGGGAAATAAAAAAATAAAAAAATATATAAATGTATTAAATACAATTCTCACGATGTTTCGGCCACAACACAAGCAGCCGTCCTCGTGAAGAACAGCTGTCGGAAAGATAGCGTCCCAATGAACACCGCTAAGTTTGGCTAGTGAGAATTTAATTTTATAAATTATTATTATTTTATTATTTTCCTTCTACGTGACTTTACCGAAAGAACCAATAATATGAATCCCTGCAGTCACGAAAGTTTTAAATCGAAACAAGTTAACTCTCTGTGGCGTTAACACGCGAGACAGACTATTTTGCCGTCATTCTTGCGATGATGATTTGCCCTGTGATTCGGGTGCCAGAGCTCTTCCAGAGCACCAGCATCTCTACCCTTAAGGCAAAAACGCCTGGCGATTGCACTTGGAAGTCCACGCGATGAAACCTCACGGCATCAACGCTTTCAGGATTTCGTTTTTGGTGCGTCGCACGACAAGAGCTCAAATGATCCGTGCACGTGTGTGCATGCTTGCCCGAGTGGGGAGCGGTAGTGTAGTGGTTAGTGCGCTGCGCTACGAACCTAGCGACCCGGGTTCGATTCCCGCTCACGGCCAACACCGGTGACGATTGTCTGAACCGGTCCTAGGCCTCCCCGAGGTCGACTCAGCCTCAAATGAGTACTTGGTGCGATGTGTAAACATCGCCACCCACCCCCTCGCGTGCCGTGCCCCTTTATAGGTGCTCGCAAACAGCACTTGCCCCTACAGTCTGTTAAGGCTATACGGGGGATCTTTGTCTTTGTGCTCGCCTGTTCATTTGTGGGAAGCGGCGGCGCAGTGGTGAAGCGCACTGTCCTACGAGCCTGGCGGCTCCATTTCCTGCTTCGCTTGTGTCCCAATAAGAGTGGCGAATGTTTGAAACGGGCCTGGGTCTTCCCTAGGGCAACTCAGCCTAAAATGAGTCTGTGGAGCAGTGTGTCAGCATCAACACTGGGGAGACAACGGGCTGCCGGACGTGGAGCTGTCCACCAATCCGTTGGTGTGCTGTCTCGGCCTTCATAGGTGCTATTCACTCGCTAACAGCATCTGTCCCAACGGATGTATGTTGAACTTCTTTCGCACCAAACGTAGCCAGCCGTGTATCTGTTACCCGATTCATGTGCGCACCGAATCTTTTTTTTTTTACCAAGTGGGTTTTTCAAGACAATTGTCAAAGAATTTGCGCGCAAGCCAAGGTCTGTGAAAGGTCCCTTCAGGTCATCGCTGAACGTTGTGCTATATATGGGATCATTATCGCTCGCACCCAGGGATTAATGCCTCACTCCATATTTTCCAGAACGCTGCCTACCTCGGCTGCCTCGGAGTAGGATTATCGGCATCGCTAACTATAACTGTTGTATTTGATCAGATAAGGCCCCACTGAGCTGTATAGCTCATTTTCAGAAGCGACCTGGCCACAAATGATAGATTCAACAAAGTGGCTTATCTTGTGGAAACGTATAGCAGCCAAATACTCTAAACACACGTTTCTAAATGTGAAGGGAAAAATTTAAAGACCTGGAGAAAAATCCACAAAACCACGGGGAGACCATGCAAACTGCAAATATACGGGTGTCAGGGTTAAGATCGAACACACGATTACCTGTATACCGGGCGAGGTAGTTAACATCTCGCCGCCACGGCGCCCGTAAGGCACTACCACGAGAGTACTAAGATATGCCTATCCATACTAATGCTATATTATTCCACCCTATATTCCTATAATCACATGTACTCGTTTTATAGTAACAAAAAAACGAGAGCAAAAATCGGACCAGATGGATGCGGCATACCATAATATTCCCCAGAACAGTGTTCCAAACTTTTTTCACGAGCGATCTGTGACCTCCTCAAATTACCGTTTTCTCCGGACTATAAGCCGCACCGGAAAGTAACATGCACCTCAAACGTATGCCCCGATGTTAATAAAGTTATAAACATCTTTTGGCACACAACCGTCCCTTTTACCTAAGCTCGTATAACCTTGCTCATTCAACAAACGTGTTTACTCTTATCCATTACAACTTCGATGGTGCTGTTTGTTGCTGATCTTTGGACCTGTGCTCAGAAACCGTGTGATTAAAAAAAAAGGACACGGACCTACTGGATTATAACACGCAGCGCCAGTAATTGCTTCGAAAGGGGGGGGGGTTGCGTTTAATAGTGGGTAAATACGGCCACACTTTTTTATTCTTCTTCTTCTCGCAATCATCTTTAAAGAAGTTTTATCTTTTTCCGATACAGGTGACGACCGGGACGTCCCTCTCAGGAGCGACGAGTTTTCTCACATTGCTTCCGATAAAGAACAGAAACTAAGAATGGCCAGAGCGACCCTCGGCGTCAGGACTTCCTTGTGCCTCCGCGTGGGAGCGATCGTCTTGCTAGCGCAGTTGATCACCGCGGCGGACTCTTCCGATGACCCTTACCTCAAAAGCAGAGCCAACATCACCAAGGATTGCTACGGTTCCTACGAATGCGCGAGCGGCATCATCCTCCCAATATGGGTGCCGAACAATCCGTCGGTGGGCGACAAGGTGGCCCGAGCGATCGTGTACTTTGTCGCTCTCATCTACATGTTCCTGGGAGTGTCGATCATCGCCGACCGCTTCATGGCCTCCATCGAGGTGATCACGTCGCAGGAGAAGGAGATCACCATCAAGCGGCCCGACGGTGAGACGACCACCACCACGGTGCGCGTGTGGAACGAGACCGTCTCCAACCTCACGCTGATGGCCCTGGGCTCCTCGGCCCCTGAGATCTTGCTCTCCATCATCGAGATCTGCGGCCACGGCTTCGAAGCCGGCGAGCTGGGCCCCAGCACCATCGTCGGGAGCGCCGCCTTCAACATGTTCGTCATCATCGCCATCTGCGTGTACTCCATCCCCGACGGCGAGACGCGCAAGATCAAGCACCTGCGCGTGTTCTTCGTGACGGCCGCGTGGAGCATCTTCGCGTACATCTGGCTCTACTTGATCCTGGCCGTGATCTCTCCGAATGTCGTCGACATCTGGGAGGCCCTGCTCACGTTCATGTTCTTCCCCATCTGCGTGGTGTTCGCCTGGGTCGCCGACCGCCGCCTCCTCTTCTACAAGTACATGTACAAGAAGTACCGCGCCGACAAGCACAGGGGCATCATCATCGAGACGGAGGGCGACCGGCCCCGCATGAACATCGAGATGGACGGCAGGATGCTCAACTACGAGACCGACGTCGTGCCCGACGGGATGCTCGTCGACGGGGACGAGAAAGACATCGACGAGAGCCGGCGCGACATGATCAAGCTGCTCAAAGAGCTGAAGCAGAAGTACCCAGAGAAGGACCTGGACCAGCTGGTGGAGCTCGCCAACTACCAGGCGCTCACCCAGCAGCAGAAGAGCCGCGCGTTCTACCGCATTCAGGCGATCCGCATGATGACGGGTGCCGGCAACATTCTGAAGAAGCACGCGGCTGACCAGGCGCGCAAGGCCATGAGCGTCCAGAACATCGAGAGCGACGGCGAGAGCGACTTCGTGAGCAAGATCTGCTTCGAACCGGGCGCGTACCAGTGCTTCGAGAACTGCGGCTCGTGCATCCTGACGGTGTCGCGCAAGGGCGGCGACACGAGCGGCTTCGTGAGCGTGCGCTACAAGACGGAGAACGGGACCGCCACGGCCGGCTCGGACTTCGAGTTCAGCGAGGGGAAGATCGTCTTCAAGCCGGGCGAGACCCAGAAGGAGATCTCGATCAGCATCATCGACGACGACATCTTCGAGGAGGACGAACACTTCTACGTGCGCCTCTCTGACGTCGAGGCGGAGGTGACGGAGGACGGGCCGGAGATCAACCACGTGAGCCTGCCGAAGGCCCTGCTGGTGGAGCCCACGGTGGCCACGGTCACCATCTTTGACGACGACCACGCGGGCATCTTCATGTTCGAGGAGAAGGTGATGCGCGTGAGCGAGAGCGTCGGCGTCATGGAGGCGAAGGTGATGAGGACGTCGGGCGCCCGCGGCACCGTCGTCGTGCCGTACCGCACCATGGAGGGGACGGCGCATGGCAGCGGCGACGATTACGAGGATTCCTTCGGCGAGCTCGAGTTTCACAACGACGAGATCGTGTGAGTACGCGGCGCGCCGCGATTGCACCTCTCTGCACATTGTGTTGTCCATCTGTCGCTGTAACGAATTTAAATGACACAGGTACGGTGGACACACGGTACGAGGAAGGCAAGCTCTGTTTCGCACGCTCACGATGAATGCTGATCTGTTGGCAACCTCGTTGTTCGATGAAACAAAAGAAACAATAAAGCTATAGTTGTTTAGGTTTGGTTAACCGTAATAGACTTGTAAATACACAGCAGACCGTATCGTCATGGTCTTGTTCGTCTTGCTGCTGCTGCTGTAGCAGCTGTCGCAGAGATAATACTGTCACAGCCGGCTGTTTATTGCACTTAGAGGGCGCAGCCAGGTTTGTAACGCAACGCTGGAATTGTGTCACGCATGAGCGTTTTCCATGTCCAGGAACAAATGTTTTCATTGGGCCTGCAGAAAGAAAAAAAAGATGTAAAGGGTGCTGCTGCATTATTGTCATGTGTTTTCCATTCATTTATTTGTTGACTTTTTTTTTCTTAGCTCTAATAATCAAAAGTGCAACAGTGGGATTTTGTCCTCACTGCGACGCATACACAATGATCCTGACCGGGGCTTTACAGGGCTTTCACACACGCCTGACACTTTCCACCGAATGGACAATTTACCCGACGCCGTTCCTATTCAGTCGGCAGCGCGGCTACTTTGTTCTGGTCCGTCCGTGGGATCATCGCGGGCAATGAGCCTGGTAATACCGCCCTGGGCGCGGCGTATCTGTCCACCAATCGTGCCTGCGCGTGTGTTTTATTCACGAGCGCAACTCACTCTGCCCATTGTGTCGAACGCAATTAAAACGAACCCGCGCAAGGCGCCGGACAAACGACCGCCCGTTCGCCTCGTGTCCGCCTGAAGACGCCGAACCGCGACGATTAACAACGGGTGCTCAAGCCCTCGCGCCTACACGGCCGTGCGTACAGTGCGCGGTGCTCGTGTGCCTGGCATATGAATGCAAGCGGTGCCAGTGGTGTTAGTGGTCGCGCGTGGGATGCTGATGACGCTCGCGTGGCCGAGCTTTGGATGGCCGGGGGTGCCCTGCCATATCGTTGCGCGCGAGACGCGTTTGGCGGGGACGGACTCCGTCGTTCTATCTCTCTGCGGCGCAAATATGAACGTCAAATGAAACTGTGCAAACGCAGTGATCTCTCGCCTAAGCCGAACCGTGCCGGCGCTGTTGTTGATAAGTTACAAATACCGCTTGCAGCCGGCACCGCGATAAAAGCCTTTGGGTCTGCCCCACATGTCAACGACACGCGAGTGAGGGCGGCTCGTTGTAATTTGGTAATAATGCACGTGTCTGGATTTTGACTTGACAATAAAAATCTAAATTTAATCGAGACAGGATGATACCACACGGGCAAAATTCAGCATCCAAAAAAGGGGGGAAAAATTGGCAAGTGCACAGAACCTTGAGGCATACAGCCACGGTATTTCAAACAAAAATTGATATTGAAGATGGCAAGCAATGGAATATGTTGTGCACAAGCCACTGCACCGTGGGTGTGAATAGACAGATTGAAGGGGCAGCTGTCATAGAGCTTACTTTGTTCTCTCTATATGCTTTAACCCCCTCCCCCCCACACTGACCCCTAGCAACCTATGATCAATCGTACGTGCAAGTGTTTGCCGACCTGCCTAAGGCCAAATGACCCGGCTTTGCGGCTGATTTAATCCGACCTCGGAAGCTAAGCGGGTTTGAGCCTGTATAGCTTTTGGATGGGTGACCATTCCACCGTGCACATGAGGTTGTTGTGGGTGGCTACGTGGTGGTCAGCAGAGGGTAGCGCAAAAGCATATTTTGCTGTACTGTACGTCTATGCTCCGGGAGTCCATGCTGGCCGCCTTTTGCCAACTCGCGCTGATCAGCGTGGGTGGAGTTTGGTCGATTAACCTCCACGATCTGCATGCTTTAAGGGAGACCCTCCTCATCCAGCAGTGGATTGAAAATAAAATGGGGGGGGGGGGGGGGGGGCGCTGTACACACACCGCAACATTTACACGTTTTGTAGATCTTAGATGCAGGTTTTGTTTGGGCGCAGGTAAAACCCAGTGGGAAATATAAAAAATAATTTGAAATGGGGACCTGGTTACACCATAGAAGCCCGGTTACAGCCAAAACACGAAAAAAAAACAGCGTTGCCTTGCGAGTGGAATTCTGTGAGCGCACGTCTGCAACGCGCGCGTCCGGTCACGCGAGCGTGTCGTTGTAAGATGTCTCGGTGGGGGGGGGGGGGGGGGCGAGGATACGCATTTTGGTTTTGCTATCGCACCAGCGATATTGGTGACGTGCGTTCGGGTTTTCCGCGTACGAGCCCAGAGACAAATATCCCGCGGAGATTTTCTCTTCCTCCCCTGGGTCTGCCCACCCTTGCCTTTTACGGAAAGTCTAAACAAACATTTGCTCCTCCCCACCAGCTCCTCATTACAGGATTTAAGTGATTTTTAAAAATTAATTTATTCCAAAAGCACCATCTTGAGGGCATTCTCTGCCAAGGGTTTCATTAGCCTTATTTCTAAAAGGCGCATTACATGCTGTATGTGGGAATCCTAATGTTTTAATTTTTTACGATATTTTGCCTTTTGCATTTTTAATATTGACTTGTGCCTGGTGGTCAGGGTTATTCATGCAATGACTTGCAACATGTTTTTAGTGTGGGTTATTTTTTTTTCCTGTGCTCCGTATAAACAAAAAAGATGTCAGTCGGTGCAAAATAATTAGCAGGCCAGGCAAAGAAAAATGATGTCTTAGAAGAGGTTACTGATTCCTTGCCCCCCGTGCCCTCCTCCCCCCTCCATCCCACCTCCCACCGTGTTGCACGATGAATTTAATTAGATATTCTCTCCTGCCAGACGACCCTCACAGCAAAGCTCCGAGAGTCCAAGGAAGAAAAAAAATGTTTAGTGTTCCATCAATATTACATTTCCTTATCGCTGAAGATTATCTCCGAATGTTTTTTTTTTATGTTGAACACTATTATGCCCATTATAAGCCATCCGGCGTGCAGTTTCACCCCTCGTTTCTCCAGGGGGAGGGGAGGGGGATGACACTGGAACGGCAAAATTAATTTTCAAGAGACCTTCAAACTCTATAAGACCTCCTTTACCAGTGGCAAAATATAGTAGTAGGTTTTTACCATTTAAACTGGTACAAAACTGACACCTTTATACAAGGCATCATGTTTGCAATAACCACAACACAAGCAGTCAAAATGCAAAAAAAAAAAAACAACTGTGATAATGATATGCACTGTCCTTGAAGTTGATTGGTCCACACCCGAGACAGCTTTTCTTAGAGCCTAGTCTCCATTGGTGTTGGACCAGAAGACGCCAATAGGCGTACAACTCAAAAACAGCGCGCTATCAGAGTATTGAGAGCTCGGGGTAAGTATTTACAATATGAGGCCTTGTATAAAGGTGTCAGTTTTTTAAGACCCTCAAACTGTCGCAAACTGCTCCACATCAGTCTCGAGAATTAATTGCCGCGACGTTTCTCCTGCAGTCGTCCAGACCGTGAGGCTTTTACCATCGCCCGTTTTGGGCGTCGTGAAAGGTGTGTGGCCTTTGGGCAGCACGTTATTTTCGTGGTAATATAGTCTGATTCAACAATTAACTTATATGAGGTTATATTGTGAAGATATAACGCCATTTTCTTTTTTTACCATAACCCTCCACCATCCGGCAATGCCAGTCAAATCAAGTTGTGATGTGGCCAAATATGCTCATCATTGACTTGCTTTTTTTGCGAATCGGTATGTTGAATACAAACAAGATTGTGACAATTTCCCGCGAGGACTGAACTTTTCTTAAACGCCTGAGGAAGAAGCTGGATGTAATCGCCAGCAACGCTCTGTACAATTAAATTAGGCTTGGTTTTTAAAATTCTGCTGCTATGCAGCTACGACAAAGACCTGGCATTTATAATTTTTTTCGATACATTTTTAGAAAATATGTTGCCTGTGACAAACTGAAGTTTGTATTTTTATTTTAAAAAATATGCTACGCGAAGTGAGGCAATTATCAAATCACTTTCTACAGTGGCTGTTGTTAAGCGGCTCCATTTAGACCTACCGACTGCCTATTTGAGAACATTCAGCAAATATAGTATGAAACTCATTTAGAGTATAAAGCATTCATCTCCATGTAATCGTTATTTTTGAGCCACAAACCCCTTAATATATTTCCGTACAGCAGTCCCTCGGGTGAAGTTTTTTTATCCGTTTCACGAAAACTACTGTCAGCTGAAATAACTGTCAATCGAATATAGGAATTACATGTTAAAACAAAACATAATTTAAACAGAAAACACAATGTAAACAAAGCCAGTCGAGATATAAACACTCATAAATGGGCGTTGCTGATTGGATGAGGGCATGGCTCGGCCCCAATTACAAGCGCTTGAATTGGCCGAAATTGGCGCCCGTGTGCATAACGTCAACGTGACGTTGATCAACATTTTAACGTGAGTCGAACCCATGGGGGTCCTACGGGAGGTGAAACATTAACCAAATAAACCGCTAACCGATGTCACCGTTTACCAAGGGACTACTGTAATTAATAAAGTGTTATGGTAAACCTTTAGAATTGTGGAATCGAACCATGGTAATTAATTGCCATTTAACTCGCACAACCTCTCTTGGAACTATACCTTTGAAATGGAGATGAATGCGTCCCAGTCAGGGTTGTACATTTATCATGAGAACCGATTGCTCGGGTCGGATGCTGGGAAATTAGCTTTGAAAGGCCTAAGTGGCAATAACTAATTCATACCGTGACAAAAAATACCAACATAACACCACCTAAATTTCGATTTAAAGCTTTCGTGACTGCAGGGGTTATTATTTCCCTTCTACGTGACTTTACCGAAAGAACCAACAAGATAACACCACCTTTTAAGCTTAATTTTTTGTTTTAATGATCCAATTAGAGTGGATATCCAAACAAAGCACGTGATTGCTGAAATTATGGATGTGACCCGAGGCAAGGGTGGAATGGCAGTGAAAGCAGATCCCATGCAAACGTATCGTGCGAATTTGCCCGTGTAAAATTTAATCTTGAGCTTAATTAGTATTCTCGGAGGACCTGAGTGTATTTGTGTTGCGTGCACGACAATTGTAATGCAGAGTGAATGACGGGGCTTCTCTTACTTTGGAAATAGAGCCAAGGCGAACATGGCATCTGGCGAACACATTTTTAGTCCACGTTGCAATCCGGTGCCAACAGAAGCTTTATGTTCTGTGAGCGCGTTGCGAACGTCATCGCCGACTCACAGGGCAATTCATTTGCCACGTGCCACTGTGTGTGCACGCCCATTATCTGGACAACTGTGCCTGGACCTCCCCTAGGTCGACTCAGCCTAAAATTAGTACCTCGTGTGGTGTGTAAACATCGCCACTGGGGAGACAAAGGCAGCCGGGCGTGGTGCTGGCCACCAACCCCCTCGTGTGCCGTATCGGCCTTCATAGGTGCACGCTAACAGCACTTGCTCCCAAAAGTATGTTGAGGCTACACGGGGGCTCTGTCGTTGTGCCATTGTGTGTGCGCGCCACTGTTTGCGTGCCACTTTGTTCTGTGTAGTGGCAATGATGAGACCATGGCAGGTGCTGGCCGCTCAACCGACCTGATAAGTTATTTATTTGGTCCTCATAAAATAAATACGCTCAGCGAGTACATAATTAGTCATGCTGCAATGAGGCTAACAAGCCAATGGTTAAAAGTAACGGTCTTATTGTCTTTCGAATTAAAATTGTTGTCCAACGCCAGCGGCTCAGCTGTCAAGAGTGCAGGCGGTGCAACCGCACCAAGGCCCACGATTTGGAATGGTCCAGGTGCCGAGCTACGAAGAAGACGGGGACATTTTACGGGGGGTGGGGGGGGGGTCCTATTTAATCCCTTCTACCCTGGGCTGCTCAGACGTTTCTGGAGGCCCAGGGCAGCATGCCATGTGGAGCGTGGGGGGGGGGGGGGGCTTATTCATTCGCGGCAAACAATGTTTTGTGAAGCCCGGGGCATATTGTCCCTTTTGCCCCCCCCCCCCCCCCCCCAGCTATCTAGGTGGCCCTGCTTTGCACCAGGTGACCATGCCAAACAGGCGCCACGCTGTGCCCTCATTTGATGCCACTACTCTCTAAAATATTCATCTTGCTTCATCGCCTGCGGGTTCGTTTGCTGTGGCACACGTTGTTGGAGGTGGCTCATCAACACTTGAGAATGCCCGCTATTCACGTCCGGCGGGAAGAGGCAGGATCGGGAAAATAAACGAGTGCTTTAATTGCCGAGCGGCGCGGGCAGGCGTGCACAGCCGTTATATCCTGGATTTATTTCCGTCTGCAGTGCCGCGCAGAGCGTGCGCCCGTCGTGGATTTCCAGGGAGCATTTAAAAAAATTCACGTTGCACCGTCGTATCAGCTCAACCGTGCATGCATCCGCAATGCTTAAAATGAAATTTTTTGTGTATATTTTCAACAGAACAAACTTTGAAAAAGAGAACCAGGATACGTGGTAGATAATATGCCTCCACATATCCGTCCCACACACGAGTTTATTTGTACACTTTTTAACAAATATTTTTCTGAACTGCCACATGTTTATCGGCAAAGAACCTCTCTGTTGGGGAGATGGACACAAAACTGCACAATGCAAGGGGGATTGGCCGCATTCACTGCCGATGAACGGATCTGGAGAAGAACCTAGTTGTGATCTGAAGGAGGAGAGCGAAGGAGCGGTGGGCAAAGAGAAAGAGTAGGGGAACGACAGCGGAGAGAGTGATGGGCGGAGGGTGAATTAATGCACTACGATGATCACTCTGGCAACGGGTCAACACACGGGGACATCACCTTCCTCGAGACCAGCTCGCCCGAAGATGCTTGACAGCAGACACCCAACGCATCAGATTGTGGCAGTCTTCAAATTTGGGGCATCTGCAATGCTTAGTCCCAATGCTGGCATGAGCATGCCCGTTGCTGCTGGAGACTTATTCAGGGATATCATCATCATCATTATTATTATTCTTAAGGTTGCCTCTTTTTTTAGCGATTGCACATTCACTCAATATTTGGGAAGCAGGGCTCTTTTTTTATTTTTCGCGTAGGCAATGCGCTTGTCATTTATTCTCATTCCTAAGCAATGAAAACACCCACCCACAGTCAGCCAGGCTGTCAACACTAATCTTCTCACTGCAGAAGACCGAATGCAGCGGAACGGTTATGTAATATTTAGCGCACTGCTTTCCCTATGGACCGGTTACTAGAGTTGGAGTCCTAGCCTTGGCTAACATCAGTGGTGAGTCATTGCTGAACACATGCCCCCTCCTCTCCCTCCACGCTGACCAGTTTGAGGTACGGTCGGAAAAGCTACCATGACCAAAACAACACGGGGAAGCCTCCTTCATCCAGCAGCCGAGTGACAAAGAACAGAAACATTTATAATTTACACATGCTATAAATACAGCCCTCGCATATACAGTACAGCATATTTACTTTGTGGGACACATCCTTAACTGGGGAAATATTCTTTTCAAAAAAACACCTTTAAAAACATAAATAAATAATGGCTGTGAAAAAAAATAATTGCTTTATATATGTGCCTGTACATGGACGTTAACTTAGAGGAAGTGACAGAACGAGTAGGATCTTGTGCTGTGGAATCAGCGTGCTGTCCCTGCGCCCGCCCCCCGCACGCAAGTCTAATGAGCGCGTTTTTCTGGTCAACTAGCAGAGCAGAGCGGAGTAAGAGAGCTTTGTCTTCTCTTGCTCGAAAGCCGTGATCAGCGCGGTGGAGTGTGCCGATGGAACATCATGCCAATTTGCAGTCTGCGCATTTCTTGGTCACCGCACGGGGCTGTATCCTTGCATAAATGCATCTGCATTATGTATGTATGTTACACTTCTTTCACACACTGCCTAGCCAACCATGCTATTCCTCTCAATTTTTGTTTATTTAATTTTTACCATGTAAGGCCAACTGAGCTATATCGCTCCTTTTCAGAAGAGATCTTGGCCACGAATGATAGCTCAACGAAGTGGCGTATCACGTGGACATTTATCGCAGTCAAATCTATTATAAACACACGTTTATACATCTGCAGGGGAAAACACAGAGGACCCCTAATCGGAGGTGCGGGCAGGACAACAAACTTGCACACTGCTGCTTCTGTCAATCTCCTGCTAGGCGTCTTCTGGGTGATTGCTGGTTGAGGGCCCTCTGCATAGTATCCTGGATTATTTGACCATGCCTCACAGTACGGGTTGGTGAACGTGGGGCCGAGAGGAGGGCAGCAGTGAAGTATCATCCAGCAATTCATTTTACTGCCTTCTGCTGCCACACAGCAGCCCATAACAACCTGCCGTGCATGGTGGTCGTCTATGCAATCACTGATCCAGGCCAAAGCTTGCCTAGCTAGATTGTGAGATTTGATGAGATATTGGGCATATTCCAAGTGATTTTGAGTGAGAAACAATATCTGTGTACGTATTTATTACACATTCTCTCAATTTTCATCTCCATTTGTCAATAATGTGCAAGAACATGTCACGCAAGGAAGTTCGCTTTGAATAATTATCAAAGTGAAATTGCAGAATGTCGAAACAAATTAAACATCTTTATTTCATCCGGAGTATTAATGCGCCCACCTTGAAACACCCTCTCCTGGCAGACTGTCGTTATTATGTTTCTTTATGGTGACGTTGTCTTATTTGTGCGTGCGGCATTTATTGGATTTCTGAAAAAATGACCCGTGTTTAATTTGCGCTGGAAGATGCTTCAGAGGAGATTGAAATATATGGCGAGGCAGCGCACTCATGTTGGCGCGATATGGATTTTGCACGTGGCCTCGTGATTGATATGAAAACTAATAGAGCGAGATGCATTATTTTTTTTTCTCAATTGATTTTACTGGTTAGAGGAATAGTATGTGGCATTTTATGGGGTGAATGGCAACATTCCAGTTGGGTGTTAATCGTGTCATTATCAGCTCGCCGATGTGCAATTTCGGGTCGTGCCATGCGTTGTTTGGCATTTTGTTCGAAGCTTCGCTCCACATGCTGGGAACTTCTTCAGATTTTACTAATCATCTCCTAGTGAAATTTCAGACATCTGACAAGAAGGACCACAATACACTTCTGGCAGGAAATGCTGATGGCTTTTTGCAAAATGCACAAAGGCTTATAGCATGTCTCTGTGCATCATTTGAAGCAATATAATTTTCCGGGCCTGCACTATTTTCCTGTTAGGATGGATTTTTTTCTCTCGTCATTTACAGACTTTATTATCTTGACATCGCACGGCACAACTTAAAGACGCATCGGAGAGCCAGTGCATCACGGCAGCGGAAGCCTACCCATCAGAAGTGGCATTATCGCTTTCGATTGCATCCACAGGGGCAAGTTTGATGTCATCCTCAGAAGCCAGTGAGATCCTTCCCCTTGGGTGGCTTTGCTCGGGAATTAGTGCACTGCGAGGGCATAACGTGGGCCCCGAGCCTGGCATCGCGCATGCCGGTGACAGGCACACGCGCCTCGAGGCTTCCTTCTCGAGTGCCAGGTCGAAGCGTGCGTCATCTGAGCCGACTGATCCGAGCAGTGCTTACGCGTGCATGTACACGCGGAGCCCCTTGTCGATCCACTGCTGGAGGAGTCGCCCACCCTGCACGGGATCGAGGGGGCTGTTTCATTGTACCTCCACCTCGCAGGGAGAATATTGCGAGGAGCATAGCAGCTCAATACAACGGTGACAATTTGCTGCATTGCCCTCTGCTAATCCACCGCGTAGCCCGGGCAACTCGCTCATAAACAACCTGCCGGTGTGTGGTGGTCACCCATTCAATCACCATCCAGGCTCAGACTTGCTTAGCTTCCGCTATCTGGTGGGATGAGGTGCATTCTGGGTTATCATCATCAGCCATGATCTATCCACTGCTAGATGTAGGCCTTGCAGAAGTCGTTTCCATCCTTCACGGTCTCGCAATGCTAAATTTTGCCGGGCACCTCCGCACCAGGTGATTTCATCGCTCCGTCTCCACGGTAAAGTACCTCCCTGGCCATTATGAGAATCTTTATTTAATACTGAAGGAATGTGATGAGCTGTAAAGCTCTTTAACTGGGGATTTTTTTAAACCTAATCGGCAATCTTGCCCAGTTATTCTCATGCAGGGAGGTAGGGGTGGGCGTTTACCACATCCAGTATTTTGAGTAATCGTGATTATTGATTACTTTGGGTCGAATAATCGATTTGTAATCAATTACTATTTCGATTAAATGGTATGGCGGTACGATGTGACGTTATCTAGCGGCAAAGGAGGGGGTGGGTGGAGGTTTTGTTAGAGGGCATGTCTTCACACAGGAATGAATCTGCACGACTCTGCTCCTTTTTTGTCGTTTCCTTTTGGTGTTATTTTAGGGGCAAACCCCAAATATCATTATTATGTTATTTTATTAACAGCTCAATAAATATGCATGTTTTCCTTGGGGACTGATGTGAAACATCACTGCGTATACCGAGCGTTCGCAGGTATTTTACGACAGCGCTGGTAAGCGCAGCAGATTCGGGGAGTAACTCAAAATGAAGGAAAACGGAATGACAATTATTGTGCTAACTGCATATTCAATCATGGCAACGTAGACACCCCCCCCCCCCACCACGTCCCCATCACCATCACGAGTGTCGGTCTGTAGACGTTGTATGGAGGTTCACTTACCCAGTATCGCACACACACAACACACACAAAATACAAAGATTCCACATATAGCCCGAACGGACTGTTGGAGCAAGTGATGTTAGCGAGCACCTATTAAGGCCGGGGTTGGGTGGCCAGCACCTCACCTGGGCGCCTTTGTCTCCCCACTGGCGATGTTTACACACCGCACCAGGTACTCATTTGAGGTTGAGGTCGACCTAGGGCGAGGCCCAGGACCGGTTCAGATAATCGTCACCTGGTGTTGGCCGTGGGCGTAAATCGAACTCGGGTCGCCGGGTTCGTAGCGCAGTGCGCTAACCACTGCGCCACCGCTCCTGCGAGGGTGAGGTGTGGTGAGGCAACGGGGTGAGGGAGCACTGAGGGGCTGGGGTGAGGACAATCTGCTCCCCCCCCTCCCCCTTGGCCTAATCGATGAGCGACAAAATAGTCGATTACTGGGGAATTAAGGCACGATATTCGAAGTGTGTGCGTGGGTGTTCACCAGCATGACATCTCGTTCAGTGGGGGCAAAAATGACATTTGGATTGCCCATTCCCTGCAACTCTTACACGGCTGCTGGTCGGTAAGCCGGCGTAACTGGGTTCTCCTTACATATATATTTTAAAGAGAAGCAAAAGGCTTTTGTCTCTTGTGAAGCTCCGCACGGCTTCGTGTGGTGGGGAACTGCCTGTTGCAAACAGGTGCATCCAACCGGTCTTGAGAGAGCTGTTTAAACAATAACTATACTCACCTGATTTGGTGGGAGAGGGCATTTGTTTCCACGGGTTTGTTTTTGCCGGGGGTAATTGGCCCAGCTGCTGTTGCTGCTGGCTGCATAGAGGGGTTTGAGAAACCACTACGGAGAGAGCAAGCCAGAAATATGTGGCTTATATTAATTATACTTTCATTTTATATAGCGTCATTCATGCTAATTGCATCCCACAACGCTGCACATTAATTGCATACAAGGACCTACTCTTATACCCAGCTAGTACCAAGCAAACGAAAAGCCTACTACCAAGGAATATAAAAAAAAATGAATAAAGAATCGGTACCAAAACAAAAGGCACACACAACAAACACGTTGTCACAACAGAGACATTAGTTCTGCACAGCCCAGACCACAAATCTCAACTGCTCAACAAAGCCAGGAAACCTTCACAGGAGAGGCTTGACGATGCTAGTGCTGCTGATGCTGATGCTACAGCTGAAGGTGGTAATTCACTCATGGCACCAATAACGTGCGCACGTTGAGCTGAAGAAGAACATACACCCAGAGGCACGAAGGCAAGTCACGTGATGCTCCTACTGCTGTTGCGAGCCTGTGAATGTTGCGTAGGAAGTTCACTACACCTGTTTGGGAGTTCACCAGATAGTGCCGGGAACCCTGAATATCGCTCGGCCCCCTCCAAACCCAAACTATCGTCACAGGGAAGTGGACAGTTGGGTTTGTGGAGGGGGGGAGAGGGCAAGAAAGCTGTGGCTCTGGGGGCGCCGGTGCACGGTAACCCAGAGTGGAAACCGGTGGAAGATTAATGCGAAGATCATTTTATTATTCCGAAGCAACGCGGAACGTGTGGTGGGCAGGAAGGCATCGCACACAATTACCGTCGAGAAAGTGCTTCAATCTTATGCTCTTGGGCTGCCAAGTGATGCTGGCGTGTGGATTCGTGAGGCTGTTAGGGATTCCGCCACAGCCGAATTTCACTGGGGGGTGGCGGCGGAGGTGGCCAGCGCCACTCTTATTGGGTTTTCTGGAGATGTGTGGACCCAGGTTTTTACTTGTGTTTTTTTTCCACCGTGCCAGGGTTTGGCTCCACTTATTATTGGCTCGTCAACCCAAGGCCTACCACCCCCCCCTCTCTCCAATTACCCCTCTTGCTTCCGTCTTTATCCCCGCTCCGCTCTCTGCCTCCCCTCCATCATCACCACCCCACTCGCCTACCCTCATCTCTTACCCCTCGCCCATCTACCCTCTCGGTGTCGCCACATCAAGTCGTGAGACATTTCATCATCTCGGCCCAGTGATGGTGTAAGGGAGTCAAACAGTCCACCACACCGCCCGCCACACCGCCCGCACGGGTGTTTTGTTTGTATGTATTTATTTATTGCGTATATCACGTGTATTTGTTTATTTAGTAGGCCCTGGGTGTGCAATGGCGAACTGGCAGTTTCGTTGGTGCACGCTCTGCTGCCTCCCTGCTCCACGTCTCCCCCCACGTACACCCCCGCTCTGCCACGTCTCCCCCCACGTATCCAACCCCTCTGCCACGTCTCCCCCCCCCCCGCCAACTCCCCTCGCCCAGAGCCCCCCCCCTACCACCCCCCTTTGTAGCTTCTTTGGGAGATTGCATATTGGAAGTTCGCAGGGCACTGTCCGTTTTAGAGAACAATAAATACACGCGTTGGGTTTATTACAGACGGGCTTCAATTGAGGAGACGCTGCGTTCACGTGCCGGCTGTGTTAACTTCTCTGGATTTGTATTTTTCGCGATTACAAAAAAATCATCTAAATTAACAAATAAAATAACTGGCAGCTACGTTTTGAATTTGGCAGGATGCCATTACGTTGGATCAAACGAGAAGTTGCGGATCAATTAAATTTGTAATTATCGCAACTGCCAAAAATGCCTTATGAAATCCGGTTAATTTAATGTTGTCCACGCACATGGGAGTCCGTGAAAATCCTCGGCTTGACTTTATTCCGCTGTATAATTCCCGTGAAATGTAACGCACACGTACGTGATTTGCATGACGAAAAGAAATAGAAATAGCTCGTTTGCAAGGTGGCTCCACGGTAGAGTTAGCAGGCTCGCATTCAGTCGGTTGTGAGTTTAAATCCGAGTTGGGGGTTGACTCGGCACATGATCCCTCCCAGGTTGATAAAATAATACCAGTTTGTGGGG
Source organism: Lethenteron reissneri (assembly GCF_015708825.2). Classification (NCBI taxonomy): domain Eukaryota; kingdom Metazoa; phylum Chordata; class Hyperoartia; order Petromyzontiformes; family Petromyzontidae; genus Lethenteron; species Lethenteron reissneri. The sequence continues at coordinate 10,651,282 of NC_083789.1, forward strand.
AAATCCGCGGTGCTTGTCCTAAGGATATACCCACCTCCGTCATGGAAATGTGGAATTTCTACCACTGGCTGAAAGCTGTAAACTGGAGATGAGCACATCTGCAATGTTGATTTGAGCAGGATTTGTTTTAATATGCAATGCAAACTCAAATAATTAACTTGTGGATGTCAAGGTGAAAGTAAAAGAATCACTTCAGCCACTGATCTTATTAAAGTGCACCGCGCTGTATTACCAAGTGTGCTGTGATGCTGAGATTACAAACGTTTGTTGTGAGGCGGGGGTGGCTTTCCCCCCTGTTCGTATCAAGCAAGGTGAAGGTGCAGCCCTGCAATGAGGTGGTCGCGCTACTGTCGGCACAACGGCCTCCACTCATGGATGCCCTCTCCTGGAGGGCATTGGTCTGCTCTTCCACGCTGGCCAGACATGTTTCCAAACGCGTTATCCCACAAGACGAGACCTGCCGATTGACTAAGCCGATGGTGCTTATCCTTCACCGCAGCCGCGCACCCCTTTGGTTCTCAATCGTAAATAGTTTTGATAACATGTTAATTGGATTTTTACCCTTTTATCTGGCAACAAAACTGACACCTTTTTTACAAGGAGTCATGTTTGCATTGACCACAATACCTGCAGTCGGAATGCAAAAAAAAACATAACTCTGATAATGTATGCACTGTCCTTCAAATTGATTGGTCCACACCCGAGACAGCTTTCTTTAGAGCCTAGTCTCACATGGTGTTGGACCAGATGACGCCAAAAGGCGCACAACTCAAAGGCAATGCACCATCAGAGTATGAGAGCTCGGGGTAAGCATTTACACCATTGGAACCTCATTTGCCAGTAGCAAATTATGATAATAGTTTTTGGTGTTTTTATAGCATTTTGGGTTTTTGGTGTTTTTATAACATTAATAAAAACATAGGGTTTGAGGTAACAAAGTCGTTGTACTAACGTGCCCGTGCTTAATATGTATTTTGGATGATTTACCTTCTAAAAAAGTCTGGCCGCGTCTCGCACCCCCAGAAAGGGCATCTCGCGCTCCCAGGGGGGTGCGTACACCCCCAGGTTAAGAGCCACTGGACTAAACTGTCGTGAGCCCACTTACGCTGCTGGGTGGGCAGGGACACGGCGTGGGGGATTTCAGAAACTTCCATTCACTCAGCTGCCAAGCCGGTAGGAGATCGAACCGGCGACCTCTGGATTGCGAGCTGTGGTGTTCTGACCGTCATAACCACGGCAGCGTCCCCAGTTCTGTACCGAGTTAAGGGAATCTCAAATAAATTTCGTTTTAAAGCTTTTGTGACTGCAGGGATTCATATTGTTGGTTCTTTCGGTAAAGTCACGTAAAAGGGAAATAATAAAATAAAAAAATAAAACAATACAATTCTCACGACGTTTCGATTGCAACACAAGCAATCATCAGGTGTGTATTGTTTTATTTTTATTATTTTATTATTTCCCTTCTACGTGACTTTACCGAAAGAACCAACAATATGAATCTCAATTAATTTGGCCGCATATTTTCCAAGAAGGTGCAATCACCTTTGTCATTACTATGAAATACTGAAAACAATTGTCTGTGAAGGGTTGGCTGATGGGTTATTTAAATGCCATAACAAATGTACATCACATTTACTGCAGTGGCTAAACAGCAACATTACAATTTTAGATTTCCTCCCAGGCTTCTTGTAGTGTTTGGTTTTCCATCTGCTATTGCTAACCCATGCTGCATATTTGCTTGCCAGCCCACTGGTGTTAGTATCGAATGCGATGTCACACGTGTAAATATTTGAAAAGTGCGTTAATATTCCAGCAGAAGGATGTTGTTCAGCCTCCCGGTCCCAGAGACCGAGCGTGCCGTCTTTCGTTGACATGTTCCAGGCTCTTGCATGACCTTATGCAAGAGATGTAATGTCTTATTACGTAAAGGGATCAATCGGCCATGTTTAGTGAGCAAATATACACTATTGTTTGTCCAGGTATTTTAGACCCATCCAGGGCTGCAATCATCTTCGGGTTCAAGTATGAGCAGGCTATGTGGTCGAGGGGGTCAGAGCGGTAAGCCAGCACTGCTGAGATCCTGGGTTCAAATCTGGGTAGCCACTTGTGGTTAAACCGGGGTTTCAAGTGTAGCAGGGTTGATGGTCTCAGTTTGGTTACCAATGAACGCACAAAACCCCCAAAATATATTAACTGAGACTTTTTTGCTTATTTTGACAACATTTCAGCTCTAAGAAGTACAACTATTGTGTTTACTGCCAAGGTCACGGACATGTCTCTGTCACATGGCCTCGTGGGAAAGTACAATGCCCTTTGTGCGTGGATAAAAATTATCACTGACAAGGATGCAAGCAGTAGTTCTGTGATTACTCCTTCTGCGGGCCATTCTCTCACACGGTGTGATGCACTGCTATCTGCGAGTA